>NC_134555.1:5261522-5917217 GCF_025594145.1 Primulina tabacum | reverse complement strand
GTACCTCTTGGCGACTATTTTACAGTACGTACCCTGCCATTTGTCAGTTGTCTCACTGTAGAATAAGCTCACTCTCTTTTTATGCAGTCTTTTCACTCGTAATTGATCATTAACTACTGCAGCTTCACTTGAGATACCAGGTTGAGGATTTGCCTTCAAGATCTGTAGGTTGTAGTGTTCAAGTATACTTTGGAATCCCATGGCTGAAAGACACCAAACATCGAAAAAGAATCACTAAGAACATTACTCTAAATCTTCAGGAGCGACTTAAAATCGTGTTCAGTGTACTAGAGAAGGAATACGTTTCAGGAACATAGATCGATCTACCCAACCTCAATAAACTCTAGGCGCACCATGTTGATAGCTCGAATAACACTCGACACAGCGCCTCTCAACCATCACGAGTTTCCGAATTTTGGGTGAAAATCTGAAACACGAGGAACCTTGGCATATGGAGTGTAGCTAGGCGGTAGTATAATAGAGATATATTTTGTGACAGTGGTAGACTACCAGTTATAACACTCAGATTTTTTGTCCATGCTTAACTCATTCTTGTAAATTCTTTGTAATCCAAGATTTGATCACATTTTTTCATCACTTCAATGTACCCATTTTTTTACCTTCAGATGCTTTTTTTTTTCCTAGAAAAAGTGCTTAGGTGTGTTTTTTTCTTCATTTTCTCGAGAATTTTGAGCTTTTTTATAACATCATATACTTTTTGAAAGTAGGTGCGTTTGGAAATGTTGGATATTATGGAATAATTGTGTTGTAAATTATAATGTTTGAAGAAGGCGAAAAGAAAATTTGGTTGGTCATCAGTGATATCAAATGGGTTGGGATAATGAAATTTGTTGATTTTCTTATTGGAGTTGAATCCTGTCAATTATCTGAATTAGTAATGTCTGCTTTGTGTTTTTGATTAATTTGAATTGGGATTAAAGACAAAAACACTATTCTCACTTCTATATTTTTCTTGTCAACAAATTTTTTTAATAAAGTGTTTGATTTATTAATTTCTTTAGTTTTATATTGATATTTGATTTTATTATAAATACAACATACAAGATGGTGATATGTATAAATAAAAAGTATCAATATATATTGTTCCATAAGTGTAGTTCAGCTTCAAATATGTTTTATATTGAAATGATAAGACTAGCATAATATATAAATTTGGTATCATTAACCTATAATGAAGCTAGCTTTTTCTTTTTAATGAAGAAACAGTGTACTCGTATTTTCTTTTTATTTGAATTTTACTAAAATCCAAGGTCCAAATGGATCGGGCGTTTGAAATCATGTTGTTTCGAGTTCCCAAAGCTCGTTAAATTTTTTAAAGTTGTAAATGACACCCTCTAAGAATTGCTTTAGACAAACCGACGAACTTCGAGGATGTTAAGTAAGCAATCAAATAAACTTTGAATTCAAAATCACCTAAATTTAAATTCAAAAAACACCATTTTTGAATTATAAACACGTATGTTGATTAGTAAAAAAATTATTAAGTTCAATTATATATACATGTATAATTTTTTGTTTTCTTCCCTAAACTTCACCTATAAATACACATCCATTCTTTATTTCAAAATCACACCAAAACAAGGATCCTCTCATCTACAACCATAAGTATAGGAAGTGAGATAAATGATTTAGTGTGATATTTTTTAAGGAGTGTTTATCCTTGGTGAATATGATTAATAGAGAGAAAGTGAGTGTTAAAATCAGAATTTTCTTTATTTTCTCAGTTCTATTGTCTTATTTGTTATTAATAAAGAATTGATCTCCTTGAGAGGTTTAGAGTGACGTAGCTCAATCTTGGGATGAACCGCTATAAATATTGATGTTCATCTTATTCATTGTTAATATTACTTATGATGTTCTGCTGCGATTTTACCTCGTTTATTTTTTTGATATCCCAACAATTGGTATCAGAGCGAGGTTCTAAAATACTATAGGAATTCCTCATATGCTCTGTGGTTGCAGCTTAGTCCGAACTTTCATATCAGAAAAAGCTTTCTAGACAATATTAGGGAAGTGGTTCTTTTGCATTCAGGCTTTGAAGATTAATTCGTTGGTAGCAGTCACAGAAGATGGAGGTACACAAGCAAGATGATTAGCCTTAAAGCTCTAATTATCAACTTTGAAAAAGTAAGATGAAAGATATTTTATTCGTCACCAAGATGCACTTATCGGTGTTCAGCGAGTCTAAACCAGTGATAAATCAGATGCTGAATGGAACTTCGAGCATGAGTAAGTATGTGGGTACATCAGACAATTTGTTGATGACAACGTGTATAATCACATATGTAATGAGACACATGCTCGTATGCTTTGGAGGAAGTTGGAGACATTATATGCCTCCAAAAGTGGCAACAACAAATTGTTCTATTTGAGCAAGCTTGTTCAAGTTCGATACAAAGAAGAAACTCTGGTCGTAGATCTTCTAAATAAGATTCAAGGAGTCGTGAATATGGATTTCATCAAGAGTGACATCTCGAATAAAGAGATGAGGCGTAGATCTCAGGGATCCTTTACCTCACAATTAGATGTTTTGGCTACTGAGTCAAGGGGGAGAAGCAATATCAAGAAAAGCACAAATCAGAAGCCAAGAAGAAGCAAATCCTTAGGGAGATATGCCAACATAAAGTGTTATCATTGTTGAGAAAACGGATATATTAAAAAATACTGTCGGAAACCGGAAAAAAAAGCATGAAACCGACGATGAGCAAACAACGCCATTGAATAATTCAATGTTGTTCACGAGCTAGAGCAGGAGTCCGTAAATTTGGCAACTCAAGTAACTAGTTGGGTGATCGATAGTGGAGCAACAGTCCACATCACATCTCGAAGAGAATGATTTACATCCTACACACAAGGGGACTTTGGTGTGGTGAGGATAGGGAATAACTACGTATCTAGAGTCGTGGGAAAGGGAGAAGTGAGCTTGATTACCGTGGATGGCTCTACGCTGATCCTAAATGACGTCAGGCACGTGCCAGATATGCGTCTGAGTCTGATATCGGTTGAAAGACTCGATGAAGAAAGTTTCTGCACAACCTTCCGAAATGGGGTATGTAAGATTTCAAGATGATCATTTGTGGTGGCAAAATGATTAAAGATGTCAAAGCTGTATGTAGTTCAGGAAAATCATTCTGAAGGTGTGAACTACGCAGGGGAAGAAAACTCAACAGAGTTGTGGAACCGACGTCTTGGTCACATAAGTGAAAAGAATCTTACACGCCTTGTGAGCAAGAAAGTTTTGCTCGGTATAAAGCAGGTTCATATGAAACAATGCACAAATTACTTAGACCGAAAACAAAACAAGATATTATTCAAAAGTTCACCTTCTAGCATAGATGATAAAATTCTAGATTTGGTGCACTCAGATCTATATGGTCCGATGCCATTGTTGCTTGGAGGGGCGAGGTATTGGGTAATTTTTATCAATGATCATTCTCGAAAAATTTGGGTGTTGGACACTCAAAACCAAGGACCAAGTTGTGGAAACGTTCAACAATTTTCTAAACTTGGTTGAAATGCAAACACACATTAAACTCAAATGTATTCGAATGGATATGGGGGAGAATATATTGGAACCTTTGATGTGATATGCAAAAGAAACAGAATCAGACATCAAATGACACTACCAAAGACACCACAACTCAAAAGATTAGCTGAGAGGGTGAATAGAACTTTGGCAGAATGAGTCAGAAGCATTGAAACGTCTGCTTATTCGTTTTCTTAAAAAGTACTAGAATTTTTTTTTTTCAAACCTCACAAAGCATTCGGTCGAATCATAAAATATTTTGGAACTATTTTAAAAGTAAAACAACCAACTACTTTACCAAATCTAAAAATAACATTTGAAAAGTATAGCACATACTATAACCTCTCAAAAACCACTCATAAATAATTAAAAGTCATAAAAATATCTTTAACAAAACTTAAAATCATAAATCATAACTAGTGCGGAAAACTAGCGTCGGTCCTCGGGTTATGTGCACCTTCAGTTCAAGCAAAGTCAACCATCAAGACCTCCATTAACATTATTATCATAAACAATATCACCTGCATCAATCACACCTAGTGAGTCTAAAGACTCAACACATCATATTCTTGATAACAAGTAATACGTAATACAATTAACATATAACAGTGAAAAATACTTGTATTTAAAATATCATTTTCATGAAGATGCATAAACTTAAACTTAAACATTTTCGTAGACATTTTCATGATGCATAAAAACATTTTCATAAAAACATAAACATACTCATATTCATATTCGTATTCGTATTCATATGCATATCCATATTCGTATCCATATTCATATTCGTATTCATTTTCATGTTCGTGTTTGTTGAATTCAGATCGTGATTGTGACTCGTATCTTGATCGTATTGGGCGATGGATCGATCTAAATAAAACCACAGTACTGGGCGGCGGGGACACCAGCGACACTCTCACCCGTCAACTGGGTCCTTGGCCAACGTATTAACATATTCGTATTCGTTGGCCATAACCCTCTCACCCTGGAAACACGATCGTTGGGCTCCCACTGGGACCATAACCCTCACGATATTTCCAACATGTAGTAGTCACAATCCCTTCAAGTCCTTCAATATTTTCATCACTTAATAAAAACATGCATAATATCATTTTTATTTTGAAACCAAGCATGCAACATATCTTTTAAATGTCCAATTTAACCCATAAAATCCATAAACTTTTTTTGTGAAAATAACATTTTAAAATATACATATCCATGAACATTTAAAATAACATTTTAACATATAAAAATTCAAAAACATTCCAAATAATCATATTAGCATATAAAACACCATTCACGACATTGTCATGACGTTTACTAATTTCTAGGTGTAAAAAGCCTGTTTTACCCCTAGACGTAAAATTTCACGTTTTTGACATTTTCTTAATTTCATTGACTCCGACATGTCCCAAATAATTATTTAAGCTTACATGAATTTTCTCATATTTTTATTTAGCTTAATTCGACGACTTTTAAATTAATCTTTAAATATAACATATTAATGCGTTTTAATCCCGAATTAAACCAAAACTCGTTATTTTGATCCCAAATTTTAAACATAGCCTTTTTATGATTTATTTCCAAGTCATGAGCCACCCCCGTGGACCCATTGATCAATTTTTTCCTTCTTAAATTTTTGTTTTTGACACACTAACGAACACTCGAGCCACGCCCGAGCCATCTTGAGCCAAAACCTAGCCAACTCACCTAGGGACCCTATTGTACAAGCCCAGCCCAAAAACCACCCATGGCCCGCTCAAAAACTTGCTGGACAGAAGACCCATTTGCATGTGCTGTGTGTGCGTGAGTTTCCTTGAACCATAGGACTCCCACCTAGTCTAGGACCCTTCCAGCCCTTAACCACTCGACCCCTCATGACCCTAACCTCCACTGGACCACGCCCAGACCAAGCCCAGACCAACCCAAGCCCCTGGACGCGAGCAGCAACCCACTGAAGCTTGACAGCAACCTCACGCATACTTGCTGCCAAGAGATTCTACCTCTCGTTTTTTGTGTTTGGCTCGAGCCCCATCGAGCCACCCTGCACCAACTCATGACCAGCCCCTCTAGGGACCCTCCTGCACCCTTAGAACCCATAGGACTCAGCCCCAAGCTTGAAAACCGAAGCCCCACTTCAGCACAAGCATGGCCGAGAAACCCACCTAGACTAGGACTCCATGTTTTCTTGCTTAGCCACTTGACCACCAAACCAGGCCTTGAACCAACCCCTTGTGCACCTTCTTATGACCCTAAGGACCTAACCTAGCCCAGCCCAGACCCCTGGCCGAGCCCACAAGCCCTGCACTAGCTGCTGAACCTGTGCTGTTCTCTCCTTGAAGCTCACGGGTTTGAGTCCTAGCTTGCTAGGACTCTTTCGCAGCCTTTGTCTCGAGTCCTAGCATGGCTAGGACTCTTCCCTTGACCCCTCACGGACCTTAGCCAAGTCCTGGTCCCAACCAAACCCAAACCAAGCCAACAATCCCATAGAACCGAGCCCCTTGATCTCTCAACATCAAATTTTCTGTTCCAGCTTGTTCCTGTGTGTGTGTGTGTGCAACGTGTGTGCAGCCTGTTTGTGCATTTTTTAGGCCCTCAAACACGGGTAAAACACGCCCAATATCATCCTAATTCATGGCAGCCCCTTAGGTGAATGAAATTCATGGTTCTTAGATCAACATGCATGTTTTAAAAACCATAAAAGAGGCATAAACGAAAATCTTCAAAGGTGCTACTTGTTTTCATGCAATTTCAAACATAATTAAATAATATGGTGTGACGATGAGTAAAAGGAGAATATGGCGTGCCTTTGCGTTTTATACGCACGATTATTCGTTGACGAATCGAAGAACTTTGACGTAGGAGACTAGGCTGAATTTTCTCTTCAAAAATCGAAGCTTTCTTCTACAAAACCCTTGTGTGTGCCGTGAGTTTGGTGGGTTGAAAAGAGTTCTGAAATTGTGCTAGGGTGGGGCGTGTATGCTAATGGATTGGGGTAGGTTAATTGCATATTATATAGTTAAATAAAAACACTAATCAAGTTTAGGCCCATTAGGAGATTTAATTAGGCCCATTAGTGATTAATTAAAATATTTAAAAATAGTTTTGTTTAAATAAGTTTGTGAATTTATTAGCCTGGTTGCCAAAACATTCGTATTTTTGTTGAAAAACCAACACCGATAAAAATTACGTCCCGACGTATAAAATCACCTCAAAACCCCATATTTTCAAAAATAAGAAAAAGCATCACTCATATTTTAAATAATTAAAAACAACTATTTAATAAAAATATTTTACATTTTTCAGCCTTCGGTCTCCGTTCGTCGATCGCAACTTGAATAACTTTTAAAAATACAATTTAATGCAACCATGTAGAAAAATATAATTTAAACATGTCAAAATACACAACATAATTAATTAATGCAATTAAAAAAATTAATTAAAATACAAGAGAATTTAATAAATCGTATGCATTTGGTTCGCGTGGACCTTTAAATTTTCGGGGCGTTATAAGCATGCTATCACATGCAAAGCTTACTAAGAAATTTTGGGGTGAGGCCGTGGTTACTGCTGCATGTATATTGAATCAATCACCTTGTGTTCCTCTCAATTGCGATGTCCCAGAGCAGGTGTGGCAAGGCAAAAAAGTTTCCTATAATCATTTGCGAGTATTTAGCTGTGTTGCTTACGTTCATATACCAAATGATGAAAGACAGAAGTTGGAGGTCAAAACAAGAGGCATATTTATAGGCTACGGCGAGTATCAACTTGGTTACAAGTTTTATAATGCATATCTCAAAAAGCCTAAAAGAAGTCGTGATGCCATATTTCAGGAGAATGAATTCTTGGAGACTGCGGGAAATAAGAATTCTGGATTTGAACAACATCTGGAATGGTGGCCTTCAACGATAAATCCACAATCGATTGAAAAGGAATTGTAGAACAATCATGAGGATGATGATGAGATCTGTGTTCACAATGAACCACCAATAGAAAGTTCTCGTGGTACCATGACCACACGTTCTAGAAGAGAAGTGCGACCCTGAACCAGATATTCCTCAAATGAATATATCCTGCTAACTGACGGGGGAAAACCAGAGAGCTTCGAGGAAGTTATTACCAGTTAACACAAGGATAAGTGGATGGAGGCTATGCAAGAAAAAATGAAATCATTGCATGAGAATGAGACATTTGAGCTGGTGAAATTGCCGAAAAGGCGAGAAAGCTTTGAAGAATAAGTGGGTGTTCAGATTGAAGCACGAAAAACACAGTAATCAACCAAGATTCAAAGCTATGATTGGCGTCAAAGGTTTCGGACAGAAACATGGGGTCGACTTTGACGAAGTATTTTCACATGTGGTGAAGATGACATCCATCTGGATTGTGCTGGGGTTAGAAGTTGAGCTTGATCTGGAGGTAGAACACATGGATGTCAAGACCGCATTCTTTTATGGGGATTTGGAGGAAGAAATCTACATGTAGCAACCAGAGGGGTTTGCAACCTCATGTACAGATTAAAGAAAAGTTTGTATGGTCTCAAGCAAGCACCAAAACAATGGTACAAAAAGTTTGAATCGGTGATAACTCAATAGAGACTCAAGAAAACCACCTGTAGACCATTGTGTGTTTGTCAAAGATACCTCTGATAATGATTTGATGACGCTTCTGCTCTATGTAGATGACATGTTAATTGTTGGCAAATATGCTTATGAAATCAAAGGCCTAAAGAAGTAATTAAGCAAGATTTTTTCTATGAAAGACTTGGGGCCAGCAAAAAGAATAATTGGCATAGAAATCCATCGAGACATGCAAGTCAAGAAGACCTGGTTGTCGCAGGAAAGTATATTGAGAAGGTACTTTAGAGGTTCAACATGCACCAGGTCAAAGCGGTTGGATGTCCTCTTGCCAACAACTTCAAGTTGAACTCAAAGCAAAGTCCTATTACAGAGGATGAGGAAGAAGAAATGAAAAGTGTTGCATATGCTTCAGCTGTTGGAAGTCTGATGTATGGCATGATATGTACTCGACTGGATTTAGCTCATTCTATAGGTGTAGTGAGTAGATTCTTTTCAAAACCGTGAAAAAAATATCGGGTTGCAGTAAAATGGATATTCAGATATCTACGGGTAACCTCTAAAAATAGATTGAGTTTTGGAGGATCCAGACTTGAGCTTGTAGGCTATATAGATACAGATATGACAGGAGATGTTGACTCCCGAAAATCTACATTAGGATACATGATTATATTTGCAGGGGGAGCTGTGTCATGGCAGTCAAAGTGTATAGCATTGTTAACCACTGCGGCGGAGTTCATTGCAACAACTGGGGCATGTAAGGAGCTGTTATGGATGAAATGGTTTTTCGAGGAATTAAGTTTTGTGCAAGATCAATAAAAGTTGTTCTGTGACAGTCAGAATGCAATTCATCTTGGAAAGAATCCTTCAATGCATTCAAGATCAAAGCATATTGATGTTTACTGTCATTGGATACGAGATGTATTGGAGAAGAAGTTGTTGAAGCTTGAGAAGATTCACACGGTTGAAAATGGATCTGATATGATGAACAAGACATTGTGAAATGGAACCTGGAATATTGTAGAATTGTTTCAGGTTTGATCGAATTCACAAAATGGGTTTGAGGGGGATTAATCAATCAAGAAAACTTTGAATTCAAAGCCACCTAAATTTGAATTCAAATAACACCATTTTTGAATTATAAACAAATGTGTTGATTGGTAGAAAATTATTAGGTTTGATTATGTATACAATGATGTATAATTTTTGGTTTTCTTCCCTAAACTCCACATATAAATACTCATTCATTTTTCATTTCAAAATCACACCAAAACACAAAATCCTATTATCTACAATCATAAGTGTAAAAATGATATAAATGATTTAGTGTGAAATTTCTTAAGGAGTGTTTATCCTTGGAAGGAATATCATTAGTGAAAAGAAAATGAGTGTTAAAATCAGAATGTTCTGAGTGAAATACTTTGTATTCTCAATTCTTTTGTCTTCTTTGTTTTTAATAAAGAAGTGATCTTCTTGAGAGGTTTAGAGTGGACGTAGCTCAATCTTGGGAAAAATCCTTATAAATATTGGTGTTCATCTTATTCATTGCTAATATTACTTATGATGTTCTGCTACGATGTTACTTCATTTATTTCTCTGATATCCCAGCGGAGGAAGCATTGAACATATTGGCTAACATTAAAGTTTCGATGTCTCAACTGAAGCATTGTGGTCTGGTAATTTGCTTCTGAATCATTTCATCTTGTTTTTACATATTCCTTTAAGTTGAAACAAAGAAACGTAAAGATGTGTGATTTATTCACATTTAATGAAGGTTGATTTTCATGCTGGACGTGCCGATTTCTTTCACAACACATTAACCTTGATTGCCACTTGCTACTTCAATCAGGTCTTTCTGTTTTCAGGGACGCTAGATGTTTACGAATGGCTCCATTTGGGAAGCAATGCATACCCGAATTCGCCAGTGGCAGCACATGCCATGGCACCATGGCTTCCTAATTTTCTGGCTAATTATATGGCAGGAAAAAGCTTGTGAATCTATTTTGTACTTGGTTCAAAATTTTCTTACTGGTAATTTTAAGCCAGCTTTGCCTCATGTAATGGAAATTTTATACAGCAACAACACTCTTATTTTCTGCTTCACCCTCATGAGTTTCTTATTCGCAAGATATCCGGCTGCTGGAATGTACCATGGCTAAATTTTCTGTTAAAGAAATCTGCGAATCCTGAATCTGCTAAGAAGTTTTAGATGTCAAGTCCTGCAGTGTAGCTCGTATGGTGATTGAATAAATGGATACATAGTTGAATATCTAAGTTCATTTGTATGTAAACAACTTGCAACGAAAAACAAGTCTGGGCCAGCACAAAAAATGTGAACAAACTTGGTCCTTTTGGACTTTGAACTAATTATATTGTACCACTCAAAAGTAAGATACTATTTCCCTAAATATATCAATTCATTGAACGAAAGTAAAAAAAGAAAAGGTAGCTGGTGGCCCTTTCAAAACCTTAGAAATGGTACCAAGATATGAATCTTTAAGCTAATTTATACGTAAACAATTGATCTATGATAAAAATTTACATGAACTTTCCAAATAAAACATTTTCGAAGATCTTTTAAATACCAATATCAAATCTTCTGAATCAAAATTGTAGAAAGCTCATGTTAGTCTCTTCCCCTCCCCTGGAACATTCCAAACTCCCACTAGTGTGACTGATGAAATTTAATCATAATGGAGTCACTACCGACTTATGAAATGATGGATTTGAGCGTTCGAAGTCAACAATAGCAGCAATGGATAATCCAACGAAACCCCATTTCACATCTTTTCTTATTTGGTCGAAAATCACAGTTTTTTTTTATTACATGGGGGGACGATTCTCCTCTATAAAAAAGGATCAAGAAAAGGGATTTATCATACCTACATTTTCTGATCAATTTCAAACCTGAACAAACTGAAAGAGATGGTCAATGCAAAATCTTTGATCAGCACTGTGACATGGCTACTTGTGGTAGCTTTCCTCGTCGCTTGGGCAAATGAAGCAAAGGTGCAGCCAGGCATGGTGCATCCCCAAGGTCAACTACATTAGTTCTTCCTTCAATTTTTAACATCTCACGTCTATCTTAGAGATGATCGTTTTCCCAAAACATCTTTCACTTCCGGAAATGGAACTAAACGGGTACCACTTCATTTTGTTAGATTCCAATAAAAACCGATTTTCCCATATTTTATATATTCTAGCCTAAATGATTTAATATAATGAATAAAATATACGTTATTTATTAAATGATATGATATATACATCATACAATCTCACTTTCAGAACATAAAACAATACATCATCCAACACCACAATATAAATTATCTTCGATGATGAGGTTAAACACATTACCGAAGCATTAACGCATGAGCAATAAATCACCTAGTCTTGACGAACTCGGCGCTGATAGTAAAATGTTTTTCTTTGTTCTTGGTTTTGAAGGTTGCCGATGCTGTTTGTTTGATTTCTCCAAGCCTCTGATACGCTGTGCAAGAGTGTGCTGTGGTGACTGCAGCTAAACAACCTGCCATCAACGTGTTGCTGCTATTAAATCTTCTGAGTTCTGTGTCTAATGTCTAATGTCTAATGTTTATGTTCAAAAGAATCGAGTTTCTTTATGTTTCAACTAATTTTGCCATTAGGTTGAAATGTCTAGTTTCGTTTTCTGGTCTGTCTCTAAAAGGGAGTGTTTAATAAATTTTATCAGCAACTAAAATATCATGTTCAATAATTTGCATGTGTTCAAAGCATCAAATGGACTCGATACTGATCAAATAATTCTCACCAAATCACCAAATAATAAAGCAATTCGAGAGTCGTCTCACATATTAATGTGCAACCTTTTACTTCTTAAAAATATTGGTCATCTTTTATGGTAGTTGGGACTGGTTTTTAGTAGAGAGAGGAGAAAACTACTCCTTTCAAAATTTACATTCAAAAGTGTGGGGCGACCAATAAAACAGATTTTCTAATTCAAGGACTGAAAGAGCAGCAAGTATATATAGAAGAAATCCAACCTGGAAACTCATATCCCACTCTCATCAGAGCATCTTAAAAAGTCAGGCTGGTTGGTGACAGATCTAACCCAAGCCCACTTATGATTTTTAATATCCACCCGATTCTTTGCTTGAGCCACCTCCTCCACCGGAATATACCCGTAATTCCCATTAATTGGACCACAGACAAACCCCGTGTATCCAGCCATGGCACCGTGAACCGCTGAGTGTGCTAAAAGTGTACAATACAAATTATCTGTGGCATTCGCAGGAACAGCCCTTATCATATATGTGGGATCTATGTACTTGATAGTAATAAGCTCTTTTGGATGGTCCCTATTCCACCAATTTTTTAGCTCGGATTTCAACCAGCCGCCTACGTCCAAGAAAACCGGATTCCCAGATTCATCTTTCTCTTGTACATGGGATTGATCACCAGTTTTAGGTATGACATCCTGTCCAGCACCCTCAGCAACAACCAAAACCGCGTGCCCATTATTTTTCAGCCTGCTTTCAATAAATTCGAACAGTCCGCCTTTTCCTTCCAAGTAAAAATCATTTTCTGGGATCAAGCAGCAATCAACGTCACGGCTACTTAAGGTTGCGTGAAGGACTATGTGTCCTGTGCTGCGTCCCATTAGCTTGACTAAGCCAATGCCATTTACGGCACTCTCAGCCTCTGTATGAGCTGCACTGATAGCTTGCTGTGCCATCTCCACTGCAGTTTGGAAACCAAAGGATCTGTCGATGATGCCAACATCATTGTCAACTGTTTTCGGAATTCCAGCTACTGCGATGTTTAGCTTCCGTTGCTTGATTTCATTAAATAATGAGACCATCCCTAGCATAGTGCCATCTCCGCCAATTATGTAAAGCTGCATATATATTTGTCTATGTATTATGATGACAATCAAAAAAGCCAAAATAGAGGCACAATCTGAAAATAAGACTAACCTACTTATTTATCAAACACTCCAACTTAAAAAATTTCAACTTACTGCCCACTTCTAATTATTCAAACTTCTTCGCAATCTATAAATTTAATGCTTATCTATAAACATAATCTTTTGCAAACACTCCATCAATATCAATATATTAGTGCTTACCAACAAAAACATCACTGTCCTGACCACGTAAATTCTATATGGACCGGACTACCTTGTGTAATTCTGTTACCACCGATGGGCTAAAATCTTCAGTCAAAAAATCAATGAACTAAATCCGCTGAAACTTGACAAAACTATCGATTTTCAAATATATTTTTAAGATATAAACCGTATCCACCACAAAACAGATGATATGAATAATATTCTACTCAATTAATTCGTTCACAGCCCATAAATAAAATACAAGTTTTAATATTTTAATAAATATTTATACACACATAATAAATTACACTATTACCCGTACACAAGTATTGATTAAAAAAATTAATAAAATAATATGTTATAATTAAATACAAAATTTATAAAATTTTATAAAAAAAATCACAAAAATTTATAAAAATCTTCCAAAAAAGTATAATTATAAATACATGAGATCATGTAAAAATCAATAAAAATAATTCAAATCCATACAAATCTATCGTTTGAAAAAATCAAGACTCTGGATCGAATATAATCCACTAAATTTAAATTCAATCAATCAACTAAAATTCAAATCGAGCCAAACTCAGATTTAAAATATTTACTTTTCGAGCTTCATTTAAGATAAAATTTAAAATGAAAAAGGAAAAAAAAAAGCTATCCAGTATTCGATCGTGCTCGATTTGTTTGTATCCTAGATCAAATTAAAACAGAAATGAGAAATTCACCTGGTTAAAGCCATGGTCTTGAATGGAATTCACTATCTGGTGAAGATCGAACCCACCCCTGGAAGTCTCAAGAACAGTGCCACCCTTCTTGTGCCAACCATGCACCATCTTCGGATTCAACGGCACCGGCTCATAGGAATAAAAACCTCGGTACCCGGCCCTTATGCCGTAAATCTCGCGCACACCGTATTGCTCCCACAGCCCCACCACCAGCTCTCGTATCACCGTATTCATGCCGGGGCACAACCCCCCGCACGTCACAATGGCGGCCCGAACCTGACCCGGGTCGAAGTATATGGCCTTCCGAGGCCCGGCCCGGTGGTACGCCAGGTGGGGTCCCGGAGATGAGAACTCTCCGGAAAGATCGTGAATGATGTGGCGGAGGATGACGTCAGTGCTGGTGATGTAGAATTCCGATATGGGGTGGAAGAAGGGGCTCTTGTCGAGCGGGTTGGGGTAGGATTTAAGGTCCGGGAGGTAGTCAGTGAGGTGGGTTAAGCTCTGAAGCTTGACGTTCGGGATTGTCAAGTTGGTTTCATCCAGGTGGTTATTGGCGTCGGCGCCGGCGCCGGAATTGCTTGTTGTGAAAGCCATCTGTCCACAAACTTTTTGTGAGTAATCGTTCTGACTCGTGAAATGGGAAGCTGGAAGATCAACAAATTGAATTACACAAACACGTATAAATAATTTATATTTCATTGTATAAATTAATTTCGAGCTTGTTTCTATTCAATTAATTTCTATAAAAATATTTAGTTATTTAAATAAATAATATTTTTTATTTTTATTTTAAAAATTTACAATTCACTAGATATATTAATAATCATCATTATGATTTATATATGTAATAATAATAATTTGAGTAGATCTCTTGTGAGATGGTGTCACGAATCTTTATCTGCGAGACGGATCAACCCTACTGATATTCACAATAAAAAGTAATACTTTTAGCATAAAAAATAATATTTATCATGAATGACCCAAATAAAAATCCGTCTAACAAAATACGACTTGTGAGAACATCTCACACGTATTTTTACGTAATTATTTTATACACACATCACATCACGTATATATCTTTCATATATATATATATATATATATATATATAATATTTGGGGAGGTGACAGATGGACACTACGTGGTGACACTGGACGACGTTGGTCATAAGTTTGATGTGGTGTCAAATAAAATATTATTATATTAGATTATTGCTAATTGCTAGGAATACAGCAAATTATGATATTGTTTCCGTCAAATAAAATATTTATTCTGGGAGTTTTATTTATCTATTGTTCGAGTCCTTTTATAGTCGTAGAATCTCAATAGTTGGTTTTTTGTGAGATGATTTTATTAATTTTTATATGTGAGATAGGTCAATCATATCAATATTCACAATAGAAAATAATACTATTAGCATAAAAAGAAATATTTTTTCATAGATGACCCAAATAAGATATCCGTCTCACAAAATACAATCCGTGAGATCTTCTCATACAAGTTTTTCCCGATCCGTAAAAATTAAAATTTGAAATCTAAAATTTTATACCATTTTATTCTTGTTAGTGTTAGGAAGATTCAAATTATATTTCATTCTTTTTATTTAGTTTATTATATTACAAAATTAAGCCAATTTAATTATGGCAACCCTGCCATCAATTCTACTCCGATTGACTTCTCAATTTCCTTTTTTTTTGAGTTTATTTAGATATTCTTCTGCTTTTCTTGATATTTCCTTAATAAAAATAAGAAAAAAATAGAGATTGATCGAATAATAAATCTAGCAACTCCAAAAGGTTTTGAAGAATATTCTTGGTACACACTTGTCAATCCGGCAATCCCTAAGTTGATTATTTTATAATATATTAAAAAATGTAATTACGTTGATTAAAAAACTATTTTATTTTTTGGGATACAAACAAAAAAAAAAAAATCTAAAATTCATGAATCAAGTTTGTGTTTGGAATAAATGATATGGATTTACGAGGTATTTGAAGAGATGATTCGAAATAATTTTATATCGAGGAGAATTTGAAATTCATTCTAATTACTAAAAAATAATTATAATTATATTTGTATAAACTTAATGAATTGGATTTCGATTATATTTTTATTGTTAACAATATAACAATAGATAAAATATTAAATCAATATCTTACTTATTTACAAATTTATAAAAAGTAAAATAGATTTTAAATGTCTTTATTATTTGATGGACGACTTAAAATATTTATTCACTGACATTAAACAATATATAAACATGCAGAAAGGATATATCATTGGACTGCCTGGAGAAGTAGGGTGTTGAAACAATTGATCCTGAAAATGTATTTGAATTTTACTGTGATTTACACAGATACCTTGCTTCCCAGGAAGTCGATGGAGTTAAGGTTGATGTACAGAGCATAATTGAAACTTTAGCGACTGGATCCGGAGGCCTGTGTCTCGCTAACTAGACGTTTTCAAGAATCACTCGAAAAGTCGATATCCAAGAATTTCCAAGAAAATTGCATAATTTGTTGCATGGCTCACAGCACTGATTCTGTTTACAAGTAGTGGATCCAATACTTGAATTTCCAAGAAAATGGCAAACTTAGCAAACTTATAGTTTGTCGAAAATTCTTTCATATTTACTGTAACAGTTCCAAGAATAGTACCATCACACGTGCCCCGGATGATTACTACCCCAAGGACTCAGCGCTCCATATAGCTGCTGTGGCTTATCACAGCCAATTCTTTGGAGACATATTTGTACCAGATTGGGACATGTTCTATGCACGAGGCACGTTTTTTTGGGTATAGTTTATAAAATTTTGGCAAGGACTTGCGTGGTACTGATTTATATATCTGTTCCAACATCCCAGAGCTGCAATGATGCTGCTGAGTTTCACGCAGTTGCCCGGGCAGTTGGAGGCTGTGGGATCTATATGTTAGGTACACAGCTTAGTTAAATCATAAAATGTGGAGTGTATTGTGTACATGTTCAAATGAGAGGTACTTTTTTCGGTTAACCATGGTTGATTCCATTATCAGTGATAAACCAGGATACAATGATTTCGAAATACTCAAAAGGCTTGTGCTGCCTGATGGCTCAATCTTGAGAGCAAAGTACATTGGAAGGCTGGCCTGTGATTACTTATTCAACGACCCAGTCACCGATGAGAAATGGCATGTGATGTGATCCTGGTGAAATGAGTGAGCAGGGTCGGGTGCTCCACCGGATCTGCTATCAAGATAATAAAGGAAACTGAGCAAGGACTATATCTGTGATGAAGATATATCTCTGCAACATGGCTTCAGCTGTAACCTGCAAACAAGGAAAGAACTCGTGAATGGGCGCCGAAGGGGTGTCCGGCGTGGCTACTCCGATGCTTAAGTCAGCAGGTGAAGATGATAACCAGTGTAGCTTAAATAAAAGTAAAGGCTACTGGTGTAAATATGTGTGTTAACATGTGTCGGTGAATGAATCATTCTCCAGAACTAGAGTAGAAGAGGAAGCCCAAGTCCCCCAAATGAATTACATACCTGCTATTTATAGGAAAAAAAATCAAGGATTACCTCGATTTGCGCGTACACCTACCACTCATAGCCTTTGATGTTGACTTCTTGTCAAGCCACCCTACTCTTCCATCATATCACATCAATAGGATTCTGTCAGGTGCGCTTCTCGAGACAAGATCTTATCTTCTGAACCACTCGAGTGCGGCACTGTTATCGAGGTGCTCGGGTAGGATGACTCCCGGGAGATTTATGCAAGAGCCCGGGCGTCTGATTACTCGGGGAGCAGAGCCCAGGCTTGCACCTGCCCGGCTTCGGAAGAATCCATCCTGAAGATTAACCCATATTTGGGCTATCCATTTAGCATCCATGACCCGGGCTATCCCAAGGGTATCATCACTCCCTACTTAAATAGTCGGGCTAGAGTCATACTCGCTGTCCCGATTAGTCTTGTGTGCCCGATCATGGAAAATATTTAGTTTGTCTGTAAAAGCATCGGGGGCTTCACGTATCCCAGAGATGGGATGAAATGTCGGAGTCTCGTATCATATGGACTTGAGATAAGATGTCGGGACCTCATGTCTCCCGGGCTTTAAAATAGATTGCCGGGGCCTCATATCTCCCGGACTTGAGAATGGTCGAGGTGCGGAGCCCCGAGCCAGGTTTGAGAACCCTGGGCTTATGTATAACCAAGGTGCGGAGCCTTGGGCCGGGGAGCATGTCCCGGGACTTGGTGTGGTCGAGGTACGGAGCCCCGAGCCAGGTTTGAGAACCCTGGGCTTATGAATAACCAAGGTGCGCAGCCTTGGGCCGGGGAGCATGTCCCGGGACTTGGGAATGGTCGAGGTACGGAGCCCCGAGCCAGGTTTGAGAACCCTGGGCTTATGAATAACCAAGGTGCGGAGCCTTGCCCTTCATAAATGGTCGAGGTACGGAGCCCCGAGCCAGGGTACGGATCCCTGGACTTAATAGATAACTAGGGTGCGGAGCCCTGGCCTTCATAAATGGTCGAGATACGGAGCTCCGAGCCAGGTTTTAGAACCCTGGGCTTAAGAATAACCAAGGTGCGGAGCCTTGGGCCGGGGAGCATGTCCCGGGACTTGGGAGTGCTCGAGGTGCAGAGCCCGAGCCAGGTTTGAGAACCCTGGGCTTATGAATAACCAAGGAGCGGAGCCTTGGGCCGGGGAGCATGTCCCGGGACTTGGGAGTGGTCGAGGTGCCGAGCCCCGAGCCAGGTTTGAGAACCCTGGGCTTATGAATAACCAAGGTGCGGAGCCTTGGGCCGGGGAGCATGTCCCGGGACTTGGGAGTGGTCGAGGTGCAGAGCCCCGAGCCAGGTTTGAGAACCCTGGGCTTATGAATAACCAAGGTGCGGAGCCTTGAGCCGGGGAGCATGTCCTGGGACATGGGAATGGTCGAGGTACGGAGCCCCGAGCCAGGTTTGAGAACCCTGGGCTTATGAATAACCAAGGTGCGGAGCCTTGGGCCGGGGAGCATGTCCTGGGACTTGGGAGTGGTCGAGCTACGGAGCCCCGAGCCAGGTTTCAGAACCCTGGGCTTATGAATAACCAAGGGGCGGAGCCTTGGGCCGGGGAGCATGTCCCGGGACTTGGGAGTAGTCGAGGTACGGAGCCCCGAGCCAGGTTTGAGAACCCTGGGCTCATGAATAACCAAGGTGCGGAGCCTTGGGCCGCTCCGAGCCAGGTTTAAGAACCCTGGGCTTATGAATAACCAAGGTGCGGAGCCTTGGGCCGGGGAGCATGTCCCGGGACTTGGGAGTGGTCGAGGTGCAGAGTCCCGAGCCAGGTTTGAGAACCCTGGGCTTATGAATAACAAAGGTGCGGAGCCTTGGGCCGGGGAGCATGTCCCGGGACTTGGGAATGGTCGAGGTACGGAGCCCCGAGCCAGGTTTGAGAACCCTGGGCTTATGAATAACCAAGGTGCGGAGCCTTGGGCCGGGGAGCATGTCCCGGGACTTGGGAGTGGTCGAGGTACGGAGCCCCGAGCCAGGTTTGAGAACCCTGGGCTTATGAATAACCAAGGTGCGGAGCCTTGGGCCGGGGAGCATGTCCCGGGACTTGGGAATGGTCGAGGTACGGAGCCCCGAGCCAGGTTTGAGAACCCTGGGCTTATGAATAACCAAGGTGCGGAGCCTTGCCCTTCATAAATGGTCGAGATACGGAGCCCCGAGCCAGGGTACGGATCCCTGGACTTAATAGATAACCAGAGTGCGGAGCCCTGGCCTTCATAAATGGTCGAGGTACGGAGCCCTGGCCTTCATAAATGGTCGAGGTACGGAGCCCCGAGCCAGGGTACGGATCCCTGGACTTAATAGATAACCAGGGTGCGGAGCCCTGGCCTTCATAAATGGTCGAGGTACGGAGCCCCGAGCCAGGTTTGAGAACCCTGGGCTTATGAATAACCAAGGTGCTGAGCCTTGCCCTTCATAAATGGTCGAGGTACGGAGTCTCGAGCCAGGATACGGATCCCTGGACTTAAGATAATGTGCCGGGGCCTCGTACCTCCCGGGCTTAAGAGATTTTGCTTTACCTGCTGTATGAGTTTTATTAAAAATTAAATCACTAACCTGGAAATATTGAATCCGAATTCATTTTTCGTAGAGTGAAACTTCTATGGTTGAGCTAAATTAGGTGACCAATATAGCTGTATGCTACTGAGTGCATAGTAAATGCTCTTCATGCCAATCCGAGATAGCTGCTGAGATTTGAGCCCATATGAAATCCACATATAAGATCTGAGTGCCGAGCTGGTCGGACTTGTATGTTTGCCAAGCAGAGTTGGGCTTATTTTTGAATGGAAACCATATCTACGTCTTGAGCTCAATTTCCCACAGATGACGCCAATGATGCGATCCTGGTGAAATGAAGTGAACAGGGTCGGGTGCTCCACCGGATCTGCTATCAAGATAATAAAGGAAACTGAGCAAGGACTATATCTGTGATGAAGATATATCTCTGCAATATGGCTTCAGCTGTAACCTGCAAACAAGGAAAGAACTCGTGAATGGGCGCCGGAGGGGTGTCCGACGTGGCCACTCCGATGCTTAAGTCAGCAGGTGAAGATGATAACCAGTGTAGCTTAAATAAAAGTAAAGGCTACTGGTGTAAATATGTGTGTTAACATGTGTCGGAGAATAAATCATTCTCCAGAACTAGAGTAGAAGAGGAAGCCCAAGTCCCCCAAATGAATTACATACCTGCTATTTATAGGAAGAAAAATCAAGGATTACCTCGATTTGCGCGTACACCTACCACTCATAGCCTTTGATGTTGACTTCTTGTCAAGCCACCCTACTCTTCCATCATATCACATCAATATGATTCTGTCAGGTGCGCTTCTCGAGATAAGATCTTATCTTCTGAACCACTCGAGTGCGGCACTGTTATCGAGGTGCCCGGGTAGGATGACTCCCGGGAGATTTATGCAAGAGCCCGGGCGTCTGATTACTCGGGGAGTAGAGCCCGGGCTTGCACCTGCCCGGCTTCGGAAGAATCCATCCTGCAGATTAACCCAGATTTGGGCTATCCATTTAGCATCCATGACCCGGGCTATCCCAAGGGTATCATCAGTATGTAACACGAGCTTGGCTGCATGGACATAAAATGCTCGAACACCGAGTGATCTGGTATGTGTCAGATACATTGTGTCTTTGAAGTGTCACTGCATCATAGCTTGAAGATCACTCACTTGCACCAGTCTGATAGGTTCCTATATAATAAATACTTAAGTATGCTGAATGTTGTTTCAATTATGCCTAAGCTTGATGAAAATTTGGGATCTGAATAAGCTTACTGGAGTTGTTGTTGGGTCAATTTTATATATATGGCATTATATGTGAATATTATGTGTTTTAACTATTAAGTTAAACCCAAAATAAAGTGATCAATCAAGATTTCGGGTTATTGAGTTTTAATGTATCTAATAGGTTGTGAGCCTTTAAGGTATAGAGACATAAATGTAATTTTTGTTTTTTTATGGGCTAAATTATGTTATTCTAAATTATGTTATTCTAGCACTATGTGAAGTATATTTACGTGGTTTTTTCCCCTTCATAAACAGTTCATTGGTTTATATTTTTTTTTGTTACAATTTAAGGTGCTAATATTCGTTACAATTTAAGGTGCTAAAAAAATTGGAGGTGTATATTTTGTCTTCTAAATCGACTGATATCGCATTTTTTTGGTTTTTTTTTTTTTTTGTTTTGAATTCCCTTATTTGTTGCAGGGTACTATGATATATGGGATTGTTTTTGCCAATGCCATGCAATATTTCCATGAACAACTCAAGTTCAACAGAAGTTACCTCATATCTAATCCAGATATAAGGAAATTAACAATAATTTCCCGAACATCAATCCGAAAATTGAGTTGGTCCTACAAAACAATACAAAAATCACAGAAACAGGTAATATTATCAGTTTCTCTAACTACACTTTCAGTTTTTGTGAGTTTGGGGACATTAAGAATTCTTCACAAGATGCTCAACCGCTCGGTAATTCTCAACAATCATTTGATTTGTAAATATATCATTTATTTTGTTACCATAACTAATTAATATCTGTTATTTATTAGATGTCATAGGTGTCATCATGAAAGTCAAGCAATCGATCAAGTTTCGTAGGGATAACAATAGCACAGGCTGCAGGAGAAAAGTCATATTGATGAACCTTTTGTACGTACAACCATTTTATTACATTTCGATTCTTTCAAAAAATATGTTATATTGTCGTAATTTTTCTCAGACATGATACTGTTACAATAAATTTGTGGGACGATCTCGCCTTCAATGAAGGCCAATGGTTAGAGGAGATGGTGAATGAGAAGCTAATAATTGCTTTCTCAAATATGAAAAGACAACCTTATCAAGGTATTGTCGATTATATTATAAATGTATTGATCAATAACTTAAAATACTCACTTCTCAGTTTTTTCCCACAGATACAGTTCAATTGAAATCCACATATACTACTACGATATATCTAAACCCACCATGCACTGAATCAGAGAACTTAAATTTATGGTGAGCAAACTAAATTCTATTATTTCCCGAGCATCAATATTTTAATTTGTACGCATGCCTATAATAATTGCAATTTAAATGAACCAAGTTAATAAAAGTGTTGTATAATTTAATCTATGAAAAAACATATTGATCACGTAATAACAAGTCGAAAATTCACTTTTGTTGTAACATCTTATAATATCATTTTTTTTGCTAATACTTCTTGTTGTTTTTGACAAATGGGCTGAACTCGGGTTTTAAATGCCACAATCTCGATAATTTGTGGCTGGCTACTAAACTGAAATGTTCTAAAGAAATCACCATCAATCAATTGTCAATGAACACAAAAGTTTAACCGAGGTAAGAGAAAATTTTCACAAATTTTTTCTTTTTATTATACTAATTGTTTCTCCCATTTATCCAAAACACTAATTTTATTTGGTTTATCGAATGTATCGATCTTATGTTCTAATGAACTAGAACACATACTACTCTTTCAAAGATATATACTTGAAGTTGAAAACAGATTTAACCCTTAGTATGAAGCTTGTAACAATTATTCGAGGGCAATTATTAAAACAAAAGATGCGATAACTTGTACCAAATGCGTTCATATACTTGCCGAAGCAGTGCCGAGGTATAAATCCATCATATTTGTTTTTTATTCATGAAATAATATCATACACTTATATTTTTTATCATACTGTCGCATGCACATGTATCGAGTTACGATAAATGTCAAAAAAGACAGTGACAATATAAAAATTACAATGTTTGAAGACGTAGCTGCTGCTTTTATTGGTTGTCCAGTGAAAGACTATATCAAGTATGTCGCTGATGTTAGTTTAAATCACATTACTACAAATTAAATAACACCTAAACTTTAAAACTCTATCACTAACTTGTGGTTGGTTTTGTGTAGGATGCAAATGCTTCGCCATATTATATGGCCCTTGAAATGCCAGAAAAGGAATAATACAACTTTCTTTTCAAATTTGCTGAAAAGATTCCGACCAATAATGCAACTTATTGTATTATAGTTGAAGGATTTCAGAAGCCCCTGCAAAAGCACAAATCAGAAAAATTCGAAGATGTCAATGCAAATGCTCAAATTCAAATGGAAGATGATGAAAAAATGGCTACTTTTATAAAGAGAAAAAACATCAAACATAGTTCTATGTCCAAGACACGAAGCCAACAAAACAACAAAAAATTATCTGATGATGCCAAAAGAAGTACCCACATCCTGATTGAAGATGATGACAAGCTTTCTTCCTCCATAAAGAGAAAGAGACAAGTCAAAACTAAAACTGACACACAAAATGTGGCATTTGTGAAGATCAAGCAAAAAAAAGTTTGATTCCATCGTAACTTATTATGCTATGCTTTTTTATTGTTTTTTAATTTTTGTCTTATATTACATGTCTCCTATTAATAAATATTTGTGTTTACATTTTTAAATAATTATTATTTTCATTAACTGATTATATATCATCATATTCTTTTATAGATAGTTTTTAATTATATAATTTCACTTAAAGTTTGCAGACAAAAAATTTGGACAATAATCATCGAGATATCACGTGCAACGCACGTGCTTCTTACTAGTAAATACTTAAGTATGCTGAATGTTGTTTCAATTATGCCTAAGGTTGATGAAAATTTGGGATCTGGATAAGCTTACTGGAGTTGTTGTTGGATCAATTATATATATATGGCATTATATGTGAATATTATGTGTTTTAACTATAAAGTTAAACCCAAAATAAAGTGATTAATCAAGATTTCAGGTTATTGAATTTTAATGTATCTAATAGGACGTGAGCCTTTAAGGTTTAGAGATATAAGTGTAATTTTTGTTTTTATTATGGGCTAAAACAAAAATATCAGAAGATAATGATAAATATTATCTATATATATGGGTCATGGTCCCCAGATTTCGGGCTATCAAATTCCATATTCTCTCCTTCATTAAAAAAAATAGTTTAGAAGAGAAAACTAAAAGTTTCTCTCAAGGAAAGAGCGTGTAGATCTGGAAGATCAAGACACCTTTTAAGAATTTAGAATTATGGCTTCAGGTAAGCTTCCGCTTAAGTTTCCAGTCAAATTCTTAATGATTTAGCATGATGAATTATACGGTATATGGGTTTTCCCCAACAGCTGCCGCATTCAATTGCCAAGGATCAGGAACCTGGCCTGGCATGGAGAATAATTCTACAGTAACAAATGCAGTTATGCTCTCCGGAAAGATATCACCTGCAGATATTGATAATATTGACGAAATTTCGCCCAAGACAGGATTTTGAAATCTTCTCCTTCAGATCAGGATCTTTTACCCGGCTATCGCTAAAGGTCTATGTATTACCTTAACAACATTGGAATGTGATGTCTTCGCCGTATCTCCTATCAAGGTAGTTTGTTGCTAGTTATAGTTGATTTTTGTTATTTTGCATATACACATAGCAGCATACAAATTAATAACATTTATGTGATTATAGGTCTATGACAAGAAGATCCAGTTTGCTCCTATTGTGTTGGTAAATACGTATAATTCTGGAGGAGCCCTGGAATCTATTGAGGTCTTTGATGAATTTTCGCGCTACGGAGTTTGAATCAAAGGAAGGGGGGAGGTGTTCTTGGAGTCTATGCAGGCCTAGAGCCAAGCTTGTGCTGTGTGAATATGAAAGAGGCTGATATTGAGTACTCAAATGAGAACCATTTTTTTGAAGTCAATGTTCCCTTTGTAGCAAATGCTTGGGAACTTGTTGCATACTTTTGAGCATATTTTTTCGAGAATAAAATTTTATGACTGATTGTGGCTTATTTATGGATTTTTTTTTTGTGCATTTACATCTCAAATTTAACCCTTATTTGGCATGCGGTGAATTATGTATTACACATTTTTGTTCATGGTGAATTATATATTATACATCTTTGTCCATGAATGAAGAAAGAAAAATCAAACCAATTCCTATTGTATGTATGTTTAGTTGTTATTATCAGGGAGGTAAACGAACCAAGTTGTTCGCGAGTTATTCAGAGTTCGGTACGATAAAAAGCTCGTTCGTGAAACTTATCGAGCCGATCGAGCTCGACAATTTTATCGAGCCGAGTTCGAGCTTAAGGATATTCGACTCATAAGCTCGCGAGCAAGTCGTAAGCTGACGAACCTGTTCGCGAGCTTGAGCTTGACTAGTTTGCTGGGTCTTAGTGTACAATAATAATTTGCATTGTCCAACATCGAAATTTGAGTGTAACATAAGCTATTGAAATGTTATAAAATAATACGTCTACCCCTAGTTGACATTTTTGGTTAAGAATGCTCGACGAGCGTGAAACGATATTGTTTAACGAGCTCGAAGACGGAGCCCACTTAACGAGATCTAACAATACTCGTTAAATATGATAAACGAGCTATTAAGGAGTCGAGCTCGAACTATTCGCGAAATTAATATTTTATAACGAGTCGAGCTCGAGCCTCATGATAAAAGCTCGAATTAAGCACAAGCCGAGCTCAAACCCATATATATTTTCAACAAGACGAGCTCGAGTCTGATACTAGTTCGGCTCGGCTTAAACACATCGTGCAAATTTATGTATTAAAGTTTGATGCTTTATGCTTAAAAAATGATATTTTATGAAATAGGAAGTAAAGAAAAATGAACAAAAAAAAATTAGGGAAAGTTGGTGAAAAATCCCCAATCAAAACATTTCTTTGGGTTCACTCTCTACTCACAAAATTGTGGTACTATGTCATACAAAATGTGGTGCACTTCATGTGGAAATGTGATATACTTCATGTGTAAATGTGGTACTAAAAAAATATCAAGGGACTGAACACAAAAAAAATCGACGGATGGGAGTGAAGGCCAATTTCTCGAAAAAATTATCATAGATTATATTATATGTTTACTAATATAAATGAAATCAACAGGTCTTTGATTAATGGTGAATTTTCGACAACGGGAGAAAGATGACAGATCACTGAGCAGCGTCCTACCCGACTCACATCCACTTCAAGAAATATGTGAGCTCTTTCTTTAGATTTCATCTCGTTAATACATCTGGTCTACTTGTTTTAACCGGAATTTTTCCGATTAGAAGCTTGTTTTTTTCCCCGATTCATGGGTTGTTTATGTTAGTTTCGACCCTGTAATTTGTGGGTTGTTTTCCTTCCTATGGATACACTCCATTTACGGACCCCATAATCAAGATTTACAACAAACTTTCTGGGTTTTGTGGTGTATAAATCCAGACCTTTATATATTTCTTCTTTCTGGGTTTCGTGCGATTCCCTTCGCTGTTGACAGATTTGGTTTTGAATCTTGAAATTTCTCAGTTGGAGGGTGAGGAGCGGGGAAAGAGCTTACAGGATGAAGACGAAGTTAAGAAAATCTGTGATTTTCTTTCTGTTAGTGACAGTTCTTGCCCCTATTGTTCTCTACACCGACACTCTCGGCGCCTATTTCACCGACTCTTCTTGTAATGTCCCCTTTTCTTCTTACTATTATTGCTTTGTTTACTTTCTTTCTTCTTTTTTTCTTTTTTATTTATTTATAATTTTGAAGAATGACTTACTTGTTAATTTTCTTGATATCTTTTATTTTGATTTGACATTTTGATTTATTGGAGTTTTCTTTTACTTGCTGTGCAGCTAGAAATGAATTTGTGGGAGATGCTTCAGCATTTGTAAAGTCTTTATTATCTACTCGTTTGTATTTCGGAAATTTTCCTTGATTTTTTTTGGTTCTTTTGTGGGGAAAATTCAATTTTTGGAATTTTCCATTTACAGCCATTTGCTGGTGATGTCAGGCCTTTAAATGTGCTACCTCAGGTATAGATTTCTTGATTTTTAGTTCTCCTATTTGGGTGCTAGTTTTTATGGAATTTTGTTGTTCTGTTTTTTCTGTAATGGCTATTTACATTATAGGAGTCCTCTACCACATTGAAAGAACCAGCAGGCATAGTTTATTCTGAAATTTCGTCCGGATCCGGCTCGAATATCTCAAACTCTGCATCTGGAGAGAGCTCCCGAATTACAAGACAGCTGGCAGGAGGTTTTTTTATTACTCAATTGTCCTTTTTTCTATTGATCCTTTTTCGTTGTATGCTTGGATTGTTAATTTATTTTCAAACTGAAATGATGTAGAAACAGCGGAGGACCAAACCAACAAATCTCTCACTTTGAGCAATATTGGAGGCAACCAGCAGTTTGATGAGAATCCAATAAGACAGGTGATTTATACAGCCAAAGAGGCAGAGATGGGTGAAGAAATTTCAAACGAAAGTGCATCGGTCGAGCACATTGGAAAGGGGGGAGCAAATACTGATATGAAGAAAGAAAATGATCGGCCTATTTTCCAGGGGACGTCAGACAGTGTCTCCAATATAAAGGTCAGATTATGATTTATGACTAAATAAATAATTTTATCATGGTTTTGATTTATAACATTTCCCTTCTATCTTGTTTGCATCTGAAATGTACATATTATCTCGTCTTAATCGTACAAGGATTTGTGTTTGAAATTTGATTCTTGTAGGAATTCATAGATTATCCAAAACATGGGTTTTGTTGCTTATTGTTACATTCTCACTTCCCATATACACCATTGTAAAACTCAGTTGAATATGAAAAATAGAAACCTTGAACATCTGTTGAAGCAGGTGAAATATGCATCTTAGATGCATGGGACATTGTTCCTGGACATGAAACCGTGAACAATGCAAGTTTTGTCTATTCTAGTTCATTGACCACTCGGTGTTAAGCGTACCTATGCAGTATCTGAAATCTTCAGACCCACCCATCACTTGATGTCTTCGTTCTTCTTCTAGGAACTTAAACGGGAGGAACAATCTTCCGAAGTATCTAGCAAAGATACTGGAAGAGTACAAATGAAGGCTAGAACAGAGAAACAGAATGGACAAACGGTTTTTCCAGATGCCCTTGTTCGTCAACTCAAGGACCAACTCATCCGTGCAAAGCTTTATCTTTCTCTCTCGGGAACTCGAAACAATCCCCAATTTATAAGGGAGCTCCGACTGCGTATGAAGGAAGTTCAACGAGCACTTGGTGATGCCACCAAGGATTCTGAGCTTCCCAGAAAGTTAGTTTGTTATTTTGGTGTGCATAAGATTTAATTGTTTGCAGGCTTTTTTAAAAAAACAAAAAATATATTTGGAATCAGATTTACATCAATAAGATTATGATATATCTTTGATATGATGTAATGGTGATTTAAATACCAGAATGATTTCCTGCTATTTTTATCGTGTATCTTATCAAATATCCCATATGATTTCAAATAATCAAATGTATTCTTCGATTTCAACATACTTCAGACATCAAATTCCTAGAGAAAATGGCATGTTGCTCCGTTTCTCATTTGTTGCTGATTTCACTTGTAGTGTCAACGAGAGATTGAGAGCAATGGAGCAAACATTACTCAAAGGGAAACAAATACAAGATGATTGTGCTGCCGTGATTAAGAAACTGCGTGCTATGCTTCATTTAGCTGACGAGCAGCTTCGAGTCCACAAGAAACAAGAGTTGTTTTTGACACACTTAACTGCCAAAACAATTCCTAAAGGGCTTCACTGTCTTCCCTTACGCCTCTCAACAGATTATTTCATGTTGAACTCTTCTGAACAACAATTCCCAAACGAGGAAAAATTAGCTGATCCCAAGTTATACCACTATGCCCTATTTTCGGACAACATATTGGCTGCTGCAGTTGTTGTGAACTCGACCATAACTCATGCCAAGGTAAAGAACGTTCTTATATATTTTGTGATCAGCTGGAAGGCTGAAGCATCTTAAATGGCATTCTTATTACCAAGTTTATTACTTTTGATTGGTTAGTTTTGACACTCTTACGCAATCTTATTGTATCTTGTTTGAAACCTCTATGATAGAAGCTAGAGTGGTTATGAAATGGACCAAAACTGATTTCACACTTTCGCTTATCTTTCCAATCTTGAAGTGAATTTCTTAGTTCTGTCTGGGCAGGATCCTTCGAAACATGTCTTTCATGTGGTCACCTGACAGGCTCAATTATGCTGCAATGAAAATGTGGTTTTTGGCCAACCTTCCAGGGAAAGCTACAATACTGGTTCAGAATGTAGAGGAATTCACGTGGTTAAATTCAAGTTACAGTCCAGTTCTTAGGCAGTTGGGTTCTCCATCTATGATTGATTATTACTTTAAGAATCGACGGGCCGAATCTGATTCAAACATGAAGTTTAGAAACCCTAAGTACCTATCAATTATGAACCATCTCCGCTTTTACCTACCAGAAATCTTTCCGAAGCTGGATAAGATTTTGTTCTTAGATGATGATATTGTGGTTCAAAAGGATCTCACCAGCCTCTGGTCCCTAGATCTAAGGGGGAAGGTCATTGGAGTGGTTGAAACATGTGGAGAAAGCTTTCATCGGTTTGACCGGTATCTCAACTTTTCAAATCCAATTATTTCAAAGAACTTTGATCCCCGTGCTTGTGGTTGGGCTTTTGGGATGAATATCTTCGATCTGAAGGAGTGGAAGAAACAAAATATCACAGAGGTGTACCACAAATGGCAGAACCTGGTAAGAAGCAAAATACAAATTTTTCTTAAGCCTGAATGGTTAATGCTTTGGTTTTAACTTTCTCCAAGATCTTGCAACATACTTTCTTCCTTTGAATATTAATCTTTTGTCAGTTAATAAGCTAAATATGTCGGTTTCTTATTATTGAAACACAAGTGCTTTTCATTGCTCAGAATCGTGACAGATTGCTGTGGAAACTTGGAACCCTACCACCTGGTTTGATAACATTTTGGAATCGCACTTTTCCTCTCAATAAATTTTGGCATGTCTTAGGTCTTGGCTATAATCCAAATGTCCCTCGAAAAGATATCGAGCGTGCGGCGGTCATACATTATAATGGCAACTTGAAACCATGGCTCGAGATAGGCGTACAAAAGTTCCGTAACTATTGGGAAAAGTATGTTGACTATGATCATTTGTATTTGCGAGAATGCAATATAGCTCCATAGATGCCATTCTTGAAATCTTAATCCGGCAGATACAAGTCCTGGATGGTAGTTTCCCATACATACAGATTGCAGATCTATTCAGTTCACCGTAGACACACTTTCCATATGAAGACCTTAGTTTTTTAACAAAATGTTCTTCTAGCATGGTATACTAGCTTGGAAATTGTTTAATGCAATTATTTTGTTCTTGATTTTTGGTGCAGAACTGCTGAAATGCACATGTACATGCAATATTTTTATCCCTTCCGTTTTTGTTCAATCCCGCCTTGTGACCATGTACTTACAATAATGATACGTTTTTTAGCGTAGATTTTGAGTCATTGATCTTTTTTAGTGTGTTTTCATTCTACTTGCCCGAAAACGATGTACTACCTAACTACCCTTTTATTTTCTGTATTGGAAGTACAAAACTGGATGAATGTTGGTCGCCAAACACCCATTGATTATTTATCTTATCTGCCACCCGACACTGCAAATAGGCCCGGACAGGTTTATTTATTTTTGTAGAAAAATGAGGTTGCTATCATTTATTATATAGAAAATGTGGTTTTGTTTTCTTGCAAAGTAGTGTCGATAATGGGATTGATGTAATTGTCATAGGTGGTACATAAGGGAGCCAATACAAGGTCCGCCTTTGAGGTGGATCCATTTACTGCAACTATGCAAACCTTAATGTTACTGCAATGTTGGTTACAATAGTTTTTTGATAATTTACAGAAACTGCATCTTTCTATTTTTCATCTAGTTTGACAAGTGATTGTATAGTTTACTGAGAAATTTGGGGGCTTCTCGTATCTAAAAAGTCGAGTGTTTTCGGCTTTCGATTGGATTTATAGGCAAAAGGCTATAACCGATACACAATAATTTGTAGGTATCAAATTCATAATCTTGACCATGATATCGATTGTAGAGTACGTACAACACGAACCTAATTTTTTTGTGATGATTTATTTCTGTGAGTTTTACATATGTATCTGTCTTCTATTCGAAAAAATCGGGGTAGAGTAGGTGTCCGCTTCCCGAGTTGCGAGGCTTCATCTCCTCGTGGGTGTTGCCCGAGGTACGATGATCGAGCTCCTGAGGATGGATTCTGACAATGACTCCTGCACACAGGACAATTACTGCCCAAGATAATATGTAATAGATGTGTCAAAACAACTGAACAATTCAATGGGGACAGAGAAGACAAGAACTGCTGCTGCAACAGGAAAACACTTTGCCAAAGCTTTTAACACTGATAACAGAACAACTAGAAACGATTGCAAGAAAAGGATGGCGTCCAATGCGCTTCTCCAATGGAGCTGAAATAGCGCAGCTCCATTCTTCTCTGCACCACATTTGGCACGGAGCTTCCCTCTACGCCAAAAGTAGCTCATTTGGCGCAGAGTTGTTTTCTCTATTTTTTTTTTAATTTTTTTGTTTTTTTAATTATAAATATTTATATTAAGAATTATAAATATTTTTTATATAATAATATGATATTATTATATTAATTTAATAATTAGATATATTTATTATATAATTTTAATAATCAAATATAAAATCATAAAAATTAAAATATTTAATTATATAAATTTGCAAAGTATTTTACAATAATTTTATAATTAAACGTCTAACACACAAATTTATTGAATAATATTTAAACATTCAAGTACACAGTTAAAATAAAAATACGAATTCGAATTCAGATAATTTAAATGCAAATATAATAAAAGATAAACAAACTAAATCATCAATAATTTGAAAAATCGAATCTAGACCAGATCCTCCAAAATCACCAAAATATTTTCCAAATGCGTTGCCCTCATGTTGATGATGTTCTGCATCTATTTTTTTGCATAATTCTTGCTCGTTCATTTTGAACAATTTGACGCATTTCTGAATCGCCAATTGTGCTTAGATCCATGTACAAAACTTTATTCTCCTCCTGAATTTTAGCCAATTCTATTTGTTGTTGTCGAATTTCTAGTTTTTTTTGCTCATTTTGCAATGCTAACAGCTTAATATCATAATTTTGTTGCATATCGGTAGATCTCATTTGCAATACATTGATAAGCTCACGATGTCCTTCCTTCATCGTAGAAATTAATTCCAAAACATTTTCTTCTCTTTTTTTCTTTAATTTGGATTTTTTCACTCCAAGAGGTCGTTGAGATGGAGTTCCACCTGCATTTTCATCACTGCTTAAATTAATTGAAAATGAATTCACTACAGGGGAACCTGATATTGGAGATTCTGGTTCTTAAGTATCCGATTGTGATGAATCCAAATTTGTGACATGTTGTTTGGATACTGGTATCGGTGCACTGTCGTTGGTCGAAAACTTCTCCATATCTTTCATTATAGGCAAAACATGATCAAACTTGAATCCTTTAGTGAAATTTTTATATTGCATCATTAAATCCTTTGCCATGTTCAACTGCACAGAAATATGTTACTCGTATAAAAAATAAACTTAGAGTATTCATGTAAATATAATAATAAATACTTACAATATCTTCTTCAGATGCGCCACTCGGCTTCAGCTTTTCAATTATATTAACACATCCACATAACTTTCTGACAGCGCAGATGATAACTTGCATGCGACATTGCAATGATCTGATATTGCGTACTTGCATGTTATTCGATTTGCCAGCATTGAAAGCTTCTTCAATCCGACTCCAAAATCATTCTTTGGATTGGTTTATACCGATGATAGGATTTTGCGAAACGTCAAGATAAACACGACACAAGAGTTTGTCTTCTTCAATAGCGTAATTAGTTGATCGAAAAGTGAAGTCCATTGAAATTATTTGAGCAATGAGATTTACTTTTTGTAGATTGTAATGTTTATGATTTAATTAACCAACAAGAAATTTATTTATAGTGGGAATGTGACCTACCAGTCAAAAACGCATCTACCAGTCCAAACCCATCTACCAGTCAAAACATATCTACCAGTCAAAACTCATCTACCAGTCCAAACCCATCTACCAGTCAGAATTCATCTACCAGTCCAAACTCAGCTACCAGTCAAAAACGTATCTACCAATCAAAACTCAGCTACCGGTCCAAACTCAGCTAAATTCATCTGCCAGTCAAAAACGTATCTACCAATCAAAAATCAACTACCGGTCCAAACCCATCTACCAGTCAAAACATATCTACCAGTCCAAATTCATCTACCAGTCCAAATTCATCTATCAGTCCAAACTCATCTACCAGTCAAAAATGTATCTACCAATCAAAACTCGGCTACCGGTCCAAAGCCATCTATCAGTCAAAACATATCTACCATTCCAAAATCATCTACCAGTCAAAATTCATCTACCAGTCAAAACTCATGTACCAGAAAAAAAGTATCTACCAATCATAACTCACCTATCGGTCCAAACTCAGCTATCAGTCCAAACCCATCTACCAGTCAAAACATATCTACCAATCAAAACTCAGCTACCGGTCCAAACTCGGCTACCGGTCCAAACTCGGCTACCGGTCCAGACTCATCTACCAATCCACAATGCATCTACAAAACATCTATATAATGTAACTATAGTTTCATACTTTCATACAGATTTTACCTTCATTCTAAATTAAAAATGAATCCGTATTCTCTATTTGATGCAAACTCATCTAGCTCATCTTCATTGTCAGATAATGAAGATGATATTCAATTTGTTGAAAACTTTGAAAATAGAAGAAGAGCAATACTGTCAACTATAGCTCGAGAACAAGATTTGGTTGCTGTCTACATCATCCAACAAGAACAAGAAGTCACACACGAAGGGTCAATTCCAGGTCACATAGTCATCCGACGCGAACGTGAAATTGCTGATCAAAAGTTGTTTAACGACTATTTTGCTGAGAATTCAGTCTATAATGAAGCAATGTTCCAACGAAGATTTTGAATGTCTCGAAATCTTTTCCTACGGATAGTAGATGTCGTAAAGAATCACGATGTTTATTTCATACAAAGAAGTGATAGTTTGGGACGGCTCGGGCTATCGACTAATCAAAAAACAACTGCTTCATTGAGAATGCTAGCATATGGTTTACCTGCGGATGCTACTGATGAATACATTCAAATAGTAGAATCTACAACAATTCAGTGTATGCAACGCTTTTGTCGAGCTATAGTGGAAGTTTTTGCGGAGCAGTACTTGAGATCACCTACTGCCAATGATGTTGCCAGACTTCTCTATATTGGCAAACAACGAGGTTTTCCTGGAATGTTGGGAAGTCTCAACTGTATGCATTGGAGGTGGAAAAATTGTCCCACGGCTTGGGCATGACAATATGTAGGTCGTAGTGGTTCTCCAACAATCATTTTAGAAGCGGTAGCTGATTACGATATTTGGATATGGCATGCATATTTTGGTATGCCTGGAACCAATAATGATATAAATGTTTTAGAGTCTTCCAGTCTATTTTCCAATCTTGCACAAGGAATTGCTCCTCCAGCTACTATTGGATCAAAAGAATATGACACAGGATATTATTTAGCTGATAGTATTTATCCGAAATGGTCAATTATTGTGCAAACTATCCATGATCCGCGTGGTCCGAAGAAGCAGTATTTTGCGATGAAACAAGAGTCATGCAGGAAAGATGTGGAGCGTGCATTTGGCGTTCTTCAATCACAATTTGCGATTGTGGCATCTCCAGCACGTGGTTGGAAGAAAAATCATTTGAATGATATAATGAAAGCATGTATTATAATGCGCAATATGATAATCGACGATGAACGTGATCTTAGTGCACCGATTGAATATGCTAGGAAAGCACTGATTCCAATGGTAGAAATGGCTGTCAATGAGCATATCAAATTTCGAAAATTTCTCGCTCGATATAAAAAAATAAAAGACAAAGACGCTCATTATGTATTACGAAATACTTTAATTGATCATTTATGGGATGAATATGGTCGTTCAAATATTTGAAGTTGTATTAGTAATATGTTATTTAATTTAATGTCATGTATTAATTTTATTTCACCAATTGAAATTATTTCTATTTCAATTCGTATAATATAGATTTCAATAATATATTTAAAATAATTAAATTAATCATTTTTGTAATATTATCACATTTATTACAAATATAATATTAAATATATTCAATATAAAATGTAATTATAATTATATCACTAAATTTAAAAAATATATATATTTAATAACTTATAAAAAATGAAATAAATAAAATAAAAAAGAATATTCCGAGAATATTCTTTTTTAGAGTAAGATTTGAAGTAGATGGGTTGGATATGAATATTGTATTTGGTGCAGAAACTGCACTATTTTAGAGTAGAGTTGCTTTAAAATAGAGTTTTGGGTTGGAGATGGCCTTACAAAATTTCTTCGCACCCCTCCAGCGTGTCTGTCACTAGCTAGCTCTGCTTTCAGTTGGGAAAAGAATGACACAAATGTCAGAGATTTTTCTCAAAAATCGTGTTTATACGTATATATGAACATGATAAATAATATGCGGAAGTAGATCGAATATTACCTCCGGCCATCGAGAATTTGTAAGTTTTTCTGATTTCCTCCCGGTTGAAGGCTTCTAAGCACTCCACCCTCTCGATAGATGGTGTATCTTGTTTTTATGAGATGTGTGCTTAGGGACCTCAATCGCTGCTATTTATAGGCATTTCTCATACCATCGATGAGTGTATCGGGAGCCGAGAGTCAAAAGAAGAATCGTGTACGCATCTCAATTTTCTAAAGTTGAGCATGTTTGTCAAAAGTTGTAGGCAATGGCCGTCGCCATTTCCTACATGTTTATCCTTCTTTCAATATGTGTCATATTTCTTACATTCTCTCACTTGACACATATATCTCATTTACCATAGAAGAAAAGAAAACACATGAATCATGGCAATATGTCATCTTAAAACGATTATTATCTTCCATGTATTACAATGTATTATATCTCTCAAATAACTTAATGAATAAATCATATGTTTATTCGAGGATCCAACTTTATTGATATTTCTCGAATTAAAGAATGTGTGCACAATATATATGAGAAAATATCGCATCATTGTTTCATTAAATTTGTTCTTACAACAAAATTACATGAAGGAACCAAGTCTCATTCTTTCTGTATGATACTTAAATTTCAATGGCGGCATGCCTTTAGTCAAAGAATCTGCAATCATCAATTCAGTGCTAATGTGCTCGATAAGTAACTTCTTATCTTTAACATGTTCTCGTATGGCTAAATACTTAATGTCGATGTGCTTGTTTCGACTACCACTTTTCTTATTTTTAGTCATAAAAACAGCAGCTGAATTGTCACAATATATTCTTAATGACATAGATATAGAATCCACGATTCTAAGCCTCGAAATGAAACTTTTCAACCATACACCATGTGAGGTTGCCTCAAAACAAGATACGAACTCAGCTTCCATAGAGGAAGTAGCAGTCAATGTCTGTTTTGCACTTCTCCTAGATACAGCTCCACCAGCTAGCATAAAAATATATCCTGGAGTGGATTTTCGTGAATCAATGCAGCCAGCGTAGTCTGAATCAGAGTAGCCAATTACTTCCAAATTCTCTGTTCGCCTGAACATAAGCATATAATCTTTGGTCTCTTGAAGGTACTTCATTACTTTCTTTGCAGCTTTCCAATGGTCTAAACCTGGATTACTCTGATATCTTCCCAACATCCCAACAACAAATGCAATGTCAGGTCTAGTGCAAACCTGAGCATACATTAAGCTTCAGCATAAGGAATGTTTTTCATTTGTTCCCGCTCTAGATCATTCTTTGGGCATTGGCTCAAATTGATTTTATCGTCTTTCACCACGGGAGCTATACTTGGTGAACAATCTTTCATCCGATATCTCTCTAAAACTTTGTTGATATAGGTTTCTTGAGACAGACCTATAATACCTCGAATTCTGTCTCTATGTATTTTAATTGCCAACGACATAAGATGCATCACTCATATCCTTCATATCAAAGTTTTTAGAGAGAAATTGTTTTACCTCATATAACAAACCCTTATCATTTGTTGCAAGTAATATATCATCCACATATAGAATAAGGAAACAAATCTTGCTCCCACTGACCTTCTGGTATATACATTGATCCATGGGGTTCTCAACGAATCCGAATGAAGAGATAACATCATGAAATGTTAAATATCATTGACGGAAAGCTTGTTTCAATCAATATATAGATTTCTTAAGCTTACAAACCAATTGCTCACCATTACTCGAGAAGAATCTTTCAGGTTGTTTCATTTAAACCTCTTCCTCTAGTTCTCCGTTGAGAAAAACTATTTTCACATCCATTTGTTGCAAATCTAAGTCAAAATGTGCAACCAATACTAGAATGATACGAAGAGAATCTTTTTTAGATACGGGAGAAAAATTCTCCTTATAATCGATTCCTTCCTGCTGAGTGAATCCTTTAGCAACGAGTCTTGCTTTATACCTTTCAATGTTGCCTAATAAGTCTTTCTTTGTTTTAAAGACCCATTTACATCCAATGACTTTTACACCATCAGGCAACTGAACAAGATCCCAGACTCCATTAACTGCCATATAATTCATCTATTCTTTCATAGCATTAAACCATAGTTTTGACTCATTACAATTCATGGCTTGTGAAAACGTTTCAGGATCATATTCAGCTCCGATGTTAAAGTCCGATTCTTGTAAATACACAACATAATCACTAGATATTGCTGATTTTCTTATTCTAGTAGATCTCCTAAGGTTGTTTGATTGATCAACAATTTCTTGTTGTTCTTCATTAACAACTTGATCTACTGGATTTTCATCAGCGATTTGTAGAACTTCAGTAATTGGTTTTCTAACACCCATTTGGTCTTGAGGGGTATGAATAACATCAAATATGTATTTCTTGATTCCAAAATTATATTGTTGTGAAATGGACAATAGAATCTGTACCCTTTGGATTTTTCGGCATACCCAATGAAATATCCACTTATGGTTCTTAGATCCTGTTTCTTTTCATATGGGTTGTAAAATCTTATTTCAGAAGGACAACCCCAAACCCGTATATGTTGCAAACTCGGTTTCCAACCTTTTAATAACTCAAATGGCATCTTTGGGACAGCCTTAGTTGGAACTCGATTTAATATATACACTGCTATCTTAAGAGCTTCAGTCCACAAAAATTTAGGAAGTTTTGAGCTACTTAACATGCTCATCACCATGTCCAATAATGTTCGGTTTCTTCTCTCAGCTACTGCCATTTTGGTCCCGAGAATCAGGCATAGTATATTGGGCAACAATCTCATGTTCTTGGAGAAACTTCGCAAACAGACCAGGTGCCTGTCCATTCTCAGTGTATCTACCATAATATTCTCCACATCTATCAGTTCTCACGATCTTAATATGTTTTCCACATTGCTTCTCCACTTCAGGCTTAAAAACTTTAAAGGCTTCAAGTGCTTCCTTTTTATTATGAAGCATGTGGATATACATGTATCGTGAATAATCATCAATGAAGGAGATGAAGTATTTCGGACTTTACATGTCCATATCTGGACAACAAATATCTAAATGTATGATTTCTAATATTTTTGTACTCTTCTTGGCACTTTTTTTTAGACTTATTGGTCTGCTTACCCTTAATGCAGTCCACACAAGTCTCAAAATCAGTAAAATCTAAAGTACTAAGTAATCTATCATTTACTAATATTTTAATTCTCTCTATGGAGATGTGTCCTAATCTCCTGTGCCTCAATATAGAAGAATCTTCATTTATAACACATATTTTAATACCTCCTTGAACATGCATAGTGGTGTTATTATTTTGTAAAAAAATAGATAAAAGACCATCAACCATTGTACTATTTCCAATAAGATTTGATTTATAAAACAAATTTATTGATTTATCCAAAAACTGAAAAACTGAAAAGAATAACCAAGGGTACAAGTTTTGAAACTGAAATTAAATTCCTAAAAAAACTAGGAACATAAAATGTCTTTTCAATTTTAAAATATAACCATTATTCAACACTAGGCAGCAATAGCCTCCACATGCAAAGACATCTTGTTTCCTGAATAGATGCTCTGCTCATTTTCTATTAGCTTCCTTAGGTTTTGCATACCCTGCAAGGTATTTGTAACATGGATTGTAGAACCAGAATCAATCCATCATGTATTATAAATCATATCAACCATATTAGATTTATAACAAACAAATGAAGTAGGAATACCTTTCTTTTCAAGCCAGTCCTTAAATTTATTGCAATCCTTCTTCATGTGTCCCATCTTTTTACAGAAGAAACACTTGGATTCTTTCTTAATGTCAGGTTGGGGTGGAATTATTCCTTTCCATTTTCCCTTGACTTTGGCTTGCTTCTTATACTTTCCTTGTCTAGTCATAAATACATTATCACTCATTTCCATTAACAACCTTCTTTCCTCTTGAACACACATGGTCATTAATTCATTGATTGACCATTTATCCTTATGTGTGTTGTAGGAAATTTTGAAGGGTCCATATTGTTGTGGAAGAGTGCATAAAATGTAGTGAACAAGAAAAGTTTCACACGTTTCCACTTCTAGTGTCTTTAGCCGAGCCGTTATGTCCCGCATTTACATTATGTGCTCGCGCACACCTCTAACACTGGTGAGCCTTAATGAAGAGAATTTCATAATTAAGGTACTTGCAAGTGCCTTATCTGAAGACTGAAAATGTTCATCAATAGCCTTCAATAATTCTTTGACATTATTATGCTGATCGACAGAACGATGCATACCAGCAGAGATTTTGGTTTTTATGAACATTACAAAGAGTTGAGTAGATCGCTCCCATTTTTCATAAAGATCAACATCATCCGGAATGTTGTTTTCAGTAATAGCAGATGGTTCGTCTTTCCGTATAGCATAATCAATATCCATCCACCCCAATTGAAGAAGAATTCTTTCTTTCCATATTTTATAATTATCGTCCCTTTAGTTCGGGAATGTCACATTTCATATCAGAAAAACTCGCAGGTTGCATAACTGCACAAAATATCACTTGCTTAAAATTTTGAGACAATATCATGTTTTACCAATGTAATTCATATTTTAAAAATCTAGTGACATAAAATTTGCATGTAGGCTAAAATTTTAATTCAATAAGATTTTTCTGTAACTTTTTAAAACTATCAAAATGTATTTTTCTTAACTCTGTGAGTAAATTAAGAAAAATATAATTTGATATTTTAACCTAATTAGTTATACAAATATAATAAAAATCCCTGTGGGATAAAATTTATTATGTTTATATTATTAATTACAATTGATGTCCATTATGTGATCCAAATCCACTTAATGTATAATTTTTCATAATTAAGGATGTTGTGGCTATTCCTCAATTATTTAAAATTATACGGTTCATCGGAAAAAATTTTGGCTTTACTTTGATACTTTATATAATAATTATTTAGTAACATAATCAACATTTTCCAAGAGTGCTCCCAGGAAAGATAGGTAGTGCTAAGGCCTTTTAAATACCTAACTCCTAGTCAGAGCAACATTCTTCAAGGAGACCAGTGGCTAGTCAAGGCAGTTTAAATCGATCTATGAAAGATCATGTTTTCTCATATCACCTTATAATTTTTATTCACTTTAATTATTCACATTTATGTGAATCTTTATAAGCCAAATTTTTTTCATTAGATAACTTTATATTCACATTTTTATTTAATATGAACAAATACATTCCCCATCAGTTTTTCTCTTCAATCAAAGTAGTGATAAAGTGATGATCACATTTACGTGAAAATTTGGGCTCCTCATCAGTTTTTCTCTTTTATCAGAGTAATGATAAAATGAGGATTATTTGTTTATTTGTGAACATCTGAAATATTTTATTTTGTAATATTATATTCACATCTCACTTGATATGTTCATTTCAAATTATAAATAACTTAATAATATGAACATAATGTGAATATTAATATATCAATACTTTTTTTTAATATTATTTGCATTTTAAATTTCAAGAATAAATGCAAATATAATATTAAATTTGCATGTACACATCAAACACTTATCCATAATATTTGACATTATATCTAACATGCAAAAAATAATTTCTAAACATGTATGAGAAATTACGTCGAACTTGGAATTATTTTAATGTGTTCAAATTATTTGACCAAATGCTATATGTATACCGAATTATACATATAACTTAATAACATATTAATCTTTATTTATTTATTTATTATTATTATTATTATTTTAAAAACTATAATAATAAAAATCGACAATGTTTTTGTCAAATTGTGGGTCCCGCATTAATTAATTGTGGGTCCCACATTAATTAATTAAATTTTTTTGTTAAATAATAATAAAAATTCTACCGACACGTTCAAAAAAAACTTGCAATGCATTGCCTTCAATCAGTGGGTCTCAATAATTTCAATAATACATGCATGCAACTAAAAGCCCTTATTTGTTATCATTTTCAACGTAAACTTATCATCTTCAACCTCTCGACTTTCAGAAAAAACCAGTAACACTTTCATGGCCTCATTTCCATTTGTTTTAAAAAATTACTCATCTCGTATCAAAATTTGAGAATCAAATTTTCGAAGAGTTCATTATATATGAATTGAAGAAAAGTTATTTTCAAGACAGAGGTATCACGGCTCTGATACCAAATGTCAGAGATTTTTCTCAAAAATCATGTTTCTACGTATATATAAACATGATAAACAATATGCGGAAGAAGATCGAAGATTACCTCCGGCCATCGAGAATTTGTAAGTTTTTCTGATTTCCTTCCGATTGAAGACTTCTAAGCACTCCACCCTCTCGATAGATGGTGTATTTTATTCTTATGAGATTTGTGTTTAGGGACCTCAATCGCTGCTATTTATAGGCATTTCTCATACCATCGATGAGTGTATCGGGAGCCGAGAGTCAAAAGAAGAATCGTGTACGCATCTCAATTTTCTAAAGTTGAGTATGTTTGTCAAAAGTTGTAGGCAATGGCCGTCGCCATTTCCTACACATTTATCCTTCTTTCAATATGTGTCATATTTCTTACAACAAACATAAAAACATACAGAAGTCTGGTACTCTCGTGATTGGACTAACCATGTATATTGGACCACGTGGGATTGAAACATGCAGTTCTCCTCCTCCTCTCCATCATTTATGGTTGATGATATCCGGATGAATCAAGTGAGCTGGGTCGGAGCAATTCACTGGATGATTATGAAAGTTGTATTTAAGAAAAAATGAGCAATGAAATATATATGTGATGAAGGTATATCTGTAAGCTATGGCCTCCATCGTGACCCGCAGGCAATGAAATGAACTCGTGAACGGGCGTCAGAGGGGTGTTCGGCGCGGCTACTCCGATTATTAAGCCAACAGGTTGAAGATGAAAGATAATGACAATATATGTGAAGATATATGTGAGTGCTCGAAGATACAAAATTCTAGAATCATTTAAATGAGATGTATACCTGCTTTTTATAGGAGGAAATTTTCTGATTTCAACAGGAAAAACTGTTTAAGAACCATATACCAGATTAAAGAGAATCTCTTGAGTAGCTGTTCGGGGAGTAGTCCTGTATACTCAGAGAACACTAGGCAATTCCTCCAATGGTGACTGAGCTCCACAGCCTAAAACAATACTCGTACGACCAGTATAACAAGTTCCAACAGCTGAGGTAGTGGAGGAGTCGGTAGATCGTAATTGGCTGCACAGGCCGATGAATGGTAACCTACATCGAACAAAATAAGATACTTGTGCTCAACCATGTCCTATTTTATTATTTTTTATTATCAAAATTAATAAAATATAATATTATTAAAAATAAATTTTTTTGAGATACTTTATTGGCATAATTTTTAAAATACTTATCCCTATTTTTGGAATACAATTTTGGACGAAAAAGTGTAATATTTTTATATTCGACATACAATTGTTAAATTTTATTTTCATAAATCCAAATTTCTATTTTACTTTAAAATCCTTATTTCTTGTTTTAAAGAAAAAATCCTATTTCTCGGAAAACAGACTGAGAAACAATGGCGTCACTTTCCCAAAAAGCAAAACAGTGGCATCAAAGAAACCAAAAATCAATAGGAAAACAGCTGTTAACTAATTTCTCACATTTAATAAGTAGCCGAAGAAGCTAAAGAAATCGAAGATCTCTGCACTTGTTGTCCCGAGCGCTTCCGTCTTCGGTCATGTTTCCGAGGCTAGTTGAATCACATGAATCAATTTTAAGCCGAGAAAATATTCAGGGTGCGAGCATTAAGGAATATGGTCAAAGGGTTGGCGGGGATCCGTGTGTAGTCCTCACTTCCGATCAGAAACCACGCCTTCGATGGACTGCTGACCTACACGAACGCTTCGTTGAGGCCGTTGCGCAGCTTGGTGGCCCCAGCAGTCAGTTTTCTTTTTCATACTTTGTGTTATTAGATTTTGTAGTAAATTAACTCATTTAATCTGTTGAAAGATTGGTTTGGTGTGCTTGATGGGTTTTGTTTTATACCGCGTTCATGTTTACGGTCGAGTACGTGAAATGTGAATTCCTTTACCATTAAAGATTTTATCTTGATGTCAGCTGGAATGTCTGAGTTTTTCTTTATACAAGTGATTGAATGTAATCATATAAATCAGAAAAAAGTTCTGTGCAGATGGGAATTTAAATGAGTGGAGAAGGCTTTATTTTGGGGTCAACTTTCATGAAGTTCGAATTTCTTTTCGTTCTTCTTAGTCGCGTTTTGTCCATCTCAATTAATCGATAACTTTACTTGAGGATTTGCTTGTTTACTGGGCTCATTCTTGATCCATGTCATTGACATTCCTTCACAAGCTTATTGTTGTGTAGCGTTATGTGAAATGGTATATCAGTATATGGTCATATGAAGGAAATTAGAAATGGATGTCCTCCATAAATACTAGCCGTTGAGTTAGTCGTATGGGCTGGATATGTGAGAAAAAGGACATCCTGGTAATTATTTGGTCAAATTCGTTTGGAATAAACAAAATCAACCTTGTTGAGCTTTGTGGTATACGTATTTTCAGGGCCCTTACGCCCACCACGCACAATGAACGAATTGAGTTCTTAATGGAAGTTAGACATTTGGCATCATGTTGAAATTTCTTTCTATTTGGGATTTTTTTTCCCTTCTTATTTGATTGGTTCTATTTGGGAATTGTTGATCTTGTAAGTATTTATATCAAATGTTCTCTGGAGTCTAGATAGGGATTCATGCCTTTTGGTAGGCTTTACTTTAATTATATTTGCAGAAGCTACCCCAAAGGCTCTGAAGCATGCGATGGGCGTTAAGGGACTAACTCTATTTCATCTAAAGAGTCATCTCCAGGTGGTTCTCATTTTATTTACTTATCAGTGTACATTTTTTCTTTCTCTGTGCGCCGTAATATTTTTGGCAGCACCCTGTCCTAGTGTTTGACTGGATTATTCATACATTTTCAGCAGAAATACAGACTAGGCAAGCAGTCAGGGAAAGATCTTGGTGAGGCCTCAAAAGATGGTAGGTGTAACTTCGGATGCCTATCTCGAATGCTGTCATTATAATTAGACTTTAATCTTGCCAACCTGGTTGGCGTATAATGTGAGACATTGTCTGTGAATCCATAACAGCCCTTGAACATTGCCCTCTACGGAGTAATGGAGGAATAATTTTTGGGATAAATGATTTGAAGATATTAATATCAGTTCCCTTAGTCAACCACATCCTCTGAAACTTGATTATATTCAGCCCTGAATCATGACTTGTATCTGTTTACAAGATTGATTGTGCTAATAATTATTTTAAAAGCAAGAGCTCTTAATTACTATTTATCTTGAACTGATTTATTTTCTTGCAATTGCATACTCTTCAGGTTCCTACGTTTTTGATAGCCCTCATGCCAGCAGTTCTCCTCGAAACCTGCAATCCTCTGACATCAAGGAGTATAGTGTTTTAATTATTGTTTGGAAAGTCTGTTGGGTGAATTGCACTTTAATTATAGCTTCTGCAATATAACTATGGAAACTAATAAAAGATTCAATGATGTGTTAGGGATTATCGAGCTAAGGAGGCATTGGGAGCTCAAATGGAAATTCAAAGCAAACTGCACTTGCAAGTTGAAGTAAATTCCCTGTGTAGGAAATTTTTTACACTAAAGGGCGCACATTATGGATATTTAGGTGGTATTTAGAGAGGGCTTTTCAACTCTTCTCAATTTAAAAAATTTGAAAGAAATGTATGGAAATGATTTTGAAATGGTTTTCGGGTATAGATTTTAAAAAAGATGTTCATGTATGGAAGGGTAACATTAGACTAGAAAGCCAATTTCCTGAAATTACACGGTGATGTTGTGTTCTCCAAACTTGTTGGTTATGTGTGTACATAAAGATTAGTTTTGGCTGCGCAGGCTGAAAAACACATGCAGATTCGTCAAGATGCCGAGAGACGGTATATGGCTATGCTAGAACAAGCCTGCAAAATGTTAGCTGATCAAGTTATTGGAACTGGTGTTGTAATCGATGATGGTGATGGTTTCCAAGGGAATGAAATGAAGGTGTCGTTTTCTTCTTCCCATAATCCAATCGGACCGTGTCCAACACAATCTGCTGATGATTTTGGAAGCCACGGGCCCGAAATGGTATCGCCTGAGCTCCATCCACAGCGTGCTAAGGTGTGTGCTAAATGAGGATCAATGAGATGTGCTTGCTCCTAGTCTGGTGTAAGAACCGGACACTGCCTCTTGACTTTAACTTCTTGTTCTGTTTCTTCTGATCAAGCAAATGCCAGAAATATTCCAGTGTTGTAAATCATGTATTTTGTATGATAACCAACTCTAGCTGTCTCGGCTAGCTTTCTTTCTTATTTCTAAAACATCGTTTTTTCAATTTTGGTCTTTTTAATTTCCTACTATGAACAAGTGCAACATATTTCGAAATAAATTTATAGATATTTTTATTGATTTTTTTTTTTTGGAAAAAGATAAGATGTGGTATAATATCCCCACGTTGGATTATTATATTTGAATTAATTAAAGTTGCAATGTATAATTTGAGTTATTTATTTTTATAAAATAAGTATAAATAAAAATAAAATTTGCTATAAAAACACATTGTATAATAGAGCATGAGTCATGAGCGTAACATAATATCATTTAAAAATATATATTATTTAATGTAATATTACTTTAAATTCATTTTTTTCCAAATAATTAATTATAGTAGTGTTTTAATATATATTAGTGTATTGACTCACGCGTTGTATGTTTATATACTATTTGATTTTTAAAAAAAAATTCTTTAGAGTTTAATTTTTAATTACAAAAATTGATTTGGGGCATTTTGGTAGTTTTTTAAATTGACCATAAAAAAGGGAAAAAAAGAAAAAAAAATGGCAAAATGAAAAAAAAAAAAAATCATATCATCTTATCAATTTGGTCAGTCTGTCCCCTTCCCCTCAATATAATAACAATATTATAATGTTGCGTATTTGTACAGTCTTTTGAATCGAAAAACAAAAAAAATGAAAAAATAAATTGTAAAATGAAAAAAATACAAAAGTTTTAATGTAGAAATAGAAGATAAAGAACAATTTTGAAAAGTGACGTATTCATGAATAAATACTCATCAAAAAATAATAAATATACATCAATTTTATAGAAATGACATTTTCATAAATAAATGATTATCAAAGACAAAGAAATGAAAATTTGGGCATACCAATATACCAAAACCTCCATCAAACTCAATATAGTACTAGTGTTCTGATGCACCACAGTTAGAATAACCATCTAAACTTTATATTTTTTGTTATTTTCATATAAATATTTTTTTCGTAATTTTTTTTATTATGAATAATATATATAAAAAAATTTAATAATATAAATATATGAAGATAAATAAATACTTTTATAAATTTTAAAGTATTTTGGAAGTTGATAATATATAAAAATATATATATAGATAGGTTACAAATTTACTAAAATAGGTTTTTATAATATTTTTTATTAATCTTTCAATTGCTTTAATTAGTTAACACTTTAGCGCAAATTTACAAATTATTATAAAATTTAAATGTACCAAATCATTCTCGGGATATTTATTATAGAGGTGGATAAAAAAATCTCATTAAACTTTCAAAATAATTCGATTAGGTTAGCAACATTGAAATATAATTATTATTGGTTTGAACAAAATACGTTTAGCCCAAGATCTGATATGGACACTTAGTGTGTACTTTAAAGTATGCTTGATTAGTTAGTATCTGAATGTACAGAATGTACAGTCTGAATATCCACGCAAGTGATCTAGTCATAGGGAAAGATCCAACAATCGATCTTTTGAATTGGATAGTCGTTCCAAATATAATAATTATTGTGTCATATCATCGTCCTTTCTAACAAAATGTGCACTCTCATAGTGCGCATGAAATTCGGCACTTTAACATATCAATTAGTTGTTATGGTACAAACGACATTCATCTGATTCTGTCAGCTAGGATATGATCCTCAAAAAGAAAGTTCTGGAAAAATTTCAGAGAATGTCCGTCAAAATGCCTGACTGATTCAATCTGATGGAGCAATCACTAGACCTTGTGAATCAGTGTCTTTTGATAACTAGCTGACTTCAATAATCAGTAACGTTTGAGTTCGGTTGTTTGAATGTTCAGTTTGGCTTGAGAAAACAATTACTAATGAATACTATGTTCTCTCTTGTGAATTCAGTCCTGTTGGGTTGTTTTAAATGTTCACATTAAATCATCAGTTTTTTTGTTAAATCATCAAAATTTAATTAATTCAACGATCCTATTAAGTGTTACGAGCAAGGAGATAATATTATTTATCTTCATGACTTTACCAATCTATTCTTCCACTCTATTAAGTAATTAGAATAAAAATCAAATACAACATAGTATATCTTGGTATTTAATTCTATCAATATATTACATAAACCGTGTGTAGTTACGGTCCGAATATATTTGTTGTAGGATATAATGTTTGCATTTGACACTGGACTCTTTTTTAAATTCAATAATTATAACATAGAGGAAATGTTAAATTCATTAAACATAAGGGAAATGAATGGAAAACGTTAGAAAAAAGCATAGTGACATTAATTAGTTTGACAAAAATTTGTGTGAGACGGTCTCACGGATCGTATTTTGTGAGACATATCTCTTATTTAGATCGTCCATGAAAAAGTATTACTTTTTATTGTGAATATCTGTAGGGTTCACTCGTCTCACAGATAAAGATTCGTGAGACCGTCTCACAAAAGACATACTCAATTAGTTTTTAAAAGATATACACACTTTATAAAATAGTTAAAGATTATTAAAAATTAAACTGTTCTTGAAATTTTAACTTATAGTTCGAAAATTAATAATATGGTAAATTAATGGTAACTTCTATCTTAGAGCAAAGAGTCGTATCTAGATTCCGAGTACGGACATGAAATAAAATATTATATTCGATTTCGAATTTTGGTTTCTACAATGTTCTCACTTACGTAGAAATTGACGATAAATTATTTAAAATAAAATAAAAATACAAACATAAAGAAATATACCCCGAATATGACTACATTGAAACAATTTCGCTCATTTATGATAGGGTAACTTGTTAAAAAATCCTCGTATTCCTTTTCAAATTTTTTTTACTTCTCGTCCTTTCAAATCTTTGTTTTAACTCCCTCATTTTTTTAATTTTCCAAGAATAGCCTTACTCCTCCAAATATGGTACGTTGTATTGTTTTACCTATCGAGCATGTTCTTAAAGACGTATAGCCTAAAGATATACAGTTACGTAATGTTTTCAGCTTATATACCATGTTTAAATGATCGTTTTTTTATGACACATCATGCATCCGTATAATAAATTGAATTATTTACCTCTTTGATTGGAATGTCGTAGGATTATATCAACCGGGTTTTACAGACTGCTCCTCACATCCTAACCACGCAGTCGCAACAGATGGTTCTTGATGCAGATTCCTTCAACAACACTTAACACAGCCCTGTTTTGTTTCCTACCTTAGGGTATATAGTAAAGTAGTTCAATTTGAAACTATACATGAGATGGGCAAAAGCCTTGGTTCTTTTCTTCAAACATACAAATTATTATTACATAGTAACCTCCTGTAGAGGAGAAGAAACTTTCTTAAGTAGCTGAAATTAAAACACACATAAACTAGATAGAAAATATCACAATATTTTGAAAGAAAATGAAGAGGTTGAATGATGTCTTCATCTTCCTTCTGTCTTGGTATTTATAGAAGTCTTTTGCGGATATGAATTCCGAACTTCAAGACTTGTATTTTCTTGAATGCCTTTCCAGCTGTATTTGGCATTGTCTCTTGAGTGGGTTGAGTAGGTGGTTGAATGGTCCTTCCACTTTTCTTGAATGCCTTTCCAGCTGTATTTGGCATTGTCTCTTGAGTGGGTTGAGTAGGTGGTTGAATGGTCCTTCCACTTTTCTTGAGTTGTCTTTTTCTAGATTATTAATCTAGAGATGGCTTGTTTTCTGGTTTTATCTCCTGGTATAACCAGTAGATATGTGTTTGTATCATATCAGCTGATATCTCGTTCTCTGCTTCTTTTAACATTTTGTAGTAATATCTGAAAACTATCAGCTGCTTTCTTACTACTTTATTCCGTTTTTTGGAAACCTTAAGATATGTAGCATACATTTTCTTTGGTTCCAAATTTCGTTTGAAATCTTGTGTGATTTTCTTGTTCTCATTTACTCTTTATTTATAGTTGCGTTTGGGTTCAAGTTTTCTTGGTTATTTAGTTGATTTATCACATGCACAATAACTCTTGTCGGGGAATATTTTAACTTTAATTATCCCCAAGGAAAAATGATGATAGTCACATGTCCACGTATTTTTGCCGAGGAATCTTAAACTTTTGGCAGCTTGCTGTTCCACAAAAAGATTTCTTTTCTTTTCAAATAAATTCTCTGCAAAACTTGTGGTTTTTTCCTGTCATAGTATTTAATAAGAATGATCCGTTTACCGAATTGTGATAAAATTTAAACGAAAACTTGACTTTGTTCATCTCAATTAGACAGACCCATATACTCCATGCTCTTCTGGTGAAAATTTCATCTTCAGTTATTGAAACAACAAGGGGTGTTTCATCTGTTGGAGGATCCTTAATGAATTTTTGGACATTAGCATCCGGCCTCCTTAACTTGATAACATTAAAAGCTTCGTGAGAGGCTTTCCTTACTGGTTCTAGTGCTGAACTGAAGAAGTATAGCTCTAGAATGTCTCCTCTGATTTGCCCATGTCTCATGCACGGCTTCCTGAATTTATTTAGGTAGTCCAGAAATTTCTGGGAAGCTTGGTGATGTGGTATAAACTGAGACAAGAGCCCCGAATTCATACCATGCTTTGACCTCATTTGGATATGAATTTGGTTTCATCCATACCCTAGGATATTTTTCTGAAACATCAACTCTGATTGTAGCTGGGTTAATACCGACTCTTGTTTTTAATTTCTCTCAGTTTTGTTGATACACCTGTAATGGAGAAATTGTAGCTTCATTAGTATCAACCTTAGATTTACCATTGTCAGTATTAGATCAAAGGTTGATTTTTCCTTTTTCAATCCCGGAAGTGAAGGGTTGACTTGAAGACTCGAGATAAGGATTTAGAGTCTCAATTTTTCTTTCAGCCGACTCATCTGGAGATGATCCCGACTTAACGTTTGTGCTAGGGGTATTTGAATCCCATGCTCCAGGTATAGAATCATGTACTCGAAAACTCTCAATGTCTTGGAAGATAGGTCTTTGCATTACAGACCATAAATGAGTATAAGCCTGTAAACATCATGTAATTCGATCAAAGACAATTCTCTTATCGGCTTGTTGTAGACATCCCGTAACTTCTGTGTTTAAGGTCAGCTCGTTAAACTCATTTTGACGTATTTGAAGGTGTTACCTCAAATGCCTCTGCATTTTTATGATGACATCGATATCACCGATGTCCATCTCTTGTTAAAAAATCTACAAGAATATTTTCATGAGATTTAATTACAATATCAAAAATATAATTTTGACATATAGCTTGCCATTTTAATAATCTTGCTTTCTCTGGTTTAGATTCTATTCTATTCCTCAAAAAAGCTTTCACATGTGTGTTATCAACTTTTAAAGTGAATTTCTTTGCAAGTAAGAATAATGGTCATTTTTCAAAAGCTATTTTTACTGCATAAAATTCATTTTCGTTGATGTGTCATCTTATGGCCTCTGCCTCTGAGAAGAGTCCACTGCAATATCTTCATGGTTGTTCTCTTTCAGATGTGAGCTTGGTTAAAACTGCCGTCAACCATTGATCACTGGCATCTGTATATAATACCAGATCATCATCATCCTGAGGAATAGCCATTTCGGAAGATTTTTATAAATTTTCTTTAGTTGACTAAGTCCCTGTGTGTGTTATTCCGTTCATTTAAATTTTGCATCTTTTTTCAGCAATGGACTGAACACTTTCCTATGTATTGCTAGGTTTTTAATAAACATCCCAACAAAATTAACAACTCCTAGAAAACTTTGAAGTTTCATTTATTTCAGTTGGTTTGGAAATTTTTTTTCTATTATATGATCCTGCAGAATTATTCCAGACTCATCGATTTCTATTCCGATGAACTCAATCTTTTTTATGGCAATGACTGCTTTCTTTTCATATAAGACCAGTCCTTGTTTACAAACTTTAGAGAAAATCTCTAAATGCTTGATATGTTCTTCCATATTTTTAGATGCTATTAAAACATCGTCAATATAGACAAACATAAACTTAAAATAATCTTTAAATAGATTATTCATTTTCATTTGAAATATCTGAGGTGAATTAGCCAATCTCATTGGTAATACCTCCCAGATATAGTAACCTTGTGGTGTGGAGAAAGCTGTGAATTTTTTGTTTTCTTCCTGCATCTGAATCTGATAAAAACCATACTTACAATCAAATTTCGAGAATATCTTCACATTGCGTATGCTGTATGCAACTAATCATATGTTCTCTACTAAGTATAACCATCAAACTGTAGAATTTTATTAATTTCTTGGTAATTAATAACTAATCTGAGTTTATTTCTTTTTATTTCACCGTGATTTCTTACTAGAAATCATGTGATGCTATATGATGAAATTACTGCTTTGATTAAACCAATGTCAAGATGTTTCTTAATTATAATCTGCATATCCTTTTGATCTATTATATTTATTGGGATAGGCTTGCATCGAACAAATTCATACTCTTTTCCCTTCTTAATTTTAAGGCAGTCTTTGAATTGATTTTTATCCCACCATGTCAAATGATCTTCATTGTAATTTTCTTTGATCCTTTTCTTGGAATCTTCCAATGATATCCTTGATTCAAATCCTACCTCATTCTGATGTAGAGCTATCTTGAGGAATTTTATTTCTTCTGGTTGTAGTTGCTTATCTGCTCTTAATTAGAGCATTGTTTCTCCCAACTGTCTAAAATCCTTCATTTTTGGGTTCAGAAGCTTTCCTTCATCACCACGCTTGCTGCGAAACGGAATTGACAATTTTCTGTAAAATGCCTCTCTTAGTCTCTGGACTATGATTTTGTGATCACAAAGTATTGTGAACACTAATCGTTTAGTTTCATTTTTTTGCGTATATGACTTAAACATTTGTAAGAAACTATTTCCAAACAAAATGTCAACTCATGTATCATGAAAATAGATTGATGGTGTTTTTATATTATACCAAGGTGTTTGTCCAGCACATCCAATTATGATTTCTGTCATTTTAATCCTTTTACATAATATTTGAATCCTTTTAGAGAAATTTCTTCAAGCAATTTTAGGTAGATCTTCCTCCAAACTATTTGAAAAAACTCCACTTTTTGATGTACATATTCCAGCTCCTAAATCAATATAAGCAGTAAAATATTCTACCTTATATTGTTCGTACAACATTCCTACTAGAATTTATATCAAGAATGAGCTCGTGGTCATTGAATTTTTCACATTTTATCCTCAGTCATAAATTTCATTCCATACTCTAGACGTTTCCAAGGTTTATGTTCCTCAAGAAACTCTAGCCCAAGAACCAATCGATCTGATTCTTTTCCAGGAATTCATTTGATATGAACTTCCAATTCTCCGATATTGATTAATCCTTGATAAGTTCATATCATAGGTTGTTCTAAATAATATATGGTATTACAAGAAAATTAATTCATTTGTTTCGTAATATCAAAAACTATTTCTACTTCCTTCCATCTTTCTGGACATCTAAACTTTCCTATTGTCGAAAAGCTTTTTAGTGTCTGTTGGGTTTCTTGAATATGTGTTTTTTTCCCACATGTAGCTTGTAATCATATTTCCTTGAAAAAATAGTCTTCTTGATTCCAATATAAGACTTTGATTCCTCTGTAGAATCAGTTTGTCTTGTATTGGATATATGTTTTCTGTATTAAAAGAAACTCGACTCTTTGTGGATAAATTGGCCGAGCCACTTTTCCAAATATCTAAGGTATTTCAATAAACTCATTTCTAATAAACAATTCTGAATGATATGTATTAGATAGAGCATATCAAATTTGATATGTAATAGAATATGGTTTATTACCCTCTTTCATCAGCCTTTTTTTTATGTTCTGATACAACGTCAAAGCTCGACTGAAATTTCGACCTACCTGATTGTAAGCAATTCTGGTATAGGTTACTCCTACAATTTTTCCTACACGTAGATTTTCTAAGATTGTTCCAAGTACCGAATCTTGAAGGTTACTCATTCGTTTATCGCATATAGCGATATCAATCGGTGAATCTATTCCTTCTTTAAAAGTAACTTTTATCATGATCTGGATTGCTCCAATATTGATCCATGACATGGTTTGTGCTACTTCTATATTAAGTTTTTGTAATTATTCCTTAATTTCTTCAGAAGAAATTAATTGTATCTCCATTTTATTTCCTGTGAGTTATATCAGAATTCCAATTCCATATTGAAAACTTTATAAATTAGATGATGTTTTCTATTTCTTAGGTCAATACTTCCTAAGAATTTTTCTACCTGTCAGGCAGAGAATACCTGATATCTCTGAAGACTATGATTTTCTCTCATGATCCTTTGGACCATGTTATGGGATATTGTTGTCTGACTAAATAAACCAGAAAAATCATCATGTGTTTCGTGTCGAAACATCTCGTTTTCGGTTAGATTCTGATTCTGATGTATCATATCCTTCCTGACTTAAGACTTCTTCTTCTTCATATATACTTTCATCTGAGGCAATATCCCCAAACCGGTATACCTGAATAAAATCCTTATAATAAACTGCTTCTTCAATATCCGAGGTTGGATCGAAAAATGATATTCCTCTCTTTTCATTTTCTGGACAGTTGGTTGAGATATGACCTCTTGCTCTACATGTCCAGCAATTAGAATCTTTAAAACTTTCATTAGCTCGAGTGTGAGCTCTTCTGAAAGTTTTCTTTGTAGATGTTTTTCATGTGCTTCGAGATGTACTTAATGCTTGAGATGATATCCTACTTCTTGATGGTCCACTTCTTTGCTCATATTTATAAGATTGAGCATTTTGTCTTGGACCAAACTGTTCTTGGTTTTCAAAAACTCCTTCCATTTTTAGCATAAGGATGAGTCCTAAAATTTTTCCTCTTATGTTTCTACGGTTTACTTCTAATGATTGTTGGAAGATCATTTTCTTTACAACATAAAAGAGTACGTTTTTTATTACCCCTAAAACGTTTGTAATTTTTTTGTAATGCTGCCAAATGACACCATTATGCCATTTTTCTTTTGAGGAAAGACGATCTTCGTGACAGAGTATCTGGATTGCCAGGGATATATTCGCTTATTAGCATTTCTCTCCAGGGACTTGGCATCTTGGCGAAGAAAAGTTGCATTGCTATATCTTCTTCGACCTCTGAATTTCGTCTATATTTAGTGAACAACATAATATATTCATCCACTAAACATATCATGTAATTTAAGACTATACATAGCTTGAGTATATTTCTTTTTCTTCTCTATATCTTGACTGTAAAATAGTCTACCCCTATAAATTATACTTTAAAAAGGGTAGTCATTCTTCCGGCTATCTCGCTAAGAGATTCTCCAGCTAGGACTGATTCTTTGGTTTCTACCGAAGTCATGTCTCAAGAAATTTTAACTGATCCCATAAGACTCATTTCCAGAAGTTTAATGAATAATTCTCTATTGAGATCGAACGTGCATGCTGCGATTCTCATAGCGGATGTCCAGTCATCTACCAGATATTCTCTATTTTTAAAATTTTGTACATCAAAATTAATCATAACCCCATAAATATGTATCAGTTCTAAAACAGTTTTCCCGAAGGGTGTTGGGTGCAAGGGAATTTGACTTCTCCTTGTCCTTATTCCCGCTGAATGTGATTCTCTATCTATATGGAAATCGGGTTGGGATTCTCTCATATTTACATTCTGAGATCCTACACTTTCCCGTTGTGTTTTCTGGGAAGATGATCAGGTTATGAAGGGTTATTCATGTAACGACCCATTACAGGCCCTAGTGGACCGCCCATACGGCCCACTGCCCCGATCGACCCAAGGCTATCCCGATCTTGGGCTCCCTCAAAGGGGCCTTTTCCCTCACGGGCTTTCCATAGGCATCGTACAGGTTACTCATAGAACTCTTCAGCCCATGAACTGAAGCTTGTGCCTTCCCAGGATCGAACCTAAGACCACATGGATATATAGGTACTTAGCACAATCCTGGTACCAATTGAAACGACCCATTACAGGCCCAGTGGACCGCCCATACGGCCCACTGCCCCGATCGACCCAAGGCTATCCCGATCTTGGGCTCTGCTCTATGGGCCTTGGCCCATCTATGGAACTCTTCCCTCACAGGCTTTCCATAGGCGTCGTACGGGTTACTCATAGAACTCTTCAGCCCATGCACTGAAGCTTGTGCCTTCCCAGGATCGAACCTAAGACCACATGGATATATAGGTACTTAGCACAATCCTGGTATGAGTAACCCGTACGACGCCTATGGAAAGCCCGTGAGGGAAGAGTTCCATAGATGGGCCAAGGCCCATAGAGCAGAGCCCAAGATCGGGATAGCCTTGGGTCGATCGGGGCAGTGGGCCGTATGGGCGGTCCACTGGGCCTGTAATGGGTCGTTACAATAAAAGGCGCCTTTTATTGTAATGACCATGGGCTATCCCGATCTTGGGCTCCCTCGGGGGCCTTGTCCCATCTTGGGTTCCCTCTGGGGCCTTTTCCCTCACGGGCTTTCCACATGCGCCATTACTCATAGCACTCTCCACACCAGATTGGTGGAGTGATGCCTCCCCAAGTCTCGAACCCATGACCTCCTGGCATAAGTACATAGTTCAAAGAGACTTGGTATCAGTTGGGCTACTAGCTCAACTGGTACCAGGATTGCTGCCAAGATCTATATAAGTCCAGGAGGTCTTGGGTTCTAATCCTGGGGAAGGCAAAAACTCCAGTGCATGGGCTGGAGTATCTTATGAGTAACCCGTACGACGCCTATGGAAAGCCCGTGAGGGAAGAGTTCCATAGATGGGCCAAGGCCCATAGAGCAGAGCCCAAGATCGAGATAGCCTTGGGTCGATCGGGGCAGTGGGCCGTATGGGCGGTCCACTGGGCCTGTAATGGGTCGTTACAATAAAAGGACTAGCTCAATTGGTACCAGGATTGTGCTAAGTACCTATATATCCATGTGGTCTTAGGTTTGCTAAGTACCTATATATCCATGTGGTCTTAGGTTCGATCCTGGGAAGGCACAAGCTTCAGTGCATGGGCTGAAGAGTTCTGTGAGTAACCCGTACGACGCCTATGGAAAGCCCGTGAGGGAAGAGTTCCATAGATGGGCCAAGGCCCATAGAGCAGAACCCAAGATCGGGATAGCCTTGGGTCGATCGGGGCAGTGGGCCGTATGGGCGGTCCACTGGACCTGTAATGGGTCGTTACAATTCACCTCCAGTTGTGTTCATCTTCAGATCTACGACCTTGAGGTTTGCAAATGATTCCGCAAGGTCTTGGAGATCCTCAAGACCAATTCTTTTTAAAGTTGTCATCAAATTAATTTTTTTTCTGAGACAGATTTAATCAGTATAATAAAACCCGTATTTGATCCAAATAAATTGGATTTTATCATTTCTGTATCGACAATTCAAAATGATCATTTTTTCTTCTTCAGTTAAAGGTTTTGACATTACTTTGGTCTTCCCTCGTTGTTGTAATAAGGGTTCAGTACCAAAGGATTATGGTAACCTTCCTTTTGAAGTTCTTTTACTACAACTTGAGTTTTGTTCTAGATTTTGAATTCTTTTTTGAATCTTCTTTAATATTCCAAGAATTTCTTCCTGATTTTCAAGGATCTTCTCCACCTTTTGTGGTACATAATACAACATAGTGTCATAGTTTTGTACTGTCTTTTGAATTTCTCTAAAATCTCCAGAGAGTTTAGAGGAATCCGATACTATTTCTAGGAATCTGTTATTTTGAATCATAAGTTTACCTTAGGACTCTGATAAGTTCATTCTTGATATCTAACTTTGGTTAGATCTTCCTGTTGCAAATATTTCAGAGTTCTTGAATAAATCATGTAAATAATTAATCGCGAACCTGTGTTCAGATTCATGTTAATAGAGAAAATTCTCCTCCTCTAATATTTAATTACTTTATAATAATAAATTTGTATGTTTGAAATAATTTTATCCTCGACTCTCATACCATTTTCGGCCCAGGAAAATCAATTATTTGATATATCACATGTAAGGGTATTTTTTCCTTTTAAATGTTTTTAGAGAGTGGAACAAAATTTTGGTGTGCAAGGGTTTAAAATAAAGTTGAGTTTGGGCTTGAGTATTTTTTTCCCGATTTACCCTTTATGATATTCCATGAATAATTAATGTTTTCACATTCACGACGGGTGTGAGTATTAAAACTGAATTTGTTAAAAATATTATTTTAATATTACTAATATTTTAAAAATCAAATAATTACTACTAAAATAATATTTTTAACAAAGTTCAAATTTAAATAATCATATATATAACTAATAACAAAAAAAAAAGTTAACCAGTCCAACCAGTTCACGGTTTAATTCTGGTTCAACTGATTCTTCATTGATTTTGACAGGTCATATGGTTTCGGAGAGTTGTCTGGACCGGACTCACCCGTAACGGGTTCCCGATTAGTTAAATTGATCGGTCCGATTCTGGAAACTCTGTGCATAATATATAAATTTTATATTTTTTTCCTTTCGTATCCAATGTCATATAAACAGAATATTTCTGCATATATCTCTTTTGCCTCTTACTATGTTAATAAGACAAATTTGGTACATTGGTCTGATCAATTATCGTAATAACAAATGGTTCCTATCAACTGTTAATTATTAATAGTGCCCCTTATTTTATAACATAAAAGTTATCAATGCCCCTTATTTCATAACTTAATTATAAAATTTGAAGAAATTTTTTTTCAAAAATACAAGCACACAACTTATACGCCGTCACGCTAGTTACCTCTAATCAATTTCGAATGAACCCTAATTTATATTATAATTTAAGAGTAGGTTTCTTGTGAGACGGTCTCATAAATCTTTATATGTGAGACGGGTCAACCCTACCGATATTCACAATAAAAAGTAATATTTTTCATGGATGACCCAAATAAGATATATGTCTAACAAAATACGACTCGTGAGACCGTCTCACACAAGTTTTTGTCATAATTCAAATTAATTTAAAAAAAGTGTTCGAACTAAAATATATATTTTTTAAAATCTTACAAACACATAATACGTATATCGATACTAAGATTGTGTTTGAGGGATGGATTTAAAATTTAAGAATTTTTGATTTTTTATTTTTTTACAGTGAAATAATATATCAAATCTTAAATCAACACAATACTTATTTACATATTAGTAAGACAGAGTATAATGAATTTCAAATGACGATATCATCGACTCAAGTTGAAATTCATTATAATTAACACAGAATACTGTATAGAAATGTAACGAGTGAATTTAAAATTTATGGTCTTACTTATCTAAACGACCAAAATATATTTTGAAATCCATCGATCCAAACACAACATAATATAATATAAAGCAACCTTGGAACGGGAAGCTGATAGATTCCATCGCCGGTTCGATGTCTTTGTTTGTTGTCATTTTGCTCGGCCGTTTTGGCATTTTGAGGGCAGCGGGCAACCCTTTCATGAACTAGTAGAGCTGCCCGGAGGAACCCACTTGTTATGAAAATCGAAAACATCACCATGCGAATTTACTCTTCTAACCTTGCAACGTGATATCCAGAAAATGACAGTGGTAATAATTGACTGGTTAAATTATTGTCTGGTCGTCAGACTGCATGGCATATTTTTTGGATTGTTTCACCGAACGGTCCGGATCACTTCCCTCTATCCTGTAAAAAAAAAAAAAAATTGATTCGTAAAAATCCGAGCCGTTGGATCGATTCTTGCGGGCATTGCCAGCAGGGATAGGGTCGAGTAAACCACATTTTTTCACCGCTCGAATGATTATAGTTTTTGGAGTCTTAAATATTTACATAATTTGAAACAGTGGCATAAATTTATGAATTTTAATTATCAATAAATTTTAATTTGGTATATTATTTATGTCATATCTAAGACAAGAAAAACTAAAACGATAATTATAGGGGCAAATAATTTATATTATAGAATAAATGAACAAATTTTATGTATCAAGTTAATCCAATTAAGTATATAAAAATATATTTTTTCGATATGAGATATTAACACTTTCTTTTGAAGAATAAGATATATATAGAAAATATGTACAAATATATGCATTATAGGTAACAAGTGTCTTAAATTGGGTATATGTAATTTAATGTTTGGATTTTTAAGTTCAGATAATTAAAATGAAAAACATATTATTTCTAGGAGTTAAAACTAAGTTTTTGAGGAATGGATCACAACTTATATTTGGGCTGCATGGGCTAGGGCTAATGCTAGACCATCCTGACGACCTATGATCAGTAGTGGTGCATGGATATCAGCCGAGATCATGTTGATTCAGCATAATGGCCCGTGATCGTTACAAAATCCCAAAAAAACCCCCAAAAACATATGCCAAATTTGATTCGAAAAATCAACTAAAACACTATTTTGAATGCTCAAATCGTGCAAAGAATCAGATTTTTCTTCGTTTTTTAACACATGTATCAGGTTCAATCTCGGTTCTTTTAATGTGTATATAGACTCGAGTTCAGATCGAGATTGATTAGAGCTTTTATCATGAGACTCGAGCTCGACTCGTTTTAAAAATATTAAACTCGCGAATAGTTCGATCTATCATGTGTTAATGAGTCAAACTTGATCTCGACTTGTTAAACATGCTCGTTTTTCGAGCTCGTTAAACAATGTCATTTTCAAGTTCGTTTTCGAGCTCGTCGAGCATTTTTTAGCCAAAAGATCAACTGAAATATGAGAATTTAAGGGAATACGCTTTTCATTTTATAGTTTTTCAATAACTACTCTTACACTCAAATTTCGATGTAAGGAAATGCAAGTTATTATTATATACTCAAAGCTCAACTATAAACGAGTCGATCTCGCGAACAGGCTCTCGAGTTTACGAGCCGAATATCCTTAAGCTCAAACTTGGTTCGATAACATTTTCAAGAGCTCGATTAGCTGAACGAACGATCTCAAACGATTTTTTTAATGAATTGAGCTCTGAGTAATTTGAGAACGATTTAATAAAATATATTTAAATACAATAGTTTTTTCCACCAAACGAGTGTTATCTCATCCATCTAATTTTTTAAATAAATAAAAATGATTGAAATTGATCGTACACTCATCTCTTTATTATCACCCAAATGAATTTTCAGAGCTTTTAACCACTCCCCTCTTGGCTCAGTAAAGCTTTATTTTACAAATCGATTATTATCATCCGAACAAGGTTGAATCACCGCACCGATCGCGAGTTTATCTTCATCGTCTTTACTTCTGGATATTTGGGTGTTTTACCGAATTGAATTGTTAGTTCGATTTTAACCGTGTTGAGTTGAATTTTTTGGTTCGTGATAGCATATCGAAGATTTCAAGGATCGGCCTTGGAATTAATGGATCTGGGTATGGATTCATTTTTTGCTTTTTCAGTTACCCTGTTCATTTCATCATCATTTGAATTTTACCCCACTTTCCTGGAATTGCATGCTTTCTCGGTTTTGGAGTTCTGTCAATTTCGTGATTTTGTTGAGCTTTTGATATGAGAATATTGATTTCTCAAATTCCCGCTGAATTATACTTCATTTCTGGAGTGAGAGGTGGCCATAGCCTAATTATGGATTTAACGGTGCTTAATTGAATGCTTCATTTAGGGGAACTTATTTGGTAATTGCTACCTGGCATGATTTCTCCTGGGGATTTTTAATTTAAAAGTTTCCATGTGTTTTCGAAATATTTTGCTATCTTGAAGACTGGAAGAACTTTCCTCCACTATTTCTACACGTCCACTGCATCGTTCCTAAAGATATGGGTTCTTATTTCATATTTTTTACCCTTGGTCTAAATGCCACAGTATTGCTTGAAATAATTCAGATGACTTTGATTTGGTCATATGTGCTATGTCTTGTCGTTAGGATTATTAGAGACTGGAGAGCAATTTCCCTCAAATGTTTCCTCCTTATAGGGACGACTGTAGCTTTGTGTTTATTTTTGTTGGTTAGAGCAATCCGCTGGGATTTTTACTTCACCTTTATCTCACTTAAGTTTTGTATCCCTTTTGTAATCCATCCTGCCTATCAGGGTTTTCCAACACCTGCCATTTCATTTATTAATTGTTGCCTTCTCGGTGTAACAAATATCTAAGTTAATGTTTTACGTCTTTACGGAATAATTGCATGATATTTTCATTTCTATGGAAATCGAATAATAAATTTTACTCAATGGGCTAAATGTGCCAAATGCTTTCCAATATCACCATCTTCTATTCTCTTGATGAAAACCTGTCCTCATTGTTATGCCATCGTGTCTCCCCCCCCCCCCTTGTATCAACCTCACATGAAAGGAAAAGGAAGAAGTAAGTGGTTTACTAGAATGCGTTAAGGTTATCACACCCAACAGATACTTATCATGTGTTTGGATGCTGCCTGCTTTGGGTTGCTTAGAATTTTTCCCATCGTGTCAATACTTTTGTTTTGTTTCCTGCATAGATTAATTTGACGATCATCAACCCAAAGGTGGTTCAAGCCTTAGCTTAGCTCACAGCAATCCAGAAGTTTGAAGTCAGTTGCTAGACTGTTGCACAAGTGCTATGGAACCTACCAGTGGAGGTAACAATGCGAATCTGGCATCAAAACAGCGGCTTCGTTGGACACATGAGCTCCACGATCGATTTGTTGATGCTGTAGCACAACTTGGTGGTCCTGATAGTAAGTTATTGTCTTCTTCACACTTAAAAAGTTCAGATTTTTGGCCCCTCCTCCAGCTGCCCAAAAGAGAGCTACAAAAGATTAAGGAGTTTTCTGATATCTTCACTTTAATTTCAGGAGCTACTCCAAAAGGTGTACTCCGAATTATGGGAGTTCAAGGGCTGACAATTTACCATGTAAAAAGCCACTTGCAGGTATTCATGTCATCAATTATTTTCAGAAGTCGGTTTATCTGCGTATTTTGTCAGCTTGGGAGCTTTCACTAATTTTATTGTTGCAAACAGAAATACCGGCTGGCCAAGTATCTTCCAGATTCATCTTTGGATGGTAAGTCATTGTATTGCAATTTTTACTGATTATTTAGTTGTTTGGTTGTATGTTTATCTTGCATTTGGTTACTTGTACATTTTGTGATAGGGACAAAGCCAGATAAAAAAGAATCTGAAGATATGCTTTCCACCTTGGATGGTTCATCGTAAGTTGAATATTCTTTCTTATTTTTTTCAATTTCTCCTATGGGTCACCAAAAGACGCGGGTGACCTTTTATGTTATCTTGTGCCTAATCATGCGAATTATTTAGAGATATTCACTTTCTGTTCTTCTTACTCATGTGGAAACTGTTGCTTCTAATGGCCTCTCTCCTTGTTTATATAATCATTCCATGAAAGAAGATTTTTTACATGTTGCATGTAGTGGTGTGCAAATAAATGAAGCACTCAAGCTGCAGATGGAGGTTCAAAAGCGATTGCATGAGCAATTAGAGGTAAATTTTCTCATTCCTGTTCTTTTAAACCCCTAGAAATTTTTATGGAATACAAGGCCAGTTTGGGAAACCATTTGATTACTTACCTTTGTTGCTTACCAAGATTCGTTTTTAAACATTTATCAGATTCTATGTATTTATTTTGAAACTTATTCTGGAGCTGTTTTGATATTTAACTACTGTGACCTGTGGAGAATTTATCCTCTAGAGATTCAAAATGTTGGAACTTATTTTCTTCTGGATTATAGATGCATCAATTTACACTGACATCTGACTTGTAATGGTTTCCCAACCCAATTGTTGTATACCTACCATACGCATATCTTGTCACCAAATTTGCGTTAGTTATGAAAATTAATGAGAGCCTTTTTTAAAGTGATCTGTCTCTGACCTCCTGAAATGACGGGGTTAATTTAAGTTAAATTCACCTTTCCATTTTCAACCTCTTGATAAAAATATGGGCCGACATATATCTGATGAACAGTGTATATTAATTTTCAATTAGGAGGATATGATAATTTATGAATAATTTGGAAGATTGTTTTGCATATTAGGTTGTCAAAATAATTTGATGAGATTATGATACGTTTGAATCTTACAGGTGCAGAGACAGCTACAGTTGAGGATTGAAGCCCAAGGAAAGTACTTAAAGAAGATAATTGAAGAACAACAGCGCATCAATGGAGTTGTTCCAGAGGGGCCTGGAACAGAGGACAATTTTCCAGAATCAGATACTAAAACTGACCCAGCTACTCCTGCTTCAACACCCGAGCCACCTTTTCCTGACAAACCTGCCAAAAGACATACCACAGATAAGAGCCTCTCTTTTGATGAATCATTCTCTCGTCACGAACCACAAACCCCAGATTCTGATTTCCAGTCGACTTCTCAAGTTAAAGGCCCTAATGAGAGGCCCGGAAAGAAGCTACGGGTCAATGATGATGGAGCATTCTCTAAACCTGAAATGGAACTTACCCATTCGATATTGGGGTCTAGTTTGAACCCGCTTACTAGCAGCCATTTGCATTTTTCTTTATGAGAGGCAGCCTTGATCCTTCTGCAATTGCCCAAGTGTTGTTCATATGGTGCATTTGCCTGCTTCCAAGGCTACTACCTATTTGTCACCTTGTATGTGTAACTTGTTATTAATACATTGCTGGTTAGGTCAGGTAAGCGTTAATTGGTACTTAGATGACAAGAGGTTTAGAGGAATAAAATTTAGGAGATGTTTGAACCTTAACTTCTGAGTGGATGAATGTTTGGATATCAGATTATGTGTAGCCATGGATTTACTTTTATTTTTTCTGTCATATATATTAGACAGATGTGCGTATGACATTCAATCAAAGAAAGATTGAGATCCTAATCTCGAGATCCCAGCCAAATGTGTGGATTAACCACTTTTCCAAAGTTTGAATTTTTGTTAATTTTACGAAATTTCCATACAATTATATGGACCTCTTGTCATTCCCATCAATTATTATGATATTACATATTTTTCATATATTTGTAAAGTGTTCTTGTCGGGGCTCCCAACCGACAAAATGAAAAACTTTTATGTTAGTTGCCTCCAAAACTCATGCTAGTGTAGAAATCATTGTTAATTGAAATGAGCTATGTAAAGAGAATTATCTTTCTAGGTTACAATTTGACTTGATAAATTGCTTTCGTTTATATATTCGTCAATTCATTAAAATGCAATCAAGCTCACTGAGTTAATTAATCCAATTGTGGAGATTTTTTTTAAGATTCTCGCTTTAGCTTTATAAGAAATATGATGATAGGTGAAATAAGAAACTTCACCCCAAAACAATTTTTTTAAAAAAACTCTTTGATTTCCTCAAAAAAAAAAAAAAAAAAAAGGAAAAAAAAAGCACTTTGAATTGAACTTGGGAGTTATTGCACCAAGCCTCTGAACTATCGAAAACAAACACTTATCTCCTATAAAAATTAAATAAACATCATAAACTTTTAAAAGAAAACTCAATTTGTTGCAAGTCTGTTAGGATCGATTAGGGGATAATCGTTGAGCTAAAATAGCTCGGTTCTTGAAATATTGAACACCGATGAATTAAATCGAGTTTGGTGTTCAAACCAAGCGGAAAATACTCGAAATAATCCTTCGTAGAAACCGAATAAATATTTTGTAAACCATTTAAAATATATGCAAATTGAATGAGTAAAAAATATTCAGTTGAAGCATTTTATCAAACACTTGGTATACTATATTTTGATATTTGAAGAACACATAAAATGCTTCAACAATGCATCTTTAAAAACAGTGAAAATGATAAGCAAATGCAATAAACAAATAGACACGAATTTGTTTATGGATGTTCGGAGATTTCAAACACTCCTACGTCACCCCTTCTTCCCCTTGGGAAGAATCCACTAGAAGACTTTGATTTATACAACTACTTGTACAAACCCATTCCGGAAGGACAGCACCCAACTAGAACTCCTAGCACTCAAGATTGTAGGCAGCACCTCACAATCAGCATATTGTTTAATGTCTCATATGCAAGACTACATACACAAGTTTATTGTCTTTGTGCAAGACTCACTCAACTAATCTTTGAAGTTCAACTCTCTTGTATATGTGTGAGTGATTGTGTGTGAGGAATTTATCAATTACAGTGTATATCTCAAATGTATCCTCACACAAGGGCTTGTGCTCTCAACTAGCTGATATCGTCATGCTAACTGCCCATGCTTTGAATCCACTTCAAAAGCTGTTGTTTGATCTTCAATATGTTGTATTTATAGGCTCCAACACTGATATATATGTTAGACATAGGAATATGACCGTTGGAAAGTTTCTGTACTGTTTCTGGAATTGCAACGGTCAAATTCGTCTTGCTGGACATTTTCTCGACTGGTCAACTCTGGTAAACTGGTCAACTCAACTGGTCAATCAGTTCAACTGGTTCAGTTGGTCTGGTTCAGTTCAACTGGTTCAGTTGGACTGGTTCAACTGGTCTTCAGCTGGTCTAGGGATGGCAATTTTCCCCGCGGTTTCGGGGCTCCGCGGGGAAAACCCGAAATGAGACGGGTTCGGGGATATGTTAATGGGTTTGGTTTCGGGTTCGGGGATTTTTAAAAATCCCCGAAATATATTGGGACGGGTTTGGGAATTCTATCCCCATACCAAACCCTCCCAAACCCGCCCCGATAACATATATATATATACATATACAGTTGTATATATATATATATATAAATACAGTAATATATATAGTAATATATATTTATATATATTATATAAAAAAAATATAATACTTATATATATATATATATATAAATACAATAATATATTCGGGTATTTCAAACGGGTTCGGGGACGGGGATTTTATCCCCGCGGGTTCGGGGATGGGGATTCCCCGATTAGGTAGATCCGGGGATGGGAGCGGGGATATAATTAGGGGACGGGGATGGGAATGGCAAACCCGCCCCCGCCCCGTCCCATTGTCATCCCTAAGCTGGTCTGGTTTAGTTTCAGCTGGTTCAGTTCAGCTGGTCTGGTTCAACTGGTCTTCAGCTGGTCTGGTTCAGTTTCAGTTGGTCACCAGCTGGTTCAGTTCAGTTGGTTGGTCAGCTGGTCAGCAGTTGGTTCAGTTGGTTCAGTTTCAGCTGGTGTGCTGAAATCAGCCTAGCTGATTTCAGTTTGTGCAGAACCAGTAACTTAATCGTCATTTATCAGCATCTTAAGATTTGATTGAGACTTTGACTTCTGAAGATGATTTGTAGATCATCGTCTTATCTTTCCAACGCATACTGAATCGCTTCATTTCGATAACCGAGCTGAGAGATATGACCAAAATACCGCAGCTGCTCAAACTCAACTGATTGCTGTTTTCGTGTGATCAGTTCGGTAATTGAGCGATCAGTTAGACCATGATAACATCCGATTTTGCCCAACTGACGTGAGATACGATTTGTTCCAAATTGAGTTTTCTAATCATTTCAATTGGCGGATTGTCATTTGGATAATGCAGTTGAGAGATATCATCAAAATACCAAAGCTCGCCATAAATTCAGTTTGTGCAAAATTCAGTTTCAGCTTGCTTCTTGTGTTTGCAACTTCACACTTGAGTAAATATGTTAGAAACACAATAACAAGTTTTGTTAACATCAAAATCAAGATTGCGAACTTGAAAAGTTCCAACAAAATCATATATCAGACTGGCTAAACTAGTTTGGACGTTATTTATGCTAAGCGGACGCTATCGGTTGTTGTATATGTGTCATCCAGCTCGAGCTTGCAGCGTCCGATTATTATAGATAACGTTCAGACTAATCTAACTTATCTGAAATATGACTTTTCGAAAATTGAATTTTCTTTTTAATAATTTTGCAACTGATCATTTTGATCAATTAACACTGTTCTTAGAGAATCCCCTGAGTTATAGAACCAGATCTCTATTTTTCACATATAAATGTAATTAATAGGTTATGGGCCCACCACGCTTCGGCTGCACAATTCTGATTTGGCTTCAATTGATTTTGATAAGGGTTTGGAAGAGATTTATGGAAGAAGTTTGGGGGAAAATGATGAACCCTAGCTATCTCAATTTTCTGGTATATGTGGTGAAGAAATGAGTAAAATATCATATCTCCTAGCATTTAAACACCTAAAGTCGTGTTCTCCAACTTGTGGGATGCTGGGACGATCATCAAAATACTTTAGTTCACCATATTTCAAATGATGTAGATGGTGTTTGTGCAATTTTTATAAAATATTAATGTTTAGAATGTCTATTTAATTTTCACATCGGAGAAATGTGTATTTTATATTTCACATTAGATTTAGCGGAAAAAACCCATTGAACTTTTCATCATGCTTCTGTCAATACAGCTGTATTTGATTTGAAAATTATTACAATTTGGCAAATGATCATACACCCAAGACTCATTGGCCGCATAGAATTGTTCTGTTAGACCATTGGGGCGGTCAATTCTGCTCCAAACATGTACCATTTATTGAGAATCTCAGCTGATATTAACACAGAAAAATTAAAGCATATACAGTACTATGTAGAACATGATATAAAAGAATCTAAGTGGAGCTTAGGATTTGTGGCTGAAGTGACTTATTGCTTTACACTGCGGATCGCAATAGTAGGCAGCTAACCGTTCTACTGCAGTGAGACAATTAACATCAAATTCTTTCCTGTAAATGCAAATGGAACAGGCAAGATTGGTACAGATATCAGATTACACCGGGCAGTCTCATCTTGCTATATTAAAGGGGCAGGGAAACATTCTGGATGTCTTCAACAAATAATGGTTTGTCATTACCGCCGGAACGCATTCTTATCAGTATCTGACCTTCCCTGTGAATAATGAGTTCGACGCCGAACACTCTCCTCAATGGTCGAGCTTCCTCCCTTCTCAGCACCGTATATACTTTTTTGAGCAGTATCCAGGAAGTTTCTCCCAGCATATGCTTGATCTCGAAGAGCTTCCTGAGCATCACTTTCTGCAGCCTTGTCAAGCCTTTTCCATCTTTGCACTTCGTGCACTTCAGCATCCATTTGCATCTCCCGCAGTCTAGCAGCCCTATCTTCTGCTGTAAGTTTAACAGAATTTTGAAGCCTATTGTTTGAATCAGGTCTTGGTGGCTTTTGAGAAGATTTGAGCCGGATTTGCGTGTCATAATGAGATTCAGAATGCCTTTCTGAAATATGTTCTTGCTTGTCATGACGAGACTCAGAATGCCTGTCTGAAAAACGTTCTTTGAGTTCAAAATCATGACGACTCTTCTTTATTTTCCGTGCATCATCACTTTTCTCATGTTTGGGATCAAGGTGGCCATTTTGGTTGTCATGAAGAGATTTGACCTGTCGTTGTTCTGAAGAATATTCTTGATGTTGAAATTCATAATGATCCTTCCACCCTTTTCGTCCACTATTGTATTTGGTGTCCTGATGGCCACCAGATTGCCCTTCTTTGTACTGCTTGTCATAATATCTCTTTCTTCTATTACCCCTTTCGCTTGATTCTTCATCAGAATTCTGAGCTTCTTCATGGGAAGATTCTTCATATTTTTTGCATTTTTGATAAAACTCTGATTGTTTTTTCACAGTGAACTCAGTATCTTCTGAATCAGAATCACTTTTCGATGATGAGCGTTTCCGATGTTTAGACTGCTTCTCACGACGTTTCTTTCTATGTTTTTCCTCCTCATTGTCCTTCTTTTTCGCTTCTACCTGTAATTTGACAATTGAACTAGTGACAATTTGACAAAGATCTAGTGCACATCACTTAAACACCCTCAATAGGGTGTATATAACAATCATTTGACAAATATAGAGTAAAATACTTTCTAGAGATCTTTTGCGTAATAGATAATAACAATCAATAATACAAGGTGATATGTCGGATATCACATCAGATTGGTTGGGGCAGTTGCATCGAATAGTCTGGTAGATGACTCTGGATCTACGCGATGATTGAATGTGGCAAGAATCCTATGTTTATACTGCATTCCAGAAAGTTTGAAAATTCGATACAAGTCTTTGGCCAAGCACCAGATTGTCGACTCATTTTCCAGTCATGTCTTTTGAACACAAGGAGATGGGCTTATGAAAACATTAACAGAAGAGAATAATGTTCCTCCCCATGGATCCTATCAAACTTGAAATGGGAAAAAAAGGCATATTTCTCCTAAAACATCGCCACTAGTGGCACTTTAAAACCAACCATTGACCCTTCGCCATAAGCCCCAAATACCCAACCTAATACAATAACTAAAAAACATCACACTAACGTGGCATAGCAATTTCTAATGGCTTGATTTTGAGATAATTGATCATTCTGATCTAGCATGCATTTCTAAAGTAAACCTAATGGAGATATCGAAGTATATATTAGATTGAAATGCAGATTAAGGCCAATTTATATTATACTAGATCACTTTGTTCTCATCAGAGTGAAAAGGAGGACAACCCAAAACAGTTTTAATTAAATCTTCGGAAAAATAGCCTTGAATTCTTTATATGAAGTGTGGCACAAACATATTAATGAAGTTGCATAAATTTGCTCTTTCATCCACCATTGCGCCTTCTGTAAAATAATTGAGTACTTATTCCATACAAAAACAACAAGTTGAAAACAAAGGTCCATATTTGAAACACAACCAAAAGATGCTATAGTGAGGCATCAAACAGTCTTTTATGTTGTCCTAAAATTGTTTCTATGCACCAAATCATGAGTAGCACCAGAGAGATTAGCAAAATGAGGTGGACCAAAAACCATACCAAATAAATGTTTTCATCCAATGGACTTACAGATTTGTGAATCATGGCCATTTGAACTGGGTTATTCTTGACACGAGCAAGTGCTTCCTGCTCTCTCCGACGGATCAAAAGCAAAGGATCTGAATGCAGTTTCCTCCAAGTATCATTTGCTGATTGTGGTTTCTCGTCAAACAAAGCCCCTGGAACTGCCGATTGCTATTCGATATGACAACCATGCAATGCATACATTAATACTTCAAACACCAGGCCAATTTCCCATAACAATAAAAATATAAAAGAAGAAAAGCCTTTGACAACCTGAGCGGTAGCAGTAACCGAATTGGCAACAGAAGAGGAAGGGGCAGCGTTTTCGGGATCATTCTTGGGCAAAGATTCAAGAGCCTTGAAACCGGAAGTCCCCTTCCCAACAGCTAATCCCGATTCATACAGAAAGTCCAAACGCTCTTGCTTGCTGCAATAATCATTTCAAATAAATTAAGAAAGAACCCATAAGCCCTAACTCTCTATCAGACCATAATACAATAGAATAGTGAGAAATTACGGTATAAGGCCAGCTTGTTCTTGGAGCTGGCGAAACTCTGATCGCTCTCGTTCCTCGTGTATCTGCTTGCGGAGTTCCTCGAGCTTCTTCTGCTCGGCTTCGTGCTTCTGCTCGGCCTTCCACACATTCTCGATGTTGCGCAGACTGCCCGTGTGCCATCCCTTCTTGTTTAGAAACTTCAGCGCCATCTCCAAACGATTCCGCAGAGGAAATCAACTTGACAACTTGGAACCGGATTTCCGATTGTGGTGGTCAGCAACTTGCGGAATGCCTTAAAATAGATAGTCAAATTAGTAATTGCTGAAAAATTGAACAATCTTTTGTCGTGAATATATAATTATTTTTAGTTAATATGTATTTTGATTTTGATTATAAATTAAAATTTTTTGATTAATTAAAGAGTAGGTCTCTTGTGAGACGGCCTCACGAATCTTTATCTGTGATACGAGTCAATCCTACTCATATTCACAATAAAAATAATATTCTTAGCATAAAAAAATAATATTTTTTTATTGATGACCCAAATAAGATATCCGTTTTATAAAATAAGACCCGTGAGACCGTCTCAAACAAATTTTTGTAAAAAAAAAGTGTATATTCAAACATAATCTTAAACATGTTAAATAGTTTGGTAACATTTAGAAATTCCATTTTTTTTAAAAAAATACTATCAAATGTATTTATTTATTCGGATGAGTTTCAATTTTTCCATATTCAACTTTTATTTTTAAATATTTGATATGTTGTAAATTATTTTTTTTGTATTATTTACAAAATTCTCAAAATGACGTGGCATATGATGAGCCGCCATATGCGGATAATATATTTTTTACATTGGAAAAATTCCAACCCAATTCAGCTGAGCACCACCGCTCAGCGGAGTGATTCAGTGGCATCAATGGCGGCCAGAGCTGTAGAGCAAGCCCAATGAATTGGAGTTGGATGCTCGTGACATCTAGCGAAATGATAGAACTGGAATCAACAGTGTACCTTTCGCCACAGAAATTCCACACTCCTCAAGCTTTTTCAAGAAGGACCACAGCTATTCAAATCAGCGGGAAAATCAAGTATCACAAATTTTGTCGGTTCAGATTGGTTCCTAATCGTTCATTTTCCAGTGCTACTCGGAGGAAAAAATCGGGTCCCTCTCTGTTTCCAGTTTTTGTTAGTGATTTTTCCTCTGCTTCACCGGAATCTGATCAGGTTGTTTGTTCATGATTCAATTATCCAAGTACGGCTCACGATGTTGACATATGACAATGCCTTCAAATTTGCTGGCTTGTTTTAAAAGAATGTTTTGGTTTTGTTTTGAGTATAGGAGAATGCGCGGAGGAAGGCCCCAAATGTCCAACTCCGACTGAAGAGGTTTTGGGAAGTGGCTGCACCTTATTGGTTTTCCGATGATAGGGTCCACGCTCGGTGGCGGCTTGCAGGCGTTTTTGCACTTACTTTGGGGACGACGGGTATCAGTGTTGGTTTCAACTTTCTTGGCCGTGACTTCTATAATGCCCTTGCTAGTACGATTTCTCCCTTGTTCTTTTCATGTTATTGTACTATCTTTGCAGCTGTTTGATTTACTAACGAGGGTGACTTCTCTGGCGTGTTCTCTTGTGATTGAAGACAAAGACCAAGAACAGTTTACCAAGCAACTGATGTATTACTTGGCTGCTTTTGCTATTGGAATTCCGGTGAGCACATTGCTCCATTTTCTTAGGTATTTCTCGTGTTAGTCTTCTCTGCATTCTTTACAGGATGTGAAATGCCTTCATTGCTTGTACCATGAATATGATGATTGATGCCTAATATCCAATCTGAATCGATATTGCTTGAATCTTTTTCTGTCTAAAATGCATTTAGAGCCCTCGTGATAATTAAATTATGCTGAAACCCCTTGTGTTAATATTGAGGATACCAGATCTTTGTGTTAGAAAATAGCCTACAAACCCTTGTGCTATTGAAAAGTATGCAAAAAGATCCATTCTTGCATCTAGCCAGAGGCCCAGAGATGCTGTTGCATGCGCTTGATCCTCACAACTCAAGATCATTGTCCCAGTGTTGCCAGTTAGCCATCATCTACTCCATGGACATGGCTATAGCATCATAACAGTCACCTCAATCCAACGCATGGCTACAATAGCAAGGATCAAGACTCAACATTTCAAATTTAGTAAATGCATCAAATGGCAATCATGACAATGAGTGCTAACAATTTGAGTGATAATCATTGAGTGACTTTGAAATACTCACGGGTCGATTGATTCACTATCACAAAGAAATCAGATAATCACCAATATTTAACATTACACCAATTATGGAAAAATCTTCTGTCTTACCTAGTGGTAAGGTGATGAAAATCTTCTGTCTTACCTAGTGGTAAGGTAATTTTCATCAAGTCATTGGTCCAGCTAGAAAGCAATTTTTATCTGTCGATCTACATCAAACAATCTGCTTCTATTTAACATTTAGCCAACATATAAATACTTAACACATTTGATAAATTGTTGGAAATTTGAAGCTACAGGCCGAATTACTAATGTGAAAATGATTTCAACACCTTATTTGAAATTTTTTAACAAAGCACTAGATTCTAAAAAAAATTACCAAAACCTATAAAATTACACTTTTACCAACCAGTGCCTATATAATACTTTTAACATGCTAATAATATAAAGCATTTTAGACCATCGAACTTCAAATAGATATGTTTTCTCAATTGATAGAAAATAAACATTTCCAAATTATTACTTGCCATCATTTTGTTTGGTCACTACCTTGAGGATGATCTAATTTCAGAATGTTGTTACTTGAATTGAAATGTGTCATAAAGCAGCTCCATTACAGACTGTATAATTCCTGTGAATTGTTTAGTGGTGTTCATTTACCTATTTAGGAATATATCAACGCAGGGGATGTATGGGCCTTATTTTATTGTTTCAGGCTCCCAAAGGAATACTGTTGCATGTCAAATTTTCTTTACATCTTATATGCTATTGAAGCTTTAGTAAAAAACACTTCACATCTTAGATGCTCCAAATTCAGTTATTCATCCTAAGACTTTTATTAAGGAGCTTGAAGTGAGAGAATTTTTCAAAAATGCTCTCTACCTCCAGAATTCCTTCAACAACGATGACCCTTCATCTTCAGTAATGCAGCTTAATATTCCACTCCTCTGATCGCAACCGTTCGTCGTCGCCGGCGTCGTTTATCCGGCCACCGGACGGTTTTCTTCGGATCTATCGCGATGCAAGCTAGGGCCAGTGGGCTTCCGTCTTCAGTGCTTTTGCCTAATAATAGAGACGAAGGGGTTAAGATCGAGTTTAAGTGGTTCTCGGTTAAATGGGCAAACAGAGGAGGCTCGGTTCGTTGGACTGAAAGAACTAGGAATGCGACTTACTTCCTAGACTTGGATAGAAGCGAGGCTTGTTGGATCAGTTTAAAAATCAGAAACTTCATTCGTAACCCTCATTCCTGCACGGACTTCTACCGTTTCAGGGGCTGCAATGCAACGATCGTAGTCCACAGATTTGTCAACAAAAGAGGATGGTTCCTGGAGATTTCTAGACTTAGCAATCAGGGGAAGAAACAGAACATAATCATACCCAGTGGACTTAAGCTTCAAGGATGGAATAGGATCTCAGATATTCTCATTAAATTACTATCAGGGAGACAATTGACGGTGGGTCACAAGTATGTTAAGCAAAGTAATGAGCCTATATCTATTTCAAGGAATCAGAAGAAAGTTAAGGTCGGAGATCGGGCCCTTCAGCAAGATTCGTCTAAGGACAAGGACGCCACATACTGTAAGTCATCAGAGACAAATTGGAACGAGGCTATTATAATCACTAGAGGAAGGGTGAACGTGTCTTGGGATCAGGTTGCGAGGGTTTTAGGTAATGATGTTAAGAGGAGGATCGAAATTCATCCTTTCCAAGCAAACAAAGCGGTTTGGTGGCCTGCTCATCAGAAGGAACGGGAGCACTTTACTCATCTAAAAAGAGGTTTCTTCGATGGTGGAGTGGCTTTAGATTTCGAGAAGTGGAGTTCTGAAACCATTGCAAAAGAATCGGTTCTCAGTTGCTGTAACAGCTGGATCAAGATTGCAGGGCTACCTTGGCATTTATGGACATTCGACGTTTTCAAGGAAATAGGGGAGCAATGTGGGGGCCTTATGGAGATCAGCAAAGACACAGGTCTCCTTCGGGACTTAGCTGCTGCGAAGATTAAGGTCAAAGGAAAAAGAGATGGCTTTATTTCCAATCGAGTTCTGTTAAAAATCAACGGGTTTACCAAGGATCTTACTATCAGCGTTGACACTTTCGACCGTAAGGCTTACGAGCTTTACGGTAAACAGACTTATGCTCAAGCTCTGATCAACGGGAAAAGGATATTGGATGGCGGGGAAAATAATAACATCTGCCGAGACAAGACGGAAATTGGAGAACCAACTCTGTGCATTTCGGAACGAGGGGGAGGACAAAGGGCTTACAAGCAGAGCAGCGGACAAGCTTACTGAATCTTCAGTGAAGTCAGCCAATCCTAAGGATAGAAAGGTGGATAAAATATTGCAGCGGATCTCACCAAAAAAATTCGAGGATTTTACTAGCTCTCCTATCCATTCATTATCCAATGGAAATGGGGAGGAAAAGGATCTTTCTAAGCAAGTCGACGAACATCTTTCACCTTCTAATCCAGTTGGGCAGAAGGACTCATCAAGCTTCAACAATTCATTCCTCTTGATTACTGGGGAAGTTAAGGTAGGGGAGTCAGTTTTTGTTAACGAACTAGAGGACTTGACCAAGACAAGAGAGTGCGAGACGACACAGATGACCTTGATTTACAACAACCGGAAGATGACCAATGGCAATAAGGGTTTGCATCCACAGAATCGGGCAGCATCTTCTCCTCTCAATCAGAGTTGCAGACAAATCATGAAGCAGTAGATATGGATTTACAAAAGCTGTTTCAGGTAGAAGAGGAAAAGCAGTTTGACAACCAACCTTCGATTCAAGGTAACACTGAACCTCTTGGGGGTAAGGTACTTTCTTGTTTACCTTCTTCAAATTCCAAGCTTCCTTTTTCTCTTCATTCTTTTTTCCCCGCGTCTTTTATTGCTTTGGGTCAGTCTAGTGGGTTTTTAGGAGGGGGTCAATCAATTATTCCTGACAATTTGGGGTCCGAGAGAGATACTCAACAAAGGGTTGAAGAAGCAGAAGGAAGAAGGGCACAAATATCTTCACAGAAAGAATGCACTATTTTAACAAGTGAAAAGGAAGTGATCAAATCTACGGGTAAGCTTAGCAGAGAGCTAGTTAGGTTGCAGAGCGGAGTCAACTATGAGAAAGGATCGGCTTCGAAGGGTCCCAGTCGTCTGTTATGAAGATTTGTTCATGGAACATTAGAGGGGGAGGGTCATCTCGTAGAAGGGATTTAGTAAGACTGTTAATTCGAAAGGAAAACCCAGACATTGCAGTTTTCTTAGAAACCAAGAGTATTACAGTTGATCGGCGATTTGTTTCAAGTCTTTGGAAGTCTAGATTTGTTGATTGGGTGTGTTTACCCGCGGATGGGCGATCGGGTGGCATCATAGTGTTGTGGGATCCTCGAGTGGTTGAGGTTTGTGATAATTTGATTGGGAATTACTCGGTATCAATTCAAATCAGGCGCCATGATGATATATCATGGTGGTTCTTCGCTGTTTATGGGCCATGTAATCCGCGGCATAGAGAGTTATTTTGGAGGAATTAGCAGGTTTGAATTCAATTTGCGGAGTTAGGTGGTGTGTAGGAGGCGATTTTAACGTGGTTCGAAATTTGGATGAAAAGTTGAATAGCAAATCACTCACAACAAGCATGCGATGCTTCAATGCTCTCATTGAGGAGTTGTGTCTTCACGATCCCCCTTTATTGAATGCGAAGTACACTTGGTCCAATTTCAGAGATAATCCAATTTGTAGCAGATTAGACAGGTTCCTGTTATCTGAGGGGTGGTTGGCTATATTCCCAACGTTCAGACAGTTAGTGCTTCCAAGAATTACTTCTGATCATCACCCCATCGTATTGGACACAAAGAGGCTCAAATGGGGACCTTCACCTTTCCGATTTGAGAACGTATGGTTGTCACACAAAAATTTTCATCAGTCCCTGGCATCGTGGTGGAATGTTGGGAATTTTCAGGGATGGGCAGGTTACAAATTTATGAGGAAACTAAAAGAAACAAAAAAAAATGTCTCAGTTTGGAACAAGGAATTCTTCGGTGATGTTAATATCAAAATAAAAGAGTTACAATTCAAGGTCTCCCAATTAGATGAGAAGGAGGAAGCAGGTATTTGGTCAAGTGAATTAAAGGAGCAACGTAGGGATGCAAGAAGCGAGTTGGAATTATTAACTATACGGAAATTGCAGATGGAAAGTCAAAAAGCAAATGTTAAATGGCTGACTGATGGGGATCAAAATTCCAAGTTCTTCCATTCATTGCTGAAAAATAGAAGAAATAAAGCATTGATAGAAAAGATCGAGTTGGATGATGGGTCACTACTTACATATGAAACAGAGATTGAGAAGGCCATCATTGATTATTATAAAAGATTGTTCAGAAAATCAGAGGGAGATGGATCGGGCTTAGAGGGACTGGAATGGATGCCCTTAAATTCCGAGGAAGCATCGAAACTGGAAGAGCCTTTTTCCGAGGAAGAGATTAGACGTGCACTGTTTCAGTGTGATGGAAACAAGGCCCCGGGACCGGATGGTTTCAGTCTAGCTTTCTTTCAAAAATGTTGGGATACGATTAGGGATGATCTATTTTATGTTTTTGATGAATTTTTCAGAGATGGCATCGTAAACGGGATTACCAACGAAACATACATGTGTCTCATTCCAAAAAAACAAGAGGCAATGAAAATCAAAGACTTCAGACCGATCAGTCTAATAACCAGTTTGTACAAGATTTTGGCTAAAGTTCTAGCTAACAGATTGAAAGAGGTGTTGAGCAAAACAGTGGCGGAAAATCAATGTGCTTTCATTGACGGTAGACAGATAACAGATTGTTGCCTCATAGCTAACGAAGTCGTTGAGGAGTATAGAAGGAAAATGAAGAACGGTTGGATCTTGAAAGTTGACTTTGAAAAAGCTTACGATAATGTGGATTGGAGTTTCTTATATTTCGTGCTGGAAAAGAAGGGCTTTGGAGCTAGTTGGAGGAAATGGATTAAGGGTTGCGTTTCGAATGTTTCATATTCCATATTCATTAATGGGAGACCGAGAGGGAAGTTCAAAGGGGAGAGGGGTCTCAGACAAGGGGATCCTTTATCCCCATTCCTATTTAATTTAGTGATTGATGGATTAGGGAGAATGGTTGATCAAGCTAAATTTACAGGCACTGTTAGAGGACTCGAGGTTGGGAGAAACAAAGTACAAGTTTCACATATTCAATTTGCGGACGACACTCTCTTCCTCGTCCAATCCGAGCAACATGTGAAGGCAGTCGTAGAAATCCTCAAACTGTTTTGCTCAAAATCTGGGTTGAGGATAAATTTCGAGAAGAGTTCTTTGCTTGGCTTGAACCATTCGGATGATATAGTTGAGGGTGCGGCTAGGACAATTGGATGCAAGACAGAAAAATGGCCTATCAGATACCTCGGAGTACCTTTAGGAGGAAATCCAACTCCATTGGAATTTTGGATACCTGTAATTTCCAAGATGTCCACTAAGTTGGCATGTTGGAAGAAGGGTTTCCTTTCAAGAGGTGGTCGTTTAACTTTGATTCAGTCGGTTTTAAGTGCTTTACCTACATATTTTATGTCTTTATTCAAGGTCCCAAATCGAGTGGCGATGCTTATGGAAAAACTGATGAGGAATTTCTTATGGGATGGACCTGATGGGGACTCGCACTGTCACGTTATTAACTGGAATCAAGTTTGCAAACCGAAACAGCAAGGTGGCCTAGGCTTAGGTAACATACTTCTAAGGAATAAAGCGTTACTCGGAAAGTGGTGGTGGAGATGCGCGGTCGAGGAAAGTCCTTTGTGGAAACGAGTTGTGGGCAGTATTTACGGGGTCCAAGGTAACGGATGGGATTTAAGAGAGGCAAGAAGTTTGACGTTTAGAAGCCCGTGGAAGTATATCTCTCGGACTCATTCTCTTTGTTGGCACTTGATTGGCTCGGTTCTTAAGGGCGGGAATATTTTGAGGTTTTGGGAGGATAGATGAGTGGGTTTGTGTCCTTTTAAAGAGTGTTTTCCTCTTCTTTATCTTCTTTCTGAGTCTAAGAACAAACCAGTTAATTTTTTTTACTCGGTTACCGTTAGTCAAGGTCTTTCTTCAGTTCAGTGGGAAGTGCGTTTTAGAAGAGGGTTGAATGATGCTGAATTGGAAGAGTTCACATCTCTATCTGGGGAGTTGCATTCAGATTTTTTGAGTGTGGGGGTTAGGGACATTAGGGTTTGGTTAGGGGATTCTTCGGGTCTTTTCTCTGTTGATTCTTTATACTCCTCTTTTTTCAACAATAGTTCCAATTCAACCTTCCCTTTCATCGATCAAATTTGGAAAGTGTCAATCCCACAAAAGGTGAAAGTGTTCTCGTGGATAGTTGCGTTGGGAAAATTGCAAACGAGCGACAAAGTGCAGATAAGGAATCCAAATTACACTTTATGTCCGCAGTGGTGCGTATTGTGCAAAAAAAACGAGGAAAATCAGGATCACATATTGGTTCAATGCTCTTACACGAGAAGTATATGGATCAAGGTCATGCAACACTTGGGATTTGAATGGACCTTTCCTCTAAACTCAAGAGATATGTACCTTATGGAACATAGCTACCAAGGAAAAGGCCTAAAACATTTCTGATGCATCATTATTCATTGCTTATTTTGGTCGATATGGCTGGAACGCAACAACAGACTATTCAACGACATAGAAGAGCTTTCAGAGAATCTGTGGGAAACAGTTAAGATCAGGGTGGCAAGATGGACAGTAGCGACTCCGGCGTTTAAACATCTACTATTTTCAGATCTTGTTAGGGATCGGTGTTTTATTTCATGATGAATTATTGATAGTCTTAAGCTTAGTCTAATTTCCATTTCCTAGTCTTTGTTTCGTGGATCGCTTATCCACTTCGTAATGTAATCTTTCACTTATTATTAGCAATATAATAGTTTCTTATCAAAAAAAAAAATATATGCTATTGAAAGTATTCAATTCATAATATTCTGATTGATTTATGTCATACACAGCACCGAATGTCTTAGGTAGGATTTTCAGTGATAAAGTAAAGGAATTAGAGAATATTCTTGATTGTGTTAACTTTAAATTTTATTTATGACAAAATTAAGAATTTTTCCTGGAATTTTCTTTTATTTGCTCCATTTAAATCCAGGACATGGTCGGAGACTCAGAATGTTACTATATATGAGCTCAAAGAATGCTTCCTCATGTTTTTTCCCTTTCTTCATTTTGATTTTTGTCTTAGCTTCTGCTGATTTTAGGAGTTATTCCTACTCATATTATTTTATTTTCAGGTTTTTGTTTTGAGGGATTATGCAAAAGATACTCTTTGAGATGGAGATCTTGGATGACAATCTATTACATGGATCGATATTTGAAGAATAGAACTTTTTACAAAATACAATCTCAATCAATAATTGATAACCCCGATCAGAGGATTGTTGATGATTTAAGTTCTTTCACAGCAACAGCTCTGGCATTTTCCTTGACACTCTTCAATGCTACCGTGGACTTGATATCTTTTAGTAATATCTTATATGGAATCTATCCACCACTTTTTCTCGTTCTTCTGGGTTACTCACTTGGAGGAACAGCTATCAGTATTGTCCTTGGAAGGGTAAGTCTCACCTTAAACATCACGTAGTTTTAAAATACATAGATGTGCTTCTTTAAAAACTCCTTGGAGCAATATAATATTTTTATCATAAACGAGTGTATGCAACAACTTATCTTCGAGTATTGAGAACTTTTTACCTTCAGGGACTGGTGAATCTGAACTTTTTGCAAGAGAAAAAAGAAGCAGATTTTCGTTATGGACTAGTGCGCATTAGAGAAAATGCTGAATCCATTGCATTTTATGGCGGCGAACAAAATGAGATGCAACTTCTAATGCAGCGATTCAGAAGTGCATTCGAAAATCTCAGTGTATGAAAGTTATAAGACTGTCTTTTGCAGTACAAGCTTTTAACCCTTCTGACCAGCCATTTGTGCTGTTTCCACTTCATTTCTATTTTGAACCTTGACTGTTTCACTTTTCATCTTATAAAATTTCAAACACGGGGGTGGAATCAATCTTTCACAGTTATTTGTGAAATTGTGAAATGCAACATGAAATAGAGAATTATGTAAATCTAATTCTAATTAACTTTTGATTGACTTGATTGTTTCCCTGATTGGTTGGTTGATGTACTGCCTTTGCTTTGTCACTGGTTGCTGTTAGTGTCTTGATGAATATAGGGACAATGAAAGGGATACTCAAAATGGGAGTCTAGAAAAAGCAAGTGCAAATATTATGCGTCAACGATCCTTGAAATACCTGTGAAATTGATATTTCTTTCATCTCCATCCATTCTTTCAAAATCAGTATTATTCCTTTATAAAAAGCTGTTGATAGTTGATATCATTTAAGTCGCTTATCTTATTATATTTAAAATTTTCCATTTAAAACTTTACAGCAATTATTGATATCTTCCAGAAATCTGGAGTTCTTCACCAATGGCTACAGATACCTGATCCAGATTCTTCCTGCAGCAGTAGTCGCACCCATGTTTTTCTCTGGAAAAATTGAATTTGGAGTCATTAATCAGTCTGTATCTGCATTTAATCACATTCTTGGAGATTTTTCCCTCATAGTGTACCAATTTCAGGCTCTCAGTGCCTTTTCTGCTGTCATTGAGCGACTAGGTACATCAATATATTCTCTTTGAAAAGTGTATTAAGATTGTCTCTTGAATATCTTAAAGTCAGAGCAACTGTTATCACATAATTCTGATTTCATTAGATGCTGATGTGTGGAAACCACCTGGTGTTGTTGATGTGTCGAAGTTCTATGTTGAGCTGAGGTGATGCTTCATGAGTAAACAATTTGAAACTTAGTTGATAATCGGTTTTAGAATTTTGTGTCAGCCATCATGGCCACAATTTATTTACCAGCTTCACTCATTTGGATTTAGATAGCTCGTTAAATTTGGTATGCATATGTTGTTGATAGAAGACACAGTATGGTGAGAATCACCTTTTTATTTGGTGAATGTGCATGGAGTACGATAGTTTATATTGGCTATGTCAGAACAATGTCATCGCTGATGCTATCCTTGTCCTTTTTTAAAAAAAATTGTGCTTTTGCAATTTGATTCATGGATCTTTCACATATACTGCTACATTTCTTTTGTAGCATTATCGATGGTTGTAAATTTCCAACAGCATGCCAAAATGCGATTTAATTTAGAAAGTTTAAATCTCAGGAGAATTCGACGATCTTTTAAACAGCAAAGAGACTAGAAGTGATGCTGACAACTTGGAAGAAATCTGTCGTGAATTATGCGTTATTTCTGACTGTAGCATTTCTAATGGATCTGTGCCCCTTGGCAACAGTTCAAAGTTATTGAGTATCAATCATTTAACTCTAATGACTCCAAGCGGAGCAACACTTATCAGGGATTTGTCTTTGGACGTCTATGAGAGGAACCACTTGCTGGTTAGTAATTGTATTTCATTATTAAGATTGTAACTGAGTTGGGAAAGTGAAAGAATGGATTGGTTAAAGGTGCTTGGCTTGAGTAACAGATTACAGGACCTAGCGGAAGTGGTAAAACTTCATTACTAAGAGCTGTAGCTGGTCTCTGGAGCTTTGGAAAGGGCACTATCACAACTTATGAGACAAATGAGGGAGATCCTCTGTCACAGTTTTCTTCAAACCTGACTTCTCTTGAAGTAAGTTCAGTGGACAAGACCAAGGGCCATGAAAACAGACAGAGAAATGAACGTTCTAGAGGTGTATTTTTCCTTCCTCAGAAACCATATATGGTTTTGGGAACGCTTCGTCAACAATTGCTTTATCCTACTTGGTTTGAAGATTCAATTTCCATGTCAGACAACGATAAACCAACTGGTATGATATCTCATATATGCCACCTCATCCCTGAGTATCACCATGCATGCCTGAAACTGTTTTAACGCTCATTAACCTATGAAAGGTTTATATGTTGTGAGGACTTCAAACTTTTGTATGTTTCAATTAATTACGGATAATTTCATTGATTATGAAATACACAAACAGTCGACCATGTAGGAAAGTCCTAGGAAATGCTAGACGTCTAACTTAACCAATTTCACAATGTTTTAAAATTGGTAATTATCTTGAAATATTTTTGTTATTTTTTTACCACTCTAGGACATTCTAAACGCACGTTAACTGAGTAGGTTGATAAGAACATGAATTGGGAAATGCATTGAAGCCTAAAAACTATGGCTGATATGGGTGCACGTGCACTTATTTAGAACTAAAGTTGTTGAGAGATTTATTTTTCAGGTTCACTACCTTTCCTAATGATGGCACAAAACATGGATCCAAGGCTTCAGAAGCCTGCTACTGATGATATAATTCAAGTTCTACACGATGTTCGGCTTGGCTACATACTGTCACGATTTGATCTAGATTCCATATATGAATGGTCTAGTGTTCTTTCTCTTGGTGAGCAGCAACGCCTAGCATTTGCACGTTTATTGCTTTCAAAGCCATTCTTGGTTCTCTTGGATGAATCTACTAGTGCTTTAGACGAAGCCAACGAGGTGACTGAAATTTAATACCTTTGTTTCCCTATAATTTCTTTTTGTGACAAACTTTACATTATGCTTACCAAATCAACATATTTGCTGAAATATCTGGACACTAGGAGTGAAGTGTTCTTGAGTAGTAAAGTCAGCCAATTATGGATCTTCTGCAGCGTACTTGAATAGTTTTTCCAACTCTTTAAAAGCAATACCCAATGTATGGCTGGTTCTTGTCAACACAAACCAGATTCACTCCTTTGTATATATATTTCTTATATTTTGTCACAGATTCGTTTAATGTGTAATTCTATGTGCCTCCTTCCTTTATCGTGGAATTATCATCTGTCTAGTTACTGCTTGTGATTGGCAACAATATCCTTGCTTCTTACACTAAACTATTACTTGCAGACACATATGTATCGGTTGATCGAAGGTGCAGGGATCACATACATAAGCATCGGTCACAGAAAAACACTATACGAATACCATAAGCAAGTCTTGCGTGTATCCCCAGTGGAACCAACAAATGCAGATCGCAACTGGCACTTTGAGCCAATCAATGAAACTTCCACATACAATCTATTGAAGCAGTAACAACAACCCGAAAGGCGTCGAGGTATCATCCTTTACTCCTTTGCTTTGGGATGGCCTTCAAATGATGTACAAGTCCAAGAATTTTTTTTCTACTTTTTTACATGCTTGTGTAGGTTTGTATAGATACAACCAATGGATTTGCCATTGATGTCTCGTTCCTTCGCTAGCGGTGAAGCATATTACACGGATTTAAGAACTGTGGGACAAAAAATCATAAAAGATGATATAGAAATTATTGTCAATGCATCAATGAAATGATGCTGTACTGCAACAAGATCTAGCAAATTGAACCGAATTGCATTGGATAACTGAATTCTCTGTATTTTATTAAGTATCTTATGTTAATCGATCAGTTTTCTTGTTTGTTTTGTATTTGATTGTATGTCATTGTTTGGATGATGGGTAGATTTTTTCTGTATTTATATGTTTTCTTTTGTGTAATATCATATCGTTCTGTTTTTTATTTGATAGTATCTCATTAGTTTCTTAATTTTAGATTGTATATCGAGACATATTTAATTATTTTTTTAATATTTAAAATTTTGGATATTTGAAGTTAATAACGGAAGTTACCACATTTGAACATCTTCAAACTTTGTCTGATTTTGAATAAATATTGAATTTTCCTAATTATGTACTGCATAAATATATATATAACTTATAATATTTATCACCTGTTTATCTTAGCTCATATATAAATATAATAAAATGCAAAAATTGAAAAACAAATGCAAAATTTGAACAACAAAACCACTCGATTACTTAAATAATACATAACTTATAAATTAATATATTATAATGTGTTGTGAAAAAGTAAAAATTTATAGTAAAAAGTAAAAATCTCAAACTCTCAAAATTATCAAACTGCACACTTTATAATATTTTTCTTTCAACTCAATTGTGATTTTCTTCACAAATGAGAGATCTATTTATAGAAAATCTTTACAAATAATCCAAAAATAAATTCATCATTACCTACATTATCACACACTAATTTTTAATATTTACAACTCTTATTTTCAACATTCAAATATTCAATACACACATTTTAAATATTATTTTTCAACACTCCCCCTTGTGATGATGATCATAATGATTGTCTTCATTACGTGTTTTTATACTGGCTCGTTAAAAACCTTACTAGGAAAAACTCATTGGGATAAAAACCATAGTAAGGGAAAAAGAGTGTAGTCACGTAAACTCCCCCTCATGTTGACACGAACAATTCTTCACAAATTTCGTAGATTGCGCATCCCAATATTATATATGTCTTTTCTGAATATTGTCGTATGAAGTGCATTTGTGAAGAGATTTGATGAGTTTTCACTTGATTGAATGTGAGGAACATCAATATATTTATTCTTCTCAAGCTCCTTGGTGAATGCGAAGAACTTAGGAGGAATATGTTTAGTTCTGTCGCTTTTTATGTATCTTTCTTTCATTTGAACAACACATGCAGCATTATCTTCATATAGTATCACAGGCTTCTCGTCAAATGATAATCCGCATGAGATTTGGATATGTTGGGTCATTGATTTTAACCACACACATTCACGACTTTCTTCATGTAGTGCAATAATCTCGGCATGATTTGATGAAGTTGTTACGAGCGTTTGTTTCTGTGAACGCCAAGAAATTGCAGTGCCTCCATGAGTAAATACATATCCAGTTTGGGAACGTGCCTTGTGTGGATCAGATAAGTATCCAGCATCGGCATAACCAATTATACTTGGATTAGCATCTTTTGAATACAAAAGTCCCAAGTCTGTCGTTCGTCGTAGATAACGGAATATATGTTTAATTCCGTTCCAATGTCTTTTTGTTGGATATGTGCTAAATCTTGCCAATAAATTTACTGCAAAAGATATATCGGGCCTTGTACAATTTGTAAGATACATAAGGGCACCGATATCACTTAGATATGGTACTTCTGGACCAAGAATATCTTCATCATCTTCACATGGACGGAATGGATCCTTTTCTATATTTAATGATCTAACAACCATTGGAGTACTTAAAGGATTTGATTTATCCATATTAAAACGTTTAAGGATCTTTTCTGTATAATTTGTCTGGTGAACAAATATTCCACATTCTTTTTGTTCAATTTGTAAACCCAAACAATACTTGGTTTTTCCAAGATCCTTCATTTCAAATTCTTCCTTCAAGTATGACACAACTTCTTGAATTTCCTTATTCGTTCCAATGATGTTTAAATCATCAACATATACATCAATAATTACGCATCCGGATGTTGTTTTCTTAATGAAAACACAAGGGCATATTGAATTATTTACATATCCCTTTTTCATCAAGTGATCACTTAGCCGATTATATCACATTCGGCCGGATTGCTTCAACCCATATAATGATCTTTGTAATTTCACAGAATAACATTCTCTGGGTTTTGAACTTTGTGCTTCAGACATCTTAAATCCTTCAGGGATTTTCACATATATTTTACTATCAAGTGATCCATATAAGTCAGCTGTAACAACATCCATAAGACGCATTTCTAATTTTCAGATACCGCCAAGCTAATCAAATACCGAAACGTAATTGCATCCATCACGGGAGAATACGTTTCTTCATAATCAATTCCAGGCCTTTGAGAAAAAACTTGTGCAACAAGTCGAGCTTTATATTTTACTATTTCATTTTCTCTTTTCGCTTTCGAATAAAAACCCATTTGTATCCAACAGGTTTTACACCTTCAGGTGTAAGGACTATAGGTCCAAAAACATTACGTTTATTTAGCGAATCCAATTCAACCTGGATGACTTCTTTCCATTTTATCCAATCCTGCCGATTTTTATATTCACCAAAAGATTTTGGTTCATGATCTTCATTATCATTTATGATGTCGATTGCCACATTATAAGAAAATATATCATCAATTTCTTCTATATCTTTTCGGTTTCATATTTTTCCAATATTAATGTAATTGATAGATATTTCATGATTCTCGTCAGTTTGTGTTTCTGACAGAACATTTTCATCATCATGTGTTTCTTCAGGAACATCATTCTCTATTTTGTGATTATCATGTGTTTCTTCAGGAACATCATTTTCTTTTTTGTGATCATCGTGTTTCTCTATGAATTTTCTTTTTCGAGGATTTTTATCCTTGGAACCGACTGGCCTTCCACGCTTCAGGCGTTTAATAACATCATGAGTATCTTCAATTTGTTTCTTCGGAATTTCAATTCGAGCAGGGGCATTTGCAGCATGTAAATATGATTTAGTTACCCCTTTTGTGTCTGCAAATGCATCTGCTATTTGATTTGCTATTCTTTGCAAGTGCGCAATTTGCTGTACATCTTTTTCACATTGTTTTGTTATTGGATCCAGATGTAACAATGATGATGCATACCATGTAATTTCCTTTTCGGTATGTTTATGTTCTCCCCCTAACATTGGGAAGATTTCCTCATTAAAATGACAATCAGCAAAACGTGCTGTGAACACGTCGCCTGTCTGAGGTTCAAGATATCGAATGATTGATGGACTATCATAACCGATATAAATTACAATCTTTCTTTGAGGTCCCATTTTCTTTCGTTGCAGTGGTGCAATAGGCACATACACCATACATCCAAAAATTCTCAGATGAGAAATGTCTGGTTCTTTACCAAATGCAAGCTGCAATGGGGAGTATTTATGATATGCACTTGGTCTGATGCGAATTAATGAAGCAGCATGTAAAATTGCATGTCCCCATATAGAAATAGGGAGCGTTGTTTTCATAATCATTGGTCTAGCAATCATTTGCAGACGTTTAATCAATGATTCAACCAATCCATTCTGTGTATATACATGAGCAACAGGATGCTCAACAATGATTCCCATAGACATACAATAATCATTGAAAGTCTGGGAAGTAAATTCACCAACATTATCAAGTCTAATTTTCTTGATTGTATAATCGGGAAATTGATTCTTCAATTTTATTATTTGAGCAAGTAATCTTGCAAATGCAACATTTCGAGTTGACAATAAACATACATGTGACCATCTGCTGGAGACATCAATCAATATCATAAAGTATTTGAATGGTCCACATGGTGGATGAATTGGTCCACAAATATCACCCTAAATACGTTCAAGAAACATTGGCGATTCAGTTTGGATTTTGACTGGTGATGGTCTTGTAATAAATTTTCCAAGAGAACATGCTTTACATTGAAACTTATTATTCTGAAAGATCTTCTGGTCTTTCAATGGATGACCATGTGTATTTTCCATAATTCTTCGCATCATTTTTGAACCAGGATGTCCTAATCGATCATGCTAATTGATCAGTATTGAAGAATTATCAACTACCATGTTTGATTCAATTGGACTTATATATGTATAATGCAATCTAGTAGGTAGCATTGGTAGTTTTTCAACTACATATTTATTTCCTGATTTGTATGTGATAAGACACATATATTTCTCATTCCCTTCATTCATTGTTTGAATATCATACCCATGAGAATATATAACATTAAAACTCAACAAATTTCTTTTTTATTGTGGTGAATACAAAGCATCATTGATCAAAAATTTTGTACCATTAGGTAACAAAAATTGTGCTTTACCACATCCTTTAATCAAGTCTACAGGACCTGATATTGTATTCACCATTGTTTTTGTTGGTTTTAGTTCCAAGAAATATCTTTTATCTCGGAGGATAGTGTGCGTTGTACCACTATCGGGTATGCAAACTTCAGCTTTGTTCATAGCATTTTTCATGTTTGAACTTCAAAAAAAATATGCAATGAAATAAAATTACTGACAATATATTTATAAAAATAAAATACAACACAATACATATGTAAAAAATATAGCACGCGATAAAACATTATCATACGGGTACATAAAATATTTTACATATTTATTCCAGCAGCAAATTGATCATTGTCTGAGAAATCAATCAGAAAATCTCCAGCATCAAAATGAGTTGAATCACTCAAAGGTTCACTCTGTTCAGTGAAGTTGGTCTCCTTTTCTTTCCCCTTTATTGATTTTTTATAAAGTTTACAAAGGTGCTCAGGGGCTCGACAAATACGGGACCAATGTCCTGGAGTATCACATCTGAAACAAGAACTTTCAAATCTTTTTGAGTGATTCTCATTAACACTCATATTTTCATGATGTCTTTTCCGTGGATGGTTTGTGACACTCTTTTGAGATGAGTTATGAAAGTAACTATCTCGATTATTTTCAAAACCACGGCCGCGTCCACGACCACGACCACTTTCACGTCCACGTCCACGACCACGACCTCGATTTCATCATCGACCAAAATCTTGTCTATAACTTAGATTTTGGTTTCCAAATTTAAATTCATTTTTGCTTACGACATTTACTTTAGGAAATGCCGTTGAACCAGTGGGTCGTGCCTGATGATTTCTCATTAACAGCTCATTATTCTTTTCCGTCACCAGGAGACAGGCGATAAGTTCAGAATATCTCGAAAATCCACGCACTCTATATTGTTGTTGTAGAGTTATATTCGATGCGTGAAAAGTAGAAAATGTTTTTTCAAGCATTTTCATTTCAGTAATCCCATGCCCACAAAATTTCAATTGCGAGATTATTCTATACATCGCCGAGTTGTAATCACTGACTCTTTTAAAATCTTGGAATCTCAACGTTTTTCATTCATTCCTGCCGGTCGAAAGTATAACTTCCCTTATATGTTCGAATATTTCTTTTAATCTCTTCCATAAAGCCATGGGATCTTTTTCAATTAGATATTCACATTTCAATCCATCGTCGAGATGTCGACGCAAAAATATCATGGCTTTTGCCTTTCTTGTGATGTCGATATGCCATTTTCTTTTATGGTCTCACTTAGACCCAATGACTCAAGATGCATTTCTACATCGAGAGTCAATGGCATATAATTTTTCCCCGTAATATCAAGAGCAATGAATTCGAGCTTTGTCAAGTTTGACATGGTGGTACTAAAAAAAATTACGATGCATTTTATTAGTTAACGAATATTGCAATACAAAGTAATGGATAAACAACAAGTACAAGCATTTGTAAAAATAAAAAAAACACACGAGGAGGATATTCTCCAATAAATACAAGACTCGTGAGTATGATAACCAAAATAATTAAAAATATCATTGAGAAAGTCATCTTCTTTTTTCTTCGAAAATTTGATGAAGAATAATTTTCAGAGAAGAAGTGAAAGTTGGAGTGATTGAATGTGTTTGTGAGATCATATTTATAGGACAAAAACTAGCCGTTTTGTTATCGTTTATGACCGTTGGTGTACAAAAAAAATATATACATTTGTATAATTTTATGGTAATAATATGATGTATATAATATTAGTCATGTTTAAATAATTATGTATATCATATCACATTATTATAATGCGGTGTCAAAGTTATTTTGTTTAAAAATTTTATAAGCTTTTATACTTGTCGTATCCCTTATCGGAAGTGTGGGATGTCGTCTTAACATCCTCCCAGGATTATAACAAGTTTTTGAAAAATTTATTTTTATTATTTCTGAATAACATTATATTTTATATTAAATATATACACAATAAATAACAGTAAAATAAATATTATTACTTTTGTTACCTTTTTCTTATGTTTGGAGCTTGGAAAAGTATGGAGGACTTTTAGAGTTTCGTGCTGATAACGTGTTGTGAAAAAGTAAAAATTTATGGTAAAAAGTAAAAATCTCAAACTCTCAAAATTATCAAACTACACACTTTATAATATTTTTCTCTCAACTCAATTGTGATTTTCTTCACAAATGAGAGATCTATTTATAGAAAATCTTTACAAATAATCCAAAAATAAATTCATCATTACCTACATCATCACACACTAATTTTCAATATTTACAACTCTTATTTTCAACATTCAAATATTCAACATTCAAATATTCAATACACACATTTTAAATATTATTTTTCAACATAATGCAAATAATTTACATTCATTTTCTACCCAAACGATGTCCTGTCCCACAACGATACAAATAATAATTTAATTATAAAAAACTAATAATTGCAATACTTATTTGTATTTAATAAGTTAATAATAAAATAATAAAATATTTTTATATACTTATTACATAAAATAATAATAATAATATTTATATCACTTGTGTAAAATAAATTAATAGCAATACTAATTTTTTTCCATACTATTTACATATAATAATAACAATAATAAGAACTCAATTTTAAAATAACCAAAGTAATTGAACGAATATAATAATGTGTATTTAACACGATTATACAAATATTTATTATAAAATAATTTCTTCATTATATATTTCAAATAAAATAATTATTATATATTAACATAATACATTCAAAATAACTAATCATTTCAACCATAAATTCAATATGTAAAGATAATGATACATATATTAAACAATAAATTAACTTAATTTATATTAATACGTACCTCAAATGAAAGTTTAAAACCGTAATTTGATCAAGAATATACTAAAATTTCACCGAAACTTTGCTCATTCTGATTTTTTGACGGGAGATTTTCTTAAATATACTTCACACAATTACTATAATTAATTTTAGTCTTCAATTAAATTAATTTTCCAAAATAGTCTTTTTATCATATCAAATTACATAGATATCCTCTATCATTTAAACTCTATTCACCATCAATTTTTTTATCTTAAACTCTTTATTTGATTTTCGCAATTTCTCGAATAATCTTATGAATTCCATGCATTTGGACATAGAGTGATGATAATTTGAGATAACTCTTTTGTCGAGTATCATTTTTATGCATTTTATTTTTTGAAGGTTTGTTGTGCATACTCATAAACTGTTAGCATGGAGTAAAGTAGAAACTTAATTGAGACCATCCGATTTTTTGTTTATATTTGTATAAACTCACATTGATGTAATTATTACATTTCATAACCATGGTGATTGGTGATTTTGTTTATATTTTTTAGATGAGCAACAATCGTAATTAAAATATTATAACATTGGTGGTTTCGTATGCACTAATTTAAACTAACAATTCATAATTTTATTAAAATATGTTTATTGATATAAGTAAGTAGTATTAAAAAATTAATATATTATAAATTAAATAAAACAGAACAAATGTTAAATCAGCTCTTAAAGAGAAATAATAGATAATTAAACAAATGAATCACGAAAATGGAACATGTGTGTTCATAGAAAAAGTGTATTTTGAGATTTTTTTTAATTAAATAAGACATAATAAAAAATGTGTAATAAAGAATGTCATTTTTGAAATTATGACTTTTAAATAAACTAGAATAATCAATTTCGCTTTTTTTTTTGACAAACAAAAATCTTCTCCTCGAAAAAATTTAAAATAAAATCATACTTATTGAAATATGTCTCTTGTAAAACGATCTCCCAGATTTTTATTAGTGAGACGAGTCAATCAACACATATTTACAATAAAGAGTAATAATTTTTAATAAGTGACTTAAAATGAATATTATTCTTATAAAATTGACATATGAGATCGTCTACCATATTTTTTGTGATTTTATATGGGGATGGCTTTAAAAAAAAATGCATCAAGTTATATTGAAGATTACTTTCAATAATTTTTTTGAATCATATAAATGAGGATTGAACCATAATATTTTATATTTTAGAAAATTTTATCAGTTAACCCAATAAATAAATATTTATTTATTTATATAATTAAAAAAACAATATTTGAATGGAATGAAAACACATAAAAAGAAAGAAAGAAAAGCAAACAGGTGAAGATTTTGGAATCAGTCCCAAAACTCAAGATGAGAAGCAGCATTAGGAAAATCCCCCACCCATTGATCGGCCGCGCCACCACCTCTGCCTCCATTCCCGCCGCCTTATCTACCTCTGGTGGAGGTAGGGGCCGTGGCGGACCCACCCCCTTCATTTTCAGTGTCGACAGCTCTGCCCAGACTGAATCTGACACTACCAAAGACGAATCGCCATCTTCATTTGGCCAAGGGCATGGCCATGGTAGAGGTAAACCTCTTCAGTCCCCTCCTATTCTACCGTCATTCCCTTCTGGTCCTGCTGCCATTGGCAGGGGCCGAGGCGGTGGATTTATTCCCACCAAAACCATTCCACCACAAGAATCTAAGCCACCCCAACAACGGCCGCCACCGAATCCCAATGCCAAAAAGCCCTATCTATTTGTTGAAGATGATGCACAGCGCGATTCAACTGATTTCGAATCTCCTGTGAGGCACGAGAAGATCCTGCCTTCCGAATTTATCAATATCTTAACCGGCGCAGGTCGTGGGAAGCCCACAAAACCTGAAACGGCTCATGCCTCGAAGCCCAAGACTGAAAATAGGCATGTCCGAACCCAGCAGCCCACAAAACCAAAGAGCTCAGCTGAGGAGCAATTGACTCAGGAGGAGAAAGTGAAAAAGGCCGTGGGAATTTTGTCAAAGGGAGATGGTGAGAGCGTCAGAGCTAGTGATGGCATTAGAGGTGGTAGAAGGTCAACTGGGTCCACGAGGAGGCAGAGGAAGACGAGGAGGACGAGGAGGATTTTTAGGGAGAGGTAGTGGCCGAGAGAGACGAGAAGATAAATACGAGGATTCCGACAACGATGAGCCTGAGGGGCTTTATCTGGGTGATCCTGCTGACGGAGAGAAGTTGGCCGAGAAGCTCGGGCCAGAGGTTATGAATCAATTAGCTGAAGGGTTTGAGGAAATGTCGAGTAGGGTGCTGCCTTCCCCCGCAGATGATGCTTATATAGATGCACTTCACACCAACTTACTGGTAATGCACTTTAGGTTTTGGATTGTAGGCTTGTCATGTAAAGATGAGATCATTTGATCCTTCACATGGAAATTGTTTTTGTGCAGATTGAATGTGAACCAGAGTACTTGATGGAAGAGTTTGGCACCAACCCGGATATTGATGAGAAGCCTCCCATCCCTCTGCGTGATGCACTTGAGAAGATGAAACCTTTCCTCATGGCATATGAAGGGATTCAAAGTCAAGAAGAGTGGGAGGTAAAAAAGATTCGCTCTCTTGCAATTGTTGTCTGAATCTATTTTGTTTTCTACCAATACTCAGATTTTACTGATGCAGTGGTCAGTGGCATTTGAGGCTTTAATTTTTTGGTTCTACACTTATATGAAAGTTGAATTTTAGGAAAATTTGAAGGGGTTTCGGATGCTTTTGATATGGGCGCCTTATACTTGCTTGCATTTGGTTTGAGAACATTCACTTTGGATGTTACTAATTCAATCTGGGAACTCGATAGATTTAGCCTGTTTTGAGAGTTTCTCAAAACCTTTGTACTTGCACTTTGATTTACCTCCTTTCTCAAAACTTTAGTTCTCTCACTCTGATTTATGTCCTTGCCCTCTTGATATTATATATCCATGGCATTTACATGAACTTGCTACAAGTTAAGAACAAATAATGCTACATTTCATTAAAGTTAAACCCTTTGACAGGAGAAATGTGGCCGGCACAATCCAAGAATGCACATTGCTTATAGTTTATCAGATCATACAACTTCTTATTCCCTTGAAATGCTTGTATCTAAACCGAGAACAGAACTTATATGAGTTCATTTTTTGCTTGCCTGTGTGTATAGAACTTCCAAACTTGTTTGTTCCTTGATTTGCTTCTTGAAATGCACATATTTGCCAAATTTTAGTGCTGAAAAAATATTCTGGCCGATGGGGTATACACTTAATTGATATGTAAAAAAAAGGAGGTAAAAATTCCAGCTCAAGGATATAATATTTAAAATATACCTTATTCAAATTTTGATGAATAATCCTTGAAAAAGCCAGATAAGGTACATTTTTGCATGCCTCTCATTTGGCAATTGGCATTGCTCTTGCTGCATGGAAAGTCTTATGATTTTATTCCTACTCGTACATTTTCAAATTTAGGTTCTGTAGAGAAAGTACTCTTGAATTAGTAGTTATCAGAGACCTGTGAACTGTCGTTTCATGTATTGAAGTTACTCAATTATGTGTTTTTTGTTGTATAAAAAAAAATCACGCATCTTGTTGTTCACTCTTCTGTTGAAGATTTTTTGTGTTCATTTCTTGAAATATTTAACTGACATTATTTAATATTTTGCAGGAAGTGATAGAGGAAACTATGAAGAATGTGCCCCTTATGAAAGAGATTGTAGACCACTATAGTGGACCTGAGAGAGTAACTGCCAAGCAACAGCAAGAAGAGCTAGAAAGAGTGGCCAAAACTCTCCCAGCAAGTGCACCTGCATCTGTAAAACGCTTTACTGAGCGTGCTGTTCTTTCATTGCAGGTCGCATTTCTTATTATCTTTTACTTTTTTGTTTGCACCTTTAGCTGCATAATTTCAGTGTCTTTTGTATGAGTTGCAGTCTTATATTTGTTCCGTTCTTGACGTTTACTTTTACCTCTTCTTGTAGGAAATATGTATTTAGGGCCGAATGTTACAAATTATTAGCGTTCTTTGAAAAGGAATGAGTGAAAAATAATAGTTGGTTAGCTGTCTTAAACGACTGACTTGGTTCCAGATGTTGAAGGAAAATACACATTTTTCCTTTTGTTATTGAGATTTGTTATCTTAAAGGGCCAGAAATAACACCTTTTTTTTAACCTCGCAATTGTTATGTCTAGAGTACACTGGATGATGTACATCCCATATGGCGTATGATACTTGTATAATTTACTAATTACTTGGGTTCCATGTCAAATTCATGTGAGAGACACATGCATGTTAAATTATGCTACAGCTTAAACTATATAAGGGGGTGTTTCATCCTGGGTAGCATAGCCTTGGTCCCTGCCAATCTATGTGTCGATAGCTGTTATCTTTGTAATCTGAACCTCTTTAAATCGGGAGAAGCTCAAGTTGGGGGACTTTCTTCTATGCAAGTTCTTATGTGCAATTGCTCGTTGGGAATTCCAGAGGGGACCTGCCTGCTATGGCTGTGCCAGTTTTGATTTACATTGCCTTATCCACACGTATTTGTGGTTTTATTTGGTTTTGCATCACTTTTTCAGATTCAAAGTTTTTGTTTCTTTCATTCTAACGTTTTACATACAAGTTACGGCAGCTGTTACTTGATCTTTTTTTCTGGTATTAGTATTTTTGTCGAGCGCCAAAACCTACTGAAAAAAAATTGTCAACACTCTTAACGATCATCCTGCATGTGAATTGCCTTCATTATCATGTTTTTCCCGATTTGACCTATCGTCATGGTGCAGAGCAATCCAGGCTGGGGGTTTGACAAGAAATGTCAGTTCATGGATAAGCTAGTAATGGAAGTTACGCGACAATATAAGTAAGCTGGGCATAGCTGCTTACTTGTTAGCAGTCTTAACCATGAAAGAACCACCCCAGATGAGTTGATACACATCGGTACGAGTCATTGATATCGATCTTTAAGAAATAAATATATTTTTTGTAATTTGTCTATGGCTTGAGGGATGGCATAGCTCTTCTTGTTCATCAACATATGTCATTGCCATTTTCCAATGGCTTTTGGATTTTGATAAACCATTCCCAATCTCTTTTTCATTTTGTGCTAGTAATTTTGTCCACGCATCGCATCTGTATACAAATCTTACAAAACATCAAATTTTAAGATATTTAGTGAATAAAATATCAAAATTTTTAACTTTATGGCTAACTTAATTTTTTGATTCATTCAACTTTTTGAAATTATTTTATGGTGTATAATATAATATTGTTAAATGTATTAGGTAAGCTAGCTAATAATAATGGGGTTTTATTTTCAAGTCAATTCCACCAAAAAGTTTTTATGGTCCAATTTATATAATAATAGGGCTTTTGTAACGCTCAAAAGTTAGATCCATTCCACCGAAAATATTACGCAAGTAATACAGAATTATTTGGATTCCTCCGACAGGCCTATACAACAACATTTAAGACCACAAGACGAGAATGAGTTAATGTAAAAAAAAAAAATAACAACTATACGTTCGATGTTGGGTGACTCATCTCTCTGGTAACAAAACAATAAATGAAATAGTAAATAAACATCATGTATTTAGTACCCCCTAACGTGTCTCTTGTCCAACGAAAATTGTTTGAACATTTTATGTTCGCAATCTTGATTTTGATGTTAATAAAACTTGTTTATTTGTTTCTAATGAATTTACCTAAGTGCGCATAAACTGAAATTGATCAAGCATCGTACTGATCAGTTACAAAGCTTAAACTGAAGCTATCGAGACGCAAACTAAAAGTGCCAACTGATTGATTGAACTGAATTAGTACAACTGAAGTATCGAGAGCAGTTCAACTGATTGTCCAGTTAATAGGTGGTTCAGTAAAAGACCTTCAGAAGCCCGGCTAGCTGATGAAGTGTTTAACTGATGAAGAGCCCAATTGACCAGTTCAACTGAATCAGTGAAATCAGTTCAGCTGACGAGTCAAATGATTTCACCTCACTAGTTCAAAACAAGTTCAACTGATCAGTTCAGAACATCAGTTAGGAGCGAACTAGTTTGCAGATACGACAAGTTTAATCCAGCTGTGCACAAAGGTACAAAAGCCAATGTACGATCAAGGTACAATAAGAGACGTTGCAGCAGTGTTTAAAGCCAAATGTTCCAGTTAGCTATTTGAGGGAACAAATTCAAACTGCAACGGATTCATTCACTGAGTCTCACTGTTCGTTCAGCCAAACGCCTATAAATAGAAGTCGAAGCTCAGTGAAGACGATGATGAGACGAGTGAAAAGATAAAATATAGAGAGGGCACACATAATGCTTATCAGTTTTGAAGAAGCAATCAGCCCAGAGGGAACTCTTCAAAGTTATATCAGCTTAGTATAGAAGCATATTTCCCTCAGTGTGTGAGAACACCTTCATGTTGTTTTCAGATATCAGTTCTCACACACACACAAAACACCACTCAAATTCTGTCTTGCACAAAGACGTAAAACATGTGTATGTAGTCTTTGACACACAGACGTTAAACAAGTGTTGGTTGGAAGGTGTTCCCTTCAGTCTAGACTAGAGTTCAGTTAGACAGTGAGTAAGTCCTAAGCTGGGTTGGTTATTACACTTGTTGTAATTAATCAAAGTCTTCTAGTGAATCCTACCTGAGGTGGTAGAAGGGGTGACGTAGGAGCAATTGAAGTCTCCGAACATACATAAACTTATATTGTGTATTTAATTGTTTAACTACTATTTTCAAACGGATTTTATCAGTTAGAGTCCGTCAGTTCAGTTTTCACCATAACTGAGCTGATATATGTCACAACTGATTCTATTTATTTTCAGTTATTCAGTTACACATGATATAAAATATATCAATGTTTCTTAACGAGGATTACTTCGAGTGTTTTCCGTTTGATTTAATATCAAACTCGATTTAATTCATCGGTGTAAACATTTTTAGAACACGAGCTATTGCAGCTCATTGAGAAATTCGTGTCTTTGAAGCATCATTTGTATTGGGTGCTCAAACAAACCGATCCATCAAAGATATTAGTTTAGAAGGGATGAATAAACTTGTGATGTCTTGGGACAAATAAGGTTTGGAGTGATCACCGGTGCCAAGAGGCTGCATGGACAATGAACAGATCATGACAGGCTTCTAGGTAAAGGGAACATAAATGAACTGATCTCACATCAAAATGAGAGTGATTTCAAGACTGTGCTGGTATGAAACTGTATGATTGAGGAGATCTTAAAAGATTGATGTATACTGCTCATATCAACAAGGTGCATATTTTTTACGGTGTTCATCATATAAAAACTACAAAGTTAAGCGCGTTTAACTTGGAGCAATTATGTGATGAGTGACTCCTTGAGGAGTTTCTTAGGATGCGTCTTAGTTAGGACATAAGCTCGTTGGAAAGATCTATGTTGGTACGGTAGAAACAATTATCAAATCTAGGGCGTTACAAAATTATTGTCCAAATATGAAAAATAATGTAAAATTTAATCTGTGTTAACAACTCAAGTTAATATTTCAATCAAATTGAGTAAAATGAGCTACTAAAATACTAAGTGTGGAAGCAGCTCAAAGTACTAATTGAATAAGATATAAGTAATTGTTGCAGATCGATTACGTAAACGTAATCAATAACAGATAAGACATGTAAATTGACTGATAATAAAAAGAGGACAATAATTTGTTTATGGAAGTTCGACGGTAAGACGAGCTTGTAGCGAGTTTATCTATTATGCTATTACTTGGTAGGTTAAGTTAGTGCATGATAGAAAATGAGATATAATGAGGACCCTATAGGAATTATGGATAGGATGAAAAGGGTGATGAGGAAGCGATTTGTTCCTAATCACTACGATAGAAGAGTAGGCAGGATAGACGAACGTGGCTTGTATAAGGCTTCTTTCACATTCACCTGGCGGTCAAGCTTGGTGATGGAATCGAAACGTGAAACTTCCAAATATTAATATCAAGATACATTTAAAAATTCAATTTCTCGTACTTGTGATATTATATGTTGTTGATGTTTAGAGATAGGACATGACATTATACAATGTTCGCGTAAGAAGGTGGCAGTAGTAGATTCGATAATTGATATTGAATCTCAAATCGGAGTTGATGTTGTAGTGGAACCTGAATATGAGGTCGTGGTTGAGAAAGTTGTTGATGATAGTATTCCAGAAGTTGATGAGTCGGATGATGTTGAACGATATAAAGTGGAGACTGAATCATTAGCTGTAGAAAAAATGTCTAATTTGTCTACTATGGAAGAGAAGAGTAAATAAAGTGAAACTTTAGTTCATACTTGTATTGAGGAAAAATGTATGTCTCTTGTTCAATCGAATCCAAAAGAAGAAGTTCCTGAGGTTTAACTGATAGTTCATGAAGTGAGTGAAAAATATTTTGAAGTGGCCGAAAGAAAGGGTAAACAAAAGAGTGAGATTACCTAAGAAAGAAAATAAGATGAAAAAGATGAGATGAAAGAAAAAAAGAGGCCAAAGAAAAATAAGAGAAAAATAAATTGATGGTCTAAAAGAATGAAGAATGAGATAAACTTGATTTTATATAAAATCCTTAAAGTACCTTTGTACAAAGAGATCTACTCACATTATGATGACATAGCCGGTTCAATCCCGAGCATTGTTATTTCTTCTTTGCAGGACTTTGGAAGTGTCATGACGAGGAGACAAACGAGTCGTGTTGATGGAAGAATCCAATGGGTTGAGCCACGTGAATTCAAAAGAAATCAAGGTGAGGTAAGTGTACTTGCTCATACAACGACTCAAATAAGGATGTCAATTCGGGTTGGTCAGGTGGTTCGACTCGGGTTCGTGCATAGTATTTTTTAAAAATTGTACAACTCGAACCAGATCCAACCCAAAAAATCCCAACCCGAACACGAACCTGACTAATCCGATCAACCCGATTTTTTTAACTTTTTTAAAAATTAAATAAAATTCAAATAAAAAATAATAATATTTTATTTTAAACAAAAATAACACAATCTCTCTTATATATATGATATAAATTTAAATGTCTAATTGTAGAAAAATAAAATATATTTACTAAATTAAATAAACAATTGTTTTAAAAATAAAAATGTACAAAATAAATATTAAATTATGAAAATTTATGATATAAATATACAATAAATATTTTTTCAGAAATACAATATATAAAAATGTAGACAATATTTATTAATTATATTTTTTAAAAAAAACTAAAATTTGCGGGGCAACCTAGGTTGACCCGAACCCGACCCAACCCGATCATTTTTTTCGGGTCAGCTATCGGTCCAAACCCGAAAATTTCAAACACAAACCTGATTTTTCGGGTTGAACTGTGTCGGGTTGGTGGGTCGGATCTGATTTTGACACACATAGATTAAAAGGTATATCTTTCTTCTTTACATTAATTCTATATTATTTTGTTTTCAAGAATTTGAAGAAAAAGTTTCAAATGTGGTTGTCAAGGGACCAAATTTACACTTGACTTTTGTCTCTAATTTCTATGGATTTGATGGTAGTGAAAAATTGCATGTACATATTGTGATTTATGATTTCTTATAAGTTGCCAAAATGATGAAACTTAGTCGTAACAATGACATGTATGCATTGGAGTTAAATTCTTGTGATAGGTTAAAGGATTGCGTGGTAAAACATGTAGCATGTTCTATTTGCATATTATTATATATTAGGTGATATTGGTGAAATGTGCATGGATGAATATGATAATTTCTATGTTCATGATGAATATCTTTTTAAAGAGAATAAATTTTTCAACTTATATTCATTGCATGAATTGAGTGATAGTGAGGCATAATGCTATGATTTTATCATTGATATAATGTATGATTTTCTCTGTTGGTTACATATGAAGCGAAATGTTGGGTGGCATGCTAAAACATGCATCACATTTAGGTAAATGATGTTTATTCTAGGTTCTTATATCGTGCATGAACTGCATCTTATTCCTAGTGAGCAAATGTCGTATATTTGTATGAAAATTTTTGTGTTGTTAACTAGGTCTAAGAAGTTGAGGAATTTGGTTTTCATGATGCCTAATGAGATTTTTTTAATTTCATTTAGTGTCGTTTGTTATTTGGTGTATGGTGAAGTTGATAATTACATGGTGAAGGCAACCATAGAGTTAGGATTCCAATCAGTGATGGAGCACATGGACGACAGTGCCTACATACTAGAGTTGAAAAGTAAGCATGTTGATAATATAAATCTTTTTATTACTTACTTGCTTCGTTTTTGTGCAGGCAACGAATATTTGAGGACAAATCTTTTTGAAGAAGGGAGTATGATACAAATCTGACCGAGCATGACGTGCTAATTCTTGCGAGGAGATTCAGACATGTGTATTGTCTCGATCCTACAAGCTTGATGGTGATTAAAGATAAAGAATTAAGCTCATTTGAACGATTGAAGGAGCTCAACGAAACATTCCATGAAGAGGTATCAAGCAATAAAGCATTTGAGTGCGAAATGACCCCGTAAAGCAGCCAGGACGCGCCTTAGCTGCCAGAAACACGGGCCCCAGCGGGGAAAAAGCCCCGCCCTAGCGTGCAAGGCGTGTTCCAGAGTGAAAAAGAGCCACCCCAGCGCGCCTCTGTGTGAGGGCAGCATGCCTTAGCAGCCAAAATTCCCCGCCCAAGTGCGTCGCAGTGCAGATTTGAAGATAGAAATCCTAACCTACAAGTTTTGTTGTATTTTTTCATATAAACACATTTTAAAAATATTATAAAACAATTATTGAAGATTGAATATATTTCTTTGAATTTTCTCTCAAGATTTTCAAAACTTTGTTTTGTACCACTAAAAATCAAGCTTATCAAAGATTTAATCTTTGTGGTGTTTGTCGATTGTTCTTCACTCGGATTATAAAAAACGAATTCTTGGAAGATTCGTTTGAGATCAGTTGTTTATCTTCGTGATTATTTGTTCTAAGTTTTTCATAGCTTAGAGGTTAATATCACAAACTTTTACTTGTTTCAAAAAAGATCGAGACAACACAACGTTATTTATTTAATCAAATCGAGAGCGTGACTCAGTTTTTGAGCGCGTTTGCTTTTCGTGTTTGAAAAATACCATCACTTTAGGTTTGAGGATCTCAACTGTAGTTAACAATCAAGATCGTCTCAATCTTTTAAAATCGATATAAAACTCGAATATAAAGGTGCAAAAATAGTCCAACTGAACTTAGTGAAATCAAATACTTGTCAAAATCAGCAAAACATAATCAGTAGACGATTGTAGTAAATGAAGTCTTGAAAAGAAATAACATGGTGAATTTTTTATGAAAGTTTGAAGGACAAAACACTTCTATGTCTCTCATTCTTCTGTTTGCAAAAAGATTTCACTAAATAATTTTGATAATTACAAGATTTGAAATTACACACTTTAGCAAGACTTACCAATTGCATTGCTGAAAACTACTAGTAGAATTTGCACAGAAAAACTCTTTATGTCAGATAAAAGTACTCACATTTTAAAAAATGAATATTTGATACACTTGTGAGTGAAATTCAGCACAAAAGATCCTTCAAGAGATCAAACAATACGTTGAAGTGTGTGTTGGGGGGCAATAATTGCTAGCTAGAAGAGCAATCAAATATGGTGTTTGGGCTGTTGTACGGTTTAAAAGATTTAAGTTGTACCATTACCACTGGCTATATCTTTTGGTAAAGAGGCAAACACTTGGTCCTACAATTGGTATCAGAGCCAATGTCACGAGTTCGATTCTCAGTTATTCAAAGAGTGGAACTATTGGGAAGAAAATTGTTAGTGTGAAATAATTTTCCCTACTAGGAGAGCAATCGAACGTTGCATTTGGGATACTGTCCGATTTAAAATATTTGAATTGCACCATTACCACAAGTTATAACTTTTGATAAAGCAGCAAACGGTCAGTCTTACAGTGTGCTTGATGGTATTTCAACAGAGATTGATTTTCTTCTTAGATCTCAGATATATAAAAATATTACCAGTTCGTAGAGTATAATCTAAATCTTGAATTGACCTTTTATAGAGAAAATGCAACGTTCAGATTTGAAAAACTATAAATCAATTGTACCAAGTCCATAACATAAATAATAGTCGATGTCATATGTCATTTTTATTTTTCCCAAAATGGCAAGTATCGATAAATACTTGGAATACTAACATAAAACGATCATAATAAGTTTGTATTTATGCTCAAAACATTCTATGAATCATATGATTTGATGATGATTGAGTTTTTCAGATATGGAAATGTTGGAAATTTATAGAGTCTTCGGAACGATTTCAGCTATAAAAATTATTTTGATCAAATCAGAGAAACACAGCAGAAGCGATTACATAATTTCATAAATTATAATCGAACATATGAATATAAATTAATGATGAATTTAAATAAAATTATTTTCTAGAAAAACTAACCTCTTGTAGTTTTTTTTCTTTTTGTGAATCCGAGATCTGTAGAAACCAAAGCCTTCTAATACAATCCTTTCTATCGATACGGTAGTGTGTGGGCACTCAGAAATATACAAACTTAGAAATCAAATTTTTTTTAATTCTCTTAGACAATATATTATGCTCGAATATATTTTCATCAAATGAAAATATTTTCTCAAGATGGCTTTTCTTCAATTTTCTTATATCTTGAATTGCATGTAATGTTCTATATAAATAATTGACATTCAGCAGTAGCAAATTGATTGTTATAGAAAAAAAAAATTTCTACGTAAGTTTCAATGCCAATTAATTGCCTTAATTTTTAAAACAATGAAAACAATTTTCACATGTTTAATTCAATTTTTTATTTTTTTATTTTTTATAAAATAATAATAATATACAAGTTGATCAATGTTGACTACTTTTTAAAAATCAATAGCATCTTGTATTTGAAAAATGTGTATGTCCATTTATGATATTATCACGATAACTAAATTTATAATTATCTCATAATTATAATAACTCATATTTAATTATATTTATATCTAAGTCTTTGATGATATGGAAACAAATTTCCATTATCTCGAGTGATTTCTAAATTGTATTTTTATCCGTCATTAATTTGAAAAGCGTACTGGGGACCATGGACTCATAATTAGAAGCTCCAATAAATTAGATAAATAATTAAACTCTTTAAATTATTTACCCAACTTATTAATTCCATAATTACTCCACTAAAAATATGAAATTACATTCTTCTTCATTATGAAATATTTACTCTACAAAACGAGTAGTCCATTGATATAATCATTACATATGAATTAATCCTCCATAGACAATTTATAATTGAAGCTAGGAATTTTTCGTTTACCTCTTCAATTACTTCTTATCCTCATTTACCATTAATTCACTAGTGAGTGATTCAATTTATAATTTAATTATAAATTAATTGGGTCCACACTCAGTTCTAGAATAAACAAATGAGAGAATTATCTTTCTGCTTCTCGCAAGAAGGAATGGATTCCATGTCTGTGAATTCATATTCTCAGCCATTAATTTCAAATGTAAATCTAAAATACAAGTATTGAGAATGCATAATTGCAAACTTTAAACAAGCAAATCAAGAATCACATTGAAATGAACAGGAGTCTATAATCACATCAGGATTCAGATTTATTCATATATGATCATCTTTATGATTTAATTTAAATTTCATATTAATAACGAAATTTATTATGAAATGTCTAATTAAATCGGTCCAAGTCCTACATAATCTCATTATATATAAATGCCCCCATCTAGATGTCTCTATATCGACAGTCCGGATAAGACGGTCACATTTTTAATGCTCATGGGCCGCATTAGTGATGCTTTAATTAAAGATCCCATAATTTAATTAATTTCATCACGAACTTAATTTAAATTTATTATCCATAATTTTAATCCTCTTGTATATATAACTATTATATATACTCAAAGCATGGTTACATCCAATAAACTAGAGATTTTTCTATGATATTTAAGACAATAAATTTCATGTAAATATGTTCAATAATAAATGTTACTTTTATTAATAATATTAAAACATAGTCTAATTACAATGTTTTTAGGGCACTATTCCCAACAATCTCCCACTTGCCCTAAAGCATATGAGACATGTCTTTAAGTCCCATATTCATCATATGCCTCTCAAACACTTTTGCAGGCAGTGTCTTAGTGAATGGATCGGCGAGGTTGTCACCAGACGCAATCTTGAGAATGGAAACGTCACCTCTTTGTACTATCTCTCGGATCAAATGGTATTTTCTTTCTATATGCTTCGATCTCTTGTGACTACGAGGTTCCTTTGAATTAGCCACTGCACCGACGTTATCACACCACAAAGTGAGTGGATTATCCATATTTGGAACAACTTCCAAATCATATAGGAACTTCTTAAGCCATACAGCCTCTTTAGCAGCTTCAGAAGCAGCTATGTATTCGGCCTCCATGGTTGAATCGGTTGTGCTTGATTGTTTTATGTTTCTCCAGACTATGGCATTGTCACCAAGAGTAAACACTGATCCAGATATCGATTTTCGAGAATCTCTGTCTGATTGAAAATCAGAATCAGTGTAACCGTCTATTTTAAGGTCTCTACCCGAATAGACAAGAATATAATTTCTCGTTCTCCGAAGATACTTGAGAATGTTCTTTACTGCTATCCAATGATCCATACCAAGATTTGACTGAAAACGGCTGACTATCCCCACATCATAACATATGTCTGGCCTAATGCACATCATTGCGTACATAAGGCTGCCTACTGCAGAGGCATAGGGAACGCGTCTCATGTCCTCAACTTCTTGCGGTGTCTTAGGACACTGCTCCTTAGAGAGGATGATTCCATGTCGGGTTGGTAGATAACCTTTCTTGGAATCTTGCATTCTATAACGCAATAACATCTTATCAATATAAGAAGCTTGAGACAATGCCAAAAATTTGTTCTTACGATCTCGAACAATTCGAATTCCAAGAACATAATTTGCTTTTCCTAAATCTTTCATTTGGAATTGCTTGGCTAGCCAATCCTTTACTATAGACAATTTTTCTACATCATTCCCAATGAGCAGAATATCATCTACGTAAAGCACTATGAATACCACATTTCCATCTTTGATGTGTTTGTATACACAAGGTTCATCAACACTTTGATCAAAGCCATAAGATTTAATTGTTGCATCAAATCTATGATTCCAAGATCTTGAGGCTTGCTTTAGTCCATAAATGGATCTTAGTAATTTGCAAACTTTTTGCTCTTGACCTTGTGCTATAAAACCTTCTGGTTGTCTCATGTAGATTTCCTCATCTAGATGACCATTCAGAAAGGCCGTCTTGACATCCATCTGCCATATCTCATAATCAAAATGAGCAGCAATTGAAAATAAGATGCGGATAGATTTAAGCATGGCTACAGGAGAGAAAGTCTCTTCATAATCGACTCCCTCTCTTTGGGTATTACCCGTTGCAACCAATCTTGCTTTAAAAGTCTCTACTTTCCCATCTGCACCTCTCTTTCTCTTATAGATCCATTTACACCCAATAGGTCTAACCTCTTCAGGTGTATCTACAAGAACCCAGACAGAATTAGAGTACATCGACTCTATTTCTTGGTTCATAGCTTCAAGTCACTTTTCTTTGTCAGGATCTTCCATTGCATGTTGAAATGACAATGGATCATCTTCCACCCCATCAGTGACTGCAACATTTGCCTCTTCGTCTTGACGATAGCGGAGGGGTAGTCTCACTACTCTCCCACTGCGTCGAGGTGAGATTATATCTTGACTTGGTTTAGTGGTATCGTTAGTGGTTTCCTTAACAACATTTGTTGTACGTGGAATGATCTCATCATTTAGTAACTCCTCGAGTACAATCTTACTTCGAGGTTTGAAATCGGTCATATAATCATTTTCAAGAAAAATGGCATTTGTCGATACAATTACCTTCTTTTCTTGAGGATCATAAAACCAACCTCTTCTCGTTCCCTTGGCGTATCCCACGAACAAACACACTTTTGAACGTGGATGCAATTTCCCAGTCTTTCCTTCCAGCACATGTGCTGGGCACCCCCATATGCGAAAATGAGATAAACTAGGTTTTCTCCCGTTCCACAACTCTAGAGGTGTCTTATGGATTGACTTAGATGGCACTGCATTCAAAATGTAAGTGGCCGTCTCTATTGCATAACCCCAAAACAAGATTGGCAGTGAAGAGTAGCTCATCATAGATCTCACCATATCAAGCAAAGTGCGATTTCTCCTTTCAACAACACCATTTTGCTGAGGGGTACCAGGTGCTGTGGGTTGGTATAAAATACCATGCTCTAGCAAATAATCTTTGAACTCAGTATCAAGATACTCTCCGCCTCGATCGGATCGAAGACATTTCAAAGATTTTCCTAGTTGCCTTTCGGCTTCCACATGAAATTCTTTGAACTTTCCAAAAGTCTCAGATTTTCTATGCATGAGATAAATATATCCATACCTTGAGTAATCATCTATAAAAATGACAAAGTACTCATAACCACCTCTAGCTTTTGTAGTCATAGGACCACATACATCACTATGTATAAGCTCTAGTGGTTTTTTGGCCCTATTGCCCTTTGCAGAGAAAGGTCTCTTAGTCATTTTTCCTTCTAGACAAGATTCACAAACAAAAAGAGTGTCAACATTTAACTCTCTTAAAGGACCATCCTTTACAAGTCTGTTTAGTCTTTCTAAGGAAATATGCCATAACCTTAGGTGTCATAAATATGTTTTATCTTCATGAAAAACCTTTTGCTTTTTAGTTTTAGGATGTTCTACTTTAAATATTTCGACATTAAGCAGTGGTTGTTCATTTGGTCTTAGAATATATAAACCATTTTCCATTAATGCAGTACAAATCATACGTCCATTTCTTAAAATAACAATCTCATTATTATTAAAAGAAAGCGAATAAAATTGTTCATGCAATTTTGATACAAAAATCAAATTTCTCCGAAAACTAGGTATAAAATAAACCTTGTTCAAAATCAAATATTTATTATTAAATATGAGTTTAATAACTCCCACTGCTCTTGCCGAAACCACTGCACCATTGCCTACTCTCATCGTGAATGACCCATCGACAAGCTCTTCATAAGAACTAAGTATTTGCAAAGAAGAACAAACGTGATTAGTAGCACCCGAATCAACTATCCATATAGAAGAATCAATGGTTACTAAACAAGATTCTAGAACAAGTAAATCATATTTACCTTTCTTCTTCTCTTTTAGGTCAGCGAGATACTTGGGACAATTTCTCTTCCAGTGACCATCAATCCCACAGTGAAAACATTTTCCTTTGGACTTTGTAGTGTTGCCTTTCTTTCTGTCATTGGAACTCTTCCAATTCTTTTGCTTTTTCTGAATTCCCTTTACTTTCCATTTATTCTTCCTTTTCAAACTAGATTTGGAGGAAGTTGGCTTATTCTCGACAACATTTGTCTCACCTTCTTGAACTTTTTCAATGGAAATAGCCTCAAAGGTTTGCAACTCGTTGAGCAATTGTGTCATGTTGTGATTGAGTTTGTTCATGACATAGTTGCTCTTGAATTGCAGGAAAGTAGGAAGCAATGATTCTAAAATCATACTCATTTGTGTACCATCATCTATGGTCGCACCATGAGTTTCAGCTTCAGTGAAGTAATTAACCATGTTCAAAACATGTGCACCAACTGATTGCCCTTTTTTTCATTTTAGCATTCATAGCATTCATAACGGCCTCATGTTTTAAAAAATTTTTGCCAGTCAACTTTTCATTAAGTAAAGCAAGAACGGGACCAGAAGACATGGTTGCTGAAATATAAAAGTGACATTTAATCAATTGAACAAGTATCATAATTGCATTAAAAGATATATTATTTAGGGTAGGTAAAAGTAACCCACAATTTCAGATTTTAAAACTCAATCCATAATTGCTACCTTAGGGTAGGTAAAGTATGAATTTAATTAAAAATCTTATCCTTTCGAAAACTAAGCCTTGAATTTTGATTTAAATGAAAATCTTCTTTAGGGAGGACGTCCTATGCGTCACTAGGCGCCATTTAAATCTCACGTTGCTTTTGTTAATAGTGGAGGCCGTAGAATTTATTGTCATATATTCTTCTCCCACTCATTAAAATAATTAAAGTTTCTCAAACTTTTAATTATTTAATTAATTAAATCATCTAATGATTTTAAAAAAAAATTTACAATCTTATTGTTGTTTTTTTTTAAAATACAACATTATCACATAATGAATATCATAAAATTTAAATCTAATTTAAACATGATACAAGATAAAAAAAATTATAAAAGTAGATATTGTTGAAACCCGTAATTTTCCTTATTATCATTAATTGAAAATAAAATTAACAAATTAAATAAATCATTTATTTAATTTCAAATTAACTTTATAAATAAATTAATTGTAAAATATTTTACATAAAAAAAATCAATGATATAAGTTAATTAGGCCCAATACACAATTATTATCTTAAAACATGCTTGACCCACATTTAAAAAAAACGTAACTTTTTTCTTCTTTCTCAAGCAGCTATGCTGCCATTAAAAAAAAATTGCAGCAACTCATCTTGCAATATAGAACATAGGTTCCATCTTCCTCAAAAACTCCATTGAATTTTCCGTACTATAACTAGTCCGATGAGCCACTTTTCTCGCATAAGCAAATTTACACGAAGTACCGTATGCGACAAATTCCTCAAGACAACAGACACGAGCCATGGCGGTCCAACCATCCATTGCTCGTACCGTCGTTTTAGTGCCTGCACAACTCGTGCGCGAGCCGATGTCTCGATCCAGCGAGTAGAATCACTTGAACCAGCGAATACTAATACTCGACCCAACGAGCATCTGTATTGGAGCCAACGCACAGGAATCATGGTTTGACGAACCATCCATTGCGCTGCCTCTTAGTTCAAGTTCTCCAATACTGATATCGATCGAAAATCATTCCCGATAAAGACCGAACTTTATGGTTCGAACAATTCAAGGTTTTTACAAAGAAGAACTATTCTTTCTTCTCTTGTACAAAATAAGAATTCTTCTTCCAGCTCATGTAGGGCACGATAGAATAAATTCATATTTTATATGTAAAATCATCTTATTTGATTTGTTCTCATAATTAAGATAATCAAATATCCTCGGCAATCAAAATTTTAACAACTAAATTTATAAGATTTAACAATAACTCATTATCATAATTCTCGTGATTTATTTTCATATGAAAACAATGGCTCTGATACCATTTGTTGGAAATTTATAGTCTTCGGAACGATTCCAGCTATAAAAATTATTTCGATCAAATCAGAGAAACACAGCAGAAGCGATTACATAATTTCATAAATTATAATCGAACATATGAATATAAATTAATGATGAATTTATATAAAATTATTTTCTAGAAAACTAACATCTTGTAGTTTTCTTTCTTTTTGTGAATCCGAGATCTGTAGAAATCAAAGCCTTCCAGTACAATCCTTTCTATCGATACGGTAGTGTGTGGGCACTCAGAAATATACAAACTTAGAAATCAAAATTTTTTATTTAATTCTCTTAGAGAATATATTATGCTCGAATATATTTTCATCAAATGAAAATATTTTCTCAAGATGGCTTTTCTTCAATTTTCTTATATCTCGAATTGCATGTAATGTTCTATATAAATAATTGACATTCAGCAGTAGCAAATTGATTGTTATAGAAAAAAAATTTTCTACGTAAGTTTCAATGCCAATTAATTGCCTTGATTTTTAAAACAATGAAAACAATTTTCACATGTTTAATTCAATTTTTTATTTTTTTATTTTTTATAAAATAATAATAATATACAAGTTGATCAATGTTGACTACTTTTTAAAAATCAATAGCCTCTAGTATTTGAAAAACGTGTATGTCCATTTATGATATTATCACGATAACTAAATTTATAATTATCTCATAATTATAATAACTCATATTTAATTATATTTATATCTAAGTCTTTGATGATATGGAAACAAATTTCCATTATCTCGAGTGATTTCTAAATTGTATTTTTATCCGTCATTAATTTGAAAAGCGCACTGGGGACCATGGACTCATAATTAGAAGCTCCAATAAATTAGATAAATAATTAAACTCTTTAAATTATTTACCCAACTTATTAATTCCATAATTACTCCACTAAAAATATGAAATTACATTCTTCTTCATTATGAAATATTTACTCTACAAAACGAGTAGTCCATTGATATAATCATTACATATGAATTAATCCTCCATAGACAATTTATAATTGAAGCTAGGAATTTTTCGTTTACCTCTTCAATTACTTCTTATCCTCATTTACCATTAATTCACTAGTGAGTGATTCAATTTATAATTTAATTATAAATTAATTGGGCCCACACTCAGTTCTAGAATTAATAAATGAGAGAATTATTTTTCTGCTTCTCGCAAGAAGGAATGGATTCCATGTCTGTGAATTCATATTTTCAGCCATTAATTTCAAATGTAAATCTAAAATACAAGTATTGAGAATGCATAATTGCAAACTTTAAACAAGCAAATCAAGAATCACATTGAAATGAACAGGAGTCTATAATCACATCAGGATTCAGATTTATTCATATATGATCATCTTTATGATTTAATTTAAATTTCATATTAATAACGAAATTTATTATGAAATGTCTAATTAAATCGGTCCAAATCCTACATAATCTCATTATATATAAATGCCCTCATCTAAATGTCTCTATATCGACAGTCCGGATAAGACGGTCACATTTTTAATGCTCATGGGCCGCATTAGTGATGCTTTAATTAAAGATCCCATAATTTAATTAATTTCATCACGGACTTAATTTAAGTTTATTATCCATAATTTTAATCCTCTTTGTAATGCCCAAGATTTTGTGTAACACGTTTGAATTACTAGGTATTATGAATATGGGAATGGAAGAACAGACACGAAGAAGCGACGTGGCGATTTGAGTTTAGTTGCAAAGTATATTGTTGGGGCAGCAGAGACAGTGCACCCGCGGTTCAAAAGACAGTGCACCCGCGGTGGGTCTTCTGAAATTTTGAAGGTTTACAGTAGGCGTACAGCACCCGCGGTAGAAAAGATAGCGCACCCGCGGTCGTCACTTCTAAAATTTTGAGTGTGGATCAGTGAGCTTAGCGCACCCGCGGTCAAAGAATGAGCGCACCCGCGGTGAGACGTGCTGAATGAAAAATAAGACACTTGCCCTTAGTCATGCATATATAATGTGTTGTCTTCATTCCAGCATGCTATGAACGAGAGAGAAACAAGAAAGCTTCAGAATTCCTTCAAGTTACAACCTAGCTTAGATTGTTGGGTTTGAACGATCCGGCCAACCGATTTTCCATCCGAGCTTAGATTCCCTCTCCTTGCATCAAATGCTACAAGAGGATGTAAGTTTGTTTAAGTTTCCGTATGATTCAGATTTTATGTATGGAAGGAATTATGATTTGAACTCTAAAATATGTTATTGAGATTTCGAGATACGTATCTTCGCAACCGGATCGAAGAACGGACATCGTATGATATTGTTATTACTTTCCAGCATGTTTTGAGTTGAGTTATGCAGATTTTGAGATTATGGAACATAATGGTGATGGTTATGAGTTATTGTTATTGATTATTGATGTTTGAGTTGACCGGTATCGCGAGATTACACCGTTATGCCGTCAAAATGTACCGAGATTGAATATTGATCCGTAGGTGTATTCCTTTGAGTTGGAGATTGATATGGTACATGTCATAAAATCATTTCAGATTGTATTGACAGAGTTGATATCGAGATTTCAAGACTTCGACTTGTTCAAACCGAGACTTCAACGAGAAAAGTATAATTCAATGTTTGACTGGGGAGATATAACTCGAATCAGATCCGGTTTGAGTTTCCCACAAATCACATACTAGATTTCTATACTTTGTTATGTTGTGCTTTATATTGAATTATATACAAGCATTGAGATAAGAGTGTCATTGGCAGATATGCCAAGTTTCTAGACGTTCGGTGGTATCGTGGCATAGGAGAAGATCGACTCCGATTGTAGATATTCGATACAGACAGGACCGAAGTCTAGGAATAAGACGTACCGCCACCCCGATAGGGAGAGTAGGTGGGAGACTTGTTACGTCTTATTCACACCGGGATCCCTAGAGTTAGATACGAGTCGAGTCCAAGATATGAATTGATTTAAGTTACTTGTCTTATATTGTTTATGTTTCATAGACTATGGGACATGTTGTTATTGATTTTATTCATGATAGTATGATTCATGATTTATATTGTGTATATGCATGTATACATGTTTTATACTGGGATTTGTTCTCACCGGAGTATCCGGCTGTTGTTGTGTCTGTATGTGTGCATGACAACAGGTGGGACAGGATCAGAGTCGAGACAAAGATGAGAGATCGAGATAGCGTGGTGATTTCGGGCGTAGAAGATTACTAGTGATTTTACATATGATCTGTAGTTTGTATTGAACACTAGTTTGTATAATGATGTAAGGAAACAAGACATGTACTTGCTTTTATTGAAATAAAATAAAGATGTTGCTTGTATATGATCTATATACAATTGTTTTGATATTAAAAGCAAAATTTTGACCCACATTTTCTAGCAAAGATCCAATTAATCCCAAAGACAATTGAGTTAGAGCCCGGGTCCCCACAACAGGTGGTATCAGAGCGATAGATCCTTTAGATTGAGATAGAATAGAATGAGCGGGGTAGATCGAGTCGTCTTCCTTGCTTTTATTGTGCTAGCATGATTTATTGATTTCCTTATTACATGTTGTATTGTTATCTGAGTTGATTACAGCATGTAATTGCAAAGACTGAATCAGAATCGATTCTGGATCAGAGGTATATGATCAGAGGAGGACTGAGACAAATTGTATAGATTGTGTACTAATCCGTTTGATAATCAGATATGCCTCCTCGACGAGTACCGCAACCAGTAGCAGGTCGAGCACCAGAACATGGCAGTACGTCCAATGATCCGATGGATGTGACCGCTACACCGATGGAGACTTTGTTGAAAAGATTTCAGTCATTTCGACCGCCGACACTGAAAGGCACAGAAAGTTCAGTTGAGTGTGAAAGACATCGAAATGTTATTTGAGTCTCTTGATTACACGGACGAGCGACGAGTTAAACTCATTGGGCATCAATTGCAAGAAGTTGCGAAGAACTGGTGGCTTACCACGAAGAAAGCATTGGAGCATCGTGGCACAGAAATTACTTGGAAAGTTTTTAAAGCAGAGTTTTATCAACGCTTCTTTCCCGTGTCCTACCGAAAAGATAAGGGTGCTGAATTTGCAAATTTGAGACATGGACAACTGAATATCGAAGAATATGTTGCTAAGTTTTCGGCATTGCTTCGATTTGCTCCCCACGTGGCAGAAATGACGAGGCCATTGCAGATCAGTTTATCAATGGCTTGAATCCTGATATCTTTACCTTGGTGAATACCGGTAGACCGAACAGCTTTGCTGATGCATTGAACCATGCCAAGGGGGCTGAAGCTGGATTGCTTAGGCAACGAAGCACTATCTATGTCGCTCCAACTCCTAGACCGCCACCACCGTCAGTTCAACCCCCTCCCAAATTTGAGAGCAGTGGTAGCAGCAGCGGGAGGAAAGACCAGTTGAAAGCAAAGAGCAAACAGTTCAAGAGGTCAGGGAGCAGTTCATCGAGCTCAAGTGGATCCCGACAAAGAGGTCATGGCCAGAGTACAGAGTATACAGGTGTGTATTGCAGTTCTTGTGGAGGCCGATATGCCACTGAGCAGTGTCAGGGTGTGATGGGTCGCTGCAATAGCTGCAAACAGCAAGGACACTTCGCCAGAGTCTGTCCACAGAAAGGGGTAGAGCAAGCTCAGAGTGTAGGAGCATCTGGTTCAGTAACTCAGCCTGAGAGGCAAGCTTCATCTGTTCATTCTTTTCAGCCAACCCTTACACAGACCCATCCCAGAGCCAGAGGTAGCCAGACAGTGAGCCAACCTCCCAGACAGCAGGCTCGAGTATTTGCGCTGACAGAAGAGCAAGCCCAAGATGCACCAGATGACGTGATAGCAGGTAACTGTTTTCGTTGCGGCTATCCTGCTTATGTATTGATAGATACAGGTGCATCTCATACATTCATTTCTGATAGCTTTGTATTGATGCATGCTTTATATGTCGAGTCATTATCTGCTGTAGTATCGATTTCTTCTCCTTTGGGGAGTGGTTTGATATCCGTGACTTCGGTTAGACATTGTATGCTACAGTTCGAGGGTCATGATATTGATCTAGATTGCATTGTGCTTGGGTTATCTGATTTTGATTGTATTGTTGGCATCGATATGTTAACCAAGTACAGAGCCACTGTAGATTGTTTCCAGAAGATTGTCAGATTCAGACCAGAGATGGCTGATGAGTGGAAATTCTACGATAAGGGTTCCAGAGCTCGGATTCCCTTGATATCTGTGTTGTCTATGAGTCGATTGTTGCAGAAAGGAGCAGAAGGGTTCCTTGTATATTCAGTAGATCTACTGAAATCGAGCCCAGCATTGGAGAATTTGCCAGTAGTGTGCGAGTTTGCGGATGTATTCCCGGATGAGATCCCAGGGTTACCTCCAGTTCGAGAGGTAGATTTCAGTATTGATCTTCTACCAGGTACTATTCCTATATCTCGAGCTCCTTATAGAATGGCACCTATTGAATTGAAAGAATTGAAGGAACAGCTCGAAGATTTATTGGCCAAGGGTTACATTAGACCGAGTGTGTCTCCTTGGGGTGCTCCGGTACTGTTTGTGCGAAAGAAAGACGGTTCGATGAGATTGTGTATTGATTACCGGCAGCTGAACAAGGCAACAGTAAAGAACAAATATCCCTTGCCTCGTATCGACGATTTATTTGATCAATTGCAGGGATCTTCTGTCTATTCCAAGATCGACCTGAGATCTTGATATCACCAACTGAGAGTTCGAGATGTTGATATATCGAAGACAGCGTTTCGAACCAGGTATGGACATTATGAGTTTATCGTCATGCCTTTCGATTTAACGAATGCTCCAGCGGTATTTATGGGATTGATGAATCGTGTCTTTCAGAAATATCTGGATGAGTTTGTGATTGTTTTTATTGATGATATTTTGGTTTATTCCAAGAATATGATTGAGCATGCCGGACATTTAAGAACTGTGTTGCAAACGTTGAGAAATGAGAAATTATATGCTAAACTGTCAAAATGTGAGTTTTGGCTGAGACAGATTGTCTTTTTGGGGCATATCATATCTGGAGACGGTATTTCTGTTGATCCAAGTAAAGTTGAAGCCGTGATTAGTTGGCCTCGACCGACTTCTGTACCAGAGATACGCAGTTTCATGGGTTTGGCAGGGTACTATCGACGATTTATTAAAGATTTCTCCAGTATTGCAAAGCCGATTACCCAGTTGACACAGAAGAATGCGCCATTTGTGTGGTCTGAAGCCTGTGAGTCTAGCTTCTTGGAATTAAAGAAACGATTGACCAGTGTTCTAGTATTGACTATACCTTCAGGCACGGTTGATTTCGTTGTATATTGTGATGCATCTCACAGAGGGCTAGGATGTATTCTTATGCAGCGAGGACATGTGATTGATTATGCCTCGAGACAGTTGAAGCCACACGAGACTCGTTACCCAATTCATGATCTTGAATTGGTGGCCATTGTGTTTGCACTGAAGATATGGCGACACTATCTCTATGGCGAGAAATTTGAAATCTACTCTGATCACAAAAGCCTGAAATATCTGTTTTCTCAGTCAGAGTTGAATATGAGACAGCGTAGATGGCTCGATTCGATTTATTGAAGGACTTTGATTGCGAAATCAAATATTATCCTAGGAAGTCAAATGCAGCAGCAGACGCCTTGAGTCGAAAGGTATGTTCTTTATCCTTATCGACGATAGGTATTTCGAATATGATTGAAGATTGCTGTTTGTCTGGGTTAGTGTTTGTGACAGATCGTAGACCATTGCGACTTGCTACGATTCAAGTGGAACCAGATTTGATTGTTCGCATTAAAGAAGCACAGAAAAATGATCAGAATGTTCAGAAGTCGATTAAGATGGTCAGAACCGGACACCAGTCAGAGTATCAGGTACATGATCATGTTTTGTATGTGAATAACCGTCTTGTAGTGCCAGATGTTTCAGATTTGAGACAACAGATTTTATCATAAGCGCACTGTAGTCGGTTCAGTATTCATCCTGGTGGCAGAAAGATGTACAACGATCTAAAGATACAGTTTTGGTGGAAAAAGATGAAATCAGACATTGCAGAATTTGTCTCTAAATGCCTAAATTGCCAACAGGTGAAGGCCGAGAGGAAGAAACCCGGAGGTTTACTTCAGAGTTTATCTATTCCTGGATGGAAATGGGATCACATTTCCATGGATTTTGTTACGAAGTTACCACGATCATCCCAGGGCTGTGATGCGATTTGGGTCGTGATTGACAGATTGATCAAATCAGCATGTTTTATTCCGTACAGAATGACGTACCGATACGATCAGATGGCAGAGATATATGTCCGAGAGGTAGTCAGATTGCATGGTGTGCCGAAATCTATCGTATCAGATCGTGATCCCCGATTCACTTCACATTTTTGGCACAGTTTGCAGCAGGCTTTAGGTACGACATTGCACCTGAGTACTGTCTACCATCCCCAGACAGACGGACAGTCAGAGCGGACTATCCAGATACTAGAGGATATGCTGAGAGCTATAGTGCTAGATTTTGGCACTAGTTGGCAAGATTCACTACCACTTTGTGAATTCTCGTACAACAACAGCTATCAGACGAGCATCGGGATGGCACCATTTGAAGCTTTATACGGAAAGAAGTGCAGATCTCCACTGTATTGGGATGACATCTCATAGGTACCAGAACTTGGTCCTGATATGATTCGTGAAATGACTGAGAAAGTTAAACTGATCCAGAAAAGAATGAAGACGGCGCAAGATAGACAAGCCAAGTATGCGAATGTACGTCGTAGACCGTTAGTATTTGAACAAGGAGACAGAGTGTTTTTGAAGATTTCTCCATTCAAAGGCGTTGTCAGATTTGGCAAACGTGGGAAGTTGTCTCCTAGATACATCGGTCCATATGAGATTCTTGAGAAGATTGGCGATCGTGCCTATCGACTCGCCATTCCTCCTTCTCTATCTGGCATACATGATGTCTTTCATGTATCGATGCTGCGTTGATATATGCCCGATATTTCTCATGTTATTCAGCCTGATGAAGCCGAGCTTGACAACACTTTGAGTTATATTGAACATCCAATTCAGATTCTTGATTGGAAAGAAAAACAACTCAGAACGAAGACTATTCCGCTAGTGAAAGTCCAGTGGAGTCATCATGGCACTGAAGAAGCAACTTGGGAGACAGAATCAGAGATGAGACAGAGATATCCAGAGTTATTTCCCTGATGTGAGTACTTATTTAGCTTTTGATGATATTGCTTCTTTTACCAGCTTTGATTGATTGCATGCGAGTTCGAGGACGAACTCATATCTAAGAGGGGGAGAAATGTAATGCCCAAGATTTTGTGTAACACGTTTGAATTACTAGGTATTATGAATATGAGAATGGAAGAATAGACACGAAGAAGCGATGTGGCGATTTGAGTTTAGTTGCAAAGTATATTGCTGGGGCAGCAGAGACAGTGCACCCGCGGTTCGAAAGACAGTGCACCCGCGGTGGTTCTTCTGAAATTTTGAAGGTTTACAGTAGGCGTACCGCACCCGCGGTAGAAAAGATAGCGCACCCGCGGTCGTCGCTTCTGAAATTTTGAGTGTGGATCAGTGAGCTTAGCGCACCCGCGGTCAAAGAATGAGCGCACCCGCGGTGAGACGTGCTGAATGAAAAATAAGACACTTGCCCTTAGTCATGCATATATAATGTGTTGTCTTCATTCCAGCATGCTATGAACGAGAGAGAAACAAGAAAGCTTCAGAATTCCTTCAAGTTACAACCTAGCTTAGATTGTTGGGTTTGAACGATCCGGCCAACCGATTTTCCATCCGAGCTTAGATTCTTGCTCCTTGCATCAAAGGCTACAAGAGGATGTAAGTTTGTTTAAGTTTCCGTATGATTCAGATTTTATGTATGGAAGGAATTATGATTTGAACTCTAAAATATGTTATTGAGATTTCGAGATACGTATCTTCGCAACCGGATCGAAGAACGGACATCGTATGATATTGTTATTACTTTCCAGCATGTTTTGAGTTGAGTTATGCAGATTTTGAGATTATGGAACATAATGGTGATGGTTATGAGTTGTTATTGATTATTGATGTTTGAGTTGACCGGTATCGCGAGATTACACCGTTATGCCGTCAAAATGTACCGAGATTGAATATTGATCCGTAGGTGTATTCCTTTGAGTTGGAGATTGATATGGTACATGTCATAAATATCATTTCAGATTGTATTGACAGAGTTGATATCGAGATTTCAAGACTTCGACTTGTTCAAACCGAGACTTCAACGAGAAAGGTATAATTCAATGTTTGACTGGGGAGATATATTTCGAATCAGATCCGGTTTGAGTTTCCCACAAATCACATACTAGATTTCTATACTTTGTTATGTTGTGCTTTATATTGAATTATATACAAGCATTGAGATAGGAGTGTCATTGGCAGATATGCCAAGTTTCTAGACGTTCGGTGGTATCGTGGCATAGGAGAAGATTGACTCCGATTGTAGATATTCGATACAGACAGGACCGAAGTCTAGGAATAAGACGTACCGCCACCCCGATTGGGAGAGTAGGTGGGAGACTTGTTACGTCTTATTCACACCGGGATCCCTAGAGTTAGATACGAGTCGAGTCCAAGATATGAATTGATTTAAGTTACTTGTCTTATATTGTTTATGTTTCATAGACTATGGGACATGTTGTTATTGATTTTATTCATGATAGTATGATTCATGATTTATATTGTGTATATGCATGTATACATGTTTTATACTGGGATTTGTTCTCACCGGAGTATCCGGCTGTTGTTGTGTCTGTATGTGTGCATGACAACAGGTGGGACAGGATCAGAGTCGAGACAAAGATGAGAGATCGAGATAGCGTGGTGATTTCGGGCGTAGAAGATTACTAGTGATTTTACATATGATCTGTAGTTTGTATTGAACACTAGTTTGTATAATGATGTAAGGAAACAAGACATGTAGTTGCTTTTATTGAAATAAAATAAAGATGTTGCTTGTATATGATCTATATACAATTGTTTTGATATTAAAAGCAAAATTTTGACCCACATTTTCTAGCAAGAATCCACTTAATCCCAAAGACAATTGAGTTAGAGCCCGGGTCCCCACACTCTTGTATATATAACTTTTATATATACTAAAACCATGGTTACATCCAATAAACTAGGGATTTTTCTATGATATTTAAGACAATAAATTTCATGTAAATATGTTCAATAATAAATGTCACTTTTATTAATAATATTAAAACATAGTTTAATTACAATGCTTTTAGGGCACTGTACCCAACTGGAAATATTCGGAGTTCAGCTGACACTAGCATTATGTTCACTAGCATTGAAGACTTCCTGAACTAAAGTCGGTAGACATCTTATTTGATCACGAGAACATCTTCTGATATGCTTATGCTATATTGAATTGTTTGCTGAACTTTAACTATTTTTCAGTTAGCATCAAATCACTGATACATATAATTTTTCAAAAAAAATTCTTTTTTTTATGATGTCAAACTCAGCAAATATTAACTGCAAATATATGTTCAAGACAAATAAAACGGATCATAATATTCAGTTCACACAGTTTTAAAAATAATTGAAAGGCTCTGTACAGGATGAACGTCTTGAGCTTCTGCCGGAACGTCTCGTCTATCTTCTTCGATGGCTCTAACATTGGAACTTTCCGGCTTTTTTTTTTGAACCAGCCTCCTTGATATATTCAAATAGTTCAGAAATTCGTGCAGATCAATCTGGGCCTACACAGAGGACTTGGGAGCCTCTTCTTCAGGAATGACTTCTTCAACCGTTTTATATTTGCCCGCCCTTACCAGAAATATATGGGTGATGTAGTCCATAACATGTGGCATCTGGAAGGGGAGCTTGCTTTGGAGGTGGTGGATGGGAGTGTTGTTGGTTTTGGGTTAGCTAGTTGGGGGTTCTATTGGCTTGAAGACTTGAATGACAGGGACATTATATTTGGGGTTTATTGGAGGAAGGCTATGTTTGGAGGAGAGATCAGCTATGGTGAGTGTCTTCCTTGGAAGTTTAACCTTGATGGTTCTAGCTTTATATTTTGCGGGAGGAAGGGGTGGGTATAAGTGAATAACAGCAGATCCCTCGAAGGCTGTCTTTTTAGAGTCACTTTAACAGAACCAGATTCCTCTTTGACTTATTTTTGGTTGCATTTTCTTGGGCTTTTCCCAATTCTTTCTTCATGGTGGCCAGAGATTCAGTGGAGATTTTGGAACATAGGGTGGTAATGACATTCACAACACCCAACTTCTTGAGCTTTTCCCAATTCTTTCTCCATGGTTTCATTGGAGACTTTGGGACACATGACCATAACATTCACAACGACCAACATCTTATGTCTGCTCAGATCTTGAGCATCATAAAGATCACAAATTTCAAAAAAAATTGCCGAGCTGAACAACAAAATACAACCTAGTACAATCTACATAGAAAGATCATTTCTGCCAATTACAAGTAGTCGCACTTCAGTTTTACCAGGTGTCCAAATTATTATAATTACTATAAGATCATTCTAAGTTAATATTTATTAAAGTGTTTCATATGTGACCAAATTGATGTACGTATATAATTAGAACTCTAAGAAATAATTAATATACCACAAGAAAACAAAAGGCCCTAATTGTCCTAATTAGGTGTGCCCACCCCATATTAAACACGTGCATCATTTCGACCACCTTTTTAAAAACACTTTAATTATCTTATTAAATAATATCTAATAACAACCAAAAGACTAAATAGAAGAGAAAGAGTAGATATTTATGAGATTGTTTTGCGGATACGGATCGATTTTATTTATATATACTATAAAAAGTAATATTGTTTATATTAAAAGTACCACTTTTTCATAAGTTGGATTGGAAATCACTTACACAAAGTTGATACATGAGACGATATCGCAAGAGTTTTTATAAATTGCCAATTATTGATATAAAAAACAAGCAAAATTCCACAACATAATATCACATAGTATATATGGGAATGCAAATTTTTTTTTAAAACATAAAAGTTTTGGAGTAAGTCTCTTGTTAGACGATCTCACGAATCTTTATCTGTGAGACGGGTCAACCCTACCAATATTCACAATAAAAAATAATACTCTTAGCATAAAAAGTAATACTTTTTAATGGAAGACCCAAATAAGATATCTGTTTCACAAAATACTACCCGTGAGACCGTCTCACACAAATTTTTGTCAAAGTTTTGTCATCCACATAAACCTCTCCCAACAAAGAAGGAGAGACAGTAGATTCAATCCCACGTTAAACAAAAACCTTGGCTCCGATCGTGATTAGATTCAATCTCACGTTAAAACAAAAACCTTGGCTCCGATCGTGATTAGATTCAATCTCACGTTAAAACAAAAACCTTGGCTCCGATCGTAATTAAAAAAAACATCAAAGGTTTAATTACGTTGTATATCAGCATTGGTTCTCGAAGAACACAACATAAAACAGATTAAAAATAGTTTGACCCGTTAAGGTAGATAGAAACATGGGTAAAAATTATTATTGCTGGAGAGAACTCCGAAACTCCTGTACAAAGAATGGGGAGAAAAGGAAATACCTGACGAACTGCATATCTCTACGAAGCATATACAATTTACCAAGAACGTGAATATTTTTACAAGATCTTGCTCTTCATCCAGGAAAGAATACACAGGTTGGCTGTACTCATATCTCGTACCCCTTCATTATGAGACTTGTTCAGTTGTTCTATACTTTAATTGAGCAATTGAAGAAGGCAGTGGTGCATCTATACAGGGATCGCCTCACTATTCTGGTTTTCATCGCTTGTTAACACAAGACCCTCGATGTATGTTGGGAAAAGGCAACATGGCCAGCGGCAGCCTGTTGAAATAGGTTCTGTGGGTGGAACAATCATGACCACATTATCATGGCAACGAATGATCCCCATTACGCTTACGGTACTTCCTTCTTTGACACAACTGCGACAAAATAATAACATATATATAATCAGCTGAATTATAAAGGTTTCATAAACTCATCATGATAATTACTCACTTCTCTTTAAAGACTTAGCCAGTCATCGGGAATATATTTACCTAGACATGTAACTCAATGAACTCTCTGTTTTGGAGATTCTCTTTAATAAGGAGCTGAGATTCCAATGGTATAAATAACATTGACCCCAAACTTCTGCAATGCCTAATTCTAAATATGGCATGTTCAGTTGTGATCTCTCAATTTATTATCAATATGAAGTAGAAGAATACCAATTTTACAGGTATTTTTTGGCAGTTTCAGAGAACACAATAAACATTAATGGTCATTGGGACCATTGTTTCGCACATAAGTATGAAGTGCACCCTTCTAAGCAATTGTCTTACCCTTCTTTGAGGCGCAGCACACGGTCATCACCAGACAAACCTCTAGCGGAGAGCCAGCTTAGAAAGTTTGGAGACAAATCTTTATTATTCTTGGTTACATCCACAATTGTAGTTGGTTTGACAAATGGGGTGACTTTAGCACCATAGCCTGCTTTCACTAAAGCTCTCAATCCAGACTTGAAGTCTGATATATAAAAATCAGCAACGTACTTCTGTTAACAGGGCAAAAAAGCAATCAATTACGGAAATTGAATGGCTATTCTAGTGAATAACTCTGAACTTAAAAGAGTCATGATGATAATGTGATTCTAAACAGTACTACACTCAATTACACACCAAATTTCTTCGTAATCTCAACCAAGAATATCAGAACTATCACATTCTAGCATTTTATGTGACAACGAGACTGAAATCCTGTTCAGGTGCACGAGAGGAAATAAATGGAATCGGTCACTGAACTTGAGGTGAATTGGCTGCCAATAATAACCACAAGACCTATTACGTACAACTGCCGAGTCTAGATTAACATAAATAATAACATGACCATATTCAATATCAAGTTCCATTTATAAGCATGCATTCAATCTCTTAGAAATCAACGGATATATTCAGCAATCAGTTTTCAAATAAAACAGATTATGTATCTTTCATATAATTTGATCACCAGACGATATTTTCAACATATTTATCTCGATGTAATTACAACAATATGAAGAGGACACTATTGTAATTTAAAGAGATTATAAGAGTTTTAGCCTCCTGACCATTATGTCATGGAGGCAAGGCTTTATGGTTGAACCACATAATCGCGTGTTGTGTTCCTCTCTTTGTGTTCCTCTCTCTCCTCACGATATTCCTACTTTTTAAAGTTCAGCACAATCAAATATTGATAGTTGACATAAATGTCCCCGAAACACAACAGGCATAGTTGACAAAGATCCACGTTCTCAATTACATCTAAATCCACATGATTTACAACTCACCTCTGAATGTCTGCATCCCCAAGAGAAAAAACACTGTTTAGTGTTGCTTGGTTTTCCACCGCAACCTCTGTATTCATACAATTCAGACAAAGTGTATACACATCTTGGCACCTTCTGAAATGAAGTTTCGAGAGGTATACTGCCACAAGTAACAACCTACAGTACACATTCACTCTATGATGTAAAGTGTAAGAAAAAACACGGAGGAGAGCAGAACACCAATGTTTAATAAGTTCCAGGTCACGTAGCACATGGTTTTTAAAACACAACAGAAAATGGAGGAGCCGCTGAAGAAGTGAAACTGGTAGAAAGATCCTGGATAATTTGATATTTACCTTCGCCAAGAATAATTTCTCATTATTGACTTTTCCATTGATATATACTGAGATTATAACCACTGTTTCCAAGAGCATGGCATGATAGTAACATGCCACCATTATTTATTTGCCCATTATTAGAAAACTTAAATGGCAACATAAGTCTGAATCGTGATCTTTACCATACTATAACGAAAGGAGATGAAAAAAACAGATAAACAAATAATTGAAATTTTTATTTAGTAAAAATTCTAAAATAGACAATGATTGAAATCCTCCACTTCACTACAAAATTATCTATTATGAGTGTGCAGAAAGACATAGAAGAATTGAAATGCTAAGGATTTTTTCGCCACAAATGTAACGCTATGACTCCATAGCGTCATGGTTTTAGCAAAGAAAGTGCCTATGGTCAATAATTTGTCATTTAGAGCAAGCTTGATTAAAGAAAAGAATCTTTCCCCATTTGCTATTGCAGGAACTCAATTTCCCCACCACTTTTGTAGAGCGACGATCCTAATAGAGCCAATTGTGCAAATTTGTGCTTTTGCATCTTGGACAGAGGGTGTGGCATTTAACTGGTGGAAAACATAATTTTCTGATATCACTTCATCATTTAAGGGCAACAGACATGGATTAACCAAAAGAATAAAGTTGATGCAGAAAGGCTAGGACATGGTGCACTCCAGTGATTCCCCGTGAATCACATATCATGAGTGCGCACAGAGACATAGACGAGAGTTGAAAATTAAGGATGTTCATTTATCTTTTTGCCTCAAAAGTAACGACTATGACTTCGTAATGCTTAAGTAAAGAAGATGCCTATGGTCCATATTGTCATTTATGGAAAGCATAATTAAAGAAATAAGTCTCTTCCCATTCACTATCAAAGAATCTTGATTTCTATACGATGCCGTCAAACCAATATAGAGCAGCAACGCCTCATTAGAACTGAAACCCCACACTTTCCAAATCAAAGCAAAAATATGACATCCGGGAATTCGAACAATTTATGTCAAAAGATTTATTTCAAGAAATTCCTTGTTTCCCGGCTATTACCTGAGATCAAACATGGCAAAAACAAATATTTTGTCCATGGAATAAAAAAAAATTCAAAGTGTGTCTATCCTAAAATACTAATATTCAATTTGGTACATGCCAGATAGTTACTCACTCTCCCATGATAGCCTTCAGGACCAAAATGGTGACTGCTAACCAACCAAACACGAATATATCAAACAATCAATCTCAAATCAGTAAAACACGACAATCGAAAAATCAAATCATCCAAATTAATGAAAATAATTTAGATAGTTTAACATTATGGAAAAATACATCGTAAAAACAGGCAGAAAATTTACCCCAGTAATCTTGACGTACTGCCCATCAACCACGCCCCGCAGCTCAGCATCCGGATACTTGCTTAAAAACTGCAAAACCCCTTGCTTTTTATACGCGAAATTCCATATTATAACCACCACTGCAGGGACAATAAGCGCAACCACCGCAACCATAACCACCGCGTTCTTCACGGCGGCCAAGAGGAACGCGCCAACCACCAACCCGACGACCAACACCACCAGGAACACCCACACGGCAACTCTCGACAACTTATATTCTAATTTCACCTCCTCCTCCCCCAAGCTCGTCACAGCGGCACCGTACATATTTTTATTAAACGAGCTCGGCGCGGAAGGCGTGTCAAGTTGGCCGGAACGGCGGTTGGAGCTGGACGAGCCCAGTGGGACGGATGTAATAAGCCCCGTAGGCTGAATTGGCGTCATGTGCCCGGAGAAGGAAGAGGAGGAGGACTTCTTGATCAATGGTCCAGAGCTGTCGGACTTGCTCCCTAGCTGGCCAGAATTCGAGCCGGATCTGGAAGATCCGCTGTTGGTCTGAGAAGAAGACGGGAGGCGTGAGGGAATCTTGGGGGAAGCCACGGAAGGGTGGTCGCCGACGCCGTGCATTTTTCCAAGGTCGCCGGATTTCTTAACGTCGCCGCCAGTGTACGGAACTGGGCACGACGGCAATGTGGGGTGACGTTCCTTGGGCTTGTGTTCGGATCGACCCGAAACGAAGAGGCCATTGCTCAGTCGGTGCGAAGCTGTTCGATTACTCATGTCTACGAGAAGGGACTGATGAACTGAACAGCAGCTGCCTTGCTTTTAGTTTTAGTGCAGTGGGGACTGCACAGTGTAGCTGACTTTGCAATTACGTAAATACCCTTTTTTTCTTTTTCTAAAATCAAACTTGTCTTTGAAATTACATGGTTCTAAGATGGATCATTTTTCATATACAATATTTTAAAATGTAATATTAATATATATATTCCAAGCGTTTGTGTAACGATCATAGACCATTAGACTGAATCAAAATAAGTCTTAGTCTATACTCATGCATCAATAGTAAGATATTCTACGATTGACAGTGTGTGAGCATGAGCTACGACTAATGCTCGATCATCTTAACGATTCATGAGAGTGATTTCTTTAGTTTCTCATAACATTTGAACTCAAGATCTCCACACTTAAACATCTATATTCTTAAAATGTTGGTATCGGTTGAGATCGAGGAAACTAGATATTAGAAGATGACCTTCCGTCTATAGCTTTTTTTTTAGAACTCTGATTTAAAATAAAAATTGAGGAAAACTAGATATTGGAGGATAGCGACATAAATTTGGTTAAAAATATTTACCGGGTTGGTGTGCCAGCTGGTCTCATCCAACCACATTTACAAAAGAAGAACCAACCTCTGAAAAGTCCGCATCTTGCCGACACCAATTCATGAATACTAAAAAAAATTATATATGCTGCTTCATCGCTCTAATTTGCATCACCTATTCTCAATTTGTGCATACGCACATATTTAACCATGATATAAGGAATAGGCACATGTTCTATGTTTCGATAGCTTTTACAAGATGTCAATTATTGCCTCCGAGTAGGTCTCTTGTGAGGCGGATCAACCTACCGATATTCACACTAAAAAGTAATACTCTTAACATAAAAAGTAATACTTTTTTCATGGATGATCCAAATAAGAGATCTGTCTCACAAAATACGATCCGTGATACTGTCTCACACAAGTTTTTGTTGTTGTCCACGATCGACACTTGTTGGATTGCTATGATATCGATCATATGATCAAATATTTATCGTCCATATAAATTAAATATTTTTTTAGATGGTATGTCACATCAAACATTTATGTATTTGAGACTGATTTAAATTTATATTACCTAGAATCTTATTATATAATAATATTTTTGACAATTATTTTATAGAGAGATATTTTGATGTTTGATACAATACCCAATCTCTGTTGCTTAGTTCAAGTTCTTAGATGGCCCAATTATCAGCTTAGCCAAAATCAATCGTACGTATTTATTTGTTGGGTAGGCCCAACTAAATATTTCGGTCCGATGCCAAGACGCTCAACAAGTCAAAAACATATGCTATAAGACGGGTCAAACTTATTGGTCAAACTTATTGATATTCACAATAAAAAGTAATACTCTTAACATAAAAAATAATATTTTTTCATGAATGACCCAAATAAGAGATCCGTCTAACAAAATATGACATGTAAGACCGTCTCACACAAGTTTTACTTTTTTGTTTTTTTAAAATATTAGTTATTTATGTCGTCAAAATCGAGTTTTAGTTACGCATATTTTTGATAATTTTAATTGTTTTTCCAATTAAGAATGTTAATATGACATCGGACATCAAATGAATGTCATGTTAACACCACTTTTTTTTTAAAAAAAAAAAAACCAAAATTGAATATACAATTAATGAATGACATATTAAAACTAAAATTTAACAATACAAAATACTAAAATAATAGTAAAAAAATTTATAAAACCAAACTTACAAGTTTTCTTTTGTCATAATTCATGAATTGTGACATGAAGTATACATTTCAAAAACATCATTATTTAACCAAGTAAATTAAAAAGGAGATTTTTTTAAACAACTTTCATAAACTATCATAATGAGTTTTGGCATTGAAGATGATTTTTATGCAATTTATACATAAACACAAAAAAATGTTCTTTCATGATTACAATCTCAAAGTTTATGCATATATTAAACAAAATCTAAAAATAGAATAAAAAATTTTCCACAAAAACTAATAGTAAAATAAAAGATAAGTTGGTGTTTTTCTTATAAAAAAATGAAATTATAAGAACAGTTGGTTTCTTCTGAGACAGTCTCACGAATCTTTATCTATGAGACGAGTCAATCATAGCGATATTCACAATAAAAAGTAGTTCTCTTAGCATAAAAAGCAATACTTTTCATGGATGACCCGAACAAAAGATCCGTTTCACAAAATACGACTCATAAGACAGTCTGACATAAGTTTTTGCCTTTACAATATGGGATAGTTGATGTACAGTCAAACTGTAATACTCTTAGCATAAAAAGTAATACTTTTCATGGATGACCCAAACAAGATATCTGTTTCACAAAATACGATCCGTAAAAAAGTCTTACGTAAGTTTTTATCAATATTATATGGGATAGTTGATGTATAGTCAAACTCTTTTTTTTTCCTTTTTTAAAATTTTTAAATAGGAAATAAATAATAATAATATTTTAAAAAGATTAATAAAAATAATAATGATATCTCATTATTATTATTGTTGTTGTTGTAATATAATGAAATTATTATTTATATATTTTTATCGATCAAATATTACATTGTCGCACCAAATATTCATAATTTATTAAGTATATACTATCATTAATATAAATAAGCATTTATCAAAATAAAATCAAATTGTAAAAATCATCTTATGGAAAATAATTACGACTTTAATAATTATAGTAAGTTCACCATTTTTGTGCTTGTTTAAAAAAAAGTTACCTGTCAAATTCAAACATAAATTAAGACACAGAAAATGGTAAAATATGGGTATTTTAGGATTTTATTTTAGATTTTTAAATGATGTAAGAATATATTATAAAATCTTTAAGTAAGTAAGGCCATTTTTAAAAAATACAGGTTTTAAACGGGCTAGTATAACTAAATTCTCTTTAATAAAACACTGAATCATACTTGTAATTTTTGTTTTTTAAATGAAAAAAAAATCCATTTTAAACTAAGATTTCCCTATTCCTCAAAATAGTTAAGTTTCATACTTAAATAGATGAAAATCGTGCACAAAAATAGAATATAAAACTAATGTTTTCATAATTGAATCGGTGATTAACCATTTTATCTTAAAAAGCAGTTCAACTGGTCGGATCGAAAAACTATTGTATTATATTAAATAATAGTATAGTAAATAATATGTTTTAAATTATAAAAATCTCTAATGTGTATGAATAATAAAATAATATAATTATCAAATTTTAAAATCCAAATAACATGCATATAATCAGGTATAATTATATCTAATACCCAGTGAATAGGTCCCTCAAGATCAGGTCCAAACCTCTCGGCCCATCCCCAGCCCAGGTGGAAGACCTATGATATGCCCATGTATTCTCCTATAAATATCAGATTTGAGTATCTAATTCAGCATTCCTCATATTATTTTTCAGCAGCATTCTTAGCTGCTCTCATCTTATATTCTTAGTATCTGACTTGAGAGTCGGAGGGACTACGTCGGGACACCCTCCCGACCCTCTTCTAACGATCTTCTTTATGATTTCAAGCTCAGAGCCAATTCGAAAACTGTGTCTGGACTAGCGTTATCCTGCTGGAATCGAACCTTAAATTTTCAATGTGCATCAATATCTATATATTTTTAAATAAAAATAAGTTTCAATACTGCTAAAATAATAATTTTAGCAATGTTTAAAAATCTAAATAATTTATATATATATATATATATATATATATATATATATATATTATCAAATAATAATAATTTTTTAAAATTTTAAAAATAAGAAATATTTTTTTAAGGATATGAAAATTTATCAACAAAATTTGGTGTGAGGTGATGGTGGAGTACTAGGCTTTGCTTGATGAGAGCATAAAGTGGTCTACTTTTGGAAGCTGTGGCTAGTGGATCAACTAGGAGATGCACAAGAAAACTGGAGAGCTCGATTCCTTTGAGAAAAAGCTATTCTCTGTCCACAACTTAAACAAGAACTCACGGGACACTCCTGACTTTCTGGATTTGGATTCATATTCTTCTGCCAAACCAACTGCTTTTTCTTCTTTGCCAGATTATACAGTGAAAAGCCATGAAGCTTAAGGCATATAACGGAAAGACAGCCAGCCTTTCTTGCAATTTTTTATCCCTCTAAAATATATATATATATATATTTCATTCTAAAGTTTTAATGATCTCCCTTTTCTTCTTCTGTTCTCGATGTTTTTCTGGGCCTCTGTAGTTGTGTTACTTTGTTTACCTGGTTTAAATGAAAACCCATGAATTTTTTTTGGTGATTTTATCGGACACAGATGTTTCCGAATCAGCTGATGCACTTCCTGAAGTCGATTCACACATTCAGGAGGAGAATCCCTTGTGATATAGTGTGTTTTGACACGTAAACTAGAAAATATCAATGGCTTCATCATGTTTCAACCCGTTCCGGCTTCGGAAATCGAAGAGTAAATCTATGTCGTCGGTCCCTTCATCTTCAAGGGGACAGTTGGATTACGGGAGTGTGAACATGGAGAGGAAGAGATTCGACAGTTTGGAATCGTGGTCGATGATCTTGGACTCGGAAAATGTCGAGAACTGGGAAACGTCGAAGGATGATCTAGAGGAATGGACGGCTGATCTTTCTCAGTTATTTATTGGCAACAAGTTTGCTTCTGGTGCGCACAGCAGAATTTACAGAGGAATATATAAGCAGAGAGCTGTTGCTGTGAAAATGGTGAGAATCCCGACCCACAAAGAGGAGACTAGAGCTTTGCTGGAGCAGCAATTTAAGAGTGAGGTTGCCCTGCTTTCACGTTTATATCATCCCAATATAGTGCAGGTTAGAATTTCTTTTAGCCTTTCAAAGAATTACGATCATCTGCCTAATGTCAAATAAGTGTACAAGGGTTTAAGGAACAAAAAATTGATTATTATTTTTTAAATCAAAAATCACTTTCCATGCATGCTTTCATTGTTGTTTGTACATGTATATATTTATATTTATATTTATATATACCGTCCTGTTTCTTACAGTCCTATTTTGTTTTCTAAAAGTTCGTTGCTGCTTGTAAGAAGCCTCCTGTCTATTGTATCATAACCGAGTACATGTCACAAGGAACACTAAGGATGTATCTTAACAAGAAGGAGCCATACTCTCTCTCAATCGAGACGATCCTGAGGTTGGCCCTTGATATATCTCGAGGAATGGAGTATCTTCATTCCCAGGGTGTGATGCACAGAGACCTCAAATCAAACAACTTACTTCTAAATGATGAGATGCGCGTTAAGGTTGCGGACTTTGGTACTTCTTGTCTAGAAACTCGGTCTAACGAAACCAAAGGAAACATGGGGACATATCGTTGGATGGCACCTGAGATGATCAAGGAGAAGCCTTATACTAGGAAAGTCGACGTCTATAGTTTCGGGATCGTGCTGTGGGAACTTACGACGGCCTTGCTCCCTTTCCAAGGAATGACTCCCGTGCAAGCTGCTTTTGCTGTTGCTGATAAGGTGAATTTCTTATAAAATACTGCCATCACATGTCAGTTCCAGAAATAGTTGTGAAATGATATGCAAGCTAGACAGGCAATTGTGTGGTGTTTAAATGACTTAAATCTCACAAAATATGCAGGATGAGCGGCCACCATTTCCACCAAGCTGTCAGCCTGCACTAGCACACTTGATAAAGCGTTGCTGGGGTGCGAACCCCTCCAAACGTCCCGATTTTAGCGAAATCGTGTCGACACTGGAAAAGTACGATGAACGTGCCAAGGAGGGACTGCCACTAACTCTCAACTCGACAATTGTTAGTCGGAATGCAATTCTCAAGCGATTGAAAGGTTGTGTGTCCATTAGTTCATCCATATCTATACACGCCTGACTCCAGGGTAATATGTCATTCTGCTATTTGTAATTCAAATTTCTTTATTCCGGAACTTTGAGTGTCACATATTTTAATTCATTTAGATGGATCATTCGATTGATTTTCATGCACGCTCTTCGAAATTTCTTCTAGTTAATGAAGCTACTCGAACATCTGTCTTGAGTGCCATCAAGACATTGTCCAAAATACATTTTTAAATGAAAGTGGAACGGTTCGATTTGAGTTGCACCGTTGCCAACAGTTATAATCTTTAGTAAACCGACAATCGTTCGATCCTACAATTGGTATCGGAGACAATCACATATTCGATTCTCATTGATTGCTGAGAAGCGTATTTATTAGAAGAGAGATTATTAGGTGCAATAATAGTCCTGACAGGTAGAGTAATCGAGACGTGATGCTTGAGCTGTTTTATTGTTTAAATGATTCGAGTTGCACTGTTTCCATAAACTATAACTTTTTGTAAAGCGGCAAACGATATGTCCTACAGATTACATACCCATCTTAATGATACTATTTGACTCGTGAAATGTTACGCTGAATGATGTATAATATATGGATAATAACCTAATTATATATAACTTCAATCATTTATTAAAGTTAAATGGATCGAGTTTTGATCTAAAAGTTATATATATGAAAAAGGCTATTTATTTTAACTCGTTTTATGTTGTTTTTTTTCCATCGTCTCTTCTACGAGGGGTCGGAAATGGTTATCGTTATCATATGTGGATTGATAGTTTTCATTTGGCCAGGGTGATGCGCTGCAAGGTTTGTGTTAAATTGTATTTTATGTTAAATAATTAGAGTTATCGAGCTTGATCTATTTTATTATTTTGTGTGTTAAATTATTGTTTCTAATTTGTGAGTACAATTGTTTATAGTTCATATCGTTCTTATACGTGCAGTTTAAATAATGATATGCTCCAAAAAATCTGGATTGGAGAAATGACATTTAGATCATTCGATACTTTTGGTCACATCCAAAAAATTATGAGTAGGTCTATTGTGAAACGGTCTCACGAATCTTTATCTGTGAGACGGGTCAACCCTATCGATATTCACAATAAAAAATAATACTTTTAGCATAAAAAGAATATTTTTTCATGGATAACCCAAATTAAAGATCCGTCTCACAAAATACGGTCCGTGAGACTATCTTACACAAGTTTTTACCAAAAATTATTAGAGGTGCAATTTGGTGTTGGTTGAAAGATAGGACAAATCACGTAGTTAAGATTCATTGCTATCAAGTCAATGTCACCAAGTACTTTAGAGCAAGGAAAAATACTTTATCATCCAAGCAAAGAATTCACAAGTTTCTTCTCAAATTAAACAAGTCCGTAAGTAAACGTTAAAAACTATATCAGAAATGATATTGTTCACATTCCAGAGCTTGAAGAAAAAACCGTACATAAGGTTATGGTATATTTTGACAAATAAAAGAATATAAGTCCATATAGATTTAAAATGTATATTTTAGAGAATAGTAAGTCTATTGTGAGACGATCTCACGAATCTTTATCTGTGAGACGGATCAATCCTACCGATATTCATAATAAAAAATAATACTCTTAACATAAAAATAATATTTTCTCATGGATGACCCAAATAAGAAATCTGCCTCACAAAACACGACCTGTGAAACCGTCTCACACAAATTTTTGCCTTGAGAAGAGATTTGAAAAACCATCAACTATGCATACCTCAGACTTGGGAGGTGAAATGAAGCAGCCATGATTTAACTTTTTATTTATTTTTAAGTAATGTTCAAGATTGAATCGAGATAAATAAATGATTATGAGATAAGGTGCAAGACTCAATTTGGCTCAAGTTCACAAAGCAATGAGTTAGATGAGTATTTCTGCAATTTGGGTTTTCTAGGTATAATACTTTTGTTTTATTTTATTTTTCATAACGTCTGTGAAAATCTTTCAAAATAAAATTCTACAAAAATCTTTCGCATAACATAAATCTATCAACTCTACGAAAATTTTTATTTAAAAAAGTAAATAAATATCTGTAATGAATTCGCAGCCTGATAATTATTAGTTGCTAATTCAACTGGTAATTGAACATAGAGTAGTCTCTTATGAGACGATCTCACGAATCTTTATCTGTGAGACGAGTCAACCCTACTGATATTCACAATAAAAAGTAATACTTTTTCATAGATGACCTAAATAAAAGATCCGTATCTCACACAAGTTTTTGCCTTGAACATAAAAGTGTGATTACTTATAAGGAAATATAATTACAATGAAAACTGCAAACTCTTTGGTTTTACCATAAAACCGTACATTAACTACAGACGGTCTTTTCTGTAAATCCAATGCACAATGAGTCTATGTTTTAACAGAAGAAACACCCAGAAACAAAACTAACCATGACAAATATCATCCCAACGAATCAATCTCCGGAGTTTCAAGTTCTGCAACTTCGTTTGTTTCCGGCTCGACTACAGCAAGTCCACCTTATTGGAAAATCAACCAAGGCTGCATCGCATCACTGATGAGTCTCTCTTTAACCACTCAAACTAAATTCATCTGTCCCGTTTACAAAGCAACAACAGGACCAGGACATCTGGCTTAATACTTGACAGAACTGAGTGAGCTTTTATCTAACCTGCATTTGAATTCACAAAAATTTCAATGAAGTAACATACAGAATGAGCAGATGGAGACCAAACTTTCTGCAGATATCACCACCAGACTGTTCATACAAACGATGAGCAAATTGCCTAACATAGAGCATTGGTGCAATCCTATTCGTAAAACAAATTGAAGAAAAATTCTAACAAAAATAAATGCTAAATGCAGATATTTTTTTTAGCCAAAAAAATGGTGAATTTCAAAACGAGGGAAATTACGAAGAAAAAGAAGACACTGAAAGAATAATATTATTCACATTAATATTCATGCCCAAACATAGAATGAATATCGCAGCTCAATGATGAAACAAGAATATAACAAATACTCTGGAAATACATAATCCACAATAATTTATATCATTCCTGGCAAGGAATGTAAGCAAGAAGTCTTGGGGTAGGAGACAATTATCCTCAGCTATGCTCCAAAAGAGCAAATGAACAAACATTGGAAACGTCCAAATAGAATGGAAAAGAAAAGCAGCACATGCCATCAATTGATGAAATCCAAGACACAATGCGGAGTATTTACAGCAAAAATCACATATAAACTAGGGAACATGTTTTCAACTAAATCGAAAACCACCAAGCAAGGAGCGGGAGAAGAAAGTTGACAGCAGAAGAATCAACGACAAGCACAACGGCACGGCGTCTCAACAAAAATGAGACATGTTACTAGAACAGTTGAATTTCAATTCAGAAGCAGTAGGGAAGTTCAAAATTTTTTTAAAAAATTATTAATAATTAATTCAGACAGGCAGAACATACGAGATTTACCCCAATCCTTAGATTGATTCACTCCATGTCTTAGGAGGTAAAAAGGTTTTTTAACATGTGATTTCAAACTCATCATCCTGAAGCTTTCGGGATCTATCACCAACCTTGTACTTATTTCCAAGCCGTATTGACACTCATTGTTTATTTCAGGAATAGCGTTCCGAAATTATAATAGGACATGCAAATGAAAAGGCCGGATTATATTTTCGAGATGAACCTAAAACACCAACGGTGATCAGTTGGAACCCTTAGATGGACAGCTCCTCACCAATTAGAGTACCATTTGCAATCATCAGCTAAGACCTAAGCACCATTTTGTGAATGCTTGAACTACAGGTTCTGCTTTAATTAAAAGCTTAAATGATAGGATTTTCAACGCAATGTGTGTAAACTAGCAAACCACCGTCCTTTGTATTTTCCTATCAATATTACAGAAAGATTCATTCAATTTTAATTTGATTCATAATGACTAATGAGGCTGATCCATAGTCCCAAGTACTTTGCCAGTAACAGCAGGAGTATGCTGGTTTATTCCATTCATTTATACTTTTTTTTATAGGTTTCCATTCATTTATACTTGAAACAGGGTTACTAGGATTCTATTTCTTCAATCTCAATACGGTAATATTTTCCAAATTTTTACACCATGGTACAAAATAGTCAGAAGTCAAGACTCCAAATAAAAAGATTGAAATCAGGTGATGCAATAGATTATTTAAACCAAATAACGTATTGTTTTCTTAAAAGGGAGGGTTATCCATGATTGATGATTCCTCCCATGTCTACATGATGTAACAAAATGAAGTCACAGAAATGCAATATTCATCTCCTTGACAAAACCCATGCATCATTAATATAAAAATGCATACCAAAAAACTACTGAAGAGAAGACAATTTACATCAATGTACATCACACACAAATTACCATTCAGAAAGTTAGATTTCAAGAGTCCTATTTAGTATTTAAGAAATATCTATGTTTTCCCATCCAAGTATTAGAACAACAAACTATCTTGCTCCTTTGACATGGGGATGCACCTCATTTGTCCACATACATAGAATATAATAAACTAAATTTCGAGGCTGTTAAACTGTGTTCTTCAAGGTTGTTCTTACAAGCAAAACGGTATGTGTCATCATCTCCACCAAAGAGTTCTTTGTAAAATACTAGGAAGATAAGGCCAGAGACTTATTCATCCTCCATTTACCCATCCAGAGACCACACTACATGTTAACCCTGATCCTTCATCTTTAGTCAATAAATCGAATTACCAAACATCCAACAAGATTACCAGAACACCACTTGTTTAACTTGAAAAAGAAATATCTGAGACCTAATTCAAAGTTGTCTGGGGCAACATGCTCAAAATTTATCAATCAGGTAACAAATTATATTTATCCTCAAGTAACCAACTATATTGCTGATACTGGTTGAAGGGAACTAGAGATGCACATAACACCTCATACCCGATTTCACATTTAATGACATCTAGTTTTATAAATGCACAATCCCAGAATATTTTTTCCCTTCCGACAGTTGACATACCTACAATCCGGGACGGAGCTAGGCCTCTATTTTAGGGGGACGAAATTTTTCCCCCAAATGATCAATCGTTTAAAAATTTTAAAATGTAGCTAGTGTTTTGGCATTTAACTGCAAGATGATAGTACTAATAATAATTATTATATTTGTTATATATTTATGAGAGAGTTGATGATGAAAAATAATAATATTTTAGTAAGAAAAATTAAAAAAAGTAGAGTTACTTAAGAATTGGAAGTATCCAGAACACCAAAGTTTCAAATACATCATCCATAATAATATTGAAATTAAATAAGACAATAAAAAGATATCTATATCAATAATAATTCACGCTGCAAGACCGATACGAAAAACAACCATGTATGGGCTAATCTAGTTTAAAATGCTATATACTTACAAAGCAGAATCAAAATAACTAGAATTACGATTAAAATAAATAAAGAGTAAAACTTTTGTCAAACCATTGATATACACAATATACATGAAATTATACAAATTTATTTGATAAAACAAAATTAAAGATTCACAATATATACTTACAAACAAACGAAGTGATAAGAACCCAATGGTAAGATGTAATTTTTGTGGAGAATACAGACTTAACATAGAATATTGATAGCAACTCATTATCTTTAAAAAATAAAAATAGAAACAATAACATTATATAGGAGTGGATAGTAAGTACACTTTGAAAGGTAAGAAAATATTTAAATCATGTGTTATTTTTAAAAAAACATTTTATAAATACAAAAATTAAAGGAAAAAAATTGGGGGGCCAAAGTTTTTACACATCAAATACACATAACTCCACATTTATTTCATAGCAAAACAAAAAACACATAACCCAAGTGAACCATTGTACGAAATAATTCTCTACCTTTTATGCCTGATCCAAAATCCAGGCAACCCACATCAACTTTTGTAAGAAAAGAGTTACTTGACCTTTATCGCTTGATCCACTTCCTTCTCTTTATTCATTAGTTCTTCATGTTTATTTATCTTGTTCTCATTTCCGCAGTTTTCTTATAGCACCAAGTTGAATCCCTCTGACAAGAAATTATCCCTGGAAAGAGAACATCAGACTCAATAAAGTTGACAACTTGCGTCTCATAGTTTGTTTGATCAGTCAAATTTACATACTTGGCTGTTAATTATTATGGTAAAAACATGCACAAATCTCAACATTATGGACAATCTCGTCGAAACACCGTGTAGAGAATAACTTTCATAATCCAAAGCGAAAGAAACACATATATATGTTTCTGGAAAAAAATTCTTACAAATTTTCAAAAATATCAATTGAGAGAGGTGACTGATTCCTTCCCAACGAGGTCACATAAAAGAAACCTTTTTTTTTTGGTAGTTCCGCAGAGTTAAAATTTTCGAATCGAGACTTGGTCCCAACGTGGGAACTTAAAGTCATCGGCAAGAATTTATCTTAAAACGTACCATACAGATAAGGTAGAAGAAAGAAATAAACTGATTCAAGTTCTTAATTACGCCCGCAATCATTATTATTGGATGACTGACCAAGTCTTCGTCAAGTCAACGCCAGACAAGACAAGACAAGGAATGCTGTCGCTATATAATCGTTGTAGTGCTCACAAACACCGCCCGATTACCTTTTATTCAGATACTTATTTCTCTTCTTTTTCTCTGTTCCCAGTTTCTTGACTTGTCCCGGGACCTCGAACCCCACAAGACTCTCGACACAAACCTCAGCATAAAACATGAAAGGCAAACCATCAACAGAGACAATTTGAACAGTTTTCTTCTTTAAATCATACCAAGCAAGATCTTTATCATCACAATTCAAAAGAATTCGTTCACCATCACTTGAGTAGACCAAAGGCTTCACAAAATCATCCCGCTCAATTAAAGGTGGTCTAATTGATAGCAGTTTAGTCCATGATCCCTTCACACCATATTCTTTCATCGCCCAAATGACAACCCCAGAGGTGTTGGCAGAAACAATACATAGACACCCTCCGATCACATCTAAACTCGCATTAACACCCCTGAACCGAACTCCCTGCGGCATCATCACTTCAAAATGCTCCTCAGTCTCAATATTAAAAGCCATTATTTTAACAAATTCACCGGATCTCAGGTGCTCAAGCTTCTCTATCAGCGTATGCAATGCTCCATTGACGTGCACGCGCCAGGTCCCTCTCAAGAAGGGCAGCGGATAAGGGAAGTCCTCAATCATCTCCCACGAATTCGATTTAGTGCTGTAAATCTTAGCCTTAGAATACACCCACACATGGGTTATCGTGTTCCTCACTTCCTCAACTCTGACAACCTTATAAACATCATTCACCGAATCATAACCAAAACCATACGAAACCTTACAGTAAGAATCCCCAGCATTTGGCCGCCCAATAGCAGTTTGGGGCAAAATCTTATAATACCTTGAAAAGGGGTTCCACAAAACGGGAGGCTCACTCGTCACAACCACCAAACCATTGCAAGAGTTGCTGATACTGTCCACACTCTGATAATAAAAAGGGGGCTTGATAACATGAGCCTTGTCGAGCGAATCCAAATCGATCGAATACAGGGCGAGACCTCCCAGAATCAGATTACGGTTGGAATTAGAAACCAAGGAGCGACGCAAGTGCAATTTGACGAAATCTTGACTGTCTATCTGGAAACACCACCATCTTGAAACAGCGCGAAATCGCTTGAGGGATTTGACGGGTAGGCGGCAGAGTATGTCCACGATGATATCCAAAGGAAGATTACGCATTTTCCAGCTGACGGCGCTTTCCTTGCATCAAGGGTTTTCTTTATGTTTGTGGAGATGGTTGCGTCACATATCCAAACCGACAGTCGGCGACGCGTAAGGCATATACGCGTGAAAACCAGACACGTAGTCATCAGACAAAGACAGATCTATTTATTCGAGAGTTTGCTTTTGTCCAAAGGCCGCCGATAACGTGTATTTTGGGACTCCACCTGTATTTGCATAATTCGAACGCAAACCAATAATTTTTGTATAAGAGCACCCACAATGAGGTGCGCCGGAAAACGCGTGGGGCAGCCGTCCTAGGCGGGCTTCACGCGTTTTTTATTAAATTTATTTATTTTTTTGTTTTATTTCACATGAGTCTCACGCTTTTTTGAAAAAATTGATTGGATTTTTTTTTTAGAAAAAAAACATTTATAATCGTTGTAAATTTATTTTTTATTTTATTTTTAAAATATTTAATAAAATTCGAAATAAATTATAAAAAATCCAAAAAATTTGTAACGGTTATTTAACGGCTAGTTTCAATTCTCTTCTATAAATATCCACAAATGTGTACATATATTTTCATTCCAACTCACTACACTCTCCAATTCTACTCTCTAATATTTTCCCACTTATTTCTTTTAAGTTCCAAAAATCTTATTTTCTATCCGAAATAAATGAAAAAATAATCACCTCAATTATCAACAAATCATTTCCGATTATAATAACAAAATTCTCGAGCATTGCAACAATACCAAGAACACAAGATGTATAAGTGATATGTCCAAGTCGATCCCGAGTAAGAAACTTGTTATGAGCAAATAACCAAAGGGAAACTCGATGTTTTGGGAGGATGAATGATTTCTCCAAGAGGAGCTTCCAAGGCCATCTTCCCACTTAATTAGCAAAGAACTGATATGCATGATGAAGCCATGTACTGACAGTAAACCAACCATCTAAGCACGTGGTCGCTGCATGCACCGACCCCATATCACGCACCAACTTGTCCCTGATACACAATATCTGCTCAACCAACGGTGAGTCTTCCCCTCTCCATCTCCATGGCCAAACGTAACCAAAAATGTTGTACGTGTGATTCACCAATGTAATACACATGCTGTCTTTCTTCATATGAATTTTCCATAACATTTTGCATATCAATGCCCCATTCCATGCTTTAAGATTTTTCAGCCCCAATCCACCCACCTCAATTGGACGACAAACTTGTGTCCAAGCAATTGGAGGATGCTTGCTTGGCCACACAAACTTCCTGCACATAGCATGAATAGCATTTAAGACGTTAGTCGGGATAGGGAGAATATATAGCCAAAAACAGTCCACTCCCTGAATCACTGATTTAATGAGTTCAAGTTTCCTTGCATACGATGAAGAATGAAGTGGCCATCATGTCTTTATCTTGTTCCCAACAACATCTAAAAGTAGGCTATAATCCGAGGACCGCAGCTTCCTCAAAGCTAATGGTATCCCAAGGTAAAGGAAAGGGAGCTCACCCTGGCAGAATCCAGTTATTTGAAAAATACTCTGTTGGACATACGGTTCAATGATGGCCATGTAAATGTTCGATTTCAGGATGTTAACTTGCAACCCTGCCATATCCCCAAACTCATTCAAGTAGTTCATAACCATGGAAATGCTTTGTACATCACCCCGAGAAAGCAAGAGTATCTGCATACACTAAGTGTGTTACCATGTAAGTTCTTACATTTCGGATGGAAACCAAATGAGCTTGCTCTTGACATGTGCTTGAGTGACCTAGAAAGTACCCCTTTGTGTAAATAAGAAGATAAAAAGGAGGTCACCTTGTCGTAGTCCTCTTTTACCATCAAAGTGCCCATGGAATTGGACATTCAGCGTAATGGAGTACAACGCCGTAGAGACACATTCCAAAATCCAATCAACAATTTTTTTAGGAAAGTTGAGGCAAGAGAGTACCTCATGTAAGAAGTTCCAATCCACCGTATCATATGCTTTTCGAATGTCAACCTTCAACATGCACCGAGGGGAGCCTTGCTTATGAGAGTATTTCCTCTACAGTTCTTGAGCAAGGTGAATATTATCAACAATGACAAATTGATTTATTTTTTATGCACAACAACCTCTGGCATAATATCTGGTATAGAAGGATGTCATAAGGTATGAGAGAGAGAGAGGATTGTTGATCAATTTCATCAAATTCTGTCATGCAAACTTTATCAACATTTGCTAGAGAAATCTCCCTAACTAATGGAGATGTGACAACTTCTTGTTGATGATGAGGAATTATTATGAGTTCAGTAGGTTAAGGAGAAGTCTTGATGCCCGATGGTTCAACATGAAGATCCATAGTGGCTGCTTTAGTCTGTTCTAGGGAGGGTTGTTGAACTGTTGTTTCTTGAACTAATGGTTGAGAGTGAGAGCCTGACTGCTCAGCAACAATATCATCTAGGTTCTCAGAAGCTTGTTGGTCTGAATTTTCAGTACTTTTCTTCCATGATTTGGTTACATAGGGCAACTCCAGTTCGTGATCATCTTTTCATACCTTGACTTTCATTCGTAGATAGCAGTTCCATATTAAGTTGATTAATTACAGCTATATCATCAAAGGCATTCGGGTACTGGGATCATAATTTTGTCTCTGTTCAACACAAATTGCTATTAACTTCTTGATCTTCATTAAGTCCACAATATAATGCTTTCTCTATAAGGCTTCAACAATGTTCTAAGTTTTGGTTGCCTTAAGAACACTCTTCTCAAGACCCACTACTTTGTCCAATGCACCATTCTTCTTCAACTTCTTCAGATGATTAACTGTCCTGATTTCTACCCAATTATCAAGCAAATAATTTCTTCTTCTAAATATTCATTTACTTCGTCCATCATCAGGTCTATCTGTGTTTGGACTACGGAAGCTGGTTCAGCTCATGGCTTATAGATAACAATCTTGTTTCCATTTCCTGGAGCAGTAGATAATTTGTATTCAAGACCTGATCTAGTAATCTCAATGGGATCTTTGATGATAATCCTTTTTGGACGAGGAGCTGGAAGAGCTACTGGGAAACTGATCCCTAGATGGGGCAGGAATTGTAGCAATTTTTGTTTTTGCAGCATCATGCTTTTCAATATCCTTCTTCTCACCAAGGATTGATGCAAGTGGAACTCATTCAACAACCTTTTTTCAAGCTGAATTGAGTCGGCTTAGTCTCTGTGGTCCTTGGCTTCTTGGGAAGTGAATGAGGATTGACTGCCTCAGAATCGCTTGAATGAAGCACTAATTTCTTTTTTGGTTAGGGAGAAGGATCCTTGATGCTCTACTTCTCACTAGTTGACTTCATCACATTAACCGTTTATTCTCCAATCTCCTTTTCGATAGTCATAAGGGCTAGATGAGATATGTTAAAAGGCTTGTCTCTTAGGCCTAAGCGCAATCACATTTTGTGCATTCAACTTCTTAAACTCGTGAAGGGTGACCTCTTCACTAAGTGGGACACCTACATATTCAAAAGTCGAATGAGTGGAATAACAAAACCATGTGATTGATTTTATGAAATTATCATGGTTTTTAGGGTCTGAAAGAGAATTGATGACCTGTTCACCTTGATTTCAGCATCAATAAGCCATCACCAACAACTTCTCAATGGTATAATCATAAAAGGATCCAGCCTTAACCAGAATAGGCTTCGCTACAACATCATCAAGGAGCTGGTATTCCAACTTATTTTCTTTTTTTTTTTCCAGATGATTTGATTTGCACGCTGGTGGCAGAGAATTAGGTTTTCATCTCCTCTAGAACAAATTGAGGAATTGTTGAAAATTCTGTCAGTCCTTCAGTGAGAAACTGGAAAATTGTTGCGAAGTGTGATTCATCAACCATCAGAGTATGCTTGTTCATAGGCATAATGATCTTCCCTTCAGCAGAGACGGATCCTTTGGCATATAAATTCTTAAATTCAGGTACATAGATATCCAAAGAGGAGCTAAGCAAGACTCGGAGTCCAGATGACTCGAGAAGCTTAAATGCTCCGACAATGGCAGCATCTTATAGTGAATAGACAAATTCAAAATCCACAGCATAAGCATTAGCGATGAACGAAGGAGTTGTCATTTCTGCAAAAGATTTCTTGAAGGAACATTAGAATAGTTAGAACGCAAAAGAATATGAAGAAGGAATTCTAATAGTCTGCAAATTTGAACTACGCTAAAACAAAATGAGACAAACTGATATTTATATGTGTAGCTTGAGTTAGACAGTCAGGACATGTGTCAACCTGTACGAACCAATTGACGATTTTATTGGAATAAATTCAAACATTAAACAATTTTAAAAATTTCGAACTTGATAAATGCAATTTAAAAAATTTGATCGTTGGTTGCCCTGAATTAAGGAATAAATTATTCATTAAATTCATTACGATATGATAAGATCAGATATGTTAGGAGTACTGATTAATCAATCAGTGAGACTCCAAGTCTGACTGACAGTTGTCTTATCAGTAAGACTTTCTGAATCTGTTTCTCCTAAACTCAATAAAGCCTAATATTTTTCATGAAATAGGATAAGTTAGTCTCAACGATTTGTTTAGTGAATATATCAGCTTCTTGTTGCTCGGTTGAAACATACTTCAATCTGATGTTCTTCTTCAATACATGATCTCGGATAAATTAAAATTGTGTCTGATATCTATATGATTAGTTTGAGAGTATAAAATTGAATTGCATGTATGTGATGACTTGTTATCATTGAAGGAATGTAGTATGGTATGGTGTGTAGGATTGTGTAGAAGATTTAAATCTTTCACACCAGTTAATTATATTTGATCATTTTTTATATATGATATGTATAAAATGTGTTAAATCTTTTGCGGATTAATTAACTTAAGAATGCAATATATAGTTATATGGGATAATTTTTTATTTCGAAATAAAAATAAATAAATTGTAATTTGAATCAGTGTTAAATTATACTCCTAATTTTTTTTAAAATAATATTTCACCGTGCATTTTTTTTATTTCACGGTGAAATATTATTTTAAAAAAATTAGGAGTATAATTTAACACTGATTCAAATTACAATTTATTTCGTTGTCCCAATTACTCGATCAAATTGCAGGTAATTATGAATTGTAAGATTTTCTAATAAATATAGTCTTCACTAGAATTACCCATAGCTTATATATATGGCATACAAATGACACGATATTTTCGAATTTTCGAACTTCGAATGAAATATTAGAATCTTGTTTTATGTATTCAAATACTGATAGATATATTATATTTCAAGTTATTTTTTAATCTAAAATAACTACACATATATAAGAAAATAAAATTTATATTTATTTTTGATACTCACGGAAAATTTTAGGGTCCGCTTCCAGCAAGTGTCACTAGTCCAGACGTAGGTTTTGAAATTACTCTGAGCCTGAAATCACAAATAAGATCGTTAGAAGGGGGCCAGGAGGGTGTCCTGGCGTAGCCCCTCCGATGCTCGACTGAGGATATATGGGGGAGCAGCTAAAGGTGCTGATGAAAATAATATAGTGAATCCATCAAATGAACACTCAAACCTGGTATTTATAGGAGAATACATGTTCCCTTGATGGGCTTGTCTTCCATTTGGGCTAGGGATGGGCCAGGGATAGTGGGCCCATCCATGTGGTATCAATTTTAAAAATGTGTTTCTTGTAATCCTGATCCATGCGTATAAAATAAAAATATATAGGATACCAAAAATTATAATAGGTGGAACAATAAAGGGAAAATAAGATTTATTTCAAACAAATTATTCCCCAAATCCCTCCGAATCAAATTCTAAAAAATAATTTACATTTCATTATTCATTTCACAAGTCTAATTTGTTGCCCTAATTTTAGCCATCCCACAGTAAATAACCTACCTATAAATATACAAAATAAGCCACATACATACCACCAATTCCATTACACTACAAACACTCATCAAGCCCACACATATTCCACATCCTTATTAAAAAGTTTGATTGATTAGCTCCAAAGATGGCTACTGGCTAGCAAGTCAATCACTTTGCGTTTGGTCCTCTATGTTGTGTTCGCTTCGGCCCGTTCTGGTTCCCCCACCGCCATCGTGCGAGGCCTAAGAACCGTACCTACAGATGCTGAAACCCCAGATACTGGTTTCAACGTCGCATTAGACCCTAAGGATCCAAATGTAGTGCAACTTGGGAAATTTGTTATTGATGAAGAAAACAAGGATGCCAAGTCCAAGTTGAATTTTGGTAGGGTTTTCAAGGCAGCTCTGTCAGGCAGGAGTGGTGAAGTACTCAGATATGCGCTTGTTATCGGTGCATCGGACAGCACCGGATCCGACGAGTACTATGCGTATGTTCTGGTCGACCAAGATTCTAAAGAAGTTGTTGCCTTTAAGAAAAAAAAGTAATTGATGTTAAGGAAAACGAGTCAGTAGTTTACGACATTATCTCTGTAGTTTAAATAATCGAATATTGTAGTATGCATGAATCTTGCATGGATTTATTTTAAATGTAAAAACTCATGCAATTAATGAATTATCGAGTAATTTTTCTATATAAGATGTGTTTACACCCTAGTACTGTTAATTTAGAGCAAGTTGCGACTTCATATTTTTTTAAAATTTTGTAATTAATTAGCCCGTCTAAAATTAAAATTCCGAGTATTGTGTTTTATTTTATTATTTATTTGGAAACATTACGGGAAATGGGAAACTGAATAAACTCATGAACATGTATATTTTAACAAATACGTAATGTGTTGGAAACTTGGAATACTTTGTTTGGCTTAAACACTCAATAAATTATTCCCAAATTTGGGGAGAAATTTATTTTAAAAGTAGGTTATTTCACTTAGACTCGGTTTATAAAATTGTGTGTGTGTATCTCTAAAAAAATAAAAATAAATAAAAAAGAATGATAGGGCCGTGAGGGAAACTAGCCCTTGTTTGATTTCATTATATCCCGAAAAAAAAAAAAAAAAAAAAAATCTCTCTCAAAAGAGAATGATTTCCTTTCCTTAAAATATATTTTCATTATTCCATAAATATACATATATATTTGTTGGATGTAATACTTGCGATTGTTTATTAAAACAATCGAAACATGTCATTTGAGTTGTTGTACGATTTAAAATATTTGATTTACATTATTAAAATCCGCTATGACTTTTGGTAAAGCGACAAACGTTTGGTCCTACAATTGACATCAGATTCAAAGTTACATGTTCGATTTTCATTAATTGCAATGAGTGTAATTATTGAGAAATAGATTTTTAGGGTGTAATAATAGTTTTTGTTTGTTAGAGCAAACTAAACGCGACACTTGATATCCTATATGATTTAAAATATTTGAGTTGCACCATTATCATGAGTTAGATTTTTTGATAAAGCGATAATCACTCGCTCCGACAATACTTTTTCAATCATTTCAACATTTCTTAACATAAACTAATTTTTTATTAGAATGTCAAAATATATTCCTTATTGTATTAAATTTTAATTCAGTATGACATTTTGAATTTTGATTATCTATTACAATATATAAATAAAGGTAGAGACCTTTTAAAAAACTAATTTTTAGTTCACAAAATCTCTGTGAGACCGTCTCATTAGCCAATTTTATGAGACATATCTCTTATTTGGATCACCTAAAAAATAAATTTTTTATGCTAAAATTAATATTTATTATTGTAAATATGAGCATGATTAACTCGTGATAAAGATCTGTAAGACTGTCTCACAATAGGCCTACTATTTTTTGTTAAGCCATTTTTCTTATTCAAAATTTTCCTTTAAAGTTATTCCGAAATTGCAAGTTTAATCCTTATTTTTGGTTAATTTACAATTTGTTTGATGCAAAATTCAAAAAAAAAAAAAACAATTAGAAAAAAACTGCTTTTATAATGCGGAAATTTATAAACTACCAAAAGTCATGCACGTCCCCAAAAAAAATTTATGTGTCAATAATTACATAAAATTCTTGGATCTAAATCTATTACTTGGAAAAAAAAGGTATGTATACATGCAACACATGTGCCTCGATACAATATTAAATATTATTGTTTGGCATCATTATCAGATGGTAATCGGCGCTATTAAGTATTAAACTTCGATCTACCGCAGTAACCTCATGTCAAAAAATACTAAGGTACATCTTTATCTTGAAATCATTCATCCAAATATACCAAATATATGGTTGTAAACGAATCGAATCAATTAGAAAAATATTTGTTCGGATTCGATCCAAAGTCGAACAATTCAAAAAAAATTAGCCGAACTTGAGTTTAAATTATTATTTTTTATAGTTCGCGAACTTTAATATTTATAACATATATGATATGATTATTTATTAAACAAATATATTTCAAACTTTAAGATCTTTTAGTTTTGGTGATAACAAACAATGCCTTATTATACTAGATCAAGCTGTCTTTGCATGTATTATAGGTACTCGACAGTTCTATTAAATATTTAGAAGAAGTCATTCAACCAATCTCAAGATGCAAAGTTATCCATCCGCTTTAGCCTTAACAGCTTATTTGATCTACTTGACCACTTGAGCTTATAAATATGTGACTTAAGACCACCCAACCATTCCCTCTATCGAAGCATATCTGAAAATGGTTGAATAAGATATCTTCATATTGAAGACACACATCTTACAAGGATCCTACCTACTTTATCGAAAAATTTGGTTAACTGATCATGTACTATAAACATGACATCAGAAAATCAGAATATTTTCCTAAAAAAACATAGCTCAAAGCTAGTTACATTTTCTGTCAGCGACCGTTTCTTTCTTCATTTGGAAAATGACAAATTTCTTATTTATTTAAGTGCATTATGAATCAAGAAAAGATAGTGACAACAGTGCCTTTGCGTTAATGAGCTACAATCAAACATTGAACGGGACAATGTAAATAGCACTATAATTAGAGGATGCCAAGAAAAGCTCTAGCCACAAAATCGATCACATTCAACAATTCTTTAAATCTTGCATTCTATGAAAGATTTTTGAACACTCTTCATACTCATATCTAATACTGCTCAACAACACTCGTTTCAAGAATATCTATCATATCATCTAGGGCTTCTAAAAACTACTCAACTGTTTCTTGTCAAGATTTTTTGAGGAGTTGCTCGACAGTTTGAATCTAATGATTCATTATTTTCTATATGTTTTGTTGTATTAGTTGTGAGACTTGTTGTCTCAGCCTTTGAAAGTTAACTATAAGTTTCAACTTAGCTAGTGGATAAGTCCTAAGGTTGAAGCGGATCATTACAAAAGTTGTAAAACCCAAGTCTTATAGTGAATTTCTTCCTAAGTGGAAGAAAAGAGATGTAAAAGGATATTTCCTTTGAACTTTCATACATCTTGTGTCATTTTGTTCTACACTTATTTATTTTGTTGCTTGATATATTTGAGTATAATTCCACACTATTATGGTCAGATTGTTTTTAAGTGTTGAGAAAATTAAGTCTTGTATAACTAATCCTATCAAAACCGATCGTATTATTTGTCAGTGTTTCAAAGAAATTTTTTTAAAAGTGTTTATTCATTCCCTCTAAACACAACAAGTAATATTTGAGCGAGTTTTTCTCAACCTCTGATATATATACTCAAATGGCTTCTTCCAACAAGATTTCAATATTTTCAAAGGAAGATAATGACGACTGAAAAATTCACATGCAGACATATTTATCTGCACATGATAATGACATGCGGTATGTCATAACTGAGGCTCCCATAAATATTCTCAAAGCCAATATAACTATTGATGTCACAAAAGAAGATCTTAGATGGTGGAAAAGCATAGATCAGAATGGACCACTAAGGATAAGAAGCAGACCAAACTTGACAATGTGACCAAAGACATTCTGTACAAGACACTGGAAAGAAGATGTTCACTAAAATAAAGACATTCACAACTGCCAAGGATATCTGAGAGAAGCTAACTCAAGTGTGCGAGGGAAATAGCCAAACCAAAGAGAACAAGCTCATTGTTGTCATTCAAAAGTTTGAGAACACAAAAATGAAATCTGGAGAAATCCTGAATGAGTTTGATGAACGTTTCAATAGCATTGTTATTGAACTTGTTTGTTTCTTTTGGTAAAACTTACTCTAACCATGAACTTGCCTTGAAGTTAATGAGAGCATTACATAGAGAATGAGATATAAAGACGAGGGCCATGAGAGAATCAAAGGACCTAAGCAAAATGGAGTTGCATGAATGTTTTGCTGATCTCAAAGCCTATGAGTTCGAGTTTGAGATTCGAATTGAAGAAGAGTCATCTACATCGCAACCAATTAAAACCTTGGTTGCGATGTTGTTGTTCCCTTCGGTTGAAGATACTACAAGCAAGAAATATGTTGAGCAACTGAGTAATGAGGTCATGTCTATATTAGTTAAGAAGTTTGGTAAATTTATGCTCAAAAATCAATTTAAATTTAATAAACCTTATTACAAAAAGAACAAGACAGAGGATGGTTGCTAATGTTTTAACTGAGGCAAGAGAGATCACTTTATTGCAGATTGTGACAAGCCTAAAAAAGATGAGAAAAAACCGTTCGAGGGGAGACGATCGAAGGAATAGAAAAAATCTTTCAAGAAGAAGAAAGATCATAAAGTACTTGTTATTAAGGAGAACAAGAGCAAATGCAAATGGGCAAATTCAGAAAGTGAATATTCTGGAAGAAACCCGCGTAAGTGAAAGTGATGATGAGCTAATCCACATTTAAATTCATCTGTGGCAAATCTCTTTGCGACGGTTTAAAATTGTTGCTGAAATTAGCAACGGTTTTCTTTGGTGATATATATCTCTTTCAGGCATAGTTTGGTACACATGATAAGATAAACATGTGATATATAATATAAGGATAAGTTAAGGATAAATAAGATGTATGAATTATATTTAATGTTTGGTATGATTTTAATAAGAGTGATTAAATTTATATATTATATTGTAATGACAAAATTAACCTTATCATAATAAATTTTATAATTTCAATGTTGTTGCTTGAGTTCATATTTTTTATCTGTTCATGCGCCGATAGTGCTTGCATGATTTATTTATTTTTACCTAATTTTATATATTATATAATATGATAATTGAGCCATTGATTTTGTGAGTTAAGTCAAATATCAATTTCTAAAATTAATCGAGTGATACTAATAATTTTATTGATATTTATAAAAATTATTTATATAATTATCTCGAATTCATTTATATAATTATCATATTATATAATATATAAAAATAAATAAAAATATTTATTTGATTTTAATTTCTACCTACTAGCATAGATTTATAAAAATCATTTATAAATTGAGGGCAATTAAGTCATTTGTAGTGTATTTTATCATTAAATTAAAATTATCACACCTAATAGAAGGGACATTTTATCATTCTAAAAAATTATTTATCAAGTGAGCTTTTTAAAAAAGTACCAAACATGGGATAAGGAGGATTATTTATCAATCCCTCCCTTATCTCATGTACCAAAATATGCTTTAATGTTGTTGTCAGTTGTCATCCTCGTTGCTATCCCATTATGGACTCAGATAATTTATACTAAAAAAAATCAAATTTAAGTTAAAAAAAATTATAACTTTAGATATTATATTCATAATTAATTGGCATTAAAGTAGCTGGGAATTTATAAGAATCTTCAGAAAAATAAAACTTGAGTTGACATGGACGTCGCGTGACCTCCAAACTCCGGGCCCTAGTCGATTCTAAAACCAAAAAAATAGAACGATGGGCACAAGATCTGTGAGGGGTGCACAATATGAGTCGTAGCATGATTCGATTTAAATTTTATAGTCTCGAACACGATCTAGAATTAAATTTCAAGTTCGAACTCTGCTCGTTTAAACTTGAACTCAACTAGAGCTCGGTAAAATCAAGTTCGAGTCGAGTTTTGACGGAGTCGATCACGAGCATCTCCACACCTTCATCTAAATCGAAACCTAATTCAAAACTCATAATTTAGTAATTAACACTAATCACGTCATGAAACCTTGCAACAACGAATTAAAAACACGTTTTTTATTCAATTTAAAATCATACACTTACTTAGCTTGGTTAATAACAACAATAGTAATAATAATAATAGAATCGTCAATTCCATAGGTGAAAGGTTAGTCATGGAAAACAATAAAAGCTTTCAAATCTCTAAGATTGGATTGCATATTGTTCATTTTCTATTTATTAATTTACTTTTCTTAGAAAATATTTCCCAAATATTGCTCACATGATGACAATACCATTGTAATACTAAGAATATGTCTATATATTATCAGTATATGTATATATATATTATTATATTAAAGTTGAGACATCTATTGATCCGCGGTATGACATTCTCATATTGTCTCTATCAATTTTTATAACTATTATATTACCTCTATTTTTGTTTATACTACAAAAACAAAATTTATCCTACAACCAAATTACAAAATTTGATGGGAAAAAAAAAAACAAATTAAAGACAAAACTATGATAACAAAATAATCAATTATATATGAAATTATTATATTTTTTTCGTATAACGTTTAAATTTAGCAGAGAAAAATTATAATTTTAGTCGTGTAAATTGGTTTGTTTTGGGTTTTATTCATATAAATTGTTATAATTTAATAAAAATCCAATAAATTGGATTATTTTTTCAAAAAACACTAAATCTAGATATTGCTTAGTTGCACCAGTTGGTCTCTAACGTGACTAATGCGACAAGAATAAAGCTTATATTACATATATTAAAACATAAATAAACAGATATAAAGATAAATGACAAATTTTTTAACTCTCATTTTGAAGTCTTGAATGTCGTTTTACTTTATTTTTAAAATTTTTTATGAGATGAATTTTAACTGTGAGTAACATGAGTTTATTATAGTCACATGTTACTTAGGAGAGAATCGGTGTCAAATAAACCATATTTGAAAGATTTAATGGTTTCAAAAAAAAAAAAACCAAAACAAATTTTTTTTAGAATATTATAAGTTTCGGAGTTTGACAAATTAATCCTTAAGAGAACTGAAGAATCTAACTGATTTTGAACAGTCATGTAATTGTAATTGAAGATTTCGTTCAAACTGAACTAGAAAAATCTTATCAATTGAAGAATTTGTAACTGATAGGACATCAGTTAGAACTGATATGTTCAGCTGAACTGATCAGTTGATTTATAATCAGTTGGCCACGTCATCAGTTGAAGTATCAGCAGACATTCTAACAGGTCATACCAAAGCAGAACAGATGAATCAGAACAGAACAGTCTAAATACCTCGTACGACTGTCGGATAAAGTAGTTAGCCAAAGATTCAACGGATATTTTTCATTTAATACATTCAATACGACCGTTGAGATCGAAAACTATATATAGCTTATTGAATCAGTTGAAGAATGTTACTAAAAGTAAGAGAACACACACGAAACAAAAAAGCTTTAATCTTCAATCAGTTGCGATAGTTTTCGCGAGTACTTTATAAATTTACAGATATCGCACGAGCATTTTCAGTTTATTACTGTAAAAGAGTTGTTAGACTAAGAGTATCAGTTAGGCAGTGTGTAAGATCAACTGAAGTGGATTATTACAATCAGTCGTAATATATCAAAGTCTTTTGGTGAAATCATATCCTCATGATAGAAATGGTGCATGCATGACATAGGAGCATTTGAAGTCTTCGAACATCCATAAAAATTTGTATATTAGTTTCCGTTACCGTTTCAGTTTTACTCTACATCAACCTTAAGTATTCAATCTATATTTCAGTCCCTTCTAAACACTTAAACTATCCTAACCGATCCTATCAAAATCCAAATTACAAAACAAACTTTGACAAGTTACATGACTAAAATCAAAACATACCAATTTACTGGACTAAAATCGCAATTTTCCCATGTAATTGAACTCCTATTGCATTCTAAAAAATTTTATTTCAGGAACATTATAAATTAGACACCTATAATTCTATATTGAAGTTTTACTTATCCTAATAATGTTTTTCACAAATAATCCCTTTAATTAGCTTGAGACAAATATTTTACTTTATCACCACTAGCTCCAATATCATAATAACAAGCATATCCAAAGCTTTAAATTAAAATTTGAACTTCTTTAACAATTAACACCACGATTTTTTTTTAAAAAAAAACCGAAGGGATTTTAAGTCAATAATTTTTAAACCGAAGTTTTTATTCAATAATTAAAAAAGATTAATAAATCTAATTACCTAGTCAACCATGCAAGCATCTACAAAATCATCAATTCCATGCATATGTGAAAGGTAATTATTGCCCTTGATTATAAAAATTAAAAAGCACAATAAAACTTTAAAATCTCTGAAATTTGATTGCATTTTATGCATGATTTGTTTGTCAGTTCATTTATATAGAAAATATTGCTCGGACAATGAAAATATTATTGTAATGTTACGAATATATTAGGTATATCGCCAGTCAATCTACCAAAAAATAGCCAAAATATATCAAATGAGACACATGCGAAGTAGTTGTGGTGCTATATAAACACATAGCATCACTCTCCAATTCCTGACAAACAAGAAATAAACCAAGACGAGGCAATATATCATATCTTCAAATGGAACTCAAATCTTGCTCACTTCTCTCTGCAGTCCTCCTTTTCCTGGTGTCGTCATTTCATTACCAAGTCTCCGCCATTTCGCACAGCGCCATCGTCGGCGGCTGGCAGCCAATCAAGGACCTGAACTCGCCGAATGTGTTGGAGATCGCTAGATTCGCAGTGTCGGAGCACAACAAGAAGTCTAACGCGAAGTTGCAGTTTGTGAAGGTGGTCAAGGGTGAAAGCCAAGTTGTGGAGGGTATGAATTACAAATTGGTCATCACTGCCAACGATGCGGCTGCCGGAAACGCGCCGAGTGACTACGAGGCCTTGGTGTGGGACAAGCCTTGGGCACATTTCAGGCAGCTCACGTCTTTTGTGAAAGTTTGAAGGGCGATTTTATGTATAAGAATGCCTTTAATAAGATGTATGTACTGAGACTTAAGAGGATATAGATTTCATTTTTCTCTTTATCAATATAAATGGATTTACCCAGCCTTTTGCATTCTTCTGCAATAATTGCATTGATACATTTTCAGAGCACAAGTATAATCTTCTTTTGACCTAAAACAAGTACAATCAACTGCCAAAACAAAAAAAGAAGAGAATAATCCCCTTTTAATTCGTATAATTTTATATTTAAATTTTGACGTAATCGTGTACTTTCATTCAACAAATTTCGATATTTCAACTTATATTTATTTGAAAACATCTATTTTGATATGCTATCTTCGTTTTCTTGTCTATTTTAGTCATTTTTTTCAACGTGGTGATGACGTGACATGATGATGTTAAAAGTTTTATTTCAATTAGATATGCAGAATTAGGAAGTGTGGTGAATATGTCAAGTGTTTTTGAATGGTTTGTGTGGATTCTCGATCGCATTGTTTCAGTTTCAAATCATATGTTGAGCATGAAATATCAGTCAAAGGACTTTTGTCAATCTTATGAAATCTGATGTTAATGCCAGTATATTAATAAGCAATTTAATGGGTACGTATCTTCTTATCTGAACAAATCAATGGGGGGTTATTTAGAAACAGGTCTAGTTTCACAACCTCGATTGCCCTTGAGGAGATAGAATAGCATTTTCAGCTGCCAACATTTGAAGTCGGCACAAGAAAACTTTGGAGGCTTTTCGTCGTGAATGGGAGCAGAGGGGGCAGTAGGCACGGGAGTGAATGATCCAGTTGACATATCGGCAGAATGAAGATCAGTAAGAAACAAAAGTAATTCGTCTTGCCATTGTTATTTGTTTTTCTTCTTGATCTTCGGAACAGTGAACAGTACGAGTTGAGTCAAATAAAATCTTTTTACGCAAGACTAATTTGCCCGTATGAATGTGCTATACGAAATGAAAATCGTCCCCAAGATACAAAAAGTGCAATTCCAAAAAATGCAGCAATTTTTGGATGCAGCGAACAACGATATGCATGAAATTCAAGTTTCGGAGGAAAAATGATGCAATGAAATGAGCATGCAAAAAGTGTATGATGAATGCCTGCTGAGAGACTATTTAAAGAGTGAGTCATATAAGCCAGGGGACACACCCAGAAGACACACTCTTCTGTGATGAGTCAGGGGACGCACCCTTCTGTGATAAGTCATGTGACGCACGCACAAGCCAGGGACGCACGGTTCTGCACCAAAAGATCGACAGTGACGCACTGATTGGAGGGTGCAAACATTAGACACACTGTTTCGAAAATAAAATTATTTTTCAAATAAATTGGGTCGGGCTGAGCCGCCGACCGCACGTGTGTGTTTCACCGAGATCGAGATTATCAACATCTTCCTCCTTCCAAAAACTTCTGGTGTCCCTTAAGGCCTGAACCCTTAGCTTAATCTCGAAGCTAATAAAGAATACTTTTCTTGATATATTTTCCAATGTGGGATATTCTCGCTTTCTTTCGTTCACTACTCATCATTTATCTAACACTTTGATCCGTAAACAACAATAAACAACACAAAATCAATTAACCATTAAGCGTCAATTAATTATTTCTCAAACAAATTATAGAAACTAACACCAGAGATTGTGGGAAAAGACTACGTAAAACTTGCTACGCAAAGTGACAATTGTAGATGGCTTTCTACCCCCACTGCAGAGCTTTTTTGCTGCAGGACTAAACCCAGTGGATGGAATATAAATGAAAAGTTCATTAAAAAAAATATAAATAAATAATGTAGAGGTAAAACAATAAATTCATAAATGAAATTGGTATATCTATAGATATATATACAGAAAGAATATATATACATATATATATTATAACATGTGAATTGTTAGGGCAGCGCACCTCCCATTCCCTCTGCGCCATATTTGGCGCAGAGGGAAGTTTCTTTTTTTAAAAATTTTTTTTGTTTTTTTTTAATTATAAATATTATTTATCTAATAATATGATATTATTATTATATTAATTTAATAATTGGATAATATTTTTTTATTATTTTAATAATTAAATATTTAATAATAAAAATTAAAATATTTAATTATATAAATTTATAAATATATTTTTAAATAATTTTATAATTAAACATCTAACACACAAATATTTCATAATAAAAATTAAAACATAAAAAAATTAATGATAATTATATTAGAAAATTTATAAAAATATTTCTAGTTTTTTTTTATTTTTGACATTTTTAATGCTCGTAAATATTAAAAAAAATAAAATTATAATTATAATACTAATATTAACATTAATTATAATTATATTGTTAAATTTAAAAATAAATAATAAACAAATGGAATATTCTAGGAATATATTTTTTAGTGTAAGATTTGAAGTAAATGGGTTGGAGATGAATGTTATATTTGGTGCACAAACTGCACTATTTTGGTGCAGAAATAGATTTATGGGTTGGAGATGGCCTTAGAGTATATGATTTTAGTATGACATGTCATATCAAAACCTTTTTCTAATTTCCCGTAAAAAAAAAGAGTAGGTCTCTTGTGAGACGGTCTCACGAATCTTTATCTGTGAGACGGGTCAACCCTTCCGATATTCACATTAAAAAGTAATATTCTTAGCATAAAAAGTAATACTTTTTCATGGATGATCCAGATAAGAGATCCGTCTCACAAAATACGACCCGTGAGACCGTCTCACACAAGGTTTTGCCCAAAAAAAAACCTTTTTCTAATTTTGCTCCAACATAATATTTGATATATAAATTTCATTCATATACTAAATATATCTCACTAATTTTTTTCAGCTTTCTACAATTTAGGATATATAATTTTTTCTATTTTTATCATTCATTTGGAGATTGAAATTTAAAATAAATTCAAAATATATAAAATAATTAAAAATATTTATTTTAAAAAAAGTTATAAAACTAATATCCAAACAATATTTTTCATAGTTAATTCATTTTATATTAGAAGTAAAGTTTTTTTTATCAGCAATAGTTTCAACTTCATGATAACAAAAATATTAAATGGGTTGTTCAATCCAAAGTTTTGATGACTTTTAATAAAATTTTAAATTATAGAATTTTGTGGATTTGATATATTTTATTGACTTTTATAAAATCTCACATATTTACAAACACATTTCTATAAATTCATGTAGATTTTTTTTAAGATTTTTACATATTTTTATAAACTTTTTTTATAGAATTATATATATTTTGTACATAATTATAAATGTTATTTTTTATAAATTTTTTTGAACTAATAATTAACTGACATAGATAACATATTTTGTTTGAAATATTTTTTAAAATATTTATATTAGTAAATAAATGTACTTTTAAAATTTAATCCTTGCATGTAAATATGTATATATGTGGATTTGTATGTATGTTTGTAAATTTTTGAAATTCATCATTGTATTAATTTGTAACATTGTGTTTGAATGTAAACTACCATATATATACATATATATATGGTAATATATATATATATATATGGTAGTTTACATATTAATTTAAAATATTGAAAAAAATTAAAAAATCAATTTTTAGTCTAAGTTAATAAAAAAAATTAATTTTATTTATTAAAAAATTTACTATTATTTTCGATTATATGAGCCAATAAAATTTTATGTTTTTTTATATCTAGTATAATTTATTAAAAAAACATAATTCTAATTTAATAAACCTACATATTTCAAAAATTAGAATTTATAAAATAAAGAAATAAAATTCAATTTTTAAACAATGAAGGAAATGAATTATTTTATCAATTATATCATAAATATTATTTATGAATTATAGCGTAAAATTTTAATTTTATTTATATTTTTATTATGCTTATTGCGAGATTATTTAAATATTAAAAATTAGACAAAAACTTGTGTGAGACAGTCTCACGGGTCGTATTTTGTGAGACGGATATCTTATTTGGGTCATCCATGAAAAATATTATTTTTATGCTAAAAGTATTACTTTTTATTGTGAATATCGATAGGGTTGACATGTCTCATAGATAAATATTCGTGAGAACGTCTCAAAAGAGACATACTCTAAAAATTAAGTGACATTATTTTTTTTATCATCTTTTATTATTATTGAATATTATATTCATTTGTATAAATCATTATTTTAAAAATCATAAAATCAATTCTAGAATTCAAAATTTCATATGATATTAAAATAAAAAATCATTAAATAAGCAATCAACAAATCTGAAAAGGAAAAAAAGAAAATGGATATAGAGATATATTTTGAAAATTAGATAGAGTGATATAGATAAATGAGATGACAGAAGATGAGAAGAGAAAAGAAGTGATGTGAAATGAGAGAGAAAAAGAGCTTGTGTATGACTTAAAAGTAGGGGTGGTCGTTTATTTTCGGGTATCGGGTACCCGATCCGACCCAATCGGGTCGGGTATTTTAAAAAAACGGGTTCGTCGGGTACCCGATACCCGAAAATAATTTTCGGGTTCGGATTCGGGTATTTTTTCGATATCCGATCGGGTATCGGGTACCCGAAAATTTTTTAAAAAAATTTATGGGTCTATCCGTCTATTTATTTAAAAAATATATGTATTTTTTTGTGGCTAGTCATAACTCGATATAATGACAAATGACTAATCATTAAACGATATAATGACATGATATTGTGTGAAATATGAAAAATACATGTGTTTTTTTAATTTACTAGTCATAATATGATATAATGACTAGCCATAACTCGATATAATGACGTGATTTTTTGTGAAATATGAAAAATATATATATTTTTCAAAAAAATTAAATTTTTTTGACGGATACCCGACTGTCGGTACCCGAAAATACCCGATCATTTCGGGTACCCGACGACATGATTGGATTGGTGTCGAATAGTAAAATTTACTACCCGAATTGTCGGGTACCCGAAATTTCGGATATCCGAACCCGAAAACCCAACCCGCGCCCACCCCTACTTAAAAGTTTTAACCATACATCCAAATCTTTGGGTTGAATCAAAGAAATTTTTGACAATTTATAGTTGTACTTTAGACTTTAATATTTGTATGTTAATAAATTACATAAAGTTGTTAAAAGTCCAATGAAAATTTGAATACATCTAAACTTTTATAGAATTTTTAAAAATCAATATTAAATACCTCATCACTTTTTAAAACTACGTTAAAGTCTATTTTGAATATCGCTAGACTTCTATAAATATTCAAAATTCTTGATCGAATACCTCTAGACTTTTAAAATATAACAAAGTCATTAAATTACCTATATCGAATATACAATTTTTTAACCGAAGTTTTTACGCAATTAATTTATAAAGTACACTTACTCTTTTATGCAATTTACCTACTGAACCAAAACCTTTAAAAATTTCTAAAATTGGATTGCATATTATGCATTATTTCTTTATTAATTAACTTGTATGCAAAATACTTGCCAAAGCCAACCTACCAAAAATAGATGCAAATATATCAAATGATGTATTTGCATATTATATAAATATGATGTAATATATCGCCAGTCAACCTACCAAAAAATGAGCCAAAATATATCAATTGACACACATGCTAAGCAGTTGTGGTATACTATATGGCATAGTTTGGTACATAGAATAAGGGATGGATTGATAAATAATCCTTCTTATCCCATGTTTGGTACCTTTTTAAAAAGTCCATGATGATAATATCATGGGCCCTTGATAAATAATTTTTTAGAATGATAAAATGTTCCTTCTATTAGGTGTGATACTTTTAATTTAATGATAAAATACACTACAAATGACTTAATTGCCCTCAATTTATAAATAATTTTTATAAATCTATGCTAGTATGTAGAAATTAAAATCAAATAAATATTTTTATTTATTTTTATATATTATATAATATGATAATTATATAAATGAATTCGAGATAATTATATAAATAATTTTTATAAATATCAATAAAACTATTAGTATCACTCGATTAACCTTAAAAATTGATATTTGACTTGACTCACAAAATCAAGGGCTCAATTATCATATTATATAATATATAAAATTAGGTAAAACTAAATAAATCATGCAAGCACTATCGGCGCATGAACAGATAAAAAATATGAACTCAAGCAACAACTTTGCAATTATAAAATTTATTATGATAAGGTTAATTTTGTCATTACAATCTAATATATACATTTAATCACTTTTATTAAAATCATACCAAACATTAAATATAATATCATACATCTTATTTATCCTTAACTTATCATTATATTATATATCACATGTTTATCCTATCATGTGTACCAAACTATGCCTATAAACACATAGCATCACTATCCAATTCCTCACACACAAAAAGATACCAAGACGAGGAAATATACCATATCTTCAAATGGAACTCAAATCTTGCCCTCTTCTCTCCCCTTTCTTCCTGATCATGGTGGCTTCATTTCATTACCAAGTTTCCGCCGTTTCGCGCAGCACCGCCGTCCGCTTTTGGCAGCCAATCAAGGACCTGAACTCCCCGCAAGTTTTGGAGATCGCTAGATTCGCAGTTTCGGAAAACAACAAGATGGCTGGCGCGAAGTTGCAGTTTGTGAAGGTGGTGACAGGTGCGGAAGGCCAATATATTGGGGGTACGTATAACAAATTGGTCATCATCGCAATTGATGAGGCCGTCGGAAATGCGCCGGGAAACTACGAGGCCCAGGTGTGGGACATGCCTTTGGAACATATAAGCAACTCAAATCTTTTGTGCAAGTTTGAAGGGTGATTATATGTATATATACAGAGTCGGTCTTAAAAAAATTTGGGTCTGAGTATAACTTTATAAAGAGATTCCTAAATCATAATATGTTTTCATATTCTTTTAGAATCATAACTTTTTCGAATTAAATCAATATATTAAAGACAATTATAAAACTAACAATGACAATAATAAAAAAGTTGTATTATAATTTAGTAATAAGATCAAACATGTACAAAATAATAACTATAAAATAACTTGTCTTACAGTTTTAGAGCTAAAAAAAATTAAGCAAATTGTTCAATAATCTCTTCTCAATTGATAACATTGTCAATTCATTTAATCTTTTCTTGTGACACGGTTGATCATGATTATGTAATCATGATAGTCAACATGATTTTTAAAGCAATGTGAGTATTTAAGAAATATCTATATATTTTTTCAAGTAATTCACTACATCAATTATAGATTTTCCTTTTCTTGGTAATAAGAACTTCAAGAATGTCAAATCCGAAAATAAATCATTATCATTAATATCAGACAACCCAATGAGTCAGAAAATGAGTTTTTATATTGGTCCAATTATGTTACTATATAATAAATTTAAGGACTAAAAAGATTTTTTTGTTTATGTTGACCACAAAAAAAAATACATTTATATTGGAAAAAATATCAAAAGAAATAATAATTTTATAAATAAATTTAAGATACCCAAAAATAATAATAAAAAAAGGTTAAATCCATGCAAATGAAAAATAAAATTTTGTGATATGAAAGAAAAAATAAAATAAGATCGAATTTCCCACACCCGAACACATGCAATATTTTTAAAGGTTTAAGTCTTATTTAAATGACTAATAACCTAAATAAACTAAAGTTTTTAAAGAACCATGATTTATTTATTGGAAGGAAATACTGAATCAATCTCTCAATCAGATCAATAAATGAATAAATTAGTCTTCCAATATACAAATGCTAAAAGAACTCAAAGTCTCCACACTGTATGAAACATTTTCCGTGTCATCGACATCCTCAATTATCTCTTCTATTATCTTTCTCGTCCAGATTATTACTTGAAACAAAAATTATTCAGTACACTCATATATCCAGCCATTAATTCAATCTCAAGGATAATGACAAAAGCTTTAACAACAACAATAAATAATAAATATACATGAAAAAAGGATGAGAAAAAAGCAAGAAGAACATAATCCAGATCAAAATTGCTATCATTCACCACTTGGACCATAGAGAAACAAGATGTGGCTCACATGCTCCCCACATACAGTACTTTGGCCCGTATGAACCAAGATGTGGCTCTCATATGACAGACAAAACAGAACATCATCCACAATGAGACCCCATCATGCAGCACTTTGACCATAGGAAAATAAGACGTAACTCACATACTTCCTAACATACAACACTTTGACCCGCAAAAACAAATATGTGGCTCACATGATATATATAATCCAGAATATCACCAGAACATAACTAAATACAGAATTTTAACAAATAAAGAAACAATACAATACCAAAAACAACAATATGCATCCGAACCAATTATTGTAGAGCATTTGTGAAATAACGTCGAAATACGAGTGTATAAACCTGATATCTTTAGCTTAATTATGAATATTAAATCAAGAATCTTGAGCAATATCAAATCTATAAGTAATCCTAAGTCATTGTTCGGTATATAAAGTTCATGCACAACTATATGTTACTGTTTAAATCCTTATATCATAATATCCTAAATATTGGAAAGTCGGATGACAAGCATTCTAGCCAAACTTCATAATGTTAAGATTCTATTGTTAAGTTTTAAGATAATATTTCATACTTAACTTGGACCTAACCTCTTCCAACACAAAACACCAATTATTTACTTGTCATCAATGCTTTTATCTTATCACTCTCAAATTCACTTGTCATCCTCTTTTAACATATTGGTCCACATTTAAACTCTCGAAGAATGATACAACAAAAACAAAATTAGTGATCTAGTTATCTTGAATAGTAAGAATCGAATGAAGAGTAGGTCTCTTGTGAGACGGTCTCACGAATCTTTATTTGTGAGACGAGTCAACCCTACCTATATTCACAATAAAAAGTAATACTTTTAGCATAAAAAGTAATATTTTTTTTATAAACGACCCAAATAAGATTTTTGTCTCACAAAATACGACTCGTGAAACCATCTCACACAAATTTTTGTATCGAATGAAATAAGTGGAATATGAGTGAAGTTCCTCCTTCCGTCCAATTTTCTTTCTACTACAATGGAAGACGGCGCGAGTGAGTTAAAATCAGGATTTCTCTTTTGTCCTCACTTTATATATAGATTTTGTTTTTATAAAAATTCCCGATCCACTAATAGGCCTAATCTACTTATTTAATATTTTATTTTAAATCCCACTAACATTTGATTAGTATTAAAAATCAAATACATGTATGTATCGTTTCATAAAAAATTTTTTAAAAAATAACATGTATGTATTGAGACTTGAATTTAGCCAACCTTCTGCATTATTTTTGAAATGATTGGATTGGTGAAGGGTAAAAATTTGTGTGACACGGTCTCACATATCGAATTTTGTGAGACGAATCTCTTATTTGGGTCATCCATGAAAAAATATTATTTTTAATGCTAAAAATATTACTTTTTATTGTGAATATCGGTATGATTGACCCGTCTCACAGATAAAGATTCGTGAGATCGTCTTACAAGATATCTGCTCTTGGTGAAGATATTATCCATTTTTTTAGGAAAGTTATAATAAAAAAAGTATAATCTCCTTTTAATTCGTAATTTGACATACTCATATTTATTTCAAAATGCATATTTAAAACTAAAATATTGTTATATATTTGTATACAATCAAATCTCACTTTTAGACTCTTAGTTTGTTATCTCTGATTTTTTTTTTTGGACAATTTTAGTTTTTTTTCTAATGTGACAATAATATAACACTTATGAGTAGGTATCTTGTGAGACGGTCTCACGAATCTTTATATGTGAGACGTGTCAACACTACCAATATTCACAATAAAAAGTAATACTCTTAGCATAAAAATTAATAATTTTTTTATGGATAACCCAAATAAGATATCCGTCTAACAAAATACGACCGTGAGACCGTCTCACACAAGTTTTTGCCAACACTGATTATACATTATTCTATGTACTGTTATGTCAATATTCTTTAAAAAATAAATAAAATTGACAAAAATGAAAAGATAATGAACCAAAAATGATATTTGATAATGCATGAAACAAAATTACAAAGAAACAATATATATATGACTAAATTTATAATTTTCTTGTTCTCCATTTTATTTTTATGAAAAAACGTATAAAATATAAAATTAAATAAAGAAAAAACTAATTCAATATAAATATTATATTTTATTCAAAAATATAAATAAAATTATTTTTATATTCAGAAATTTTAATATATATATATATATATATATATATATATATTATGATTATGAGTTAACGATGATTAAAGGGAATAATAATAATAATGACAAATGTCGATTCATATCAGCCAAATGTTCACTACAACTAAATAATAAAGAAATCATAAATGAGGCACGTTTGTTGCGAATCTGCAGTGCACTGAACTCTGCTATGCTCCCAATCTCATCACCTAATTATTAATCAAGAAACAAGAAAATTGCCCGACAAATGTATGATCCGTGCCATTATTCTCGTTTTTATGTTTTACTCACTCACAGATACGCACATAAAATATTAGTGGTTACGAAGGTGTATAGTGGGATAGTAGTTTTGTGATCATATTTTGATTTTCAGATTCAATGGATGATTTCTTGGCCAAGGCAGTGGATGTCGCTAAGATTGCTGGAGAGGTGGAATTTTACTCGCAATTGCTCAATCTTATATTCGTATTTGTTGATTTGATTTGTTAGCATTGATAGGATTAGCTTTGGCCACACTATTTGTTGTTTTGCTCGATTTTGTGACATCTATTTGGTTTAACTTCTGCTTCTAAGGTTATTAAGCATGGGTTCTATCTGACTAAGCACGTTGAGCACAAGGGCCAGGTACGATCTTCGCATAATTTTGATCTAATTAATGGGTACGTGTCTGGGTTGTCAGAATGTCAAATTTTTATGTTTCTTAGAAATGTTTGGTATACAAAAATAAATTCAGGTGATAATGCTATCATTGTAGAAATTCGGCTGAAAGCTTTTATAACAATGCTAGTTTTATTTCAGTTAGATGTTCAGAAGTAGGAAGTGTGGTGAATATGGAAAGTGATTTCTGAACTTTGGGGTATTTCGAATGCTTCGTGTGAATGCTCCATAGTATTGTTTCACTCGCAAATCATATGTTGAACATGAAGTATCAATCAAGGACTTTTGCCCATCTTATGAAATCTAATGTTTATCCTCGTATTTTAATAGGCAAATTTAATGGGTATCTTCTTATCTGGACAAATCATTGGGGTGCCTTAGTAGTGGTCAAACGTATATTATTTTTTGTGGTAGAGGAATTTGAATCTGTGTGGCCCTTGTTTAAGAAAATGTATATATTATACGTGCTCCTTGATGGGGCCAAATGCTGGTGAAGTGCCAATGCACCTGATTAAAGTTGAATGGTTGTGCATCTAATCTTCCCTCCAGATAGAAAAGTTGGCGGCCCTTTGTTTGGATGCATGCATTATGAGTAGTGAAGTGAGATAAACTTAGGTACTAGGAATAATTAAGTTGTCAAGATAAAAGCTTTCTAATTAGGTGTGATGGGTTATTTCCTGCTTTTGAAGATTGCTGAAAATGATGGTCAAGCAAGGAAAAGAGAGAACAAAGACATCAATAAATCTTAATGTTTCTTGTTTCTGATAATTTTTTTGACATATAACAATGGTCCATTTGTTTCTGTGGATAGGTGGATTTGGTCACAGAAACTGATAAGACATGCGAAAAACTGATTTTTGATCATCTCAAGCAACATTTCCCTGAACATAAGGTTAACTCTCTGTTTTGGCCTTTTCTTTTCCGGTTAAAGTTCTCAAAGCTAGTATTTTTCTGTTACTTGGTTTTGGTATTTGTTTTATTTATGCTTTTCTACCGTAGTTTGTTGGGGAAGAAACCACAGCTGCTTGTGGTGCTACAGAATTGACTCAAGAACCCACTTGGATTGTTGATCCTTTGGATGGAACAACTAATTTTGTGCATGGGTATGTATCTTAATTCTATTACGTTTGCAATGAGACATTCTGAACTGTAAATCATTAGATGCAATAAATCCTAGGTTTCCATTTGTATGTGTTTCTATTGGATTAACAATTGGACGGATTCCAATGGTCGGGGTTGTCTACAATCCAATTATGGATGAGGTAAAACTATCCACCTTCGAATTAATTCTTTGATTGTTTAGATATTAGGTGATGGTCCAACACCTAACATTAATCATCCTATCCTAGCTCTTGCACCTGCTAAATTTTCATAATTTCTATATATATTGTTGGTAGTGTTATCGACAAAAAACTCAAATGCACAGCTAATCAAATGCGTGTGTGGCCTCTAAAATAATCACTAACTTGGTTCTCTCTTCTTTTAATATTTTTACAACTGTATTTTTACATGGTATTCATGTGTATCCTTTTTTTTATATAGTTTGCTAGTATATTGATAAAAAAACGTTTGATTTTCAATTTTCAGCTTTTTATGGCCATCCGTGGTAAAGGTGCTTTCCTCAACGGGAAAGCCATAAAAGGTATGTGCCTTTCTGTTTAGATCCTTAACTGTCCATTCATGGTTTGGTGTAATGACCACCAGTATATTTCGTATATGCAGTATCTTCTCAAACCGAGCTTGTGAAGGCACTTCTTGCAACAGAGGTTTTCAACTTTATATATGAAATTAATAATGCTTGGTTGTTGGATAGTTGTTGAGTGTATCACTCAGTGTTCTTTGAAAAATAGAAAAATGACCATTCCGTCTTGCCAATAACAAGCCCATCAAGTTTAATTAAATGGAAATTGCAGGTGGGAACAAAGCGTGACAAGGCTACTGTGGATGAGACCACAAATAGGATCAATAGCTTGCTCTTCAAGGTGACAGGGTACCCGTCTCATAATACGGATTTGGGTATAAAATCTTTAACTTCCTTGGGTAAAATACCTGAAGATATGGGTTGTCCACTGATCAGGTTAGGTCCCTTCGGATGTCTGGATCTTGTGCATTAAATCTCTGTGGGATTGCATGTGGAAGGCTTGATCTGTTCTATGAACTTGGTTTTGGAGGCCCTTGGTAAGATTCTTTTAATATTTCACTTGACCCTGATCTTTTAGATTACTTACAGTTAGTTGACCTTTTAGGGATGTAGCGGCTGGTGCTGTTATCGTAACTGAAGCTGGAGGACTCGTAACATTGGAGTAATTTGTTACTTACAGTTAGTTGACCTTTTAGGGATGTAGCGGCTGGTGCTGTTATCGTAACTGAAGCTGGAGGACTCGTGTTCGACCCGTAAGTAACAAATTACTCCAATGTTGACAATTGAACAACAATAATTTGGTTTCTTTATTATATTGTAATTTTGAAATTGTTTTGTGCAGTTCTGGTAAAGATTTTGACATCACGTCTCAACGTATAGCAGCCTCAAATCCTCTCCTGAAGGACGAATTTATCAAGACATTGAAACAATCTGAATGAGGGTATGCCAACCAGAAATGCTGACACTTGGGATCGGAGTTAAGTTTCTTCTTTCTAAAAGCTTTATCCTATCCTCATGCCCTTTTGTGAAATTATAGACAACTCACAACCGTAATCGAGATCTCATATTTCTATTTACTTATCATTATTTCTGTGGTTGGAGGCCTTGTGTCACACAATCTTATTATTTTTAAAATAAATTGTATGGGATGTTATAATTTGATCTAGTAAGTATCCATTTTTGTTGATGGGTTCTTGTAAGTTTTTATCCATTCTTTATCTAGCGTATAGCATGGAAAACAGCAACTCTTACAATTTAAATAACAGAAACGAACACCAAAGCATACAACAAAGAAGTAATAGATATACTGAATACTATTCAACTGAAAATCTACACGAAGACTTAATGTAAGGACCGCAAAAGCCGGTATCACTCTCTGCTCATTCCAGCAAAACATAAAATGTGACATTTTATATCAACTCTGAAAATTAAGGATAAGCACTCAAGCTTGGAAACATAAAAGATACAAAAAAGAAACATATGGGCAAAATGAGCGAACTCTGTTTAAAGCACTATTTGTCATACTCTATCTTGTGCCGGTGTTCCATACCCATGGTATCCATTTATATCGTTATGCATTTTACACAGGTTAGTAGACTTCTTTCTCTTTAACGATACATACCATGTATATACTTCCATGATTGCTGCAACAAAGGCCAAACCCACCAAGATTCCTATATGTGTTATCCTCCATTTCTCGTCCGGATTTAAGATGTTGAATCCTTGCAAATGTTGACGATGCCTAGTACTGTGATGGAATATCCAAGGAGATGGTGGTAGATGTTCCAGTAAGATCTGTACTTGTGATTCTTTTTTGACCTCAGAAGCAAAGCCAACACCTGTGTCCAAAGGAGACGTTAGGAACACTTTTCAAAAGATTCAAGAAAATTCTTTGACTTTTCTTGACTTCAGATTTCTGAGTTTGAACAGGTGGAGAGGAGTGCTAACTGAAACGGCATTCTATCGTACCTGGATGGTTGCTATAGAAAAGAGGATTATGCCGATGATTCTGTAAGATGTGAATTGAATTACATGAGTGATGAGACTGGCTTCTGAGTTGGAGACCGGTAGCCCAACCCACAACTCCCATAATATAGGCTGAGGTTTGGCACGTTGAGTGAAGGTAAAACCATGCTGGGTCTGCTGTAGGAAACACCTTTAGGTACCTTGCTAACATGGCACCGAAGGGAATCATGATCCCCCAGCTTATTGCATTCAATACACCATGAATCTGAATATTCACTGAGCACAATCAGGTTTACAGTTTAACCAAGTTGGAGTACAACAATTAGGCTGGTTTCTTGATATTATTAAGTAAGAATTTAAGAACTCATGTTTCTTCTCTTTTTTTTCGAGATTATGACCCCTGTTCTGGTACCCTCTCTCCTGAAATAAGGTCTAAAGTCCCCATGGATTGGACATTAGGTCCAGAAGTAGAATGGGGGGACAATCGCTTGAAATCAAACCTTCTTGCCACACCTGGTTGACAGTAGAGCTAAGATTATCAAGCTTTAGTGTAGCAAATATCACAACTGCATTTCCTGAATACGTTGCTGATAAATCTGAGACTGGAAAACTCAAATCCCCTTCCTGTAACCGAGTCTGATAACCATTGATAGGTGTGGTGTAAACTCTCATTGTTCCATCAGATTTCTGAAAAGCCACAAGTGCTTGAGCCCCTGCCATGCCTCGAGAATTTGAATTAATGGCCCACGCCACCCAATATGAGGACGAAACCCCCGCGTGTCTGTAGGCAATTTTAACTGTTTGAGCAGATTGGTCATAATCCCAGTGTAGAAAAGAGTTCAAGTATGGGAGATCATTGCAGGAACTGAAAACCTGGTTACTAGCAAATTTGTAGGTTGCACATGATTGCGCATAGGATTACACATGCTGAGAAAGCAGAACAGTAAAGATCAATACAAGTTTCAACATTCTAGTGTATTATGAAACTGTAATATTGGATTCTTATAGAAAATCAAGAACTGAGGTCGTGAAAAATAGAGAACATAAAAAAATGAAGAGTGTTTTTGGACAAAATTAATGGAGAGGTAGGCTTATATTATATAGAGTGAAACAGTAGGTGGGACATTGAGTGGTTAAAGTTTGGTGAAGCGAAGGTCTTTTAAGAGCGGAAAAAAAAAAGAATTCGACTTTATCTGAGATTTAGCACATGGTAAAATTCGGTCTAACAAATTACAAAAAAAAAAAAAAAAAAGCGATAGCTAACGCGGTATGAAGACCTGGAGGCCATGAATTCAAAAGTACAGGTACACAAATCTCTTTACATCTCAGTAATACATGATCTTTGATGCTTGTTTATGAGTTTTGTTGCTTAAAACCCAACCACTATGTAGGTGTATGTATTGTGTATAAATTGTAAGTCTTGGGTATATGCTTCTCGATCTTTAGCATATACATATCTATTATCTAATATACATATAAATATACCACTTTCATTTGTGAATTTCTTTATATGTCCTTGTTCATTTATTTAATTTAAGTTAGCAAATAAATTAATAGGTTATCTTAAAGGTTTTTTTTGTAATTCATTGTCCATCTTAAATGAATTTGGATATTAATACACATTCCTCTTTCTTCCCTAATTTTTATGCCAAAAAAATTATTTATTTAAATTTTCTTGTTAATTTAAGTTAGCAAATTAAATTAATAGGTTTTTTTAAGAGTTTTTTTGTAATTCATTGTCCATCTTAAATGGATTTGGACATTAATACACATTCCTATTTCTTTTTTAAATTTTATGTCAGAAAAATTATTTATTTACATTTCTTAGTAAATTTTTTAACAAGTTTATTGTTAAATATGAACTAATAAAATCATATATTATATATATATTGAAATATGATAAAAGATTTCTAACATCTAACAGTACATATATGTCACTTTCAATTGTGTTTTCCCCTATGTACCCTTATATTTCTAGATTTTGCAATTTGGCTTCATGGAGGATTAATTTTTTCGCTGCTTATTACCATTTGATAGATATATGGGTCCATTTATTTCCTTCTCATTTATTTTCTTCCTATGTTTCTTCTTTTCCTATTACTGCTTCACCATGGTCATTACTGTTGATGGGTTAATTCATCCACCTTCCAGTAAACTCACCGATTTCTATCGCCTGCAATTTGTTTATGTCGATGTGATCCTCAATTTCTCTCTGTTATTTTGGTTTTAGTTCTTCTACTTTTCATGGCTCAGGGTAGACGGCCGGCTGCCATCTTGGGATTTGTCTCAGGGTATGTGTTTTCGCTCTCTTCATTTCTCTCCTGCTTGCTTTGTTGATTCCCCTTTGCATCTTCCGAGTTCCTGTATTTTCTACGTGTTCTCCTAACGTTATTTTCCCTCTTAGCTATGTGTGTTATCTTAAAGAGTTTCATGTAATCATTTTAATTTGGCAGCGGCGCTGCTCAATTTCGGTGTGTTGGTGGTGCCGGTTTATCTACTTCCAACGGTTAGCTGCTTTTAGGGATGTAATCGAGCCGAGCCGAGCCAAGCTCTTGAATGTTTGAGCTTGGTTCGTTTATAATCGAGCCGAGCTCGAGCTTTATTTAACGAATATATGCATGGCTTACGAGCTTATTCAAGCCTTTATCGAGCCTAAACAAACTTAATAAATATGAATTATACATTTAAATTTTCATTAAATTAATTAAAAAGTAAATTATATATTTAAAGAAAAATATATTTTTCTTATTAAAATTTGTAAATTTATTATAATAAATAAATTTAATAGATTTTTCTATATATTTCATAAATAATATGCAAAATCAATAAATCAAATATCAAAATTATTATTTTTTCATCTAAAAGATTACTCATTAACTTACCAACGAACATGTTCACGAGCTAACGAGCCGAATACTGTAAAGCTTGAGTTTGGTTTGTTTATCTTAACGAGCCTCATTAAACGAGCTTTTATCGAATCGAGCTTCGAATAGCTCACAAACGGTTAAGTTCGTTTACATCCCTAGCTGCTTTGTTATTTTCACCATGTTTATTTGCATCGATTGGATTGTTTTTCCCCCTTTGATCTGTTTATATTTTTTTATCGCATGTGCTGCTGTCGTTCAATGGTATAATTCCATCATACAGCACATATTGTGTCCGTTCCTCTGACGTGTTCTTCTATTTGTAAGTAATCTGTTGTTGTTTTCATCGTGCCTTTATTTTACTTGGATTTTTTTTTTCTCGGTTTTCCTATGTTTATTTTTTCGCACCTGAAATACGTGGGTTTTTTCCCCCAATTGCATTTCTTTTTAAAATTCAGACAATGAAGGAGATATTGCTGGTATCAGTGTCTTGCCAATGGTTCCTTCATGTCAATTATGTGGCGCACATAGATTCCTTTGTGAAGCTCCATCTTCTTGTTGCGCATGTGGTAAGATTAGATTGGCATCTCCTATTACTCAGATTGCATTGCTGGAATTATTCAAGGACCCATCGTCTCCCTTGGCTATTTTATTCCGTCGTAAAGTACGATTGTACAACAATGTTTTTTCTTTCACATCATTTGGGGTTAGGCTTGACAAGGAATTGACTTCTCTTCAACGTGGGGTATACACATTTCGTGCGCCTGGCTAGATTTTTCATTCATTGCCACCACTTATACCTAATTCGGATGGTGCAAAGTATTTCCAACTTTATTTTTGGGACAACGATAATGAGTTGGAAAATAGGATGTCCGTTTTCCCGGACACTTATGTTGACAGAGAACTCATGGTTTTGCTGATGGACATAATGAAAGTAAGCCCTTATGCACAACTTCTAAAGAGGATAAATCAGTATTCTTCAATCATAAACTTAAGATTGCATATTTCCAAAAATGTTCTCGTTGACCAGAGATGTTATGACAGCCCATCCGCTGATCAAGTTGCGGCTATTTGGGTCGAAGGCAATGATGATGCTAACATTCCACATAACAGGGACATAGTTGCTTGTGGTCATAATGGTCAAACCCATCAAATACAACATTATTATGGTTATTATGATTCCTTGCAATATCCATTTTTTTCCCGTATAGGGACAATGGGTGGCAGCAGAATATTCTGAAGGTAAAAAATGAGTATGCCCATGTTGACGTGCATGAGAGTGTGCTACCACTTGCAGATGTTAATTACTTCGATCGTATTATTGCTGGTGAAAGTCGTGGTGCGTTTTTAATCTTTTACCTCATACTCAATTTTAGTAATTATTTCTTGCAATTTCCCCCAAACAAACAAGATAATGGTCGGCTGCATATATTTATATTTTTGTCATGCAACTAATTTGTGTGTATTTTATTTGTTTCATGCAATTGTTTGTGAAAAATATGATAGGATGGTTTTTTGTAGGGAGTACTATTGTTACAGGTTGCAAATTCATGGCAGCAACACTTCGTTAATCTTGTATGGTGGTCAATTACTGCAGCAATTTGTTGTTGATATGTACATTAAACTAGAAACAACGAGATTAGATTACTACAGAAGGCACCAAAGTGAGATAAGGTCGGAATTGTACCGGGGTGTGGTTGACAGTGTAGCCAATGGTGAATCACGTGGGAGTGAGGTCGCGCAACAGTGTTGTTTTACCAGCATCTTTCATAGGAGGTCAAGGAGATTTGCGACGTCGATATCTTGATGCAATTGCATTGATTCAAAAATTTGGAAAACCTGACTTGTTTATTACGATGACTTGCAATCCGGATCGGAAAGAGATTCGAGAAAATTTATTTGAAGGTCAGCATGCTCGTGATCGTCCAGATTTGGTCTCTCGAGTGTTTCGTGCAAAATTACTTGATCTTAAGGACCAGATTCTTAAAAAGTCTATATATTTGGCCCTGTTTTTGCTTATGTTTATGTTATCGAGTTCCAGAAACGAGGTCTACCTTATTGTCATATGATTATTATCCTGCAATCTAATTATAAGATTAACTCGCCTGAAAGGTTCGACTCTTACGTTGTTGTTGAGCTTCTAGATAAAGATGTTTTTCCTCGATTGTTTGGTTTGGTCTCATGACATATGATGCATGGACCTGTGGCACGTTAAATTTAAAATGCTCATTTATGGTTAATGGAAAATGCAAAAACCATTATCCTCGCCATTTTTTAGAACATTCTGTTCAACGATCTGATGGTTACCCTATATATGTACATGAAGAGAAACGATGGTCGCTCTGTTGAGGTTCGGAATTGTACAATGAATTCTCAATGGGTTGTTCCTTATAATTCTTATCTACTCTATCGCTATGATTGTCATATCAATGTTGAAATTTGTTCTGGGCTAACGGCTATAAAATATTTATACAAATATATTTACAAGGGCCATGACAAAATAAGTGTTCATTTATCACCACATAGTTCTAACTCATTTTGTAGATTAAATACGAGCATTTCAGGATGTTCGCTGGGTGTCTGCTCCAGAATCAGTGTGGCGCATTTTTGAATTTGATCTGAATGAAATCTCTCATGCAGTTATCAATTTGCATCTACATTTACTTGGACAAGCACATGATCACCTTCTCAAATTACCAGAACTTGGGCAATGTGTTGGCATCCGAATGTGTCTCCAAAACTATGTTGACTGAATTTTTTAAGACTTGTTCGCACATTGTGGAAGCAACAAAGTTCTTATATTCTGAATTCCCAGAGCATTTTGTTTGGGATCGACCAACTAGAACTTGGAAACCAAGGAAACAAAGATAGGTTATCGGACGTGTTAACTCGGCAAATCCAGCAGAAGGTGAGAGGTATTATCATCGTTTATTACTTCTTCGTGTTCGAGGCCCTAAGTCCTACTCTGATTTGCTCACTGTTCGTGGAATATTTTGTTTCACTTTCAAGGAAGCAGCACAACGTATGGGGCTATGAGAAAGTGATGAGTAATTTTGAGTATTTAAATGAGGCATCAAGTTTTCACATGCCTATTGCTTTGCGTAGGTTGTTTGCTACGATCTTAGTACATTGTGTAATCTTTTGTTTTGTTGTTTGCAATCTTAACTGAAAATTATTATCATACTATATCTTATATAGACACGATGTCTTATTATTATATAGATTTATCTCTTTATTGGTTAGTTTGAAAACTTTTGTCAATGAATTGCTTACTCTATAATATTTATTGCACAATTATTGAAACATATATCTCCACGTGCATCGCACGTGCACCTACCTAGTATCTATAAATATGTCCATTCAATTGTGAATTTACTTTGGCACCCTTGTTAATTATGACTTTATTATATATAAATATGTCACTATGTCACTTCAATAAATATGTCGCTTCAATTGTGAATTTACTTTGGTATCTTTATTAATTATGATTTTTTATCTATCTATCTATACTAATATAAATTGTGAATTTATATAAATATTCTTATCTTCATTCAATACTAATCATTAATACATGTTTATCTTTTGTTTGTTTTTCATCAATTCATTTAATAATTATTTTTCATCTATTCATTTAATAATAATCATTAATACATTTTTATTTTTTTGTTTGCTTTTCATCTATTAATTAATGGAATTTAAAATATACATGTTTATTTTTTGTTTGCTTTTCATCTATTAATCTATAGAATTTAAAACATATTGTTTGCTTTTCATCTATTAATCTATAGAATTTAAAACCTATTAAAAATTGGAGTTTGTTAAAATATATACGTTTTTTGTTTGTTTGTTATAAGTGATTAATGTATTATGAAATAAATTAAAGAAAATATAATTTAATCATCTTTTTTGTAATGAAATTTACACTCTATTTTTTTAAAAAAATATATATCTTTAATGAAATTTAAATTAAATAAAAGAATAATGAAATTTGCATTTTTGTTTGATTTCTATTTTTTTATTAATTAATGAATTTTAAAATATATCGAATAAAATAAAGTTTATACTATTGTTCAAAATTTTATAGTTCTCCAATTTTTAGTATGTTTTATGTGAAACAGTTTCATTGTTATATAGTCCTGAGAGGAGGTGACCCAGTCATTTCCGGAGTGAATGAAACAATCTCATAAGAATTTCTGTGTCTATTTTATTTTTAACTTAAATAAATTAACATATATGAATAACGTAAATAATAATAATTAATATATCTCTCTTTGCTTGTTTGTTTTTTTCATATATTATTTAATATATTTTAAAATAAATTGAAGAAAAATAAAATTTAACCAACAGTTTTTAGAATGAAATTTAAATTAAGCCTTCATTTTTTGGAATGAAATTTACACATCATTTTTTTAAAAAAATTATATCTTTAATAAAATTTAAAATAATAATAGTAATAATAAAAAATACACGTTCTATTGTTTGTTTTTCCCAACAATTAATTAATTCTAAATAAAATTGAAAAAATGAAATTTAGCCACCATTTTTTGAAATGAAATTTATACTTTATTTGTTTTAAAAAATATGTCTTTAATAGAATTTAAAATGAATAGAAGAATAATAAAATTTACAATATATTTTCACATAATGAATTATATCCTTATTTTAAAAATAATCTCTTTTTGTTTGACTTTTTTTTTTTTTTTTGATTTATGAATTCTATTTTTATTTATTTTTTTCCCTTTATTTGATTTTTTTTACATTAATTAATGCATTTAAAATAAATCGAATGAAAATTAAGTATACATACACCCTTGTTCAAAATTTTATAGTTCTCCAGTTTTTGAATTGGTATTTTGTGAGCCGGTCTCATGGATATATCCTTCAAATGGGCCAATCGATCAATTTTCAGAGTGAAAAACAATGATTTTTCATGATTAGAGTAGGATAGGAAACATGTTTCACAAAATTGACCTGTGAAACAGTTTCGTAGGAGTTTTTATGCAATTTTAATTTTTAACTTGAGTAAATTAACATCCACTAATAACGTAAATAATACACGACTAATAAATTTGAAAACTCTTATAAAATTGTGTGAATTTATATATATTTCCTTATTTTCGTTAAATAATATTAATAAATACATGTCTTTTTTTGTTCGTTTTCAGGTATTAATGAATTTTATAATAATTGAAAAAAAATGAAATTTTATTTTTGGAATGAAATTTACAGCTTTTTTCCAAAAAAATATATATATATCTTTAATGAAAGTTATATAAGTGACACAATGTCACCAGCTTAACTCACGAAAACTTTCCAGGAGTTTACTCATCCCAGTACTACCCTCACTCTTGCACGCTTAACCCAACAAAACTGAATGATAGTGAAAGATTTAGCTTTTAATTCTAATGTTTCTTAATCTTTATGTCAAAAGTTATATTTGTTACCCACGACACAATATTTATTTCTTATAATTGTGATTTACCGTGCAAAGCCCTATACTAAGCTAATAGTGAACATAATGAGGATTGCATTGACGTGGCTGTCAATTTGCCAAATCGTAAAATCATATGCATGACAAACACAAATAATTGTCTGGTACCATAAGAAAACACTTCAAAAGAATCAAAATGAGTTTAAATTAATTTTATATGTAATAATTACTCTTATATACATCAAAGGGATAAAAAAATATGAATAAAAATGAATTCAAATTGTTTTTATGTAAAATAAATTACTTTACATCTACAGTTACTTAAAATGATTTTTAAGATTTTTAAACTTTTCTTATGCTTTTTTTAAAAAAAATTTCTCGAAAAATAATTTTTTTAAAAAATAATACAATTATCTTATGTTTTATGCCTTGTCAAATTTTCATCGATGAATACTTATAGAACTTATAACTTTTTTTATGACATTATTTATGTATAGAACTTTATAACTTCAAAATATATCATGAGAAATTTAGATATTATGGTTCTTATTATTTTGAATACTCATGTCGAATATGGTTCTGATTATGGGTCACATTAATAAATATTTTTATATTTAGACATAATATTGCAACATTATATAATTATATGTATATCAAACTTAAAACAACTCAATTATATTAATATTCAAGAACTCAGACAAAAATAAATACTGAACTTTATCGATGTATCGCAGATTTAATTAATTGCTAAAAAATAAAAGATAGTGTGAGAATTGTTCTCCTCATATCATCTTTGTATGTTTCATACGTGCGTTATACGTGCAACGTACGTGCATATCTTCTAGTATATATTATATAGAGCATAAAAATGTGATTTGTTTAGCTCTCATTACTTCGTGGAACATCATGTGCAATTGATCATTATTGCATATTAAAACGCCAATTGCTTGATTCAACAAATATTCACCTTAAAACTTTAGCAACTGTAATGATCATTTGACATCATGCATGTCGAATTCATATTGCTACATACCTTTGACAGGCTTTTATTAGTCTGGTAAAATGTTTTTCCATAAATTATTCACTAATTTTTTTAAAATTCGTCTATCATTTAATAATATCTTATAAAATTATATGCGAACGACTATCTCACAACTCAAATAAAAAAAAAAACAAACAAACAAACAAACAATTCGGGGTCGTCTCTCCTCCAGGCTAGCACAGACATATTTCCATATCCACTTCATGGAGATTAACAAATCCTTTTTAAGATGGATTAGATAGGTTAGATATGGCAATGTCCGACGGAATCCAACATTGTTCAAACCAACTACGCAAGGCTCCTCTTCTCACCATTCACCAATGACCAAACCAAGTGGGGTTTTGAACAATTCATTAGATTTTTTATTTAATTTTTTAAAATAATAAAAACCCATGATCTTTTTTTGAGTTTGTAATATCTATCACTTTAATTAAATGTTTACTTCGACGAAAATTAAAATATTGGGTTTGTTTGGTTCTGTTTTAAAAGTTTTTTTTTTTAATGTTAAAGGTGTAAATATGATATGAGTAGGTTTATTGTAAGACAGTTTCACGAATCTTTATCCGTGAGACGCGTCAACCCTACCGATATTCATAATAAAAAGTAATAGTCTCAGCATAAAAAATAATATTTTTTCATGGATGACCCAAATAATATATCCGTCGCATAAAATACGATCCGTGAGATCGTCTCACACAAATTTTTATCATATGATATATAACCAAGAAATTTGAAATGGTTGAAACTGGGTGAGCAAAGAAACCAATCCAGCTTGATGTATTCATAGATTATTTATTCAGTTTTGTATAATTGTTGTCCAAAATAAAATCCAAATTGAATGCAGGTCTTTGTCCAAATAAAGGAAATCGTCACACAGATGTCAATATTAAATATTATTTAGAGAAAAAAAAAAGATTTGTAATAAAAGACAAATATTAAATAAAAAAATTATAAATATATATATTTATATACTCCAATTTAAATGTAAAATGTCGAGTCTTAATTAAGAAAGGTGCAAGTGGCAGAAACCGTGGTTGCTGCGCGGCAGAGTGGGCTTGACCCACATCAACTGCCACACACGCATCCGATAATGTTGTCACTAACATAATTTTTTTATAGCAAGTGTTGTTTTTGTCTCATCCTTACTCACTTATATCTACTCGCGTGTATTTAAATTTATGACATTGATTGACTCGATCTAATGTAGATTAGAAAATAATATTTTTTTTGATCGAATCAGATATGAAATTTATCTCACAAAAATTATATATGATCTATCTGTCCACTTTATCATTCGTACGTATAAATTTTTCAAACTTAGTTAATTTGCTATGAAGTTTGTAATATTATTTATTGTTAAAAATAAACATAATTATCATATATTCTAGATTTTTGTTTTAGATGGTTGAAAGCTCATCTAATTGATTCCGGTCTTCCTGATGAGACTGCCCTAGATGAGATCTCCTCCGAGACTTGAGGTTCCCTGGGTGAGTTGACAAAAATTTGTGTGAGACGGTATCATAGGTCGTATTTTGTGAGACGAATCTCTTATTTGGGTCATTCATGAAAAATTATTACTTTTTATGCTAAGAGTATTACTTTTTATTGTGAATATCGATAGGGTTGACCTGTCTCACAGATAAAGATTCGTGAAACTGTCTCACAGATAAAGATTCGTGAGACTGTCTCACAAGAGACATACTCAAGTGAGTTTATCTTACTCCCGATATGTTTGTATACAAACCAAAAACATATAATAGACCTATCAGTGTAGCATAGATTTAAGCGTCTCCCTGATAATACCGATGTTCACAATAAAGAGTAATACTCTTAGCATAAAAAGTAATATTTTTTTATAAATGACCCAAATAAGAGATCCGTTTCACAAAATACGACCCGTGAGACCGTCTCACACAAATTTTTACCAAACAAGTATGGTATAAAAATTAGTTATGTTATTACTCTTATTTTAATCTAAATCACATCAATTAAAAAAAATAAATTAAGCTCCAAAAAGAACGTTTAAAAATCGATTGGACAAGCACGCAACATTTGTATTTGATACCGACAAAACAAGATATTAGCATTTGTTAGGAAAAGTAGTAGTGGAGAAATTTGATTTTTTTTTTTTTTTTTTTTTTTGTATGGACGAATACTTGAAACAAACTGTTGAAATCCTCATAATAAATTAAAATACTTGAAACAAACTGTTGAAATCCTCATAATAAATTAAAATATGAATAATTTAATCCAATATAGTTGATACTGTGTTCAAAACGGAGGAGCATCCCAGCTGTGGCTGTGAATGGCAACAAAACCAACTTTTCATGTCATTCCCCACACGCAAATCACTTCCAAACCAACCAAATTCAAATTCAAATCCCCTATAAAAGTCATTTATCTACTCACCTCTACCTCAAATGCCCGTTCAAGAAACCTGAATTTCATCGTTTATCTTGTTCGAACGAGTGTTTTCTTCGCTGATCAGTCACCATGGTTTCGATTGAGGGTTCCCGCTCAGACCCCGGCTGCAAGATTGCTTCTTCCTACTCCCAACAGCGTCTTTCCTATTTCTACACCCCGCCGCCGTCCTCAGCTAGGATCAGCCGCTCTTTGGGCCGTTCCATGCGCACTGTCAGGTCCAAGATTTTCCAGAGCGATTCCACTGACCCGATCTCTGGTAAATCTGGCAGTGTTTCTGATGAGTGTAACGGTACAGTTATCGATAAGGGGCCAACCGAATTTGGCATTGAGTCGTCAGCCACTTCCGAAACTTCGTGTTCTTCCTTCGATCTTGACGAGTTTTTGGGAATGTCGGGAGCCTACAGCGACCTGTTTTGTTCTAGCGATATTTCGGCTGAGCTCCAGCGACTTGCTAGCGTGCCTGAAGCGGCTGATCCAGGCATAGACTCTGAGCCCGAACCCTGTTCCGAGTTCTTGTTTTATTCGGAGATCGTAGCAAGCGTCGCAACCGAGTTTTTCCGACCCACTGTCAGAACCTGCGTCGATGAATTGCAATCAACGTCACCTGTCGTGAAACGATCGGCTGCGGGAAAGTTAAGATTGTTGGCGATATCACGGGCTGATAATCGGGCACTGATTGGAGAATCCGGCGCTATACCCGCTTTGATCCCTCTTCTCCTTTGCTCCGACCCAGGGTCCCAGGAGCAGGCGGTCACCGCTTTGCTCAACCTCTCTCTCCACGAACGCAACCGACCCTTGATCACAAACGCCGGAGCCGTGAAATCCTTAATCCAAGTATTGAAAACAGGCACCGCTGTTTCTAAACAGAATGCCGCATGCTCGTTACTGAACTTGGCCCAGATGGACGAGACCAAACTGTCAATAGGAGCTTGCGGGGCGATCCCACCATTGGTTGCACTGCTGATGAACGGGTCAAATAGAGGGAAAAAGGACGCATTAACTACGCTTTACAAGCTGTGCTCGGTGAGGCTGAACAAGCAGAAAGCCGTGAGAGCTGGAGCAGTAAGGCCACTTCTAGGACTTGTAGCTGAAAAGGATAGCGGATTGACGGAGAAGATAACAGCGGTGTTGAGTAGCTTGAGTGGGATTGAACTTGGACGCAAGTCCATCGTGGAGGAAGGTGGGATCGCGGCATTGCTGGATGTGATCGAGAGTGGAAGCGATAAAGGGAAAGAGTTCGCTGTGTGGACTCTGCTGCAATTGTGCAGATACCATACTGAAAACATAGGATTTGTTTTGAGGGAATGGGGCATTCCTCCTCCTCTCCTGACTCTGTCTCAGACCGGAACCTCAAAAGCTAAGAAAAAGGTCAGTTTTTTCAAAACATTCAATTGTTATAATTTAATTTGGGGATAAAGATTCAATCTTTTTGTCCCGACGATCTTCGTCGTACAATGTTATTAGTCAATAGTTGTCAAAACATGAAAAGACAAATTTTTGGAATAGTTGTGCTGTCTTTTTTGAACTGTGTTTCTCTTCGTTTTTGGCAGGCTAAAACTCTTATTCGGTACCTGAGTGAACCAAGATTGGAAGCTTCTTCCTCAAATCCTTAGGGCAGAGCTAGTTTGTAAAGTATACATGTGTAAAATGTAAAGAGTTAAAAGATTTATTTATTTTTTTTTAGAGAAAGATTCAATAAAATGAAACAAAATAAAATAAAAGTTGTAAGTTTTAGTATTAAAAGATTTGTCTTTTCTGCATTTTGATTAATATAAAAGATTGCTATCAAATATAATTTTTAGAAAAATAGAAGTTTCAAGATAACATTATTTACAAATTAAAGCATTGCCCTTTTTTCCTCATCTCATTGTCAATGCATTAAAAAGGAAAATAAAAGAAAGATAACAACTTAACATTGTTGAAAACCTTGCATGGCCAATAAAAAATGTTTAGGCGCTGTATAATTTGGAAAAAGATTGATTTTGATGGGCTTGAGAGAATGATTCCACATTTAGTTAGAAAATCTTGAAAGGTCTTCAAATAAATATATATTTCAGGAGAAACAAATCGTAAAATCGACTCGAACCAAAAATGATTGAAGACATTGCTGGTCTTCTTGATTTAACATTGACAAAAAATTTGGTAAGACAGTCTCATGGGTCGTATTTTGTGAGACATATCTCTTATTTGGGTCATCCATGAAAAAATATTACTTTTTATGATAAGAATATTAATTTTTATTGTGAATATCGGTATGATTGACCCGTCTCACAGATAAAGATTCGTGAGACTGTCTCACAAAAGACCTACTCTTTAATATTTACAAAATTATATTTGCGAGAAGTCCATTCCATTCAATTTGTGTGTGTGTGTCACGTGTACCATATAATAATACTGCGAAATCCTATCAAATTTTATGTTTCACAAGTTACATCCAAATGAAAGCAACCTCACCATCGATTCTATAATTAAGGTTGGATCTGGGAACTTTTGGGAGTGTAATTAATTAAAAAAATAATAATTAAAGCAGCACTAATTTCCAGCATTTGAAGGTATATCTTTAATTAAGAATAATTATATTGCTAAGATTGATTATAGCATCTTTTGGTTTATCGTTTGGAACGTTGCTAGATTGTATAGATTTTTGTCCTAAATTTTTAGGTCTATTTGGAAATTATGATATTATGAGATGAAAATATTACGATTTTGAATATTTTTAAAAAAACATATATTTGATCTTTTAAAAAAATCATATATAGTTAATTTTTATCTGAAGAAAATTGGCGACCTTTGGGCTGAAACTCACATCATGATCAAAAAATTGAAAACAACCTTGAATTAAGTGCGAATTTATTCTATGTGAAGCTCTTCTTCAATAGCAATTTAGGAAAGGAGAAAGAGTTTAGAAGATAGAGAATAAACTCTTTAAAAAATTTATTCAAAACTCAAGTTGACCTTAACAGTTGTCTGTTGTTTTTTCACGATATAGTTGACCGCTAGAAATTGTTTTTCAAGGTGCAGAAAAGGTCGACCGGTACTAGTCAGCTAATATATTATCTTGACTGAATCTTGTAACAAGTAAGAAAGATAAATAGATACAACAGACACATAATACAATGCGTAAAATAAATAACAACCTCTTCAACAGTAAATGCAAACAACAATTGTCTCTTGAACCCTAGATTAGACAAAATCACAACTCTAATGGATAGCTTTTAAAGGAGCAGGTTGGGTTGTTGAGTAGCACTTGATGACCCTTCATGATCAAATATGACTTGAGGGTGTGTGTTACGTTGAGCAACTTAATAACATAAAGATAAGAGTGCTCAAAATCTTGTTTAAGGCAGATTTGCAGAATACTTCAGTTGTATAGTTGTTCCTCAATGATGAACAATCTTGAATTTTAAATAGTTGAACTTCTCCGACGTTCAAATCTCCTTCAATGGTCATTCAACTTGTACTGTTAGCCGACACAAAATCCATGTCTTTTGTCTTCTTTCCCTTCATAGTAAGCTAAAATTAATTCTCCTCGACAGTCTATCAAAATATGGGAATTAAGGATTCTGAAAAACTTGATTCATGAGAGAAAAAATATGTACTGATCTTTGTCTTATTATAAGACATTCTCGAATCATTGAGAGATATCAGCCAATGTGCATGATTGGTCGAATGATTTCTTGACTTGTCCGGCTTGTAGGTAGATAAAGTAGCTTGAGGTACACATATACCACCTGGATATAGGTCTGGTATTTACCCTCCATCTCGTTGCTCTGGTTCGTTCGGCAACTGCAACAGAGGAAACTCCATTAAAGAGCCTCTAGTCGCTGCACATAATATGATTCTGTCCCATGTGGCAGCAGTCAACGTATATCGTAATGTATACCAGGTATTCACAGACATTACTACCTTGACTCAAGTGTCTCGGTGGAAGCATTTGACGTTTTATGTTTTTTTTGGAAAACATTTGTGTTTAGAAAGAACAAGGAGGCGGCATCGGGATCATAATGAATTCCATTTTGTATGAGCATCACAGCAATTCCGCAGAAGATAGATTAGCAGCTGAGGGAGCTCAATCCTTCTTTCTGAATTGATAATTATTTCGTATCTGTCAAAAAGATCAACTTAGCTACGGTTCCGCTGAGTAATTACGTAGTATCATCTATTCTTATTTTCATCCTTCTCTCATGCTACTCCCAACATTCCCATGAATAGTGAATAAAAAAGGCTAGGAGAGCAAATTAATTGTCACAAGTAAACAAATATGGGAGTAACATATCAACTCTGAATGGAAATGGTGTAAAATTCGGGTGAATCAAAAGTGGATTTTGCCATAAATTGACAAATATTGGATGGAATGCCTCTATTCGGTTTGGATATTCCAGAGTTAGTCCTGCATTTCGAGCAATGCTGACAACAAAAGGTCTAAATCCACAACAAATGATTGTCAATTCCCCCGGAACATTGTACTTTCTTTGTCAAGCCTTCTGTTAATACCTTTAAACAAACTTTTTTATTCCTTTTCAGCTCTCACCACTCAATTTTAATTTAAATTCAGTTTCTTAGACCCTATACTACATGTAGCATATCCAAAAGAGATGCATCGCATTCTGGGATCTCTACTCCCAGCATTTTCTAAGGAAGATCGTAAGAAAACGAGGCAAGGATTGGACTTTATTGGGTTAAATCAATATACCAGTTTCTGTAAAGATTGCATTTACTCCAAATGCAAATCAGGAGCACCGGGAGTTTCCCGAGCAGAGGGTTTGGCACTGCGTACCCCTATCAGAGATGAGATGCATGTTGGCGAACCAGTGGGTACGATAATATCTAGATTGATCTAATTTGACATCTTACTTTCAGTACATCTCACTAAAACTCCAATTCATATGTAGACTGCAATTGATTGGAATTGCGTGTATCCTCAAGGAATGGAAACATCGTGATGTTCTTAAAAGATAGATATAATAACACACCTAGGTTCGTCTCTGAAAACGGTTTCTTTACATAGAAGACAAAGTTTCAAATATGTGTTGCTGAAAATGGACGGCTACTTCCCAGGACTTGGAATTGTGGAGAAACCAAGTTCCTCAATTACGGACTTCCCCAATGATGTGAAGAGAGTGGAGTACATGAACACCAATTTGGAATCCTTGGCAACTGCAATAAGGTGTTATTGTATATATACAATAAAGCGGTTGTATATAATAATGAATATTGGATTAGTAGTTAATATTTGTCCCATAAATCACGCTGTTAACAAGAAAGGAGCAGATGTGAGAGGCTACTTTGCCTGGTCATTGCTCGATAACTTTGAGTGGTTTGATGGATATACTGTAAGATTTGGACTACACCATGTTGATTTTGCCACCCTTGAAAAAAGACTCCAAGATTATCTGCAGTTAGGTACAAAGAGTTTATTTCAATCATAAGAAACATGCAAGTGGTGCCTAAGGATAGGCACACAACTGAATAATGAAGTTTCAAGAATTAAAGACAGAGGTTCAGCGCTTTGATGTGAAGGAAAATAGCAAACAACACCGAAGAATCTTCCAGGAACTGAATAATGATGTTCCCATAACTAAACAAAGAAGATCTGCCTTCCAGCATTGTCCGGCTATGTTTCGGCATTTTCTTAAATTTTCCATCTAATTGGTTTATAGCTGGTTATGAATGCGAGATATGCGGCTATATTAATAGAGCCCTTGAACACTAGATATATTCTTTGGATTTCTAAGGTCAAAAGCGAATACACTCATATGCAACACCGGCGATTCTCTAGCATAATGTACAGAGTTGTATCTCCACATAAACCAGTGTTCACTTTTGTTCTCATAACTTGATGCAAAAAATTTTAAAAATAAAAACGGGTAGCAGATATATAACTATTCAGGATCATTCAAACATGTATCAATTTACAGGAACCCTACCCCTAGCTATGCAGAAAAAGAAAAAATGTTTAAACCATTTAAGTCATCTCAGGAAATACCATTAAAGTATCAAGGGTTGTTTCTGATCGAAAAGGCTAGATGTTATACGACTCTATTTTAAAACAGGAGCACGTTAAATTACCAAAATGAGATTTCTGTTCCGCAAACTGATCTGCCTGCAGCCTGCCACAAACCCATCTTCCTTTGAATTTGAATGATAAAGAAGACCTCGTTGAAGACTGCTATTATGTACAATACATTAAAACTATGTAAAAAAGCTACGAGTTTAGATGTAAGTTGTAAAGACTGACTTTATCAAGAAAATATGAGGCACTGTTAAAGCGGCTCTTCCTGGCACACGTCTACTTCCACCATGGCGATCTTGCCTCATAATGATGTTCTTCCCCATCCCATGAAATCTGACATGCTTGAAGACCAATCGAAACGTTAGGTTCCTTTCCATGGTGTGCAATCCATGTGTCAACAGCCAGAGCTTTATCATTATCTGTGGTGTATGCCTTCTTGTTCATGCCAAAAGGATCAAGTCCAGGACAGTTAGCCTCTGAAATTGCGGCTGGCATATACATTGAGTCACCCACAAGAGGAGCCCCACAAGCAGCTAATTGTGCCCGTATCTACAGTCATGACATCATGTAAGAGTAGAAATAAAAAAACTGCTGAGCTAGTTATTAAAAGCATGATGCCACTGGTTTATTCTATTGTGTATCAGCGGCGAAAAAATTTCAAATGAATTGAATAATAAATCATTCACACATTTATTGAACAATGATGAGACTCAGAAAGTTCAAAATTGTCATCCTCAGAATGGTTAAGCATGCGAAAATAATTTTCAAACAATCATGTCGAATTAGTTTTCCCGAAAGCTCAAACTCGCAGGAAAAAGCCGAACAACAGTTTAATGCTAAAATTTTCTCTCCAAAGTTTGAATTCATTGGAGATAGCCCAACAATAATATTTTATCAAAATAACTAATTTATTTTTTTAAATGAAAAAAGAGAAATAAGAATAATAACAGCGCATGATAGAAGCAAAAATTAATCCTAAATTCTCCCCATTCCCTCAAAGAATTCAGAACCAGTACCTGATGCGTGCGACCTGTCAGAAGGTTGATTTTACATTCATATGCAAAATTTTTAGCAGGCCATCCACAATCCTCAATGCCGTTATTCTCCTCGATCATACTATTCGGCCAGGGAACTTTCCTGCATTCTAGGACCTCAAGTTGGCACAAGTGCCAGCCATCAACGAAATCTGCACATGCAACAAATTTACATTGTGTCTGATTTATGTTGGAGAACATACATCAATGGTGGGTAAGGATTACAAATGAAGCCGATGAATAAACTCTTGAAGCTAAAGAGATTCAAATGATTTGGAAGACCATGGATTGCTCACCTCCAGAAATAAGCCGAGGTGCAATATTAACTGGCCGCATGTAGTGAGTTATTACTCCAATGGGCACAGGAGCAGCGGCAAGCGCAAGATAAAGCTTCTTAACCTTTCTCTCCTGAGGACAATAAATATGGATTTTATCGGTCCTATCCTTTTGAGATTGTCATGGTCTATTCTCTAGTTTTTGGTGTTCCAGTAAGAATTGGTGCACATAAGTTAGACGAAAATGAGGATAGAACGCTACCGATTTCGTAAATTAATTAGGAGATAATGCAAAAGAGCAACAAATTGCTGCAAGCAAGGGAGAAAATAACTAACTAAAAAGTCTTTGTGTATGTTCGCAAGGAAATAAGCTCTAAAATGAACATGCTTTAAATTATGATAGTGAATCAAACAATAGGAGAAGGCAACCAACCCTTATTTTAGCATGGAAAACCGAGCAGAACTCTTTTGTTCTCGCTAACACTACACTGCATATAAAGAATGAAGGATCACCACTCTTTAACTTCATTGCTATTTGATAGAAAGGGAATATTCAATCTTAACATACCAGCCCTCAGTGCAGTTATCAATCTGGTGGGTAGTGATCAACGGAGACTCTAATCCTAAGGCACGAGTAGCAAATGTCACACAACTCTCTTCGATATTATCCGTGGTTCCTCCGACCTGATCAAATTAAATGGGTGACATGAGAAAGATATATAGTATCTTTTAAGAAAATAACATCACAATCTCAAGGAAATTACAATTGACCATTATATGCTAAATTACGGTTGCACTTGGATGAGAGAATTTGATTTGGAAGGAAATATTTGATTTGAAGAGAGATTTGGAGGGTGAATTTGAATTTTGAAATGACCCTCGTATTGGGTGAATTTCAAATTCATTAAAATTATCATTGTATTTACATAAATTAGCATGAGAAGAATTTGAAATTCACCCAATCTAAATTCATCTAGACTATTAAATGGATTTAAAATCAACTGATTTGAAATTCATAACTTCAAATACTTCCATCTGACGCAACCTATGAGAAGTCCAGTGCAAATTTATGCATGTTCACAATAAACTGAAGAATAAGCTGGGACGGACCAGAAAACTGTGGCAATTTAAAAAGTTTATTTCGACAAACCCAACAAGAAAATGACGCACGACTCAACTTTCAAACTGGACTAATACAGCACATGTAGATAAATGTATAGAAAACAGGTAAAAATAAGAAAGCCATAAAGTGAGAAAACTGAAGGAAAAATGTCAAATTGAGAGAATAACACATGCAATCCAGTTTGCAATCCAGTTTGCAATCCAGTTATAGACATAACAAGTTAATAACCTTGAAAATTATCACTACTGGAGAAAAATGAGAACTCAAAGAATATATTATTGCACAAATCATAGAATGGGAAAATAGAACTTTGAATGGTTTCAAACAAGCTCTCCTTTGTTAGTGCATGACAAGAATGTCATTGATGAGAAAGACTGATCACATACCGATGTACCCGCAGGTTTGTCCAAAACAACAAAATATTCACTCACAGCGATAATTCGAGATCTCCAATCAATTTCATAACACCTGACCACATCAGGTGTAACACGATCACCTTACTTCTCTTTGTGACATAACAACAAAGTATAAATAACAAGGAATAGACATATGATTACCCAATTGGTACCTAGGAAAGCGCTTTGGATGTACGTGCACCCTTAAATAAGTACCGATTTCAAGAAACTCGTCGCTGCGAGTTATCCGACGCGTTTTTTGTGCTTCTCGTATTGTTTTCCCTTTAATAGATGGTCTTTTTCCTAGAACAACTAGATCAGTAAATTCTCTATAAAGTTTCATTTGCTCAAATGTTGCGCTTGGAGGTGGGTTTGGGCATACAAGAGCATAATGCACAGCTCCAAAAAGAATGAGATCTGAAACAAACCTTCAAAAGAGAAAATAGAAGCCTCAAATTTCGACCTAACACATGTACTAGACAATTGGAATAGCATTATCGCATTGCAAACCAAATTTAACGATAATGGCTAATAAATGATAGCACTCACATCGGTTGAAGATTCAAAGTCTTGCTAATATATTCTTGAACAGGTCCTTCTTCTAAAACAACCAAGTGTTCCACCCTCGGTGGCCCATTGTGGGAAGGGCAGGGTAAAAGACGGGTATAAGTAGGGTAGCTGAAATGAGGGTGAAAGTAGGAAACTTATAACAATAATAATGATAATGCCAATCATCGTAATAATCATGAGAACAATAATCATAATATAAATTATAATAATAATGATAATGGCATTAACGTAATGATTGCAACAATAATGATATGATATAGCGGGTATCCATATCAAGAGAGGACTACCATTGTTACCCATTGATGCTTTATTTTCCAAATTCATTTCCTCGTACTGGCATAGGAAAGATCAATTGCTGCAAGTTTGGCATCTATCTTCAATGGCTGAAGGTGTCTCAACAAGGTCGTTGGATTTAAAAATGTCTCAAGAGATTTGGTCTAATCTTGAACAACTTTTTGCTTCCATTTCTAAAGTTCATGTTTTACGACTCAAGATTCAAATGCAAGACAACAAAAAAGGGTCATTCTCTATTTGTTTTTTCGTTGTCAACTGCTTATTCAATTTTTGTATGGTCCTACAGTTTCTCATTGGACAGCTTCCAAGAGAGTTCTCCGCTGTCTCAAAGTCACCCAATATCACGGTCTCTTCATTAATCCAACACCTACTTTGGACTTAATTGCCTATTCTGACGCAGACAGTGGGAATGAGTATGGCACTGATTTAATTGATGTTTTATCAGTGGCTTCTGCATTTTTGTAAGCAGTATTCAGTATCGTAGTCCTCTCGCAAGTAACAAGATTTTTGTAGATCAAGTACCCAATTTGAATATATGTTCTTGCTCATGCTGCTGCATAATTAGTATGGATACAATGGTCTTCTTCATGAATTGGCAATCAAAGAAAACAGTGAAGTACCATAGCGGAACAAGGAACGGTACTTGATTACCTATAGTCAGAGATTGAAACTGAAGAAGTTGAATTTTCATCCGAAAACGTGGTGGATGCACAACTTATGCTTCTTGGTCCAGCATTGAACTTCTGGTAATATCGAGCATTATTGAAACAGGATCGGCAGGTAGTTTGCGTGAGCGCTAGGTCGATAGGAGTGATGAATCTCGCCACGCGATAGGACGCCGATGAAACGGAAGAGAAAAGATTACATGTGAACACTGACGAGACGGCGGCGCTGACGCCGGCGCCAAATACCATTGTCGGCGTACTTGTGGTCTCCTTCCTGCATACAGATTAAAATCGTGTGAGGCAACACTGTTTGGCTAAAGTCGCAACGGTAAAAGTTTTTTAGGCTAACAGCATTCAGCTCCTTGTAAAATTTCTACAAATAGATTAATATTTTATTTGAGTTTTTTATGAAAAAAATTATGTTAAAATATTATTTTAGATTGTAAATATGTCATGATTAACCCGTCTCACGAATACGAATGAAGATTTGTGATATTGTCTCGTAAGAGACTTACTCGACTTGAAATGAGATTTTTTTTAACTTTTTTATTATTTAAAATGACATAAATATTAAATATTTAAATATATTATTTGTTATTAAGCTCTTCCTTATCCAATTATTTACATTTAATTATTGAATTGTACTGTTTTAAAATTTTAATTTATGAATTAGGAAAAAGACAACTATTTGAAATGGTGAATTGACTTACTTGCTAAGTAAATATGTAATTTTTATAATTTTTAAAAATACATAATAAAACTCACTAATAATATTATTGGGAAAAATAACTAAATAAAAATAAAAATATTCAAAATATAATAAAAATTTGTTGGATCAATTAAATTTTAGTTATTTAACAAATGGAGTCAACTGAACTAAACATGAGTTAAATTGGAAGTATTAAGACAAAATATGTTTGAAGCCTAAGTGATATCAAGGTCTACCGAACTGATAGTTGAAGACCAACTGAGCTAAAATATAATTGAGTAAATGAAGAAACATTTTCTGAATAATCAATTAAACTCAGGAGATGAGCCACCCTTGGGCTAGGGTGGGCTCCAGCCCCCTCTATTTTTTTAAAAAAAATTATTATTTTTAAATTTTAAATTTTTTTCATTCCTTATTAAAAATAGAACAAATTTTTTATTAGCTTTAGTCTTTTAGTCTCATGTTTAAAAAATAAAAATAAAACAACTCCCACAAATCATAATTCATTACTGTATATTAGTTGGTTTATTGTCGTATGTTCTGAAATTATCAACTTTGAGATAAAAATTCAATGACTCTAAAATTATAGTGAATATTTAGTTGTAATTATTTGAATTGCAATAATATTGTCTTATAATGTATATGAATTTAGAGTTTGAATTTTTACCCATTGTTGTAGATTTTTGGAATAATAATCAATTGAATGAAATATTTGATGATTATTGATGTGCAATTATTATTCGGCTTGTTTTGTGATTTTTCTATTTATAATAACCAAAAATTGAATAAGTATGAAATTTTAAAAATAATTATTTGTTGTAAAATTTTAGGATTATTGAATTTTTCTTACTTCGAAAAGTAAGAAAAATAAAGCTGTAAATTTATTTTTAAACCAAAATAGTATATATCAACAAATAACAAGCAAATATCAGTTACAGTCTATAAGTGAACAAAATATCGTTTTCAACCAAAATAACATACCGAAATGAATTAATTTGAAAATTTGGTTCGGTGTTGATGTGCAATAATTGTTCCTACTAGGTAGAGCGATTGAACCATGACGCTTGAGCTTCTGTGCGATTTAAAATATTTGAGATGCACCATTACTACTAACTATAGCTTTTGGTAAAGCGACAAACTGTTTGTTCTTACCTTTGGTTTATTCGGAAGTTCGTTTTAAAATTTTTTAAAATATAAGTTAGTTCGGTTCGATTTTAGTTTTTAATATAAAATTTCGGTTAACCTAACAAACTAAACTTTTATAAATAAAATTAATATTATTAATTTTTAATAAAATTTACAAGGATATAAATATTACAATTTCTAATAAAATTTATTAAAAATAGTACTATATTTAAAAATATTTTTTAATAAATAAAATGAAAATTTATTTAATCCAATTTTTATATTGCACTTTTTTATTTGAAACATGATTATTTTTAAAAAAAATTCTAAAATTTCGGTTGATTGTGTTACTGATCGAAATAATCGATTTTTTCGATTTGATTTGTTATGTTTTCATAGTAAAGTTCGGTCGGTTCGGTTTGTCGGAAAAGAGTTTGGTTAATTCGATTTTAGAAAACTCGGTTCGATTTTAACTGAATCTATTACTTTCTAACACACGATAGAGACAGCCCCAGGTACTTATGTATTCTGGCTCCGCCCCTGACTTAAACTACTCAGAGTTACAAAAATGAATTATTGAATAAAATCTTCCGTACAAATAATCTATAAATTGTCAGAAGTTCGCGATCACTACCTATAGTGTACAAATTTTCAGAAAGGACAATGACGTAAAAAAATCAAGATTAATAACTGCTTATGTGAATCTGGCTGGGCATTACGGGTGAATATTTGAAAGGAATTTCAAGAAACTTTGTTGTCTCGAATGCGCAAACTTGACAATGATTCAAGATGAAGCATCAAGCCTATTCAACGAATTAAAGGAGTTCAAGAGAGCACTTAGTGGTATCGTATCGAGCTACCTATCATTCGAGTGCAAATTGACCCAAGAGAACAACAGCTGGCGCGCACCCGCACAACACGAACGCGCAGCCACACTAATTCTTCATAACGCAGTTGTGCATTTAATTCCACCGAATGCACATACGCCATCAAATATGCTGCAGCCACCCACCACTTTGTATGTTATTAAATTACAACGTACCTAACCATTTCTGTTCCGATGGCCATGCTATAACCACGCCATAAAAAATAAAAATGGTCAAAATCCTGGATTACTTCATGTGTATGGAGCCTAGGGCACCCGCATTGGTGGATGTTATAACACCCACCACCTCATCAAAAATCATGGGGTCCACATGCCACATACACATTACATTAACACATCTATTCTCCCACATTCATTTTAACATTCACACTCATTATTTGTAGGTCCCGATGTCCACTCATTCATCTTACTCTTATTTTACATTAAATAAATTCAATTTCAAATTTTTAAGAAATTTAAATTATTATTAGTTTATATTAATAATAATTTGTTTTTATATATTCAGTACGTAAAATAATTTAATTTTATGAGTGTCATTTAATTAAAATTAAAAATTTCTGATAGTGACAAACGATCTCGCTATGACCTCGTCTTCAACCTTTCTCCAGGTTGACCGTTTTTCTACCATCAGCGCTTGAATCCACATTCTCCAAATTTACGACTTCAATTGGGGATTCACGGTCGGACAATTGAGTCTCTGGGACGAAAGTTCGGAGTGGCCGGTTCATTTTCCGTCGGAGAAATAAATGGCATACTGGTTGCATGTGGATTAGATGAATAGTTTGGTGGATATGGATTATATGGATAATTTAGTGGATATGAATTGTAAGGATAATTTGGTGGATATGGATTATGTGGATAATTTGGTGGGTATGGAAAATATGGATATTTTGGTGGAATTTCCGAATTTTGTGAAGAAGTATTTTCTTCCGGATTTTTTGGATAACTCACGAAATTTCTAAAAAACCCTCGGTAATTTTCATCCATTTCGGAACAAAGTAGGATTTAAGAAATTTTTGAAAAAAAAGATTTTGAGATGATGAAAATAGAAGAGAGAAGATTTTTGGAGTGAAGAATAATATGTTTTGTTGTTTGAAATAATTTGTGTAGTGTGTGAATATTTATAGATGAATATATTATTTTTTTAATAAACTAGCCGTTAACTAGCCGTTAATTAGCCGTTAAAACAATTTTTTAATTTTAAAAACAAAGACAACCGTTAATTTTTTATTTAACATTATTTTTTAATTTATTTTAATTTCCGTTTTTTTTAAACATACAAATTTGAAATTTAAACTAATAGTGTGTGGGGCCCGCGTTCAGCGACGGGTTTTGAAAATCCGTCGCAAATAGCGACGGTTTTTACCAAACCGTCGCTAAGTTTCGAATTTTTTTTAAAAAAAAAACTGACACAGGGGCGTTCATACCACACCCTCTCTCATGTGAGTGGGACGCCCACTCATATTGGAGAGTGGGTGTTAAAGGGGTGTTATAACACCCCTTTAACATCCAATGTGGGTGCTCTTATGGGGAGGTACTTGACAAACGTTGGCGAAATGAGTTAAAAATCCTTCTTGATCGTGGTTGGGTTACTGCTTATGCAGATGTTAGGTTAGTGAGGCTTATCTGTGAATATTTCTTTAGCCTTTGTATAGATATTTAGTGAAGTTTTGTGATCCATTTTTACTTGTAAAACAAAACTCGATGGCATGACGATGGTAGACGAACAAAGAAACTCGATTCGATTAATGATTATTTATCTTGTGCCAAGTTTTTGATTGACAAGGAGGTTGTTAAAGAAACAAAACTTGCAGGCTGGAGGATTGTTAGTTGCTTCAGCTTTGACCATAATGTTTTACTTAAATCTTGATGAATTGACCATTTATTGGCCAAGTTCCATTTTTGGATCCAACTAATATTCTTGTGTATCTTGCGACACCCATTGATTATGAGGAGTTTGGATACCCTGGAGATATATATCGAGGATTTTGCGGTTAATATCCCCATATTAATAATTATATTTGGGGATAATATTGATGAAAATATGTTTTAAAGATTAAGTTAAGATAAATATGTTACTTTTCAGAAGAAGAATAACCAAAAAATCATGGATTATGTTTTGTTATGGTTTAAAAGTGTTGCAAAGTGATTTATGTTTAATTTTGTTTTTTTTTTAAAAAGATATTAATTTTTGTGACAAGTGATAAGTTATACTAAATTTTGTTGGTTACTAATGTTTTATCAAAATATCTATTATTTTAAAAATGATAACTGAATGATTAATAATTTGTTTGATAAATGTTTGATATGATAAAGATATTTAATTTGAGAGATATATAATATTATGTGTGGTGTGGATTTAACAAGAGAGATAAAATCATGATAAATATCGTAATGACCAAAGTACCCTTCATCTTATATTTTAATTTATTTTCCATTATTGTTTATTTCTCCCCAAACCTACTGCCTGTTTGCCAAAAAATCACACGCCAATTGGAAACCCGCTCCATTTGGTTAGTCCCTCAAGATTAAAGATGAGGTGAGATCCGTGAAAGATCTGAAGCGAAGAGCCAACAGAAAGCATGAGCATGTTGTTCTGAGTTTATTTTTTATTTTTACAGGTGATATCAGAGATTATAACAACGTCGTTCGATCCAGTGGAAGAAAGCAAGAGCTACCTGTGAGGAAAAGTTATTGTGAGTAATTTTCGAAATTCTTATTCGAGTAATCTTTTAATTCCGAGTTTCATAGAAACAAAATTGAACAAGTTTGTCGCAGCATAGACATTTTTTTATGGTTATGTTGCTTAAAATTTTTTAGTTTTGTATCATGTTAATTTCTTGTCTCAGTCATGTTTCACTCATCGAATTTTTTTGTATTTGAATGCTATTATGAAAATAGACAAAAGATTGTGTTTTGAATCTGAAATTTTTCCTACTATGTTCACGAATCCAATAATTTCTTGAAACTTAATTTACACCAAAGATGTACATAACGTAACTTGAATAAATCATCCAATGTAATTAGATTTTGTGAATCTGCATACGAAGGTTTCAAATCTGAGGTACTGATTTATAGGTATCATGGAACGGAAGACACCACCACAGTGCGATTGTAGAAACGGGGATAATGAAATTACGGAAAGCTGGGGATTACTCTACTCGTCCTGGTCACTATTAATATATATGTCCCGCAGGTCTCAAACATCGGAACCGTTTCTCTTGGTATCTTGAGTACCATGGAAGGAATGTAACACCCACCGAGGAACAGTCGTATAAATCTGAAAACCACTCAACTAATTTGGAAGATCATTCATGTCATATTAGTACCCCCAATGTTTTGTAAGAAGGAGTGAATGAACTCATCCTCAGAGCCATATACTCGTCCTTCGAAAGAAGCTCATCCACATGCCAGCAAGCAATATTATGAAATGGACAGTGGCATCTCATGTACAAGATTTGAGTTACCAAATCATGGCATGAAGAGCGCACCTTATTCACGTGATCATGTTTGTTGTTGTTTTGGGTTCATATGTGCGTTGAACTGCGTTCTTTTCCTCCTCATTATAGTCATTCTCTTGAAATTCTGATATATTGCATTTTGTGTATATATTGGTGTCTTAAAATTGTTTTGTCGAACTCTATGACATGTACTTCCATAATTTTTGACATATGAGACATATGTGTTGTGTGCAAGTTTTACGAACAAGTTTTATCTTGAATTATTTATTTGGCCTTTATCATGATTTTAGATTTATTTATGAACAATTGTCTGACTCTTAATTTTTCTTGAGTTCTTTGTTCGAGAATCTGAGCACTTATATTATCTCACTCATATATACAACAAAAGTCATTACGTGTAGCAGCGAACCTTGCAAAGCAGTGAAGGGTAAGTAATTTTCTTGCAAATATGATTTTACTGTTGTTCCATTTACACCTTTGTGACTTTCCTGCAAAATAGTGTACATGCTCGCGATTTTATATCGATTATATAACATGTGTTTCTCTTCAATGGTGATTTCGTGAAGAGTCTAAATTTTGGGATGGGGGTTCATACATTCTTATATTAAGTAAGCATTGATATGATTTATTTTAAATCTGCATTAGAAATATGTTAATTATGGATATATTTCACAAAAAATTCATAGTGGTGAATGTAAATGGTACAAAAATCTAAATTACGGATACATTCGATGAGGTTTTACATTGTTTCCTTTGTGATGTCAGCTAAATTATTGATTGCAGCAACAATTTGGTTGTCAACTTCGTCTAATTGCTTGCGTTTCTTTGACCTCACCTTTGAAACTCCATTTGGGTTTGAAGAGAGAGTCTGAGCTACATACATTGATTCACCATCTCTTTCCAGTGGGCGGTAAAAGTCATTCATACCAAATTCCATGTCAATGGGGTCATGCTCAGTCATATTTAAGACATCATGAACAATCGCTGAAAAAGTCTCCACTCGATCACCTGTTTTCCTATCATAGCCAAAGATTTCGCACCAATCTTTATAGTGTGGCCACCGCTTGTAACGTATAACTAGAACATTATTGTCCACCTGAAATATCTTCATTGTAATAGAGTATATATTTGAAATATGAAATTAAAACACTTTAATTAAAGTTATGACCTTGAGTATCGCATCCCATGCCTCATTTATAGCGTTGACCATGTTTTCTGTGTCATTCCAACCGATCCCATTTTTTGATAGCATTGATATCAAACATCCATACTGTTACTTCCACAAGTGTATTTTGTAAGTTATGTGGGGATGCCCACGTAAATCTGAATCTTTGAATGCATTCCTCAATGCAGATTCAAATAAAGGTAATAGCCATCACGGAATCCGTTCTCCGATTTATATCCTTTGCTTATTATATCTTTCAATGCCACAATTAGAACCTCTTCCTCAGGGCCTGTCCAACTACGACACAATTTATCTGTTTTTTTACCTTTCGAAGTCACACTTGTGCTAATCCATTGCTTCAAATGTTATTGCTATGTTAACATGTTACACATTAATGTGATAAGTTAGAATGAGAGATGCAACATTATATTGCAAAAGTGATAAACACATTTGAAAATATAATTTAAAATACAACAATTAATCCAATACATAATTCACAAAACAATTGTTCTCACAAACATCAGTAGTACGTAACTAGCAAAGAAAATCAAGTGTGTAATCCAAATACAATAACATATAACACTTGTCTTAGTTGTGGTACATCGACATTGCAAAGTTATCTCTCAACATATCCCATGCATCGGAGGAATTAAAATCCTCAATAAAGTAATTCTCATTCTGTGGCGTTGGGCTTAATGTCTCCTCTTCAATCTTGTCAACAAGATTATCCGGCATTTGAGATTGGATGAAGTTGTGTAACAAAATGCAAGCCATTATTATGTTCTGAGTTTTAAGTGGGTAAAAAGAAGGATTTCGAAGAACAGAACATCTTTTCTTAAGCAAGCCAAAAGCTCTTTCAATCACATTCCTATCTTTGCTGTGTCTCCAATTGAAGAGTTCTTTATAATTATGTGGAGCATTTGTGTGATTGCCCCAAGCATTCCTATGGTATGATACTCTTCTATATAGAGTCAAGAATCCCTGGACGTTTGCATATCCATTGTCGCACAAATAGTAACAAACCTACCATCGAAGTCATATATTTTGTTAATAAATTTCCATTTAAAACAATAATGAAACAGTAATCCAATTAAAAAGTATGGTGAAATAACATGATAATATGAAACAATATTTTAACCTCTTTCAACTTTAAGTCCGTCATCACGTGATAATGCATCACGAAGAACTCGGGCATCCGCTGCCGATCCTTCCCACCCACAGAGCGTATAAATGAAGTTCATATCTCAGTTGCACACTCCCAAAACATTCACTGCAATGGTTTCTTTTCTGGTTCTGTACTTTCCCTTCTCTAAATAGGCACATGAACATTTATTTATGTACCATCCAAAGCACCAACACAACCTAGCAAAATAAGTTACAAAATAATGAATAATATGTATCAGATGTCTAATAAAAGGTATTGTATGTACAACATTATAAGTGGAATTTGTAATTAGTAAGTATTCAGAAAATGTTCATATTACCTTGAACCATTTCCACGTCTCGTCGGTGCAGGTTTCATCGACAGGGGAAGGCTTCACAAACAGTATAGTATGTAGCTTCAGTACTGACCCCAACACTTCATGGAAATGTGTGCTGATTGTTTGACCACTTCGTAGATAATCATGACCGATGACTCGGTTTTTTTATTATGCGCCAAAATAGACAAAAACACAGCCGCTTTTTCTTTGGTCCTAACATATTTAGAATGGTCCAGCCCGCCGACATGAGTTAGCAAGTAATATAGTTGTGCAAATGAATTTCTATTCATCCTCAAATTCACCACACATTGAACATCTCCGGTTTCAATAATTCTTCTCAAATGGTTCATTTGTGCATTCTTTCCGTCATGCTGTACGAAGCTGACGTTCTATGTGCTTGACGATGTCGTTCGACGAGTAATCTTGTGCGATGTCGTATTAAAATACGTACCATAAAAATTGTACGGATCATCATTTGGTGTAGCAGCAAGAAAATTCTAATGTTATGACGTCTACGGTCCATTTTGCACACTTACTTACCAAATATAATAAAAGTTAGAACAAGCCAATACATAAAAATTAACTAATCTCAGAAACATAGTTAATAAAATTTTAACTCTTATATATCATTTTACTCTGTAGCATTACAAAAAAATTCTACAAGTTACAAAAAGAGATATTTGTTGTACAACAGCCCAAGACAAAATGACAACGAATGTCTACTACAATCTCACATGAGCAAAATTTTTGAGGATTTTTTTTTTAAAAAAAAACAAGTTCTCAGTACAATAGGAGAACAAATCAAACAAACAACAACATAACAATATTCAGCTTCTACAATACATTTGTACCAAAAATCGAAAACAAACAACAAGAAATTGTTCATCAGTGGCTAATGTTCCTCAGATTTATCTGCTGTCAAAGGCTTTATGCATCAGATGCAACATCAATAATCACACATAATTTCAAAGCTGTAATTTCTTACGTTTTACCATCGAATAAGCTTTAAATTTCTTCAGATCTGTCTTAGAAATGAGGATTTGGTTGACTCATTTCAATTTCGAAGCGATTCAGCAGCAGTCATCTGCACGATTCTTCTGAAGAAATTAAGACAATGACGTGTAGAAGACCCACTTGCAATTTTTGTATTTACAATCAGGGGTATTTTGGTGATTACTCTTTTTGAGTGTAGCCGGATAGTTATTATCCATCTTCAAGGCATGGATTTCTTCTCCAACGCAAACAGTAAAAATAGTCAAAGAGATAATCAATATCAAATTTGCGAATCAAAGCAAAAAAATATTAATAAATAATCCAACCTTAATATGTTGGTCTCACGTGCGGAATTTGAGATAATAAAACCCGAAAATAAAGAATAAAATAGACACCGAGATTTACATGGAAAACCCCTAAAAATTATTATGGTAAAAAACCACGGGCAAGATGAAAAAAATTTCACTATAATATTTTATGATGTACAACTCACTCACTGTGTTTCCAAAGAGAACACAAACTCTCTTAATACAGGAGAACAAACACCTCACAAATATTATAGAATTAATAGAATGAGAGAAAACTCGAAGGGATGATTTCAGAATGAAGGGGGAGCTCTATTTATAGAGCCTCTTGTCCGTGTGAAGACGTGTTTTTAACGCGTCGTCTGATAAGTTTTGTCAATTCTGCCAACCACTAAATTTTTTTGTCAAACTTGTCTGCTTCGTTTATTGATCTTGTCGACATTTCTCCCACTTGGAGACTTAATTGAGAATCAAACACATCTCTCACAACATTTCATCTTGTCATTCCCTGCTGCTTACGTTTTCGCTAGGCCACTTGAAGATCTACACCACTCAAACTTGTCAATATTTACTGGCTTGGTCAGAAAATCAGCTATGTTATTCCTTTGTATGGATTTTCTACATATCCACACTTCCTTCTTCTACTACTTCTCGCACAAAGTGAAATTGTACTCCAATGTGATTCGTCCTGGAATGAATGGCTGGATTCCTTGCGATGTGCAAGGCACTCTGACTGTCACAAAACAAAGAAACATTCTCTTGTTTGTGCCCGATCTCCTCCTGAAACGTCTGCCTTTTTTATTGCTTTAAAAGTACTAGAAATTTTTTTTAAAACACCAAATTTTCGGCCATGTATATTTATCACATGAAAATATTTTTATAAAATATTTTACCCTTTTAATATAAAACATCATCCATCTAACATTTTTAAAAACCAAGTGCAATAATCATAAAATGAAATCGTCAACTGTTTTACCAAGCCTAAAAAGCAATAATTTTGAAAAATATAACACATACTAAACCTCTCAAAAATCTCTCAAAAGCATAAATAAATAGTTTTAAAATCTTTCGCATAAATCATGATTCATAAATCGCAAATGCGGAAAAAGTAAAAGCGCTGGTCCTCGGGTTGTGTGCGCCTTCAGTCCAGTCAAATAATCCGTCAAGCCCACCCTCAACCTCACCTGCATCCATCACACCTAGTGAGTCTAAAGACTTAACACACCATAATATTGGTAACAAGTAATACGTAATACAGTCAAAATATAACAGTGAAAAATACTTGTACTTAAAATATCGTTTTCATGAAGATGCATAAACTTCAAACATGAACATTTTCGTAAACCTTTTTATGATGCATGAACCTTAAATAGAAACATTTTGATAATGATGCATCAACTTTAAGTATAAACATTTTCATGACATGCATCACATAAACCTTAACATTTTCCTTTCTTTTCCTCAACATGACATAACATAAAATATTTTTCATGATCATAAACATTTTTCCTTTCCCTTTTCCTTTTCCTTTTCTTTTGTTGAATTCAGATCGTTAATTGTGACTTTCCTCAAACCTCAAAAAGTCGATGGATCCATCTACACGAAACCGCAGTACTGGGCGGCGGGGGACACCAGCAACACTCTCACCGGTCAACTGGGCCCTCGCCTATCCTCTTTCGAATAGAATACGATCGTCGGGATTCCTTCTGGGGCCTTTTCCCTTAAATGGGCTCCCTCTAGGGCATTTTTCCCTCACGATATTCCGTTCTTACCGTTATCTCATATTCGTAATAATGGAAATACGATCGTCGGGCTCCCACTGGGATCGTCACCCTCACGATATCTCCAACATTATCGAATTAGTCACAATTACTTCCACTTCCTTCAACGTTTACATTCTCATTACTTTATAAAAATCATGCATAACATATAATTTTTTTTTGAAACCAAGAATGCAACATGTCTTTTAAATGTCTTCCTTAAATCATAAAAATCCCATATACATTTAAAAATCATAATTTGTTCATGAATATTTCATAAACATTTAAAAACAATCATAATATCATAAAAATAGCATTTAGAGCACTGCCATGACGTTTACTAATTTTTATGTATAAAAGACCGTTTTACCCCTAGACATAAAACTTCACGTTTTTGAATTTTTCTTAATTTCATTGACTCTAACATGTCCCAAATAATTATTTAAGCTTACATGAATTTTCTCATATTTTTATTTATCTTAAATCAAGGATTTTTAAATTAATCTTTAAATGTAACATATTAATGCGTTTTAATCCCGAATTAAACCAAACTTTAACATAAATTTCCCAATCTAAAAAATTAGACTTATAATAATTATTTGAGCTTAAATATAATTTTCTATAATTTTATAATGCTTAAAACTAGGCGTTTCAATTAATTCGTTAATTACTGTTTCGTGCGGCGATTAAATCCCGAATAAATCCAAAACTCGTTATTTTGATCCCAAATTTTTAACATAACCTTTTTATGATTTGTTCTACCCTTCCAAGTCATGAGCCACGCCCGTGGACCCATGGATTCAATTTTAGCCTTTTAATTTTCGTTTTTGACACACTAACGAACCCACCGAGCCATCTCCCAATTTACTCGAGTCACGCCCGAGCCACCCTGAGCCAAAACCTAGCCAACCCACCTAGGAACCCTATTGACCAAGCCCAGCCAAAATAACCAGCCCTGGCCAGCTCAAAACTTGCTGGAACTTGACCCCAAAATCTGCCTGTGTGTGTGTGTGTATGTGTGTGCTTCCTTGTATGTCTAGGACTCCTAACCCAAATAGGACTCTCCCAGCCGAGCCACCACAGAGCCCATCTGACCCTAATCTTTCCTGGACCACGCCCAACCCTACCCAGACCTAGCCCAGCCCTACCCAGACCTAGCCCAGCCCCTGGCCACGCGCACAAGCCTCCTGGATCAGAAGCACTCCTGCGTGTTCCCTTGCTGCTACAACTCCCTATTCTCACGTTTTTGCTGCTAGGGCCCCAACCACCAAGCCAACCTTGAACCAACCCCTCAAGAACCCTCCTAGGACCCTAACCACTTGACCTAGCTCAGACCAAATCCCCTGGCCGAGCCAGCAAGCCCTGCACAAACTGCTACAACCTGCGCGCTTGCTATGGTGCTCCCTCACGGTTTTCCACTTGTTCTCAAGCCACCAGCGAACCATGCCGCTCCAGCCCCCACCCCAACCCTTGGCCATCTCCCTGGGACCCTGACAGACCAGCCTGGCTCGTGCCCAGGCCAGCCGCAACCCCTCTTCTCAGCCCTTCCCTTTTGCACGCTCGGGAAGAGTCCTTGCTCAAGTGGACTCTTCCCTAGCCACTCCCCTTGAGCCATGGCCCTGCTAGGACTGCACCTAACCCTGACCCACGTCTAGCCCTGGCCAAGCCGTGAGTCCCCATGCAAACCCACGAGCCTTGAACCTTAACAAGCATACACCCACTTCTACAAAACTCTCGGCCCTTCTTGTGGTTCTTTGCCCATGGTTTCCAGCCTTGTTTTCTTCATGCTAGCAGCGTGTATGGTGTGTGTCTAGGACCCTAAAGCGTGTAAAAACCTTACTTGATCTTTCCCTAATCATGGCAGCCCATTCAACATATATTAAACATGAATTTGGGATATAAAACCATAAGTTTACCACATGTATGTGAAATATTTCGAAAATATTCATAAGTACATCATGCTTTTCATACAAATGTGATTCAAAACAATATTACGATGTGATAGACGAGAAAAGGAGATGTATGGCGTGCCTTTGCGTATTTAACGCACGATTAAACGTTGACGATTGCGAAGAATGGCGGCACAAAGACGATGGCTTGAACCCTTGCAATTCTCGAATTTTTCCTTGAAAATATGATGTGTGTGCCGTGTGAATTTGAGAGGAAGGAGTTTGTATTGTTTGGGGAAAGTGGCGTGAGTTTTTGATTGGTTAAGGGGTGGGTATTGGTTTTTAAATAATAATTAAAACACTAATCATAGCTTAGGCCTATTAACTAGGTTAGTTAGGTCCGATTAGTGCTTAATTAAAATATTTAAAGGATTTAAAAATAATTTTTCTTGAATAAGTTTGTGAATTTATTAGCCGGGTTGCCAGAACGTTTGCATTTTTGTTGAAAATCCAACACCGATAAAAATTACGTCTCGGCGTATAAAATTATCTCAAAAACCCCTTATTTCAAGAATAAGAAAAAGCATCCCCCTTAACTTAAATAATTAAAAACAATTATTTAATAAAAACATTTTCTATTTTCGGTCATCGGTCTCCGATCCTCGATCGCAACTCTAATAACCTTTAAAAAATATATTTTAATGCAACCATGTAGAAAAATATATTTTAAACATGTAAATATGCACCACATACTTAATTCATGCAATTAAAACATTTAATTAAAATACACAAGGAATTTAATAATTGCATGCATGTTGTTTGCGTGGATTTTTAAATTTTCGGGGCATTACACCTCCAATAATCTTTTAATACATATTGTCTCCTTATAAGCTTGAGTAGCTACCATGTATTCTGCCTCCGTCGTAGATAACGCCATAACTGTTTGCAGTTTTGAAACCCAGCTTACAGCTCCTCCTGCAAGTGTAAACACATAACCAGTAGTAGATTTCCTCTTATCAGGATCACCTGCATAATCTGAATCGACATAGCCCCTAAGTGTAAAATATGATCCTCCATAACATAATGTAGCATTCGAGGTACCCTTAATGTATATAAAGATCCTCTTAACAGTACTCCAATGCTCTCGTCCAGGATTTGCCATATACCGACTAACTGCTACTGCTTGAGCAATGTTCGGTCTTGTATTTATAATGGCGAACATCAAACTTCCCACTACTGATGCATATGCTACTTGAAACATCTCCATCCTCTATGCTTCGCTGCTAGGACACATCTCGAGGATAACTTGAAGTTAACAGGAAGAGGGATCGATATTGGCTTACTATCTTGCATGTTGAAGAGTTGCAAAACTATCTTCAAATAATTTTTCTGGGAAAGCCAAATCTTTCTGTTACTTCTATCTCGGTGAACTTGCATCCCTAGAATCTTGTTTGCTAGGTCCCTAGTCCTTCATATCAAATTACCTAGCCAACTGTGCCTTCAATACTTTGATCTGATCTTTGTTGGGGCCTGCTACCAACATGTCGTCCACAAACAATAGTAAAATAATATAATCATCACCAGACCTCTTGAAATATGTACAAGGATCTGCAGTGAGTCTGTTGTATCAAAGGCTCGTGATATAGGAATCAAATATCTTGTACCAACATCTCGGCGCCTGTTTGAGACCGTACAGAGATTTGTTCAACTTGCAAACCAAGTTCTCTTTGCCTTTTTCCGCAAAACCTTCTGGCTAGAGCATATAAATTTCTTCTTCAAGATCTCCATGAAGAAACGCAGTTTTCACATCTAGCTGTTCTAGATGTAGGTCAAACACCGCACATAATGTCAGCACCACTCTGACTGTTGTAAGACGAACCACATGAGAAAATATATCATTGAAGTCAATTCCTTCTTTCTGAGCATGTCCTTTTACAACCAATCTAGCACGATACCGCTCCACTTGGTTATTGTCATCACGCTTGATCTTATAGACCTATCTGTTTCCAATGGTTTTCCTCCCTCGTGGTAGTGTAACAAGATCCCAAGTTTTATTCTTATCTAATGCCTCCAATTCTTCTTGCATTGCTATCATCCACAATGATACATCCGAGCTTTGAGTAGCCTCGTAGAAACTTGATGGCTCACCATCATCTGATAATAATAATATGCAATATTGCTTTTCAGTGACATAATCTGAAAGGCAACCTGGTGGTCTTCTGTCTCGAGTTTACTGCCTCATATTGAAAACTTCAGACTCAAAACGTTCTTGTTCTTCGTGCTCTGGTAATGCTTCACAAGAAACTTGACCTTCGTCCGTCTTATTTTCCACCTGAAATATAGTAGTTTCTGAATTCAGTGTGCCTTTGTCTCCCTTTACTTTATCTTCCTCGAAGATAACATCCCTGCTGATGGCAAGCTTGTGCACAGTAAGATCCCACAAGCGAAACCCCTTTACTCCATCAGCATAACCCAAGAAGATACATTTCCTGGATTTTGAATCCAACTTCGATCTTTCTTGCTCATTGTACAGAACGTACACATGACTTCCAAGTGTATGCAAATGAGAATAATCTGTCGACTTCCCGGTCCACATCTCCATCGGAGCCTTCAGATTAATCGCCATTGAAGGAGAACGATTGATAATATAACAAGCGTCGTTGAATGCTTCCGCCCAAAATGACTTGTCTATACCCGCAGTCCTCAACATAGCTCTTGTTCTGTCCAACAAGGTCCTGTTCATCTGCTCTGCCACTCTATTCTATTGAGATGTGTAAGCCATTATGAATTGTCTTTTGATGCCCTCATGTTGACAAAATGCATCAAACTCGTCACTGGTATATTCTCCTCCATTGTCAGTCCTCAGACACTTGATTTTCTTTTCTGATTCAAGTTCAACCCGCGCTTTGAAATCTTTGAAAATCTGGAAAACATCTGATTTTTTCTTGATTGGATACACCCAACATCTCCTAGAGAAATCATCAATGAACGAGACAAAGTATCTTGCTCCTCCTAGGGGTACAACCGGTGCTTGCCAAACGTCCGAATGAATCAGTTCCAATATGCTTTTGCTCCTGGCAGTAGAAGTGCTAAACTTTAATCTGTGTCGTTTACTGGTAACACAGTGCTCACAAAAGGGTAGTGGCACTTTTGTAAGTCCTGCAGCTTCCGTTCTGAGAGAATTTTCAACCCTCGTTCTCATATATGCCCGAGCTTTCTATGCCATAACACTGTTAATTCTTCTCCTGAACCAATTGATGCAACAACTAGTTCTGCCTCTTTGTGTGTTTCTCCCAAAATTACATACAGATTTGCAGAAACTTTTTCCGCCTTCATAACCACAAGCGCACCCTTCACAATTTTCATGATCCCGTCCACGATACGGGTTTTTCACCCGATGTCATCCAATTGCCCCAAGGACAAAAGATTTTTTGTCAGTCTTTTCACATGTCGTACCTCCTGTATGGTGCCATCAAGCATTTTAATTTTGATAGTACCAACCTCAGCGATTTCCAAGGCATGATCATTTCTCATGAATACAGATCCTCCTGAGACTGGTTCATAATGATCAAACCATTCTCTCCGAGATGTCATGTGTCACGTCGCTCTTGAATCCATAATCCATGTGTCACAAATTTGTGTCTGCCTTCTGCAACTGTTGCTGCTTCGCTGAGTAATATTTCACCACTGCCTGAAGTACTAGCCACATTTCCTTGAGAGCTCTTGTCGATACTCGTACACTCTTTCTTGAAGTGCACTTTACCGCCACATTTAAAGCAGTAAATATTTTTTTTCTTACTTCTCGATTTTGATCTACCTCGTCTTTGGCTCCCACTGGAGTCACGGTCCATAAATCTTCCTCTTATCATCGGTAAAGCCTCTGCCTGCTTCGAGGTTACGAACCTATCTTCTTTATTCTTGCGTCGGCTTTCTTCTCCGAGAACCGCAGTTAAGACATCGTCGAATCTTAGAAAGCCCATAAGAATATTGTTGGTTATGTTGATGATAATTTGATCATATAATCTGGTAGAATTTGAAGTAGAAGCTCCACACGTTCATTTTCCCCTATTTTATGCCCCATGGAAGTGAGTTGGGCAAATAGAATATTTAGTGTGTTGATATGGTCGGTCATCGATTATGATTCCGCCATTTTTAGATTATAAATCATTTTGTTTAAGAAAATCATGTTGTGTATCAACTTGACCTCATACATCTTTGTCAGAGTATCCCAGATAATGTTGGCTGTTTTTATCTCGAAGATACTTGACAAAACTTCGTCTGCTATAGCCAAGTGTAAATTGGCAACATCATTATCATTTATCTCATTCCACTTTCAATCGTCCGTAATTTCCACCGATCTATCTACAATAGCAGTCAACCAATTCTTCTTCCTTAAAACTGCTTGTATCTTTATTTTTCACAGCATAAAATTGCTTCCATTGAACTTTGCTATCTCGTACCTACCCGCCATTATGTCTACAACAATTTTAGTAGAATAGACAAAATAATCCCACCTTAAATAAAAAATCTCAAAAAAATCTTTTCTGATATGGAAGATCGGTCTAGGCTGCAACCACAAAGCATACTCAGAATTTTAAGAAATTTTAAACCAAGGCTCTGATACCACTTGTTGGTCCCACATGTGGAATTTGAGATAATAAAACCCGAAAATAAAGAATAAATTAGACACCGAGATTTACGTGGAAAACCCATAAAAATTATAAGGGTAAAAAACCACGGGCAAGATGAAAGAATTCCACTATAATATTTTGTGGTGTACAACTCACTCACTGTGTTTCCAAAGAGAACACACACTGTCTTAATACAGGAGAACAAACACATCATAAATATTATAGAACAAATAGGATGAGAGAAAACGCGAAGAAGGGATGCTTTCAGAATGAAGGGGGCTATATTATTATGTCCGTGTGAAGACGCGTTAAAAACGCGTTGTCTGATAAGTTTTGTCAATTCTGCCAACCACTAAATTCTTTTATCAAAGTTGTCTGCTCCATTTATTGATCTTGTCGACATAATAATACTTATCAAACTGAGCCTATAATATTTCAGAAAGATTATAGTATTTTGTGGATGATAAAAAGTAAATGAAAAGTGATAATTATACAAAATGGAAACGTAGAAATGGAAAAAAACAGTTCGGAGAAGGAAAGAGTAAAAAATTTATTTGAATTATGATTCCAAATATACCCATCGGGTTTCCAATCCGAAGTTGACAGTTCTGTAATTTCATATACTCGATCCAGCTAACCGCCATCCCGTTGCCATTTAAATTCAAATTCGAAACACGAAGAATCAAAATCCCTTTTTCCCTTTCCCCAAAACTGAACTCTACACATCAAACCAGAGCTCCACGAAAATGGAGTCGCGAAATCGGAAACCAAATGCAGCAGATTCTTCGCCATTGCGGAACCCTCCAACTTCAGTATTCAAAGACTTGTCCAATTTCAGAACCCCCAAGAATCCACCGAGAATCCCTAAATTCCCGTCTTCACCCTCCTCTCAGCAATCCAACTACTACACCGCTTCGAGGAACACCCCGTTATCCTCTTCCAGGCGCTGCTTTAAAACCTCGGCTTTGAAATCGAAGGCCGCACGTAAACTTAAGGCTGTTGAAGTTGAGCAGCTCAAGTCTGCTCGAAAGGTTCAAATGGAGAAAGAAAATTCACTTCGAACCTTCTCCAAATCACTAACCGTGTGGCTCAATTTTTTGTTTAAGAACCCTATATCTTGTGGATGTGATACGGCCAAGTTTACTGGAGAATTTGATGCTTCCATTTGCTGTCAAGTTGGTGTCACGAAGGACTCTCTGGTGAATAATGGGAAGAGGGAAATCAGGCCATCACATGAAGTGGGAGTTGATGGACCATGGCGAGGCCCGAAGAGGCAGAGATTGTTGTGGAGAGGTGGGGGGAGCGCAGATGAGGAAGGGGTTTCATATTCAATGCTTTCTGGATTGAAGGATTCACTGCAGGAGATATGTAGTTTTGAGGATCTTAAGATTAGAATGAGGATGTATCTGAGTTTGGCTAGTTGCAAAGAGATCTCTGTCGCAATGTCTCAAGTAACAAAGGTTTGATTTTGCTTTTCCCAAAGTGATTGTTGATGTTCTTAAATGGTATTTTAATTTAATATGCGTTCTAAATTGTCGTTGGACAGAGTAACTAGTTTATTTCCTAAGAACTGTCATATAATGGAAAGTCTTTGTTAGTTTAAGGAAAGTTACACTCTATGTGTAATGAGTGGCCATAACACTTGGTTTTCATTGTTGAATTTTGTATTTATAAATAGCTTTTATTTAAGAGTAGTTTACTACTGAACCTCCAATTTAGAACTGTCGATTCTTATATCTAATTCAAAGATTTGTATTTTTCTATATCTCGGCGATGCCGATAATATATTATAGATTTTGTTTACATATGATATACATTACATGGTTATCATGCCATTTTTCTTTATGCTCAATCCGATAATATGTCATTGGATGTAATTATCTATCTTTGATGGCACTCAACACATAATCTTCAGTGATGGAAGATGAAATATCCACAAAGAGTGTACTGTGGTTTTTGGGGTTTGGAATGAGAAACATTTGCGTGTAGAGATCTTTCTGCACAAGTGTAAAATCAAATCTGCCAATTTTGATTATTGATTTGAGTGAATTTTGGTTGAAGTTGTATTCTGTTTTTTGCTCACTGTTTCATCTCAACGTCTTCTCCAGTCCCATAATGGCCGACTATCTTACATTTTCCATCATTTATCCTTTTCAGATTATTGATGATGGAAGGTTAAAGATGAGGGCAAATTGTCCCATAGTAAGTGATGTTGGGATGAAGGAAAAAGCCATCAAAATTCTTATGTCTTATAACCCGGTATGGCTTCGGATAGGGTTATACGTTATATGGGGTGGAGACTCCTTGTTTCCAAGTGGTGATGTCAGTTCTGACCAAGAAATTGCATTTTTGAGGATGGTAGTTGAAAAGCAATTCTTCTCTCACACTGGTCTAGCAAAAACATATGCTTATAATAAGCAGGTCGAGGGGTTATACAGGCCAGGATATTATGAAAAGTTAGGAAATATCATATTGAAGAGAATTTTGTTGCTTGCCATCATAGTTGATAGAGCCAAATCTCACACCAGCCTTCCCCTTAAATATGGTATTGATGGACTAGATGGTGGATCACCACTATTATTTTCCTCAAAATCCAATATTAAATCAAGCCGCCAATTAATTACCGGTAAGAGGCCGTGTTTATGCCAGTACTTTTCTAATGTGGTAATTGTTGTTACTACTAGTTTGATGGCTGACCTTTATCTCTTCGTCATTTTTGTTTTTTTGGCCTAAAAATTAGAATTCTTATCTTCTGATGTGATGCACGGGGAAGGAAATCTTCTAGCGCATCTTGTGATTGTTGGGTATAAACTATTGTATCAGCAAGTAAGCAACCTCACTGGTCATGTTTTTCTTATTTTGTACAATAATTTTATCTGATATTATCCGAACTTTTATTAGATTTAAATAAAATTACAGTTTATTTTCTTCTTAAATAGATGCAATTTAGTTTTCACTAGCTTGATGTTGCGGTTATTTTCATCACGTTTCAGAGTCCTTTGGTTGAGTATGATTTCAAAATCACCGACTTATTTGAAGATCTCCGAGATGGGGTCCGACTCTGTAGAGCCATTGAGCTTCTAAAACACGATCCTTCAATTCTCATGGTTCGACGTATATTAAATTCATTATTTTCTTGGTTTATGTTTTTCAGCATATAATGAAGGTAACCGTGGATTTCTTACTTTTTGTTGAATAGAAAATGTTAGTTCCATCAGATACTCCGAAGAAAAATCTGGTTAATTGTGGTGTTGCGCTAGAATATTTGAATCAGGCTGCGGTACCATTGCTTGATGAGGAAGGAATTGAGATAATTGGAGAGGATGTTGTTAATGGAGAGAAGGAGCTTACAATTTCCTTGTTATGGAACATGTTTGTTCACTTACAGGTAGGTTGCAATTTTTCTTAGATCCATACATTTCTTGTGTTCGGTGTCCTAATTTCATAAAAATATCATTAGAAATAATTGTAGGTAGTTTTTTTCTGCACGTCATTGAAGGTTCAATTGCAATTAAGGTGATCTGCTGAATTCAGTAAGTGTCGAGAATATGAATTATTTAGGGAAGGTTTGAGGTGTAAATCAAGTAAATATGGTAAATAGGTTGTCAAGTTTATTTTAGGTAGTTTTATTTTAGGTTGATATTCTTTCCCTTTAAATTAGTAATTCTATCCCTGATATTGGGCTGTAATTATGCTGTAAATTACTATAAAAGCAATCTCAATAGTAGAAAAGAATTATTCCCTCAAATCGTCTCTTTCAAGTTGGTATCAGAGCCACCCTTTTCTGCCCAAAATTTTTTGCGCCATTACCCTAAGCCAGAACCATGTCAGAACATTCTAGCGAATCCACCACCATTCCCCAGTCTTCCTCACAACCCACAGTGACTAGAGATCTGCCAAAAACAACCTCTGATTCACACCCTGTTCAAATAACCACCATCAAGCTGAACGGCGACAACTTCATGCGATGGTCTCAGTCGGTGAGAATGTATATCCGGGGGCGAGGAAAGACGGGATATTTAACGGGTGACAAGAAAGCTCCGTCAGAAGATGACCCAATGTATGCTACATGGGATGCAGAAAATTCCATGGTAATGACGTGGCTGGTAAACTCCATGGAAGAAGAGATTGGCGCAAATTATATGTGTTTTCCTACGGCATATGAGTTATGGGAAAATATAAATCAGATGTATTCTGATTTAGGGAAGCAGTCCCAAATTTTTGAGTTGACTCTCAAACTTGGTGAATTACGGCAAGGAGAAGAAACCGTCACCAAGTACTTCAACTCCTTGAAGAGAATCTGGCAGGACCTTGATCTCTTTGATGCTTATGAGTGGAAGAATGCTGAAGATGGACAGCACCACAAGAAAACAGTGGAAGATGATCGTATCTTCAAGTTCTTGGCTGGCCTCAATGTTGAGTTCGACGAGGTGAGGGGGAGAATTATCGGTAGGAGGCCGCTGCCATCCCTTGGCGAAGTCTTCTCTGAAGTTAGGAGGGAGGAGAGCCGGAGGAATGTTATGCTCGGCAAGAAGGGAACCTGCTGCTACCGTTGAAGGTTTTGCTCTTACTTCTACAGGCCTAAACGTGCGCAGAGGTGCTGCCAACCTACGTAAACTAGAGGAGAAACCAAGTGTATGGTGTGACTATTGCAACAGGCCGCGTCACACTCGAGAAACCTGCTGGAAGATTCATGGCAAACCCTCCAACTTCAAGGGGAGAACAGGGGAGAAAACTGGCCGTGCCTTTCCCACTGCAAATGAGGCCGAGACTACTGCCAGCACCATCACCAAAGAGCAGCTGGAGCAGCTTCTAGCACTGGTAAAACCTAATTCATCGTCCAGTGCTCCTAGTGTCTCCGTGGCACATACAGGTAACGAAATAAATGCCTTTTCTTGTGGTTTCGGAATTTCTACTCCATGGATAATTGATTCTGGAGCATCTGATCATATGACCAACTCCTTGAACTTGTTAAAACTATACTCACCGTATTCTGAAATAGAAAAGTTAGGATTGCAGATGGGAGTTTTTCACCTATTGTCGGAAAAGGTTTGGTCCAAATTTCTGAAAAAATAGTCCTTAAGTCTGTTCTCTATGTACCTAAACTCACCTGCACCCTTTTGTCAGTTAGCAAATTATCCAAAGATTCTAACTGTCGTGTGGTTTTCTGTGACTCTCATTGTATTTTTCAGAGCCGGAGCTCGGGGAAGACGATTGGCAGTGCTAGAATGGTTAATGGTCTTTACTATTTTGAGAATATTTTATCTGGTAATAAAATTGTTCAAGGGCTTAGTAGTATGAGTTCCCTTTCTGTTCGTGATCAAATAATGGTCTGGCATTGCCGTTTAGGCCACCCCAGTTTTTCATATATGAAACATCTATTTCCTGATTTGTTTAAAAAAATGAATCCCTTAGACTTTCAATGTGAATGTTGTGTTCTTGCAAAAAGTCAACGTAGAACATATGTTTCTAAACCTTATCTTGAATCAAAACCTTTTTACTTATTTCACAGTGATGTGTGGGGACCCTCAAAGGTAACTACATCATCTGGAAAAAAATGGTTTGTAACTTTTACAGATGACCATACTAGACTGTGTTGGGTATTTTTAATGAGCGAAAAAACTGAAGTTGGAAAATTTTTTAAAGAATTTTACAATTTGATTGAAAACCAATTTCAGACAAAAATAAGCATTTTGAGAATCGATAATGGAACAGAGTATTTCAATCAATATGTAGAGACTTTTTTGAAGGAAACTGGCGTATTACATCAATCAACCTGTCCTGACACTCCAGAACAAAATGGGGTATCGGAAAGGAAAAACAAGCACTTACTTGAAGTTGCTAAGGGCCATAATGTTTTACATGAATGTTCCAAAATACTTGTGGGGAGATGCAATTTTAACTGCAGCATATTTGATTAATAGGATGCCCACACGAGTTTTAAAATACATCACTTCGCTGGGCTGTTTGAAAACTTTTTTTCCGGAATCTCGAATCAATTCGGATTTACCACTAAAAATATTTGGCTGCACCGCATATGTACACATACCTAAAAGATCCCGATCGAAATTGGATCCTAGGGCAGAAAAATGTGTCTTTTTAGGATATGCTGCAAATCGCAAAGGCTACAAATTTTTTAATCCTCTCACGAAACGTTTTTTTATGACAATGGATGCCATCTTCATGGAAACAAAACCATATTTCACCAAAAATTTAATTCAGGGGGAGAATAATCTAAGGGAATCAAATTTTTGGGAAATATCCGAACCTCTTCCAAATTTGGTTATTGACCAACCTCTTGACTTTCAAAATGAAAAAAATGGGGAGTCTGAATCCACAATTGTCGACCGTGAAATTGGTCTGTCGGAAAAGAAAATACTACGAATGGAGAAGAACCGAAATATCCTTGAACCTGTGGTTTATTCTAGGAGAAATGTCCTCAGAAGAAGCGGAGATGAATTAATCATTCCAGCACAAGCTTCATTGGAAGCCCCGGGCAAAGGAACTATGGATACTCCAGGTACCTCTTTTCTCCCTCACTCACAGAAAAACATTCCTCTATCTGTTATTCCTGAGCCTTCCAATGTCAGTCTCGAGAGTCCTACCCCAATTGTCCCACAAGAAAATGATCTGGACCTTCCCATTGCCTTTCGAAAAGGTACTCGAACCTGCACCAAATACCCCATTGCCAGATATATAACCTATGATCATTTATCCGAAACACATAAGCCATTTACTACTAATATTTCGAAACATGATGTGCCTAGAAACATTCAGGAAGCACTGGAGGACCCGGATTGGAGATTAGCAGTGTTCGAAGAAATGAAGGCCTTAAAGAAGAATGGTACTTGGGAAATTGTTGAAGCACCTAAGGATCAGAAGATAGTAGGATGCAAATGGGTTTTCACAATAAAGAGCAAAGCGGATGGTAGTGTAGAGAGATATAAGGCAAGACTTGTAGCAAAAGGCTTTACGCAGACATACGGAATAGATTACCAGGAAACATTTGCTCCTGTTGCAAAAATTAACTCAATTCGAGTACTACTGTCACTTGCGGTTAATCTCAATTGGCCCTTGTATCAGTTGGATGTTAAAAATGCATTCCTAAATGGAGATCTAGATGAAGAGGTGTTTATGAGACTCCCTCCGGGTTTTGAACCAAAGTTTGGACTTGGCAAGGTGTGTAGACTGAAGAAGTCCCTGTATGGTCTTAAGCAGTCTCCGAGGGCATGGTTTGAACGTTTCGGCAAGGCTGTGAAGCGACTTGGTTATGTTCAAAGTCAAGCTGATCACACCATGTTTTACAAACACTCAAAGGAAGGTAAAACTGCTGTGTTAATTGTATATGTTGATGATATCATCTTAACAGGGAGTGACTACGAGGAACTTGGAGAACTTAAAGGGAGGCTTGCAAAAGAATTTGAAATCAAGGACTTGGGAGTGTTGAAATACTTTCTTGGAATGGAGTTTGCAAGATCCAAGGAAGGTATATTTGTCAATCAACGCAAATATGTCCTTGATTTGTTGACTGAAACATGTATGCTAGGATGTAAGCCGGCTGAGACACCTATGGAGCCCAACGTCAAACTGCAACCAGCAGGGACAGAATCTGTAAAGGAGAGGGAGCGCTATCAGAGACTTGTCGGGAGGCTCATTTATTTATCGCACACTCGACCTGATATAGCCTTTCCCGTAAGTGTAGTCAGCCAATTCATGCACTCGCCTAGGTCAGAACATTTCGAAGCAGTGTACAGGATCCTAAGGTATCTGAAGGGAACACCAGGTAAAGGTCTTCTGTTTAAACGTCTGGGACATCTGCAAGTTGAAGCCTATACTGATGCAGACTGGGCAGGAAGTCTAACTGATAGAAGGTCTACTTCGGGATATTGCTCATTTGTGGGTGGCAATTTAGTCACTTGGCGTAGCAAGAAACAGAATGTGGTAGCTCGAAGCAGCGCAGAGGCTGAGTTCAGAGCCTTAGCACAGGGAATTTGTGAGGTCTTGTGGATTAAGAAATTATTATTAGAGTTGAAGATTTCAAAGTCAGTGCCAATGAAGATGCATTGTGACAACAGAGCAGCAATTTCAATTGCACATAATCCAGTACTTCATGATCGCACAAAGCATGTGGAAGTCGACAAGCACTTCATCAAAGAAAAAATAGACAATAGTGTGATTTGTGTGGACTATGTCCCTACTAAGGAACAAGTAGCTGATCTACTTACGAAGGGATTATACAAGAGACAGTTCGAATGGTTAGTGAGCAAGCTGGGTATGGAAGACATCTTCAAACCAGCTTGAGGGGGAGTGTCGAGAATATGAATTATTTAGGGAAAGGTTTGAGGTGTAAATCAAGTAAATATGGTAAATAGGTTGTCAAGTTTATTATAGGTAGTTTTATTTTAGGTTGATATTCTTTCCCTTTAAATTAGTAATTCTATCCCTGATATTGGGCTGTATTTATGCTGTAAATTACTATAAAAGCAATCTCAATAGTAGAAAAGAATTATTCCCTCAAATCGTCTCTTTCAAGTGTAAGCAACTTAATTTAACATGTGTGTTATCCACAGTTACCTCTCTTAATCAGCCGGAAGCTTTTACTAGAAGAAATTTCAAATATTCGAGGAGTTTTTATGGTATGATTACTGCCTATTATTAGATAGAATGAAACATTACATATCTTTGTTGCACTATTTTGCTAAGCACAATTGTATAATGTCAAGTTTTAATACTCGGTTAGGCACAAATATCGTTCCCACTGATAGTGCAATTTAATAATATATTAATCATCACTAAAATTAAAATTGTTAGACTTTATTTAGAAAATTTAATTGAGTGTTGATTGGTAATTATAGACTAAAATGAATCGAGGCACACAAACGACTTAAAATCACTGAGAATAAGAATCTAGATGTGCGATTTCACTTGGTCTTCATTATATTAAATTATAATTGAAATCTATATTCCTAAATTCGAATCATTTACTACTCAAGAATTCTCAAATATTTCTGCTCCTTTTCCCAAGTGAAGCATATTAATTAATTATCTAATGTCGATTTCAATATCCCTATTAAAAGTCAAATAGTAAATGATTTCAATAGCATAATAATTCTTTTAATGGGTTCGATGGAGTTATAGGCCTTCTGAACTCTATAAATGCCAAAGATATATTTTCCTATTGTCTTATTCGAATCCCTTTTCCCGCGTGATAAATCTCAAATAAATATGACACTCCAATTGGTGATCAAGTATTTCGATAAAATCTTCAAAATATAGATAAACCAAGAAGAAATTCGCATACGTAAATCAACAATTCATAAATATAGATTAGACAAAGCTATGTCGTCCTCCAGATCAAATAAATTAGTATATGGAGGAAAAACGATAAAACAAATTAATGTTTTTGAACATAAAACTAATCGCCTAAGTAATAGTAAGAAGAAGAAAAAATTGAATCAGAGCTTTGTCTTCGTTCTTCTTGTTTCTCGCTCTCTGTATTCTTTCGTGCGTCTGCTGCTCTCTGTTTTTCGCTTCTAGGGTTTAAATTTTTTACACTTGCAATCTAAGTTCCTAGAGCCCATGAAGAAGCCCGTAAAGGTCTTGCGTCACGCGCGGGAGCGAACTTCCGTGCGACCGCTTGCACGGTTCTATTTTTTTAGCGTGTCTTCTGGGCGCGCGGGTTCGTCATCTTGCGCGCAGCCGCGTGCTAGCTTCTATTTTGGGCCGCGCGCTTCCGCGCAGCTGCGCGCCTGCTTCTGTCCTGGACTTCCTCGTTGGTCGCAAGTTATGCGCTCAGTGCTTGATTCCTGCAAACGACTTAAACAACTACCAAACACGTAAATCCGCTTGATATTAGAAAACTTTCATGCTATTTCCATTGGTAATTTACGTGCAAAACTTGCACTTATGAATCTTCTTTGTTACTTGTAATTTATTTTAAATTTTTTCTACTTTTCATCTATATAACTGAAAAGAAGTAATTTGTTGGTAACTTTTTCTATGCCATTTTATAGGAAAATTCAAGCACCCGGACACTCTTGGACTTGCTCCTTACTTGGATTCAGGTGTTTGGTTTTATATGATTTGATACTCTTTATGTATTGATTGTCATATTCTAAACATCCAATTTAAGTGTTGTCATCAACAAATTAAAGAGAAAATTGATTTAAAATTAATCATGGGAATAAATTACACAACATTTCTATATAGGTTTTATTTGACAGCGATTTAACTTGTTAAAATTACATAAAAGTAGTTTTTTCCCGCTTACAGGCAATTTGTGAAACTTATGGGTTGAAAGTCGAAAATCAATCTTCCTTGTTGGACGGAAAGGCAATGTGGTGCTTGCTTGATTTTTACTTTCGCAAACAACATAGTCGTTCATGTTCCTCTAAGGTGGTCATTTTTACCATTGATCCAAGTTTCTTTGCACAAATATTGCATTAATTTATTCGTCTTCTGTTGTGGTCTTACAGGACATTGATGGAACCAAAGTAGAAGTTTCGATTATGTCAGAAATTGAATATACAGATGCAGTACACAACTTCATACTTTCTCAAAAATTAACATCCTTGCTTGGAAACTTTCCCGAGGTAACATTAAGTTATTGACCATGAGTTAAATATCACTTTTTTTTTGCTTATTGTCACATCTTGTGCTCAACACTGTGGCACATTAATGTCTACTAATGCAAACTTGAATTCATAGAAATAAAGCCTTGTAACGTTGCATCAAAATAATTAGAAATTTATTGTCATGTACAAGGTCGAGAAGAAATATTTTGAGAGTCCAACAAATAGATCAAATTATCCACTAAAATCCAGAAAGTAGATTGCAAGAATAATGCTAATAAACAGAGAAAGGGACAAGGTTAAGAGGGATACAAGGGATGAAAAATTTCATAAAATATCTTTACTTATCGTGTAATATTCTATTTTTATTAATGAAAATATACAAGGTTAAGAGGGATATAAGGATGAAATTTCATAAAATATCTTTACTTATCGTGTAATATCTGTCCCTATAGTTTTTCCTATTCCCATTTCAATCCATCTTCTATCTTGCATTCTAAAATCGTCCCTAATGTTTGACAAGTATACATCATTGATGTTACATTCTTGTTTAGGGATGTAATTTCGTCAATTTGTCACACATTAAGGATTGATTTAATACACAAGAAAGAAGAAGGAATGAACCAGGAAGTGTAAACCATAGGGACAAAAATAGGTGTTCCTGTTTTTTTATAAGCATTAATATTATATGTGACCTTCAATCATAGGTAATTGGTACAACTTATCTGTGGGATCACAAACTTTGTGAATTCATAATCAAACAAGTTCTCTTTTTTGGGCATACTTGAATCCGTGTATTGTTGATCAATGAAATATATTTTTTAATTGTTGATTGTTAAAGTCAGACTTCAGTTAAACCGGCTAGACTTTGATGAATGGTTTGAGACATCGCGCCATAATCCTCTTGGAACATTGGCTTGTTTGTACCCTTGTATGAATACATAGCTATTCGTATATTTCAAAATGTCTTAACACGTTTATATATAATTTGAGTAATCATTTTATCTAACCATGCATCTTGCTCTGGCCAAATATCATTCATTCAAGAAAACATATAGGACATTCATGCACTTATACGAACTGAGAATACTCAACTTCGACACACAATTTACTTCCCAACATCATACTTGATACCTTGTGAGTCTTAGATGTTGGAAAACAAGGTGTCGTGCTCACCAAGTGGAGATACAATAATGTCTTGGGTTGTGAGCATTAGTGGTGCATAACCACAACTTAAATTGTCTACGTGAGTATTGAGAGCCACTTTAAAAATTAATATAAAGTGAAAATTTTCTTTCATAAGCACTTATATATGTGCCCATATATTCTTACATTGATGCTTGTAAAATTTATCAATGAGGTAATTGTATATGATACTACTGAGTAAGGTGAATACCCTTTTTCTCATTGCTATTAGTTGACAGAGAACAAATTTAGATATCGATATTGTGGTCACTAAGAATGTATTTTATTATTTCTACTCAATTACATTCTGGTAGACCATAGCATTATCCAGTCTTTATATATGTGTCAGTTATGCACATACAAATAAAGTGTGCTAAAAATAAATTTATCATTTATTGAACACTGAATGTTATGCAGAAAATTGGTACAAATCCCGTAACCAGTGTCTGGCTGGTTGGGCACCCAGTCTATTAGTTCTTCTAGTACTTTCACTGTTGTATACATTTTCTTTTTGCAGCTTTTCATTTAATTTAAGGTATGAACGAGACATAGTACTGCTGGATGCAGGTTATACAAGTCAGTGACTTACTCGAACATAATGGTGCATGTAATGGACAGAGCGTAATTATCCTCTTGGTGTTTCTCTCAGTTCAATTTCTTGTAAAAAGAAACATGGTATTGTTCTAAACACGTTATTTTGCAGAGTTGTCACTTGACTTTCGGAAATGATTTTGCGTTTTGGTTTTTTCATTTTAGGATGACATTAATTTTTATAAGTTGCTGGGCGTCCAGCATCAAAGTCCAAATGACAGATGCATAAGTACAGAGTGGAACAATGGACAAGGTGCATTTTAGTCCTGTATCTATTGGAATGCTGCAGTTATTCTCAGCATATCTTGTTTTTTCAAATAATGTGAACTGGAAAGTGCCATCTTGTCCAATAATATGGTGCTAAGATATTGGATTATTGTATCTCTTGTTAAGGTCCAATGCACATTGGAAAATTAGGTTCAGTTTGTGATCTTTAGAATACAAGTAATATTTGTCGGCAAGTGATTTGTCAAAGAAAGTGGACAGACTATATTTAATAGGGTTGGTGGCAAAAACGTTTATAAAACATGGGTTGACATATTTGACGAGGAATTTTCAGATGACGTATTTTATACGCGTCTTCACACGGACAAGGGGCTCTATAAATAGAGCTCCCCCTTTCATTCTGAAATAATCTCTTCTTCGAGTTTTCTCTCATCTTATAAGCATTTGAGTGCTTAGTTCTATAATATTTGTGAGGTGTTTTGTTCTTCTGTATTAAGAGAGTGTTTTCTCTTTGGAAACACAGTGAGTGAGTTGTACATCATAAAATATTATAGTGAAAATCTTTTCATCTTGCCCGTGGTTTTTACCCTAATAATTTTTAGGGGTTTTCCACGTAAATCTCGGTGTCCAATTTATTCTTTATTTTCATATTTATTATCAGAAATTACCGCACGTGGGACCAACAAGTGTTATCAGGGCCTTGGTTTAAAATTTCTTAAACTTCTGAGTATGCTCTGTGGTTGCAGCCTAAACTGATCTTCCACATCAGAAAATTTTTTTGAGATTTTTTATTAAGAAGAGATTATTTTGTTCAGTCTACTAAATTGTTGTAAACATAATGGCGGGCAGGTACGAGATAACAAAGTTCAACGAAAAGCAATTTTATGCTGTGGAAAATAAAGATACAAGCAGTTTTGAGAAAGGAGAATTGTTTGGCGGCTATTGGAGATAGAACGATGGAAATTACGGATGATGGAAAGCGAAATAAGATGAATGATAATGTTGTCGCCAATTTACACTTGGCTAAATCAGACGAAGTACTATCAAGTATCTCTGAGATAAGAACATCAAAAGTTATCTGGGATACTTTGACGAAGATGTAAGATGTCAAGTCGTTACACAACATGATTTTCCTAAAGAGAAGGCTTTATACTCTTCGGATGGCGGAATCATCATCGGTAACCGTTCATATCAATACACTAAATATTCTATTTGCCCAACTCACTTCCATGGGGCATAAAATAGGGGAAAATGAACGTGCAGAGAGCTTTTACTTCAAAATCTACCAGATTCATATGATCAACTTATCATCAACATAACCAACAATATTCTTATGGGCTTTCTAAAATTCGATGATGTCTTAACTGCGTTTCTCGGTGAAAAAAGTCGTCGCAAGAATAAGGAAGATAGGTTGGTAACATCGAAGCAGGCAGAAGCTTTACCGATGATAAGAGGAAGATTAATGGAATTTCAGTGGGAGCCAAAGACGAGGTAGATCAAAGTCGAGAAGTAAGAAGAAAAATATTTACCGCTTTTTAAATGTGCGGTAAAGGGCACTTCAAGAAAAAGTGTATGAGTATCGAAAAAAATTCTCAAGGAAATGTGGCTAGTACTTAAGACGGTGGTGAAATATTATTCAGCGCGGCAATAGTTGCAGAAAGCAGACACAAATTTTGTGACACATGGATTATGGATTCAGGAGCGACGTGGCACATGACATCTCGGAGAGAATGATTTGATCAATATGAACAAGTCTCAGGAAGATCTGTATTCATGAGAAATGATCATGCCTTGGAAATCGTTGGGTTCGGTATTATCAAAATAAAAATGTTTGATGGCACCATTCACACCATACACTAGGTACGGCATGTGAAGGGACTGAAGAAAAATCTTTTGTCCTGCATCTGAAGGGACTAACGAAAAATCTTTTGTCCTTGGGGCAATTGGATGACATCGGGTGCAAAACTCGTATCGAGAATGAGATCATGAAAATTGTGTAGGCGGAAAAATTTGCTGCAAATCTGTATGTAATTTTGGGAGAAATAACAAAGAGGCAAAACTAGCTGTTGCATCAATTGATTCAGGAGAAGAATTAACAGTGTTATGGCATAGAAAGCTCGGGCATATATTAGAACGAGGGAATTTGAACCGCTCACATCACAGTCGTAGGAACGACCGTAAGTTGAGGGGTAGCCATAACATAAGGTATTACTTTCACACCTCTCTATGTCACGCCCCGAAACTCGGGATTGACACCGGCGTTGTTTAACAATAACACAATCGAAACAACAAGCCTTTCGTAGCACAGTATAAACCGAACCAGTTTATATATCATAATTTCCACGAAATAAACATTGTCTTTACAATAACGAAATCCAACGAAATAGTAAATAATGCGGAAGCGTCTTACAATTATTAAATCATAAATTCGAACATAACTACTACTGGTCTCGTGAATCACCATCCCCAGAACCGTTCGGACTCCTCTTCCTCAACCTGTTCTTCGGACTTATCTGGGAAGGGTTGTAAGGGAGGTGAGTATTTTGGGAATACTCAGTAAATAGGGGACTTTGAACACAACATAACCAATTTAATAACATTTTCAAAACATATCATAAACGTACATCATGCTTTTCATAAACGTAACGTAAATTCCATAACATAATAACACTGCGATTTTTCACCTTTAACGGTTTACTGACGTCAGTCCCTAAGTTTTAATCCTCTAAGGGGGCGAGGCCATAAAACAGTTCTATCCCACTGTTTAGGGCCATATGTTGGAATTCCACCCATTTTCAGGGAATCCTCACAGTGTCAAACATAACATACCAAACTTTCGTAAAAACGTATAGACGGAACGACGGTGCTCGACCGTATTTTTAAAACACAAAACCGAAATTTTCATGTGCATAAAACAAAATTTAAAACAGCCCACTTACAGTGTTTGGATGTACTTAAAAAAACGTGGAGTGAACGGCTTGGTTTGGATCACTTCGCGCTCCTCGTCCGGGTAGCGCTCCGGCTCGATTTCTTTGACGATTTTCGGGACGATTTTTGTGCAGTATTTTGGCTAGGGAGAGTTGCTGAATTTTCGAGTTTTTCAGCTCTAGGATTTCGAAATTATGTGTGTTGAATGAGTGGGGTTGATGCACTATTTATAGGGGAGGAGGGTGGAGCTAAATTTGGCACTAAAAATCATACCAAAAATCATATCAAATCCCCTAATATTGGCTCCAAATTTCCTTGCCATTCTCGAAAAATATGATGGCTAATTTATGGGATTTGTTTCCAATTTCCTTATAGTTTATTCTTGTATGTGATAATTTCGAAAATTGCTAGGTCCATGCCTTGATTCCTCTAGTCTTGGATGGTCTCTACCCAATATAGTATATCCCTTTGCATATTTTCGAGAATATGCTAGCCTTATTGTAGGTATTTTTGACTTGGTAATCAAGATTTCCAACAATTAATTTCCCTATAATCATATCCTATTTATTAATAAAGTCTTATGCTAAACAAATTTCCTTACAATTATTTAACTACAAGATGGAAAAATCCGGTTCTTACACTCTATCTATAGATAAAGAGAGATCCGCTGCGTGAGCAACCCGACTGTGCCTTACATGTGCTCTACAGGCTGCACTCCATCTTTCTTCCAAACGAGCCCTTTTTTTTTTTGATTTTGAAGATAGGCGTTGCATTCGGTTCGAAAGGCATGGTTTTCAGTAGGTCTCCAGATAGGGCCCCTACTAGTCGGGCTAGCTAGTGAATGGTTCTTTCGGGCCCATCGTTCGCCACCACCCGAGAACGAAAAGATTCGAGAGGGTTGAAAATTCTCTTAGAATGGAAGCTGGTGCCGGGATTTACAAAAATGTCACTACCTTTTTGTGAGCATTGTGTTACTAGTAAACAACACATATTAAAGTTTGACACTTCTACTGTTAGGAGCAAAAGCATATTGGAACTGATTCATTCGGATGTTTGGCAAACACCGGTTGTATCCCTAGGAGGAGCGAGATACTTTGTCTCGTTCATTGATGATTTCTTTAGGAGATGTTGGGTGTATCCAATCAAGAAGAAATCAGATGTTTTCCATATCTTCAAAGATTTCAAAGCGCGGGTTGAACTTGATTCTGAAAAGAAAATCAAGTGTCTGAGAACTGACAATGGAGGAGAATATATCAGTGACGAATTGGATGCATATTGTCAACATGAAGGCATCAAAAGACAATTCACAACGGCTTACACACATCAACAGAATGGAGTGGCGGAGTGGATGAACATAACCTTGTTAGACAAAACAAGAGTCATGTTGAGGACTGCGGGTCTAGACAAGTAATTTTGGGCGGAAGCAGTCAAAACCGCTTGTTATATTATCAATCGTTCTCATTCAGTGGTGATTGATATGAAGACTCCGATAGAGATGTGGACTGAGAAACCGACAGATTATTCTCAATTGCATACATTTGGAAGTTCTGTGTACGTTTTGTACAATGAGCAAGAAAGATCGAAGTTGGATTCGAAATCTAAAAAATGTATCTTCTTGGGTTATGCTGATGGAGTAAAAGGGTTGTGCTTGTAGGATAGGATCTTACCGTCCACAAGCTGGTCATCAGCAGAGATGTTATCTTCGAGGAAAATAAAGTAAAGGAAGACAAAGACACACTAAATTCAGAAACTACTATATTTCAGGTGGAAAATAAGACGCACAAAGGTCAAAGTTCTTGTGAAGTAGTACAGAACACGAAGAACAAGAACATGTTGAGTCTGAAGTTTTCAATGTGAGGCAGTCAACTCGACAGAAGACCACCAGGTTGGCTTTCAGATTATGTCACTGAAAGCAATATTGCATATTGTCTATTATCAGAGGATGGTGAGCAATCGAGTTTCCATGAGGCTAGTCAAAGCTCGGATGTATCCTTGTGGATGATAGCAATGCAAGAAGAGTTGGAGGCATTAGATAGGAATAAAACTTGAGATCTTGTTACACTACCACGAGGGAAGAAAGCCTTTGGAAATAGATGGGTCTATAAGATCAAGCATGATGTCAATAACCAAGTGGAGCGGTATCGTGCTAGATTGATGGTAAAAGGATATGTTCAGAAAGAAGGCATTGACTTCAATGAGATATTTTCTCCTGTGGTTCGGCTTACAACAATCAGAGTGGTGCTGGCATTATGTGCGGTGTTTGACCTACATCTAGAACAGCTAGATGTGAAAACGGCGTTTCTTCATGGAGATCTTGAAGAAGAAATCTATATGCTGCAGCCAGAAGGTTTTGCGGAAAAAGGCAAAGAAAACTTGGTTTGCAGGTTAAGAGGATCCTTAGATATATTAAAGGTACCTCAAATGCTGCACTCTGCTGATCGAGTAAAAGGGTTTTGCTTGTGGGATCTTACTGTCCACAAGCTGGTCATCAGCAGAGATGTTATCTTCGAGGAAAATAAAGTAAAGGGAGACAAAGACACACTGAATTCAGAAACTACTATATTTCAGGTGGAAAATAAGACGCACGAAGGTCAAAATTCTTGTGAAGTAGTACCAGAGCACGAAGAACAAGAACCTGTTGAGTCTGAGATTTCTAATGTGAGGCAGTCAACTCGACAGAAGATCACCAGGTTGGCTTTCAGATTATGTCACTGAAAGCAATATTGCATATTGTCTATTATCAGAGGATGGTGAGCCATCGAGTTTCCATGAGGCTACTCAAAGCTCGGATGTATCCTTGTGGATGATAGTAATGCAAGAAGAGTTGGAGGCATTAGATAGGAATAAAACTTGAGATCTTGTTACACTACCACGATGGAAGAAAGCCATTGGAAAAAGATGGGTCTATAAGATCAAGTATTATGTTATGGAGGATCAGATTTTACACTCAGGGTCTATGTCGATTCAGATTATACAAGTGATCTTGATAAGAGGAAATCTACCACTGGTTATGTGTTTTACACTTGCGAGGGAGCAGTAAGTTGGGTTTCAAAACTGCAAACAGTTGTTGCGTTATCTACGACGGAAGCAGAATACATGGCATCTACTCAAGCTTGCAATGAGGCAATATGGATTAAAAGGTTATTGGAGGAGATCAGACACAAACAAGATAATGTTATTTTGTTTTGTGACAGTCAGAGTGCCTTTCACATCGCAAGGAATCCAGCCTTTCATTCTAGGACGAAACACATCGGAGTCCAATTTCACTTTGTACGAGAAGTAGAAGAAGAAGAAATTGTGGATATGTAGAAGATCCATACAAAAGATAACATAGCTGATTTTCTGACAAGCCAGTGAACACTGATAAGTTTGATTGGTGTAGATCCTCAAGTGGCCTAGAGAAAACGTGAACAACAGGGAATGAAAAGATTGAAAAGATGTGTGGAGATGTGTTTGATTATCAACCAAATCTCCAAGTGGGAGAAATGTCGGCAAGTGATGTGTCAAAGAAAGTGGGCAGACTATATTTAATAGGGTTGGTGGCAAAAACTTTGACGAGGAATTTTCAGACGACGCGTTTTACGCGTCTTCGGGCTCTATAAATAGAGCTCCTCTTTTCATTCTGAAATCATCCCTTCGTCGAGTTTTCTCTCATCTTATAAGCATTTGAATGCTTAGTTCTATAATATTTGTGAGGTGTTTTGTTCTTCTGTATTAAGAGAGTGTGTTCTCTTTGGAAACACAGTGAGTGAGTTGTACATCATAAAATATTATAGTGAAAATCTTTTCATCTTGCCCGTGGTTTTTACCCAAATAATTTTTAGGGGTTTTCCATGTAAATCTCGGTGTCCAATTTATTCTTTATTTTCATATTTATTATCAGAAATTACCGCACGTGAGACCAACAATATTCACGTACTTCATTACACAAGTGATGGATTAATCCTTTTGTAATACATGTCAAATTTTTGAATGGTGACTTTGTACCCCTGTTGTTTCTTTATATAAATATAATAAGTGGTAGGAATTCTACTTTTGATGTGGAAATGTACATGTTTTATTGATGTGTAATTCAGGTTTTCAGATTTCTTCATAATCTAATAAAAGTTTTTATGTTCGTTTATTGCCTCCTTTTGCTATCATAATTGACCAAGATGGAGCGAAAGATTTCAAGGCAATAATGGCATGGTGGCAAGAGATGGCTCAACAGAATGGCAAGTGCAATCTAAAGCCAGCTGCTTTTTCTACACAATGCTTCTTTGCTGGCAGAAAGAGCATGAACAAAGTTCAAAAAGGTAATATATGTTGCAAGTGACAAAAACCTCTACATTTGCTGCAAATTTGACTGACTGGGTATTTTTAAATACATTGTTTATAATATTTTACCTTATTTGGGTGACTTGCCTTTTGATCTGGCTCGAACATTTTTGTATATAAAATATTTTAGAAATTCGCAATCAAAAATTTCAGGTTCATCGCAAAATTTGGTGGAATGCCAAACTCTATTTGATCTTCTATTCAATTTATAAAATGTTTTTAATAAATAAATAATTTTCACGTTGATTAGCATGTCCAGAACCTTTGTCAATTCCACAGTACTTTATATCTGATTTTTCTCAAGTCATTGATGCTTATCTTGATTACCAACTTTATGTTCTATTTCAGACAGTGCTGCCACAATAATACAGTCTCATTTTAGACGATTTGTTGCACGTCAAAATTATTTGAGAATAATGGAAGCAGCTCTTCTCTTGCAAAGTGCTGCATTGGCTTTGTTGTGTTTGAAGAAAAATATATCCGTGATGGAGCTTCGGGCGAGGAGTGAACGATTATCATTATCTAGTGTGTATTTCTTCTGATTGATCATAGCCTATGCATTGAATTTTTATTCTTTTATCCCTGTCTTATGTTTAACTACCATACAGCTAGGAGAGAGCATCTCCGAAAGTTTGGAGCACTCGTCGTCTCAATGGATGAGAGGAGTTACTTAAACTTGAATAAGTTTGTCGCTGCTATTCAACATGCCATGGGAAACTGGAACACTCAGAGTGATTATGATGAAAATACATCCTGTAAGCAAAGTTATGCTACAAATCTCATCGATGCTGCTACTGTTATCCAAAGTCACATTCGTGGATACACTGTGAGGTCTAGGTTTGTTCAAATGGTTGCTCAGAAAAGGGAATCTTCTGTTCTTTCCAAAAATATGATGAATAGTTTGCATATCAAAGCAGCAATAACAATTCAGGATGCTTGGAGAAAATTCTTATTTTGCAAAAATAATCAAATTGAGCGGTATGCTGCAATTAAAATTCAGAGTTATTACCGTGGTTGGTTGATGAGAAAGTATTTTGCATGCAAGAAGCAAGGAGTAATAACAATTCAAAGGAGTTTCCGATTTTTCAGATTTAGGTGGCACTTCCATGTCCAAAGGAAGGAAAATGCTTCTGCAATTATCCTTCAATCTTATGCCCGTGGATGGATGGCTCGTAGAAAAGCTAATAGAGAAAAGAATATAATTATTAGGATGCAGGTAAGTGGTTCCCTAATTGTTGAAGTATCTTTTGAGTGGTTTTTATCATCTCTTTCTTGTTGCATTAGCTCGTTGATAATTCAAATAAAATACATATTACTGAACATAATATTCTTCAGCCTTTAAGGCTATCACAAAGAATTAACAAGTTTTTGAACTGGGGTTTGCTTCTTTATTTTTTGAGGCTTTCTCCCCAGACAGTGTCACTTGGGTTCATATTTCTGGATTGCTAACTAACAGAGTCAATTCCACATAAGTTTTTTGAAGTAGGAAACAGAGAAGTGAAATGCTCTGCCTTTGTATTTACATGATCCTATGATGAATATATTAATCAAATTTTCCATCTTTGCAGAAAATGGCAAGTTGGGTAACTTACAAACATTAGTAACTTGCCAAAAGTCATATAACTAGGTTTGTAACTAATAGGTTAAATTCATTGTCTCTTGACTATAAACATGGTTGCGTATAGAAAAAGAAGCTCCTAGAGGATGCTTGTAGGAGAATCCAAAGTGCTTTGTGTGCATGAAACTTCGTAAGGCATTCCTTGCTCAAAAGAATGCTGCCATAGACATCCAACAATTTGTCAGAGGAGAGGTCTGTAGGAAAAGGCTTCTTGGTAAGTCATCCTTTTCTGAAGTCTATCTTTTCTGATTGTTTTTGTTTGCATATCTACTTATCTTCATTGCATTACATATCCAATACAGGAGCGTCCTGCAGCTATCAAGTTGCATCAAAGCATATCATTTATGGTTTTGAAATCAAAATGTTTCTTCAATCAGTTAAGAAGGTTCAAAGATGGTGGAGGGATTTTCTGAGAACCAAGCAGATGACAAAGTCAGCCATTGTTATACAGTCACATTTTCGAGCATGTACTGCCAAGCAAATGGCCGAGAGAGAGAAACAACAGGTGGTTGTAATTCAAGTAAGTTTAAAATTATGTTCCTGGATTACTTGGTTTCCTGCCATTAAACATGGTGGCATCTGTAAAAATGTTATTTTATTAACATGTGGATCAGAGATACTGTCGTCGGTGGTTGCAAAGAAAAAAGTTGTTCCAAAATATGGCCGCTAGGAGTATCCAAAGTGCTTTCCTTTGCATGAAACTTCGTAAGGCATTCATTACTCGGAAGCATGCAGCTACAGAAATTCAGCGATTTGTCAGGGGAGAGAATAGTAGGAAAAGGCTTCTTGGTATCTCATCTCTTCGCGAAGTCCAACTATATTGCAGACTATTCCTGTTGCCAATTCTATTCACCTTTCATGTACAGGAATGTCCTGCTATCTGAACACGTCAGGGTATATCTTCCATGGTCTTGAATTCAAAATATTTCTTTTATCAGTTGTGAAGTTGCAAAGATGGTGGAGGGTTTTTCTGGAAGACAAGCGACAAACAGAGTCGGCTATTGTAATCCAATCACATGTTCGAGGATGGACGGCAAAGAAAATGGCAAAGACACAGAAGAAACATGTGGTTGTCATTCAAGTGAGTAAAGTCATATTCCTCGATGATTTGGTTTCTGAGTTCTGACATTGCACATGGTGGTAACAATAAAATATTTGTTGATATGGATCAGAGCTACTGTCGTGGGTGGTTACTGAGAAAGAAGTTGTTAATCCTTCATGATGCTGCCAAGAGGATCCAAGGTGCTTTCCTTTGCATGAGAATTCACAAGACATACATTGCTCAAAAGCACGCAGCTGTAGATTTACAACGATTTGTGAGGGGCGAGAATGATAGGAAAAGGCTTTTTGGTAAGTTATGCTTTAGTGAATTTTATTTTGTGGGATTATTATTGTTTCTATTTTACTTACCTTGAATGTACCCTACTACAGGAGCACTCTGTTGTGATCATAATGCATTCAAGAATGTCTTCCTCCCCAGTCTTAACTTCAAAATATTTCTGCAATCTATCAAGAAGTTGCAAAGATGCTGGCGGGAAATTCTGAGAGCGAAGAAGGAAACCAATTCAGCAGTTATAATCCAATCACATTTTCGAGGATGGATGGCAAGGGAAATGGTTAAGAAAGAGAAGCAGCGTGTGGTTTTGATTCAAGTGAGTCCGTTTCATCGTACATGATCACGTTTTTTTTAATGGCTTGTGACAAGGAATAAATGAACCTTATGATCTCAAGCTTGCACTTTGTTGATTGTTATTTGGCATTGATATAGGCATCTTGATTATGTGTGTTTCAAGTTATGATTCTGGCCAGCTCCATTGTTAGCATAAGAACAGATATGTTGCAAAGAACTACAACAGATGTCTTTAATGAAGTTGACCTCTCATAAAGATAGTTCTTTTCTCCTGCTTTGGATTTGAGGAGGAATAAATTTTGATTACTTGTCAGCCTCATTTTTAATGCCTTTGCATTGATTTTCAAGTTACTGACTGCTGCTCCGTTCTAGGAACTCTGGAGTGATAATTCATTCTATTCTAGCCACTAAACGAGGCACTTTTCTTGATTTAAGATACAAATTTGTTTTAGTATGTGTGGAATTACTTTTTAGAAATACGCTAAGGATTCAGGCCAATTTTGTCATCCTTGATTCCTTTATATTATCTGACTTTTTCAATGTGGCAGTCATACTGGAAAGGTTACCTTGTACGGAAAAATGCAAAAGGGCATTTACAAGACTTGCGCTTCAGAATGCAAAAATCTGCTTCAAATATTGATGATAGCATGCGTCTGATAAACAGACTTGTGGCAGCACTTTCAGAACTACTTAAAATAAGAAGTGTAAGCGGCATTCTGCATACCTGTGCAACTCTAGGTAAGCACTCATTAGCAGAAATTTGTCACTAATATTTACAAGCTCATACTAGATTTTCATGTAGACTAATGACAGGAAACTATTCTAATTGTTATATTTTACAGATGTGGCAACAAAACATTCCCAGAGATGTTGTGAGGTGCTTGTGGCTGCAGGAGCTATTGGCACTATACTGAAGCTAATCCGTTCCATCAGTAGAAGCATACCAGATCAAGAAGTACTAAAGCATGCTCTTTCAACTCTCAGAAATCTTGCCCATTATCCACACCTCACCGAGATATTGATTGAGAGTCATAGATGTGTAGAAGTAGTCTTTTGGGAATTCTTGAGGTTTGCCCAATTTTTATGACTTAAGCTTACCAGTTCATTCCTCTCATTAGAGTTATGTCATTCTTCTGCTTTTTGACTCACCAGAAACAAAGAAGAGGGATATTTCATTGCATCTGAACTCTTGAAAAGAATATGTTGTAGTGAAAAAGGTTTAAATGCCATGCGCAATCTACCAGCTCATTTAAAAAGGTTGAACAACCTTGCAGAAGTACTGGCAAGAAAGGCAGGAAATGATAAGGGGTTAGAAGTCATTTATCTGTTACTATCTTCTTTGTAAAAATTGTACTTACCTTCTGTACTGGTTCAAGAATTGTAAAAATGTTGTATCGATGCAGGTATTTGCGTCACTCAGTGGCAAGAGAACGTGTAGAGAAGAGATTAAAGGAGGCCATCATGCTCCTTGAACTCATTAAAAATTCCTAAGGGAAGGTAATAGCAGATTTTTCCTTTTCGTTTTCGTGGCATCTCTTCAAGGTAGCATGAGAAATATTAGAAAGCAAGTTGATTGTTGTGATCACACTTGCTATTGGAACTATAGAATTCATACGGTTGGGAAGATTTCGTTTGAGTTGATGCTTAACTTGTCATGTCTAGCTTAACAAGCTGTGATTTTTTATATGCTATAGATGTATATTATATGGTTGGTCGATCAATCAATAACGTGTATCCTTTAACCATTGTGTTGAAGTTTTTTTAGCAGCATGAATAATGTCATTTTTCTTTTGATATATGATGTAGATTGGTTTCTTTTTGGTGGCTAAAATAACAGAAACAAAACATTGGTTGCCAAAAGAACTTTTGAAAGGGAAATGCAATTTAGTGTCCGTTTGGTTGCAATATTTCATTTACTTTTTTAAATCATTTATTCAAGAGATGACTATTGTCTATTAATAATCTAATAAAAAGATGTTTGTTCAGAAATCTTTTTTTTTTTTTTTAAAAAAAGAAAGAATGAAAACAAAAGTGAGTTCAGAACACATTGTCAAGAATTTTTTATTGTTGAAATACATTGAATAATTGTATGTGTGTTACTGCGTTTTAAAATTATTAAAATATAATTAGTTCATTTTTACTATTATTTAATTAGGAGTATATTAAATTGTAGATATATAAAATAATACTTTTAATTATATTCCAAAAATTGATGAAAACACGCTTAAAGTCAATATCCAAATTATATGAACACAAAGCGTGGCTTTGTCATGTTCTTATACGTTTCTAGCAGAAGTTTTTTTAGAATTATAAGTTTTAAAGACGTCTTATCACATGACACTAATGTCCAAAATTTGAAACAAAGTCTGAGTTGAATCCAATTTACAAAACAAATCTTAAAAAAATAAAATTGATAATTGTCATTTTTACATGTTTTAATTATGTTATTTGAGTATATTATTGCATGAGTTTGATATCAAGTTTGTATTTTAACATATTTATTTATAATTTATGCATATTGCTCGTCACTCACTTGTTTCAGTTGATTTGTTAGTGGACTTGATTAAAAAAATATGAGAATTATCAGCTAAATTGGGATGAGGGCAAGCTAAGGCGGGGGAAATTGACCGCCCAACATGCTCGAATGAAAGAAAAAATTGAATATGCAAGCAGCTCGTGCTGTGGCCACATAAATCGATTCGCCCTAGTGCGCCCGATAAGGAAACAAGATCTGCACGATTTGTTTCAACTTTTGAGAACTCTTGGGCACATCTACATCTGATGGTTACCCTGATACACGAAACTGATTCACTACGCAGCCACGAGAGAGCCGTCACATGTAAAGAAACGATCCTGGAGTCGAGAGAGCAAAATTTCGCGCAACGTTTTCTCATTCTTCCTTTCCTTTTCTTTCTTTTCTATGGTGAAAAACATTTATTTAATTGGTTCTTTTTGCGATGAACGCTAGTAGCTAATTTTCATTATTTGTTGAGATTTAAGGAATCTTACCCCAAGATGTTGGTCTAAATTTATTTAATTTTCGACTTTTTCTTTATGTTTGATTGTGTTAATGTTTTTCTTTGAATTATCGAAGCCCAGTTAACTTCTATAATATATTATATTATGATTGAATTCGAAAAATTATTTTGCAATATGAACGAATATTTACATGTCTGTATAGAAATATAAAATTAAATACACTTTAGTAGTGATAATCCATTGTCGGACCTAGGTCTTTTGTTTAAAGGTCGTTCGAGCTTTTTCTGGGAGTATGACTGTGAGATTCTATAAAAGTTAATGAATCACATTTGATAAATAATAAAAGACATTTAAATATTTCATTATATTATATTATTTTAGCATAACTTGAAGGAGCATGCTACCGAATTAGGGGATCTTGTCTATGGTATATATAACTGTCAGATTAATTATTTGAATTAATCAAAGGTATATGAGCTAAAATTCCCAACAAACTCATTCATACTTGATTTTAATATTCTCAATAATATGATTTTAATTTCTCTACAACTAATTTTTTTTCGTTGGATTTTTAGTAGAATAATTCATGTCAAATATTCGTACATTTGGTTAAAGTTAAATTACTGAAAATAGTAATTATTTAATACAACTTTTGTAAACGATACTCATACTTTGTATATTATTTTATGTTAGAATAAATCGTAAGTTCGCAAATCAAATTATATATACATATTTACACACACACACACACACACACACATATACATATATATATATATATATATAAAATTCAAATCACCCACCTCTAATTGCTACGAATGTTAAATGACAACAGGATTTCCTCTCAAGTTTCCCATGTAATCTCGGAGAGTGAGAGTCCATCTGCCATGGCGATTCGGGCACAAAAATTAGTCACTCATCTCTACACTCTCTCTATTCCCATGCTCAATTTTCGAAGCTTTACTGAACGCAATGGCCCTAAACCCCTTTTCGTCTTAAGGCCTACATCAAGCCGGTGTCACTCTTCAAGTTGTCAGAGTCATTCAAATCCCAAGTATGTCCCTCAAAATTGAAATTTGCTGTGAATCAGCTCGTTAAAGTTTGTAACTTTGTATTTGAGGACGGAGTGATGAATGTGTTTTCTTGTTCTCCACCCGTTTGTAAAAATTCCGCTTATATGTTTATCGTTCGTTCATATTGGATTCTGTTTTCGAACTTACCAAGTATGGATACTTCTTAAAGGGCAACGAATTTGTTTGGATATTTCGCGGTATGCTTAGTGGATGGATGCAAGTGTTCATAACTTATATTATAATTATAAAAGAAAAATGGCTGAATTATAATGGATGAGAATGACGATAGGGTGCTCAAATTTGAATTAGGGGGTTAGGATGATGGCAGTTCTATGGTATTCTTGGGCTCAGGATAAGGATTAATTTCCACTGTGTTATTTAATTTATATGGTCAAAAGTTATCGATCGGTGAATGTTTAAACAAATTATCTTATCTTGTTTGTTTTAATATATGCATTGAGGTGTTCTCCAGTTGAATAATTTATAATTTATAATCAACCTTGCTAACATGAATGCTTCCGGTTCAGTTATTCATTAGAGTTTAACTCTAATTGCTCCTTTACTTTTTTCTATGCTCAAGATTTGAAGCTGATGCTAAGATCAGCTATCAAGAGTTTCGAAAATGGTGCAACGGAGGTGGCACCTTTAATGAATCTGCTTCCATCGATCCAACTGCTGTAATTGAAATAGGTGCAATAGTTCATTCAGAATCTGTTATAGGAGCGAATGTTTACGTTGGGTCAGGAACAATTGTTGGACCTGCGGTTAGAGTTGGCCAATCAACAAAAATAGGGTATTCGTTTATCCCTTCTGAAAATGCATTAGTTTTGACTTTCCTCGACTCTGGCCATAACAATATAACATCATGCCATCAAAATGTGCATAGAATTGGCCCTATCCACCTTTTAGATTTTAGCTTTTAATATAATTGTTCATAGGCAGGCACAAAAAACATGAGAAAGTCTAATATGTTCACATTGATCACTGCATATTCTTACGCCAACCTTAGGCTTTGATCCGATTAAATATTTTGTCCAGGTATAATGTTGTGCTTACTAATTGCACAATTGGTGATTTTGGTGTTATTCACAGTGGCATTTGCATAGGTCAAGATGGTAAGGCATGAATTTCGATTATTTTTGCTATCTGTCACATGATATTTGCTAAATGTTGGGGTTTTATCAAAATGGCATTTATGTTCAATACCTTATGTGGTATAAGCTATACATCCGATTACCAAGATCCTAAGTTGGTGTCCACATTCACTTTTCCTCGTCGCTTTTAGTCAATGATGAATTTTCTTTTCCTTGTAGGTTTTGGGTTTTTTGTCAATGAACAAGGTGACATGATGAAGAAGCCTCAAGTTTGTATAACTTATTTCCCTATCCACTCTGTCTTAAATTTTTGAACTTCAGTATGGTAATTAGTAGCGAGTTGATTATGGGTATTCTAAGTACTCGTGTGATAGATAATTTCTAAAATGCTTTATTTCTACCAATTTTTAGTCACTTTTAACTTTCTGTTCAAGTCCGAGGTGCCATGGAACTATAGGGGTTGAGGCTGTTTATGATGACATACTCCTCACTCTTTTTCTTTGTATTTTACTCTACATATTCGTTAGGTGTATCAGACCTGTATTTTAGCATTCAATATTTCTCTTCGTTGTAAAGCTTTATTTCCTACTTCCATGTTTCCAGAGCTTGAAAGCAAGGATAGGAAACCATGTGGAAATAGGCTCAAATACTTGCATCGACAGGGGCAGGTGAAATATGTGATATCTGTGACTATTTCTTATTGCTATGTCACCACTCTTGGTTTATCCATTATAATGTGTTAGGGCCTACGTTACACATACCTGAAACACGTTATACTGCTACTATTTTTACATGTAGCTGGCGAGATACAGTAATTGGAGATCACTCGAAGATAGATAATTTGGTGCAGGTGTGATTCTTATTTCTGAAAAAATGGGTTAATACTTAATAACTTTAAAGTCATAGGTGTGCTTAACTATGCAGATAGGCCACAATGTAGTGATCGGAGAAAATTGTATGATCTGTGGACAAGTTGGTATTGCAGGTTCAGTGACGTAAGCTACCACTATTTATTCTAAATCCTCGAGACCATTTTCTTAGCTTTCACACCGACAATATGCTGTTTACACACTGTTTCATTTAAGGATAGGAGACTATGTGACATTAGGTGGAAGGGTCGCAATTCGCGATCATGTCTGCATCACATCAAAGGTGTACTTTTGTATTAAGTCCTTCAGTTGTATTTTTAAAATTTCTGGAAGTGCTTATTCATATTCTGCCGCAGGTCAGATTAGCTGCTAATAGCTGCGTCACCAAGAACATCAATAAATCAGGAGACTATGGTGGCTTCCCTGCTGTAAGCATTTTCTCCGATCCTGTTTTTCATTTGTCTAGCAGTTAAATGATTACGTTAACCTATTCATTATATATTCTCTTGATTATATTATTTTTTAAGTTTCTTTTGATGTTTCTATCAATTTCATCAGATTCCAATTCGTGAATGGCGAAAACAAGTTGTTGCCACCCGCCGAACTTCAAACTTGAGGAATCTAGACGTTGTAAATTCAAGTTTTCTTTCTGACTCAGAATAACGAAAGAATCATCCAAGGTAATGTTATTGCTGGGATGAAAGTTTTAAGCAAAAATTGGAAAATCAAAGAGCACAGATATGGACCTCGAGAACCGGGGGGCTTTCACAGTAGCAGCATGCAGCTCTGTAGAATTCCCTCCCAGAACAGTCCCATTAATCTTGGTTCTTAGATTACTGAAATGTGCTTCCTATTCTATCCTCATCAGCTTTAACTTCCATTCGATAATCTGAAACCAAACTGCAGTTTTTTTAGAGCTGATTTTACTTATAAACGTGCAAAAGTTTTCAACTTAAACAAATAGGAATATCGCAATGTGTATAGCCTTTTAAGGTGTAAACATTTGCTCTTGATCCAATAAAGTAGCCCAAATCTAGTTGATTCTTGAGGTGTAAACATTTTCTCTTGATCCAATAAAGTAGCCCAACTCTTGTTGATTCTTGGAAATTGGTATGGCGTTGCTATAATATCTTGACAAGATACGAGTACTAGCTAGTTAAATTGATTGTGTTGGTTTTATTGTAAAAAAAAAATTTGATTTGAACTTTTTAAAAATCTGAAATTGATTTTGTTGGTATTGATTGTGTTTCTTTTTTAATCTAAAATTGATTTTGTTGGTATTGATTGTAAAAAAAAGTTCAAATCAAAATTTCTTTAACAATAAAACCAACACATTAACTAGCTAGCACTCGTGTGTGTGTATACACTAGAGAAATGTGCACGTGAGTTGCATGTTGAACCTGTTTGTTTTGAAATAAAATTAGTTAATTTGATAAACGAAAATGATGATTATTGCACAAGGATGTAAACGAATCACGCGGAACATTATCATGCGCAAAATCAATCTAAATTTACTAAATCATTCTATAAAAAAGACCATACAGAAGATGATCAAGCATGTTTTAATCGTGGCAAGAAGGACCACTTTATTACAGAATGCAACATACCTAAGAATGAAGACAATAAACAGTTCGAGAGAAGATGGTCGAAGGATGAAAAGAGATCTTTCGGGAAGAAGAAAGACCAGATTGTTTTTGTTGCTGCGGAGAATAAAAGTAAATGGGCGGATTCAAATAGTGAGTCTTCTGAATCTAGCACCAACTCAAGCGAGAGTGACGATGAACAAGTCCAATGCTTAATGGCTTACTCACAAGCAGAAAATGATAGTGATGAGGCATTTGATTTTGGCTATAGTGAATTTACACATGAATATTTTGTCACTGCACTGCATGAAACGAATAACGAGATGAAGTTGTCGCAATCATTCGAGGAAGTAAAAACAGAAAAAGTAAGCATAAAAAAAGTCATGTGAATCCAGTTGCATGCAACGAAAGGAACTCGACGAACTTAAGGTGAAACCAAGTCTGTTAACCACTGAGAATGATAATATGTGCAAAATGTTCCAAGCCACCTTGAAAAAAAGATCAAAAGTTGATAAAATTGAATCAACACTTGGCAAGTCTAAAGTAATAAACTTTATTCGATCCAATACGATATATGGACTTGATAAGTTTGAAATCCAAGCAGATCAAAAAATGTCATATGAAAACAAAGCTCAGCATAAAGGACTAGGATATGTTGAACCTCAAAACTATAAGTCTAGGTCTTATCTTAATGAGTTGAAATTCCTTGCATTTTTTACTTCAACTCGATCTGTTAAGAAACAAGCTTCTGAAAATTACAATTGATTCTTACAATACAACAACATTCTTGTGTAATAGATAAGTGATAATACAAAATATAGATTTGACAGGAAATTGAGTGTGTGAAAAACAACTTAAAGATGAATATTTTGAGGGATGTTGTGCTATTTAAATGCTTGAAGAAGATTGATAAAGCAGTAGTTGTTCCGAGAGATCTTTTCAGTCTTGATTCATTCCTTGTTGTGTTGGTCCCCAACATTAATAAATATATATGGTACTCACAAATATACTAGGTAATAGATATTTACGCAGATATTGCCTTGTGTCCTTGCTATTTTGTCAAAAATAGTACCATCTAATTCAAATTCTAAGACACTAGTTGAAAAAGGTAACCAATACACCTTGTCTCCTTTGTCTTTGCTAGGGATGTAAACGAACCAAACCGTTTGTGAGCTATTCGAAGCTCGATTCGATAAGAGCGCGTTTGAGCTCGTTTAATGAGGCTCGTTAAGATAAACAAACCAAACTCAAGCTTTACAGTATTCGGCTCGTTAGCTCGTGAACATGTTTGTTGGTAAGTTAATGAGTAATCTTTTAGATGAAAAATAATAGTTTTGATATTTGATTTATTGATTTTGCATATTATTTATGAAATATATAGAAATATCTATTAAATTTATTTATTATAAATTTTAATAAGAATAATATATTTTCTTTAAATATATAATTTACTTTTTAATTAATTTAATGAAAATTTAAATGTATAATTCATATATATTAAGCTTGTTTATGCTCGATAAAGACTTGAATAAGCTCGTGAGCCATGCATATATTCATTAAATAAAGCTCGAGCTCGGCTCGATTATAAACGAACCAAGCTCAAACATTCAAGAGTTCGGCTCGGCTCAACTCGATTACATCCCTAGTCCTTGCTGACAACTTTATTATAAACTCATAGATATACTGTTTTTCTCCAGAGAATGTTGACAGATTGGTCTCAAGTTGATCTGTTTTGTTCGAACAACTTGGTTCAAGTGATGCTGATGAAGAAACTATATCAGATCAAAATATTTAAGTAGCTCAATCTGTCTACTTAATTTAGCTTATAACAACGTAGGTTGTCGTACTTGTAGTATTGTTTATTTCAGTTTTAAAAATCTGCATTAATATAAATTTGAGTTAGATCAGTTTAGTTTGACACTACTAAAACTTATATATCAATTTTGTCTTTAACATAAAGAATTTTTTTTCACTAATTTCAAAAATAGATTTTATCGTGCACAATTTGTTTCTTACTCGATAAAATGTAAAACAAATTTTTTTATTAATTATTTTTATTTTCTTTGTTTTTCATATATAATTTTAATCATTAAATAATTAAATTTCACATTCTCCTCAAGTCCAGACGAGCTAGGAGATAAACTTAAAAATACTTAATTTTTATTGTGCGATGAATGTTAAAGAATTTTAACAAAAAAAAATTTATCGAAACAATTTAAAAAGTTACTGCAATAATTTTGATATATATCACACTTCCAATTCCAATTCCAATTCCAATTCCAATTCCAATTCCAATTCATCCACACTTTTTTATTAATTTTGGAAGAAAATTTTTATATCATACACAATTTGTTCTACTCAATCGATAATTCATCAAATAAAAATAAAATAATTATTTGGAAATTAAATAAATCAAGCCCATGTAAAATACAAAGGCACCGAAAGCGGAAACCAATCAATGCATTATTTAACACATCAAATGGTAAATAAATAAGATACACATAACAAATAAAATGACAAACAAAACCTCCAAAAATGCATTGAAAATACCAACCATCCATAAATCATAAAAATTATGAAAGAACACAAGGATATACAAGTACATTCACATTATCAAGAGCTTCAATATTATTATAATATTTTTCAAATTTTATTTAAACATCTGTAATATAAACTAAAAAATAATAATCCTTTTAACTTTTTAAACTTTTCAATGATAAAGAATTGTATAAAATTTTTAAAATATTTTCAAAACTATTCTTGTCATAAAATTATGGTGTCGAGTAATTTCACAAGTTCTTTAAATAAAATTTCAAAACATTGTTTGCCATAAAAATTATTGTTTCGAATACTTATAAATATCTTTTCTTTTGCAATATTATATTAGTTTGTTTCTTATTTTATCAGTGAATTCTTGAAATTTCATTATAGAATAGTTTTAAAAATTAATAAATAGTACAATTTCTATATACCTTAGCAAAAAAAAAAAAAAAATTCCAATTCCTAGGAATTTATGAACCTCAATTTCTTTGTAAGAACGAAAAATTAATTGGTTGCAACTGGATAGATACTACTACATCTTCACAGGTAAAATGCATTTTTTGTCCTTTAAACTGTTTCTTTGTTTTGAGGCCACTATTGTTGTTGGGTACTTCACTCTTAATTGTATTACAATGCAATTTGATTAGAGTTAATTAATTATAGTGAAAAAGAGTAAAAAATTTCTTTACAATGAGCCCAAAATGTGTCAACTATAATTATACTACTAAAAATAGTATATAATAAAGTATCGTCTAAATATATCACATAAAAAATAAGCCCACACATAATCAAAATCGACTGCATACAACCAACTCATATCCTCGGGACATGCCCTGATATATAGATACATATATACACTGGGATAGACCACTCAACCTAACTCAAATGTGACTCCCTCCAGAAGTATCATCTCCGGTTTCGTGATAACCTGGAGCATCTGTCATTGTCTACACGCAAAGACAACAACAGCTCCCCTTGCGGGTGATCAAACGCTCTGTATGGAACAACAATAATATATACAACATGTATCTACACAATGATATATGATATGTAATGCATTCATGTCGTACGAATATCAGGTCAAATGCCCATCAAGTGAGCATGTTTCAGAACCAATCGAATCGCTATCAAATCAATGCTCGAGCTGGCACACCGTCCTCAATTAAGTATAAGGGATGATTGTATGATAGCGTCGGCAAAGCTCCATCAAATCCCAAATCTCAATCAAACAATCATCGGGGCCACAAATGACTATGTTTTTACAGGCCACATAATGCCAAACATAGTATCGTGTTCACAAACTCCAGAATCAAATCCAATGATATAAAGGTATCCAAAGATCATAGCTCAACGTGCATGTCATGTATCGATGTATGAATAAAATGATGTGTCTTAACAAAATATTCATTTTATATATCGATATACCAATCATGAATGTCATATATGCCACATCAACTCAACAAATAAGACATATAGACAAATATTCAATCAAATCAATCAAACATATATCATATGACACAGATACTTACCGTATATTACTCGGTCGCAATATATATCTCAATTCTTCATCTCCAGTCAAATGTAGCTTTAATATTTCAGTATAGAAAATCTATCAACATCATTAACATATTCATTTCAATCAATGAATTCATTTAAAATCAATAATTCAAGTTTTATTAATCTTTTGAAACTTTGAAAATCCATATCAAATTGAGATCATAACATAATTCAATTCCGACTTTGAAAAATAGTTTCTTTCCGTTGATTATATCGCATATATTGAAACCACTTCAAATAAATGCTATTTCAGTGATTCAAGAAATAAAAGTTCTGAATCGAGAAGAAACTTACCTCAAAAGAACGCTCTCCACACGAGGATTCTGAATATATAATTGGTTTCGAGTTTCGACAATGTTTCGAGGTAGATTCGGACGAGAGAATTTGATTTCTTTTCTTTTTCGACGTTCGAAGCTTCAACAGCATTACAATGAAAGAAAACTCATTCTTATCACTTTAAATCCAAGGTGTGCACGCTGGGGCGGTAAAGGAATGGCGCCCTAGCGCGCCGAGCTCTGCCTGAAGCGATTTTTACCATGCCGCGCTGGGACGGTAATGATGTTGCGCTCTAGCGCGTCAGGGTTCTGTCTAACAGATGGGATACTGCCTCGTTGGGTCGCAAAAGAAGTTGCTCCCTAGTGCGCCATGTTCTGTCCAGAACACTAGGTTTCGAATTAGCAAAAGTGGTAAACATGAAAGTTTAGATCTATGTCTTGCCTTTCATTTTCCACTGACTTCACTCAATTTAGATATAGGATGCGAAAGTTATGCTAATTCTCCCAAAATGTGTCAGTGCACAAACCTCAATGCACCCGATACACTTCGGAATGATTTTGCCCCTACTTCCAAATGATTTTGGACAAAACTCAAAACATGAAAGTTGTAGTACTATGTATTAGCTTTTTAATGAAATTGGTTTCATTTTATTTGAAATAATACTCAAATAATTATACTGAAAACCGTAACATGTGTCACTTATATATTTCATGCACTTATAATATTATAATTTAATATTATAATTTCATGAATTATCGATAATCAAAATATGATTTACGATAACACAATTCTATAATTTCATGAATTATCGATAATCAAAATATGATTACGATAATACAATACGAGGTCCTTACAATTGTTGCCATGTATGAACACCAGAACAACCACATAAACTTCAGCAAATGAAGGAACAAAAACCAAACTTCGTTGTTTGTCACCCAAACTTCTTACTATCAGAATGAGACAAGCTCCGATCTATAGATTGTAACTGGCTACGAAGATTCTGGCCTTCTTCAAGCAGCCGATCATATTCGAGAAAAAACCTTTCTGATTGTTTTTGCAAAGCTGATGCATTTGATTCTGCGCTGCTCGCCTCTAATTAGCCTTTTCTTCAAGCTGTATCTCAAGTTTCTTGATCCTTTCTTTTAAAGTGGTCATCCCTCCTTCCAGTGCTCTGATTTCCTCAGACACTAAAGGCTTACCATTCTCAAAACCTCGGCTTTGTTTCTTTGCAGCTTCCATGTTCTTCCTTCTTATGCGCAGTTCTCGAATATAATGATGCAGTCTGTCAATCATCAGGCCAAGAAATAGAGAAAAACCTGCAAAAAAAAAAAAAAGAACACTTGCAATGAATGACCAAAAATAAAAATGGAATGTGCACCAGAGAACTGTAATGTCTTGCCTATTTTAGGGACACACTAAACAAACCAAATCCGACTCTGTTGATCCAAGTGAATCCATGAGTTTTACAATCTCACAAATAATGCTTTTAGTCCAAATCATCGTTTCTCAGAATATACGAGTGATGTGATCTCGTTAAAATGAGTGAGCCGGGTACGGGGCTCCAACGGACCAAATCAATAATCTATAATGTTTGGGAATTTGAGTGAAGATAATGGCTTGGATCAACACCTGTAAACAAGAAAGTAACTCGTGAATGGGCGCCGGAGGGATGTCCGGCGTGGCCACTCCGATGCTTAAGTCAGCAGGCTTTTTAATGAACACAAGCAATATTTGAGAGGAAATATGTAAGTGCTTTTAGTTCAAAGATTTCAGAATCATTAAATGACTTTAATACCTGCTATTTATAGTGGAAGAATGGGTAGTTACCTTGATTACCACACCACCTACTAAGTCGGTTTATCATACTAGCTTCTGATGACTTCTCGGACACTCCAAACCCAAGTGGTTCTGACGGATTAGACTGCCTGTATCGATCACACTCGAGTGTGGTGCAATTCTCGAGGTGGCCTGGATAGTTGGTTACCTGGGTACCTGTATGAGAAACCGGGTGGAGAAGAAGTGCCCGGACAACTGGCTTCTGATCCGGGCTATTCAACCGATAACCCGGGTCATCATTAACCCGGACCTTTACAGGGGTATCACCATACATCCTAAAAATAGTCGGGCTAGAGCTTGACTCGCTGTCCCGATCAGTCATGCATGTTTACTCCAAAACATATCCCAGAGTGAATAAGAGCCTTGGGTCTCTAAATATCCTGCAGAAGTGATGAGGTGTCAGGCTTCCATATCTCTCAGGTTTTGAACATTCATCGTTTAGTACTCTCGGGAAATCCAATGAATGTCATTATGCTGCATGCGTTAACAGTGACACCGTCGAAAATTGTTCGTATTCCGAGGTAATAATGAGCCTGTTTCCTCGATACTCGTACACGTCTTTTCATCTGCCTGCTCAATTTCCTAGATTCCCTCTGATCGTCCGATTGGATTCGGATCGACGATGGAGACTGATTCCTTCCTATATATATATACAGTAACCTGCTTACCTATTCTCCAACATTCCATCAATTCAGTCCTCAAGAAGTGCAATGGCGGGTTCCAGTGGTTCGAAAGCTCCCGACATGGCAGCAGAGTTTATGCAAGCAGCTTTTGAGAAACGGAAATCTGAATTGGAAGATGAAGTCTTCCAAAAGATCCTCCATTACTGGGAGGAGCTGCAAGGACTTCAGCTTCTTCACGAGTGGGAGGAGGCTATCACTCCTGAACTGGTGGCCAAGCTTGCAAGGTATCGGGAACGCTTGCAGATTTCTGATACGGAGGACCTCTTTGAGGACGACTTTATCCTCCAACTATTGCTTCATAAAGAGAGGAGGACGCTGCAGAAGATTGCCGACTCCGCTAGCTTTATGAAGGCGTTCACTGGTAGCTCTGTAAAGAGTTTTGTGATTAAGTGGATAGCCTCTGTAGAAGAGGAATTTTTTAATGTAACGGGTAAAGAATTCCCGGAATAATAATAATAATAATAATAATAAAAAAATGCTTATCTAGTTACTCTTATTGTCCGTATTTCATTGACACCGCATGATATATGTACCATAAAATGAATCAGAATAAATATCCAGAACTGATAAGTGATCAACTGAAAAAACCGGGCCCTAAAATTCCCAGGGCTCAAAATGAAGTACCGGGGCCTTACTTTTCCCGGGATTAAGATAAGATGCCGGGGCCTCAGACCTCCCGGGCTTAAGATGAGATCTTGGGTAACCCACGGGGTGCCATGATAACGCGTGCCCTTTCTATCAACGTTCAGGAACGTTTCGTATTTCGAGGAGCCGATAAGTCTGACATTTTTAATTATTGCGTGTGTCCTGTCGTAAGCCTGGTACAATTTTCTAGGCAAATCGTGGTCGTCCACGCGTGCTTTTTAAATAAACGGCTGAGATCTTCCCCCACCGCCTATATATACTAACTAACAGGTTTTCCAAAAATTACTCTCAAATTTTAAATTGCAGCGAAGCTCTTGCGAATTCTCTTCTCGAGACTCTATTTGTGCGAAATCATTTCCGGCAACCTTCCACCGCATATATCGTCGTAAGTTTTCTTCTTTTAAAATGTCTCACTCCACTTCTTCCACCTCAGGAGCGAATGCGTGAGGCTCTCCTAGCGCTGAGTCTTCCGCACTTCGTTCCGATTCTCCTCCCTCTCCCCCACGTCGCTCCATCACCCAACCTTCTAAAAAACCAGTGGCACTTCCAACCAAACCTCTCTTTTCTAAACCTTTATCTTCTGGCCACTCCCGGGCCCGAGCTCTTGCGAAGAACAAGGGTAAGGGTAAAGCCAAGGTCTCGAGTCCTCGGGCGGTCGAGATCCCGGGAACTCCCTGGTTCTCCTCTATGCGAAGCGCCTTACGCTTGGGGGCGATGAGGAACTCCGAGCGCTGGGCAATATTCCTTCTTCCATTTCTATCTTGATACCTGGGCCCTCTGATAGGGCCGATAACCCTCCTCCTAGGTACACAACTTTCTTTCGGGACCAGGTTAGGAATGGTCTTCGGTTTCCCGTTCATCCCTTTTATATTGATGTTGCCAAATTTTTTGGTGTACCTGTCAATCAATTTCATCCCAATTCTTTCAGGATTATGGCCTCGGCCTATGTCCTTTTTAAAATGAATAATCTTCTCATCACCCCCCTCATCCTTCACTATTATTTTTCTTGCCATTTCTGGGATAATGCATTTTCCCTTAAATCCCGGTTAAACGCCCGATTCCTCGATGACATCCCTTCCTCTCAAAAGGGATGGAAATGAAGATTTTTTTACATCCAACTCCCGGTCCTTTACCTTGTCTAACCCGGTTTCTCCCTTCCCTTCCCCAACAACCTTCCCTTCCTCCATCCTATAAATTTGAGGAGCCTTTCCTCCTGAGTCAAACCCTCGTGGAGGGACACAAGTACTCCTCTTCCATTCTTATCTCAGAAGAGAACTTAGTGGCCTACGGGTTGAGTGCCCGAGCTGAGGACCCCATAGACCGGGTAATTGATGAGGTGGCTGGCTCGGGCTCTCAACTCGGTACATACTTTATCTTCTGTGCTTCCTTATTCCTTTATCCTGTTTATTTAATGTATCATAACCCTGTCACTCCTCTATGCAGATAACTTTGAGATGCAAGCAGCTTTTGCTAAAAGGCGTGCAGCTGAGAAGGCAGCCCGAGAGAAGGAAATGGCGGCTCGTCGGGCAGCTGCGGAAGAAAAGAAACAATGGGATGCAGAAGCGGCAGCCTTGAGAGCTGAGGTGTCCCGGGAAGAACCTCCCCAGGATGGCGCTTCCCAGGCGATGACTGAGAACTCGGAGGAATCTAAAGATCTCATTCCCCTCACTCAGAGAAAACGAAAAGCTACTGCAGAACCCGAGCTGGTTATTCTCGAAGACCCTTCCGAGGGTGACCAAGGCGCCTTCCGATCTGCTCCACCTCCTCCTCTCCCCCCCCAGTCTAATGAAGAACCTCGCCAAGAGCTCCCTCCAACCGACCAGCTTTCTTTGGCTAACATCTTCTTCGAAGGGGCTTCCGCTGTTGGTGTTAAGCGTTTCAAGAAGGTGCTCAGCCCTGCTGAGACAGCTATCCTGAAAAGCACTCCTTCTAGTGTGAGGTTTTTGGAGGGGTCCAACCGTCTTCTGTCTGTAAGCTTTATTCTTTTATTTCTTTTCCCTCTCTCTCCCTCCCCCCTTTTTCTTTTTTTTTTTTAAGATTCCTTCTTGTCCAGGCTGCCCAGATGCTAGTCTCGGCCTTTGAAGAGGTGGCAGCGGTGGCAACCAAGAAGGGTAAGCAAGCCCGGGCGGCTCAGGATATTCATGACCATCTCCAAGGAGAGATGGCCCGGGCTCAGAAGCTTCACGATGAGACAACTGCCAGTCTCCAAGCTTCCTTGGAAGCAGTTAATCAAGAGCTGGCCGCGGCTCAACTTTCTCGTGATGAGAGCATAGCCCGGGAGGAGGCTTCTCAGAGGCAAACTGCGTTCCTGGCATCTCGGATTAGCTATCTCGAGGATGAAGCCAGTGCCCAGCAACATCGGGCCGAAGTTGCTGAAGATAAGCTCAGACTTCTTCAGCTGACCCATGAAGAATGGAGGACTATTTTCCTTCAATCGGCGGAATTCCAAGCAGCTGTTGAAGATAGGGCCTACAAATACTTTTCGATTGGCTTTGAGAAATGCCAGGAGCAATTTGAGGAGATAGGTCTGATTCTGACAGATAAGGAGGGCTTTCCTGATATTGATAAGGCCATTGCTTCCCTTCCCAAAGATGATGCTATCGAGAAAGAGGCTGAGAAGACTCCCGGGGAATCCGGAGAACCATCAGGGCAGTAGACTTTAGAATAGGCCTGTAATTTACTCTGTATTTTTTCCTTTGTATTTCTTGCCTTTGAACTTTGTAAGGAAATGTTGATTTCTTTTCGTCGCTGTGCTTTTTTCAATATGATTTTTGACAATTTTTCCGCAACCCGGGTAATGCAATAACTTATGAGTATTTCTTAGTAGGAGAAAACGGTAATTTCAATCGAATACCCGGGGTCCCGATCCATACGTTAAATAAGTAGCTTAACTAATACTCCAGATGTAGAGATTTAAACCTGAACTCAAAAGGAGCATTTCTTGGATTCCACAAACCAGGGTGTAGTGCCCTGAGCTTTTAAGAACCAAGGAGCATTTACATCTATTATGCATAGTACTTCTGTAAGTTAAACACATTCCAAGGCCTTTTGAGGGAGACGTCCCTGCTGCATCTTCTAAATAAAAAGATCCCGAGTTGACTCTCCGAGTGATTTTGTAAGGTCCTTCCCATCGGGCTTCCAGCTTCCCAACTTCCTCAGCAGGGTTGACTTTTTTCATGACTAAATCCCCAACTTGGAAGTCTCGAATGCGGACCTTCTTGTTATATGATTTCATCACCCGATTTCTGTATGCCTCCATTCGAATAATGCCATGTTCCTTTTTTCTTCTATTAAGTCCAATTCCATGGCCCTGCTCTAATCATTGTCCTCCGGGTAAGATTCTACCCGGGAAGAAGTTTGCCCGATCTCTACTGGAAGAACTGCTTCAGAACCATATACCAAATTGAAGGGTGTTTCTTGAGTAGGTGCCCGGGGAGTAGTTCTGTAAGCCCATATGACACTAGGTAACTCCTCCACCCAATTCTTTCATTTACCCTGAAGTCTTGCCTTTAATGCTTGCACAATGACTCTATTGACAACTTCTGTTTGACCATTGGCTTGGGGATATGCAACAGAGGTAAAAGATTGAGTGATTTTCATTTCCTGGAACCATGATGTAATTCTTTTGCCTTGAAATTGTCTTCCATTGTCCGAGATTATTTTCCTGGGCACTCCGAACCGGCACACAATGTTCTTCCACAAAAATTTCAATACTTCCTGCTCGGTGATCTTTGCTAAAGGCTCAGCTTCAACCCACTTGGAAAAGTAGTCAACAGCTACTAGTAAGAATTTTTTCTGAGCCCGGGCAACCGAAAAAGGACCCACGATGTCCATGCCCCATTGATCGAAAGGGCAGGATGCCCAAATAGGCTTCATGAGAGTGGTCGGGCTGTAGCTGAAATACAAATTTGGACCAAACGAGCAGAATCTTGTTTTAAGGTGGGCCACCAGAATCCAGCAAGCATTGTTTTTCGAGTTAAAGACATTCCTCCGAGGTGCTCGGCACAACACCCCTCATGAATATCTCGAAGAACATAATCCACCTATTTTTCATTTAAACACTTCAAAAGCGGTCCTTGGAATGATCTTCTGTACAAAATTTTATTTAAGAGAACAAACCCGGGAGCTTGTCTTTTGATCTTCTGAGCTCGGGCTTTATCCTCAGGGAGCTCATGGTTCGTAATGTACGCGATCAGCGGTGTCATCCATGAATCTTCAGGCATGGGTGATGCTTCTTCCTCCGTAGAGAGAACCAGCCGAGTAATATGCAGCACCTCCCGGGTATTAACTTCTGATAAGAAAGCATCCATTTTAGCCAAAGCGTCTGCCTCACTGTTTTCTTCCCGGGGTAATTGTTCAATACTCCAATCCATGAATCTTTCTGCTTGGGCTCGAATGAGCAGTAAATATTTAAGCATCCTGTCATCCTTAGCCTCATAAATGCCCTTTATTTGTTGAGTGATGAGCTGTGAATCAGAATATAGAATAATACGAGAAGCTTCAACTTCCCGGGCAGCTCGAATACCTGCAAGAACAGCCTCATACTCAGCTTCATTGTTGGTTATCCGGGAATCAATTCTTAATGCTAATTTGACCTTTTCTCCCAGGGGAGACACTAACACCACCCCTACTCCGCACCCCACCAGGCTAGATGCCCCATCCACTGATACTTTCCATACCTCCTCCTCGCTGGGCTGGATCATTTCAGATAAGAAATCTGACAAAGCCTGCGCTTTAATGGCCACTCGGGGCTTGTACTCGATGTCATATTCACCCAACTCTACTGTCCATTTTATCATTCGCCCGGATACTTCAGAGTGAGTCATGATCCTACCCAGAGGACTATTGGTAAGAACAATAACCTGATGTGACAGAAAGTAAGGTTTAGCTTCCGAGCGGTCATGACCAGGGCCAAAGCAATTTTCTCCATTTCGCTATACCGGAGCTCGGGCCCCCTCAGAGCATGGCTGACATAATAGACAGGTTTTTGATCAGTTCCTTCCTCTTTTATTAGAACAGAGCTGACAACATACTCTGCAGCGGACAGGTAGACATATAATTTTTCTCTAGGTTCTGGTTTCACCAACACCGGGAGCCCGGCAAGATGAATTTTCAAGTCCTGGAAGGCCTGTTCACATTTCTCATCCCATCCGAATTGTTGGGCCTTCCTTAAGACTTGAAAAAAAGGATAACTCTGGTGTGCTGATCAGGAAATAAATCTGGAAAGGGAAGCAATTCTCCCAGTTAGCTTTTGTACCTCCTTGACAGATCGGGGAGATGGCATGCTTAGCACAGATTTGACTTTCTCTTGATTCACCTCGATCCCTCGTTCTGTCACAATGAATCCCAAGAATTTGCCACTCTTCACGCCAAAAATACACTTGGCAGGATTAAGCTTGATTCCATAATGCATGAGAGTCGCAAAAGTTTCTTCTAGATCACTAATAAAGCTGGCACCCTCTCGGGATTTGGATAGAATATCATCCACATAGACTTCCACATTCCGTCCCAGCTGCTTCTCAAAGACTTTATCCATCAGACGCTGGTAAGTAGTCCCTGCATTCTTCAACCCGAAAGGCATTACAATATAACAAAATGTACCTCCCGAGGTGATGAAGCTAGCTTTGTCTTGATCCTTTTTAGCCAGAGGGATTTGATGGTACCCCTGGTATGCGTCCATGAAACTTAGCAATTCATAGCCCGAGGTGGAATCCACCAGCTGATCAATCCTGGGCAGAGGATAATGATCTTTGGGGCACGCCTTGTTGAGATCGCGGAGGTCTACACACATGCGCCACCTCCCGGTGGATTTGGGTACCAAGACTACATTCGAAAGCCATGTGGGGAATTGAATTTCCCGAATGTGGCCAGTTTTCAGAAGCTCCTTAATTTGCGCATCAATTACTTTGTCCTTTTCAGGGCCAAAGTGCCTCTTTTTTTGTTTTACTGGATGAGATCCAGGGAGGATGTTCAATTGATGTTCTGCTATCAAGGGAGAAATCCCTGTCAACTTCTGTTGGGACCAAGCAAACACACGAATATTAGTTTTTAAACAAAGAATCAGACTGACCCGAGTGGGTATACTGAGATCTCGGGCCACCCGGATTTGCTGGCCTGGTCCGATTTCTATTACTTCTTGTTCTTCTTCTGCCAGAAAATGCACCTCTCCTCTCCCCATCGTTCTTTCCCCGTCTACCCTTTCCTTCTTCCCTTCCTTCCTTGTTCTACTCTGATCCGCCCGGACTGCCTCCACATAGCATTTCCGAGAGGATGGTTGATCTCCTCGGACTTCTCCCACCCGAGCTCCTACTGGAAATTTTATCTTTTGGTGGTATGTGGATGCTATGGCTCTCAATTCGTTCATAGCCGGTCTCCCCAAAATGATATTATATGATGACGGGGAATCCACTATGGTGAATGAAGTCATCACCGTCCTCTTAAGATCCTGAGAACCCAAGGTTAATGGCAACATGATCTCCCCTTCCGGGTAAACCATATGGTCAGCAAAACCAAAGAGGGCAGTCTCCACAGCCTCTAGGTGGTAGCCCTGCAAATCCATCTGTACAAAGGCATCTTTAAAAATTACATTTACAGAGCTGCCTGAGTCCACAAAGACCCGTAGAACTATCATAATTCGCCAGCTCGGGCTTGGATCACCAGTGCGTCGTTGTGGGGCAGATTCACCCCTCTCAAATCTTCCGGGCCAAAACTAATGATCGCCTCATTCCTTCTTGCTCCTTCTATCTCCAAACATTCCCTCCTGCTTCTTCCCTTCCTCGCCCGGTTAGAATCTCCATAAGTAGAGCCTCCTAATATCATTTTGATCATTCCTGTGGCAGGGGGCAAATTCTTTTTTCTCTCGGGCTCAGGCTCCCTTCTTCTACTGGGCTCAATCCTCGGGATATTCCTCACACTTCCTCCTCGGGCGCTGGATCCTGGTGGCCGAGATGTCCAAGGTGGCACTCTCGGCCTCTGACTATTGTTACTGGGTCCCGGGATGAAGGGTGAGGCATAATTCCCCTTTAGTGCCTTGCAGTTTTCAGTGTTATGGTGGCATACTTTGTGAAAAGAGCAAAATCCACTCTTTCTGGCCGGGATAACTGATGATCCGGGGCCAAATCTCTGCTGTACTCCTGCACTTCCCTCTCCCGAGCAATTTTCAGAGGCACGTGGTGAGAAAAGTGCCCTGTATTGCCTCTTTTCTGTCCCCTCTCTTCGGGCTTAGACATCCGGTCTCCTTTTTCCTTTCTCACAGCGTCCCTCTTTTGTTTCTGGGCCTCCTCCATATTGATATATTTTTCTGCTCGCGACAATAGATCCTCGAAATCTCCCGGCACCTTCTTAGTCAGTGACTTGAAGAACTCACCCTCTCTCAAACCCTGGGTGAATGCAGTAGTCTTTGTTTCGGTGGCACAAGTAGGGACGTCTAGGGCCACTCTGTTGAATCTTCTGATATAGACCCTTAAACTCTCTTCTGGGTTCTGCTTAACTTCAAAAACACTAAAAGCAGTCTTTTTGTACTTTTTACTGCTGCTAAAATGGTGTAAAAACACCTTCTGGAAGTCTCCAAAGGAACTGATACTTTGGGAAGTCAAGCCTTCGAACCACCTCTGAGCCGAATCCACCAGTGTTGTTAGGAACACCTTGCACTTGATTCTATCAGTGTAACAGTGCAACATGGCCATATTTTCAAACCTGGCCAGGTGTTACTCCGGGTCTGCATTGCCATCATAGTCTTTCACCTTCGCAGATTTGAAATTTCCAGGAAGAGGCTCCCGGACGATGATATCAGAAAACGGGCATCCTCTCGGGACTGCCCGGGCAACGCTCCGTCTTTCCAACTGTCCTTCCAAGACCTTCATCTTCTGCCTTAATTCCATCAATTCCTCTGCCACGGTAGGAGATTTGGACCCAGCGCTGGATCCCTCGTCTTCTCCTACCATCTCGTTATCCCTCCTTCCCTGCCCCTGCTCCTGCTCCTGCTCAAATCCCTGATCACGTCCCTGCTTATCACCGGGTGGTGTGACAGGGTGAGAGACCTCCTTCCTGGCCATAGCTAGCACAACGGCATCGGCCATCATTTTCTTTAACTCTTCCGGGGTCAGGGTAATGAGGTTTGTTCCAATGTTATTAACATCAGCTTGTCTTGAAGTTTGCCCCCCATCACCCTGGGCGTGAGAATTACCCTGGTTGGTTCTTCTCGTACGAGCCATATCAACGTCTCGAACTCAGTGTTTTCCCACAGACGGCGCCAATGATGTGATCTCGTTAAAATGGGTGAGCCGGGTACGGGACTCCAACGGACCAAATCAATAATTTATAATGTTTGGGAATTTGAGTGAAGATAATGGCTTGGATCAACACCTGTAAACAAGAAAGTAACTCGTGAATGGGCGTCGGAGGGATGTCCGGCGTGGCCACTCCGATGCTTAAGTCAGCAGGCTTTTTAATGAACACAAGCAATATTTGAGAGGAAATATGTAAGTGCTTTTAGTTCAAAGATTTCATAATCATTAAATGACTTTAATACCTGCTATTTATAGTGGAAGAATGGGTAGTTACCTTGATTACCACACCACCTACTAAGTCGATTTATCATACTAGCTTCTGATGACTTCTCGGACACTCCAAACCCAAGTGGTTCTGACGGATTAGACTGCCTGTATCGATCACACTCGAGTGTGGTGCAATTCTCGAGGTGGCCTGGGTAGTTGGTTACCTGGGTACCTGTTTGAGAAACCTGGGTGGAGAAGAAGTGCCCGGGCAGCTGGCTTCTGATCCGGGCTATTCAACCGATAACCCGGGTCATCATTAACCCGGACCTTTACAGGGGTATCAACGAGTTTGAAAAATGGTTCACATGGAAAAGTTCATAATTTTATGTTAAACGTCCGTAAGAACAACAATAAAATAATATTCTAATACAAATTAACCTTACAAATATAAATCTTCCACCAAAAACCTGAGCTAAAAGTTCCATTTTAAACATAAACAACACAACAAATACAGTCGAAATGGTATTTTTTAAATTAATTAATAGATACATCAAGAAACCTACTCAAGCAATACAAAATATCAATCGATGTACTTTGAATACAAAATTCACTCCAAAAGATTCAATGAACCAAGCTCAAATGATTTATGAGAGGGTATTTTGGTGTTTTGTTCATCGTACTCATTTAAGTAATGCTACATGCTCAACACATGTCCGCTGAGTGAATTATGATAATATATGAATGAATGGTCATGATTTATCACTCAACACACATATGATGCCGGAGGATTATATCACTACCCGTATGGGTAGCATCTAAATTCGGACGTAGAACATTTATGTTGGGTCCCTTTATCTTCCTTGAATTTTAATACTTCAAGCGGTCCAAACCTTAAATCAAATCCATCATTAATACACTTATTGCAGTAACATAAATAAAAGTAAACTACATGAATTAACTCACGCATCAAAGTTATTCACTATAAGGTCCAAATAAATAAGTAAAAACAAGCAAAGAATTACATTGCGTTGTATTTTTCATACATCAGTTAAGTTAGGGGGGTGTATTGGTTATAGAATTTTAATGATTTTTATGGAGTTTAAAAGTCTAGAGGTATTCAAACTAGACTTTTATATACTCCATAAAAGTTTAGTGGTATTCAATGTAAACTTTTATAGAATTTTAAAAAGTCATGTGGTATTCAAACTTGACTTTTAAAAACTCTACAAAAGTCTATAGGTATTCAAAATGTCAATAGACTTTTAATGACTCTATGGAATTCTATTAAGTACAAGAATTATAGTCTAAGGTACAACAATAAAATGTCAACAAAAGTCTTTGATTCAACCTAAAGATTTGGATGTACATTTAATTGAGAAATCTCCCAAATTCAATACAAACTTTCATTTTTTTCTCATCTATTTATTTTTCCTTTTATTTGTACTTTTTAAAAACATAATTAAAATTTAATTTTTTTATTAATTATTATATAACATTTTATTTTTAATTATTTTCTTTAATTTTAGTTAATCTATATATTAAATTATTGTATAAGCAAATTCATACCGATGCTATACCAAAATTTTCGGTATACTGAACCAAAAAAACCTTACATTTTAAAAAAATTTATAATTTATTGTTTTAAAATATTATATATTTTAAAATTTTTGTATATTTTTCGGTATTTCGGTATATACCAAAATTTTCAAATTGGATATAGTTACCGTACCGAAAAATTCGGTATTGTTACCGTACCGTATCGAAATCTTCGGTATACTTAAAATTCGATAAATTCAATATTTTTTTGTTATGATAATCTCGGTATACCGAAACTTCGGTATTTTTTCCCACCCCTAACAGGGTTTGTATTGAAATGTGCTGTATTACACAATTTTCTTTGAAAGAAGTGTCAATTTGATGAATTTCAAATTGAACTAGATACTGAAGCTCAATTGTCTTCATCAGCACAAGTTTATGAAGGTGACGACTTTGATCAGTTATTTAATACTCAAAAACAACAACGAGCAAATGCTAATGCATGGATGGAATATCATAGCCAATGGAATGTAGAATAATGTTGATCAAATTGTCAGTAATGATTAGATTTTTTTTTATAAAAGACTACTCATTATTTTGAGTGTTCTTTTAATAAAATTTTATTATGAACTTATAAAAATATTATTCATTAATATGTTGAATTGACATAAAGAATTGAAATTTTGATTTCAATAAATTGGATAGTTCATTTGTCGTTTTTCACAAATTAAATTGATTTAACTTTTAAGTAAGTAAAATTCATTTACATTCATAAATAAAAAAAATAATTTAAAATTGAAGAGGTTATCTATATTCCAATAATTATTTTAAAAAAATTAATAAAAAATAAATTACAATTATAAACTACAAAATTCACATAATTCTATAAAAAATTTATAAAAGTCTACAAAAAGCTTGAAAAAAAGTCTATAAGAATCTATGAAATTTGTTTTACAATTTCCATGAGATTCCATAAAAGTCAATAAAATTCTATCAACTCCACAAAAATCCATCATTTAAAAAAAATCATTAAAAATTTTTGAAAGTATAAATGAACGCACACCTTTAATTTCTTGTACAAAAATTTTACCCATGAGAGAAGTTTCGATAAGGTTCTTAGTTAGGAGAACCTGATCCGTGGGATGGACCTCGCCATCCTCGGTCCTACGTCTCTGGAAAGCCACCACACTGTACAAGATGGACATCATCATAATGAAAACAGTCCCCGCCACCGTCTTCACGACGATTGAGCACGGCCGCGTTTGGCCCGGTCCAGACTCAATATCACCAGCTTCCTTAGCGGCGTCTTGAACACGAACACAACAATCAGAGCCATCTCCGCAAACACCAGCGAAAACAGCAGCTGGAACATCTTGATTGTACGAACAAAAGCAGATTCCAGAGTTGGGGTTATACTGCGAAAGAGAAAGCATTCGAGTGAGTGATCATTAGAAAATGCGAGCAGAGATGAGGAAGAACAAAGGTGGGTTTTAATTGGATCCGACAACCCAAGCCAAGCAGCTTCGGCCCGGGTCTTCATATCATCAATCGAACATTTAATAGAGAGGACTTTTAGTGCATCTATTTACTTGGGTCCCCATACTCTTTGAAATTTATGCCGACGTCCCATTTTATCAACCGGTTATTTTGATTTGACATTTTTTATATTTCGATGTAAGTCATAGTAGGCATGACTAAGGTTCCTCGGTTCTGACATGTTTCGGTGTCGGAGTTGTAGGAATTGGACAGAACCGGTTTTCCAGTTACAAGGTATAATCTTGAAACCAATTGGAACCATAATAAGTCCAATTCGATATCATCGGACCGGTTCCGGTCCGTTTTCGAGCCCACGTGCTGTGAAACAAGGCTGGAAACGCACCCACATTTTATGATCTGTCTGAGAAATTCACAGACCAAGTGCCCCCTTTTGGGCTCACCCATGCTCCATTTCTATTCGAGAATTTATCGGATAGAAACAGGAGCACAAGGACGCTCGTTTTGGAGGCGTCTCCTTTCCCTTACTTTGATGGGATTTTGGAGCGCTATTATTTTCCTGCATTGCTTTTGTTGGAGTCTTTCTTTGTTTTCGTTGCTTAATTTCAATTCATTAAGTCCAACCATTCCAACCTACTATATTTAAATTACGAACAATATAAAAAAAATAAGTATTATTTATTGAAATTTCAATTTAGAATATCATTCAAATTTCAGCTAAAATAAATTATATATCAGTTTTCATCATAATTAAAAATATATATATATTTCTAGAATGTTCTTCTTCTTTATAAATAATATTGACTCCCAAACACGTCGATAATATCTATCGTCTTATTTTTTCAACGATAAACCAATTTTGTAGTAATAGAATCATGACAAGTTATTTTAAACAAATATTGTATTTATGAGCTCCGATTACTCCTCTGTTGATAAGGCCAACTCAGATGCTATGCTTGAGCACTAAAATGCAAATACATCTCTTGCAATTGATGATAAGATTACATATTGTCTTGAATTTTCTTTCCACCACTATAAAAGGTCGAAGTTATCTCCCATTTAAAAATTCTGATTCAAAAAAAAATTGTAGTTCATTTGACGAGCTTGTAAAAGCTGCTTTTATTTTACATTTATAGTGTACTAAAGTTCGTAGAAAGTTAATTTTGGTTGATTTCTCAACCAAAGTTTCTTCCAACTCTGGCTCCTTATCAAATCATGTTCACTAGAATACAATTGAAACATTTTATGGAAAGATTACAGTCGTAGACGTCCCTATGATCATCAAGACTCTTCTCTAGAAATTTACCATAATATTCAAAAATATTTATTATGACCTCTCATTTTGACTTTGGTAAAGTAAATTTGCTAGACAAGGCACATGTGAGATTACCTTCCAATATTTTTTAAATATCTCTTCCATTTTTGCAACAAATTGTGATAAGATCTTATCATCTCTATATTCAACAAATTTATAAAACATATTGAAAATAAGATAAATGAAAGGGAAGTGCTATAATAATTAATGCTAGAAATTTTTTAGTTGTGTCTTTAATTGTTTCTAATAAAGCAATACATTTAGTAATAAATCTCAATAATTTTTTTGAGTTGAAAAGAAGATGTAGCAATAAAATTATAAAACAGATTGAGCAAATCTTTATATTATAATATTGTATTGAGTAAATGATAAAGAAAAATTCAACAAGTTTCAACTATAGTATGAAACATTTTATATCTATCATTACTTTCACATAAATGTTTAAGTTCGTTGTCATGTGTTTTTTTACGCATCAATTAACCACAACATTTGAATTTTTATATCTCATTACAACCATTATAGTGGAACCATATTTAACACATATTAATTATATGACATGTACATTTAACATAAAATAATTTATCATTTAACATCGGTTTGAGAATGATATTTAATTGTCTTATCGCAACATTATTGTTTGATGCAATGTCGAATGTGATGGACATAATTTTATTTTCAATATGATAATATCTACAAATATTTACGATATATCTAGAAATTGTGTAACAAATGTGTATTTCATATAAATATTCCAAAGCTTTTTTTTTTGTTTGCAAACACCAAGTATCATCAATCCAGTTATATGTAATGACAAGATAAGATACATTTTTAATATTATTATAAGTATCAGTTGTCAAACTAACTATGCACTTAATTTTTGAAAGATGATCAACTAATGATTTTTTTATATCCCTCATAAGTTTCAAGACAATATTTCCTAAGCCTTGAAAATTTTAGAAAACTATTGGATAGTGGTGGCAAATTCGACAAAACCATCATGCTCACAAATAAAAATGAAATGTCTACTTCTTAAATACTACTGAGAAATATATATCTTTTTAAATCTATGACGTAAAATACACACAAACTCATATACATAAAATAAGTCAACCATCTATTTTAAAGGTAAGCCAACAACTGAATAAAAATAACTGCAGTTGACAAATCTTAAAAGTGTAATCGATCTCACAGTCTACTGTTTCAAAAGAAAAACTCAAACATGTTTCCAAGAATCTGTCAAATCAACCGCTTATTAAAATTCATAAACATTTAAAAATACGATCTAAACTCATGTATCAAAAATCGTAATGTGCGGAAGAAATGCAAGGTCCTCAGGTTTTCACGTGCACCCCAACTCAGCCTACTTAGTCTTCAGCACCTCCAATCTCCTCATCAACAAACTGTTCACCTGTACCAATCACACCTAGTGAATCTAAAGACTCAACATACTTGAACCATTATAACAAGTACATATATATATCATGCAACAGTGAAAAATACTGTAAGCAAAATAACTTTCATGATCTTCAAAAGCATGAACATAAACGTAAACATATTCATATCAAATCATGGCATATCATATCATCATATACCTATTCATTTTTCTTTTATTGAATTCAGATTATTAGTTGTGACTTTTGTATCAGCTCTAAGTCGATGGATTCATCTGCGTAAAACCCAACATGTATCGTGAATAATCATTCCAAAACATGTATTATGGTGTGAAAGACGAGAAAGTAAGGGAATCAGCGTGCCTTAGTATAAAAACGCTTAAAGAAATCGAACCAACGAAGCGAGGGACGAGCACCGAGAGACGGGACAAGCTTCTACTGATTTTTTCTTGCAAAAATGCACAAAGCTGCTGTTTTGTTTTCTTGAGATGGGCGGCTGAGAGAGGGGAGGTTGGGGGTCGGGTTTTGGGTAGTGAAAATTTTGCATAATAGTTAATTAGGATAATGGACCTAAGTTTAAAAATATTAAAGTATAGAGATCTAGGCCCAAAAGCCCAATAAAAAGCCCATTAGGCCCAATGACACATATGTAAAATATTTCGTTTAGGTACATTTTCGAAAATAATATCTGAACCCTCAAACAGTCATCCGCTTAGCTAAAAATCGTCTACCGATTTAAAATATTGTTTAACTTGTAAAAATATCTAAAACAAATGCTCACTTTCGAAAATTAAATAATAAACATACCATATATTAAATAATTAAAAATAATTATTTAATAAAACATTTTTCCTCAAACTGTCACTCGTCTACGTTCCTCGTTCAAGCGTCGATTGCTTCTAACAAGTCCTATTTCATGCATTCCAGTAATATAATCAAATAAAAATGAAACCATGACTTAAACATGCATTTAATTCAATTCAAATAAATTAATTAAAATACATAAGAAATTTGATAACTTGCATGCATATAGTTCACGTGGACCTTCAAATTTTCAGGACGTTACAAAAAAAATGTTGTTCGCAACTAACCACAAATCTAACAAGAGCTCTACGAGAAATTTCAGCAGTTATTACAAAAGTTGATCAAATTATATTGTTGAGTTGGTTCTCTACTAAGTGGTTGCAAAGTTAGTTAATCAAAATTATGTTTCTTAACCAAGTGTGTCTTTTGAGTGTTCTGGTATCACCACCGGAACCACCCATTTTATATGCATAAGAAGTTTTGCATAGTTTACAAATTGCAACAAAATCATTATTACCTTGTTTTTTTTTTTTTTTGGGATTTCTAAGTTAACCTAAATTTTTCTTCATTTTGCACGACTAGGTGCCTTGCTCTCGACCGTGGCAGTTGTCTCAATCAAAACAATTGCATCGCCAATGTCCTGTCGTCGTCGACCAAATTTTCTTCTTCGTCTTGGCCATCGAAACCGTCATAACATAATTCTCGAAGTTCAAATTTTCTTCGAACTCAGGAATCATGTTAATATTAGAAATATTTTTAGGACAACCATAGCTTGAAGAAGAGTTCATCACAAAAGATATTAAATATTTTTAATATATAAAGTAAATAAATTATATGGTGAAAAATATATATATAAATAAACTTGGAGAGACAATTGAATTGAATATTAAAGTAAATTTTATAAATTTTCAAGAATGATTAGAGCTTTAAATTTAGAAATAAGAGAATTGAAGTTAAGAGAATTATAGAATTTGTAACAACTAACAAATGAACAGTTTATTTATAATAAAAAAAGCGATTAAATTTCAATAAAAAAATTTAGGGGGCCAATCTGCAATTCTTACAACCACTGGGTCCAACGATTACAACGATATATGTTGTTGCCCCCCATATGTTTTTTCGTTTTTTTTTTTCAAAAGGTTCCAGTTCCGTTTTTCCTGGCCCAAACCTATTTTATGAGTAGTTTGAACCGGTTTCGGTTCTGGTTCATACAAACCGGTTCTTAACAAGGTGGTTCAGGTCGAACCGTCCCGTTAAGCATGCTTGGTCATTATCCTTGGTAGGGGTGTCAGACTTTGGATAAAATCGAAAAAATCGAACACTGAATCGAACCGAAAATCGAATTTTATAATTCAGATATAAAGGTTAAAATCGAAATTTATTTGGTTCGGTTTCGGATTATATATGTCAAAACTGAACCGACCGAAAAAATCGAGATTTCATTAAATTAATAATTTTATTTTTATTATATATTTTTTGGGATGATATCAGTGAATGATCAATTATTTTGAATAATATTTAGTTGATTGTTGTTTATGTAATTCATTTAGACTTTATATTTAAAGGTTTTACTAAGAAATCATGTAAAAAGATAACATATTATATTTATAATTTATTTATCTTATTAATTTAAATAACTGTATCAAAACCAAAAAAATCGAACCATTTCGGTAGAAAACCGAACCGAAGAAAAATAGTTCAGATATCGGATTATATATTTGTAAAAATGAAAATCGAAAACCGAACCGAACCGACCGATGAACACCCCTAATCCTTTGGTGTGCTTTGAGGATAAAATATTAGGGTAACACAATAACCTGCAAATAACGTTAATCAAATAAATGCACTGCTAAACATATGAGCTAACTCACTAGTTTGCAAACAACGATAACAAGGTAAAATACTGTGGGGATCCGGACGCTAATCATCTTCTTAATCATCTTTGGGATTTAATTATCAATTAAGATAAACAGGGTCTAAAAATTTTTCTTTTAAAATGCGGAAGGTAATGGAATCAATCTATTATACAAACCAGTATAATAATACAAATCTTGTACAACATGCTTCTAGTTCAAACTAATCTAAGGTTTAACTACTAAATTTCAAGTATTAAACCAAGTCTACATCCAAGTTCGGAATCACCACTCTAATCTCGATCTCTCATCATCTTCTTGACCCCGATCTTGTCCCACCTGTTGTCATGTGTTGTCATGCACACATACAAAACAAGACAACAGCCGGATACTCCGGTGAGAATAAATCCCAGTATAAAACTTGTATACATGCATATACACAATATAAATCATAAAGCATATTATCATGCATAAAATTCATAACAATAGGTTTCATAGTCTAGGAAACCAAATCAAAATAAGCATGCAGTAACAATGGATTCCATAATCTCTGGAATCAAAATAAAATAAGCATGCAACTCAATTCAATTCATATCCTGACTCGACTCGACTCTAACTCTAGGGATCCCGGTGTGAATAAGACGTCACTGTCTGTTACCTATCCTCCCAATCGGGGTAACTGTACGTCTTATTCCTAGACTTCGGTCATGTCTGTATCGAATGTCTACAATCGGATTGAATCTGATCCGAAGCGTCGATACCACCGAACATCTAGTTTAGCAAGTCTGCCAATGACTCTCCTATTTCAATGCTTGAATATAAATCTATAAACAAGACATAATCATAATCAAATATAAATAATAAATCTAGTATGTGATTTAGGGAAACTCCAACCAAGTCTGATTCGAGTCATATCTCCCGAATTCACATGAATTATACCTTTCGTCGCACAATCTCTGTCGATGTCGAAGTCTCGATGTCAAAGTCGCCAATACAAATCTGAAATGGCATCATCAATATACATTCTATCAAGCTCTAGTACACTTCAATACACATAGGAATCAATATTTCATTTCAATGCATTTCGACGGCATAACGGCGGATTCTCGATATACCGATCAACTCAAACAATAAGAATTTCAACATATATCAACAAACCATAATCCTCAATTCATAACCAACCTAATATACTCGTTAGCATTTCGAAATCTGCAGAAATCGGAATATGTATATGCTGGAAATTGAGAACAATCATATGCGATATCATTTCTTCAATCCGTTTACGTTTCTACGATGTACAAAATCTCAAGAACATATATCTCTACTCAAATCATCATTCCTCCAACATATAGATTTCAAAACATGCTGGAAATGAACAATACTTACATCCCTTTGTAGCACTTGATGAGAGGAGCAATAATCTATGTTTGGATTGAAGTTGGGATGGTTAAATCTTGCACAAGCTAGCTTTGTAGATGAAAGAGCCTTTCCTTTTCTCTCACTCTCTCTCCCTCGATTCTTGACTGATGGAACTGCTGAAATGAAGACTCATCACAATTCTATATATATATATATGCCATGTGTCATCATAAGAAACAAAGGTGGCTTTCTCGCACAGGGCACCGCGGGTGCGCTTCTCCCGGACCGCGGGTGCGCTTAACTCTCGGCAACCCTATCAATATCCTAACATCGCCGACCGCGGGTGCGGTCTGGTTTGCACCGCGGGTGCGGTAGTACTACTGTAGCAGCACCGCGGGTGCGCTGCTTCTGGACCGCGGGTGCGGAGACCCTACTGTAAAAATGGCCAACTTTCTGCCTATCCACCGCGGGTGCGGTCCTTCTTTAGGCGCGGGTGCACTCATGCTACTGTAATTCTTCCACAATTCATGAACTCAACCGCGGGTGCGGTCCTTTTCTTACCGCGGGTGCGGTCTATATTTCATGCACCACTTCATAATCTCATTCAGTGCCTCTTATTATATGTCATGCATACTCATATCTTTCGAATATCACATCAATGAAGACTAATAAATCTCGAGCCTTACATTTCTCCCCCTCTAAGAAATGATTTCGTCCTCGAAATCACAAGTACTCAATTCAGATATATCAGAAGAAATGTATACAGAGTTTAAATGAAAACTCATCTCAATGAATCCATTCTGAAATCTTAATCTCATAACAAGTTCTGTCTTTCAGATAGTCTCTTTTATGCCCTGTCAACTTACTGTATTTTCAATAATAGAATAGTCTTTATTCTGAAATATTTTTTTTTCTTGTACGGATCTGTGATTCTAAATTGGAATAATAATTCAAGAGCATAATATCATAATATCCTTCGAAATAACTCTGACCGAATCAATCTCACAATACTGGCTATACAACATCTGTATATACCAATCAACAGCTCATACCAAATCAATATCGTCAGCGGTTATCCAATCTGTTTATCCCAATCAAGGATATATTAAATCTTCGGCCCCAAATACCAATCGTCATCATCCGACGTTGGCGTATTAAGTCTGTCTGGTCTGAGCTATCTTCATTCTCTTCTGAATTAGCTACATTTTCTTTGTCATATCTCTGACCGTATCAAATCTTATCTCAGGTATCTCCGAGATATTATTCTTATATCAAAGAAATCTGCAGTACTCACTGTACAATGTATCGTCTGTAACTATTTCACTATCCATCTAGTTATCTGATAACTATGATCGTACAATAATTCACACAGCGACAATATGTCATCTCAACTAGTGCTAGCATCCAGCACTGCAGCTCTCTGGATATCTCTCAATATCCGGATAGTACGCTCTGGCTATCTGTCAGTCGGTGGATAATATATGAATGAGTTCATGGTACATTCTGCCACAATTACAAACTAAATCAAAATCACAATCTGATATAGTCTAGTTCTACATTTTTTTTATAGAAAAAAGAAAGAATTTTTACCATTTCTTTGACATCGATCTGTGTCATTTGGTCATGTTTGTACGTCATTTTGTACAAACTAATAGATATAGATTGAACAATCTGTCAATCATAATCATATCATATCACAATCTAGAAAGTATTGCAGTGGTCTTATTACTGAAATTCATCGAAATATACTCCCCATGTCTAGTCAAGAATATACAAATTCTGTAATAAATCTTCTGATCTCTATCTTTCTATCTTCATTTATTGGCGGTTCAGACATTTCAGTACAATTCTGCCAACATTTCAGCATAAATTCTGCCATAACTGATTTAATCTGTCTATATCAAAACTATCTGTTCGAATTATCATCTACTTTCTGTTACCTGAACGACTACTGAATCCATTTCTGTGCGCTTCTGACCCTATCTGTCATTTCCAATTCGAACTATTTGGTATAAACAATCAGTTAATAATATAAATTAAAGAAAAATACCTACCTGGTATTCGGTTCTGATTGTTGATATCAAATTCTGTTGTACAATTCTGAAACATTTGACATCACAAGATAATCATTCTCATACAATAAAAATCACATATCTGTCACTCTGATCGATGTTCTGCTCTGATTATCGAAATTAAGTTCTGAACACTCTGATTAAATCTCTGAACTGCCGTAATTCTCGAATTCAGCTCTAATTCGGTTTGAATAATGTGTATCACATACCGACTCAGAATAACGGTACTATCAAATCAGATTCGAAATATCAATAATCTATACTGATCTAGTGAGTTTAGTAAACTCATAAAACGGCAATTTCTGGCAATATTGTCAATTCTGACTAATCAATTATGTCTTCACGTCGTTCTGATCAACTGCTATATATCATCTGCAAATATAATATGCACTTAAACAATACAAGCTGTCTCAACTACTGTTATAGAACAATAACAATATTCAAGCAGATACAAAACAACAATCGTATAAGATAATCTGCCAACTCAGACCAAAATAAATTTCTGACAATTATGACATTTCTGAAATTTCTGATATCGGGTATTATTCTTATCTACTGATCATGATCTCAGCTGTGTCAAAACCAATCGGTATACTAACTTCAGATATCGCACATTCTGCATACAATCTGTTTCAAGCAGGATTCATATCTGAAAATTTCTGTATACAATAATCATAGTTCTCAGAGTATTCAATACAATCTTTAGATACTCGATTCAATCAATCAGATGCTGCAAATATATCAAAACATCATAGATACAACGAGCATAAAATCATCAGAATATCTCTGAACCTACTGAAATATGCCAAAGAGAAACACTAAATCAGATGTAACTCCTGGTCGGTACTCTTCTACTGATCTTTTAATTCTTTCAATTCATTCAGTGACATTCTGCACATTCAATATCATTCTGTACTGAATTCTAATAAAACAAACAGTACCTGATCTCAATTCAATTCTGAAATCTATTTTTCTGATATAAAGCAAATCTGAAATCTTATCTGGCAATTATCAGCCAACTCGTACATCACTGGCAATCTGCCAATGCTAGGCTCGATTTCAGTACATCTACTGAATACATAAGGATACCATCTGCTCCTTTCTGTATCAATCGAGTCATAATCAATACAGATATCAAAGGAATTCTAAATCTAGAATCCTTACCGTGAAATCTTTACTCATCAGCCATATCTGGTCTGAATTTTATACTCTCCTGAAAGGAATCTATCATAATTCTGTACTTGTTCAGCATGTTAATATCAATAATACAGTCAAATCAGAAATACAAGTACATCATAATCTAACTCGACCTCATTCTCATCTTACTGTAGTATACGATATTTCACAGAAATCTCTGATATCAATCTTTCTTTCCCAACAAATAAGGGAATCAATACTACAGTACAATCAGACTCAACAGATACAGCATATCTCAATGCAACTCAGTCAAAGATAATCGTAGGAAATGCATTAGTATATATCAATACCTATGCAATATAATCATAAAACAACAGTACCTGCCACTCTATCATCAGATGTGTCCGATGTCTGTTCCTCGGTCTTCTGCTCCCTAAAATCTTCGGGAACTTCTCTGAGGACAAACTCTAGCAAAGTGTCCCGGCTGTCTACAAATATGGCAACTACCAGTCACTCCCTGGCATTGCTCTGTGGAATGTCTTCCTTCGCAAGTTCTGCAATATACTCCAGTATAACTCGGGCTGGACCCACTGGAGCTAGACGAACCACTCAGTCCGCTTCCTAACTTCTTAAACTGTGTTTTTCGAGCTTTCAGCAAATCTTGCTTTCCACTCGTACTGCCTTTATCAAATCTAAGAGGGAGTTGTTGTGTTTGGAGTTGCATCTCACACACCCTTTTTAGTTGTCTAATCAGACTCGCCTCCGCTCTCTTCGCTCTACTCAAGGCATCAGCAAAATGATAAGGTCGCTGCATATTCATCAATGCAACTATCTCCGAGTTCAATCCTCTGATGAACTGATCCGCTACAGCTTCATCATTCCCAATTATATTAGGAGCAAAACGCAGTAGAGTAGAGAATTTAGCAACATATTCTTCAATATTCAGTTGGCTTTGTCTCAAATTCTCAAATTCTGCTTTCTTGTCCTCCTGGTACGAAACTGAGAAAAATCTTCGATAAAATTCAGTTCTGAATATTTCCCACGAAATCACTGTACCTCTCTGTTCTAGCATTCTTTTACTTGTAATCCACCAACTTCTGACAGTCTCTCGTAACTGGTGGAATATCAGTTTAATTCTCTGCTCATCTGAATAATCAAGTAAATCAAACAGTATTTCTATGTCATCAAACCAGTTCTCACAATCTTCAGACGTCTCGACCCCACTCAGAATCGACGGCTGAAATAACTGAAATTCTTCCAACTGTATTTCCATCTGAGTTTCTGATACATCTATTGTTCAGTCGAAGCACTACCCCTTTCTGGAATTCTCCGTGGAGGTATATCTGCTTATCAAAACATTAGTACTCCAATACTACAAATCTGTTCCAATCTTTCTCTGATCATCTTACTGCTGATCATGAATCAGATCTGATTCATACTCAATAATACATATTACCAATTCAAATCAGATAATTAGATAACATGTATTTTAAAGCAGTAAATCATAGTATCATGCTAGCATACATAATGTAAGTCAACATTAAAATAAATCTCATGCTAGCAATCACATGCAAGGAAAGAAAACTCACTCTACCCCGCTCATTCTCTTCTACCTCAGTCTAAAGGATCTATCGCTCTGATACCACAAGTTGTGGGGACCCGGAAGCTAATCATTTTCTTAATCATCTTTGGGATTTAATTATCAATTAAGATAAACATGGTCTAAAAATTTTTCTTTTAAAATGCGGAATGTAATGGAATCAATCTATTATACAAACCAGTATAATAATACAAATCTTGTACAACATGCTTCTAGTTCAAACTAATCTAAGGTTTAACTACTAAATTTCAAGTATTAAACCAAGTCTACATCCAAGTCCGGAATTACCACTCTAATCTCGATCTCTCATCATCTTCTTGACCCCGATCTTGTCCCACCTGTTGTCATGCACACATACAAAACAAGACAACAGCCGGATACTCCGGTGAGAATAAATCCCAGTATAAAACTTGTATACATGCATATACACAATATAAATCATAAAGCATATTATCATGCATAAAATTCATAACAATAGGTTTCATAGTCTAGGAAACCAAATCAAAATAAGCATGCAGTAACAATGGATTCCATAATCTCTGGAATCAAAATAAAATAAGCATGCAACTCAATTCAATTCATATCCTGACTCGACTCGACTCTAACTCTAGGGATCCCGGTGTGAATAAGACGTCACTGTCTGTTACCTACCCTCCCAATCGGGGTAACTGTACGTCTTATTCCTAGACTTCGGTCCTGTCTGTATCGAATGTCTACAATCGGATTGAATCTGATCCGAAGCGTCGATACCACCGAACATCTAGTTTAGCAAGTCTGCCAATGACTCTCCTATTTCAATGCTTGAATATAAATCTATAAACAAGACATAATCATAATCAAATATAAATAATAAATCTTGTATGTGATTTAGGGAAACTCCAACCAAGTCTGATTCGAGTCATATCTCTCGAATTCACATGAATTATACCTTTCGTCGCACAATCTCTGTCGATGTCGAACTCTCGATGTCAAAGTCACCAATACAAATCTGAAATGGCATCATCAATGTACATTCTATCAAGCTCTAGTACACTTCAATACACATAGGAATCAATATTTCATTTCAATGCATTTCGACGGCATAACGGCGGATTCTCGATATACCGATCAACTCAAACAATAAGAATTTCAACATATATCAACAAACCATAATCATCAATTCATAACCAACCTAATATACTCGTTAGCATTTCGAAATCTGCAGAAATCGGAATATGTATATGCTGGAAATTGAGAACAATCATATGCGATATCATTTCTTCAATCCGTTTACGTTTCTACAATGTACAAAATCTCAAGAACATATATCTCTACTCAAATCATCATTCCTCCAACATATAGATTTCAAAACATGCTGGAAATGAACAATAGTTACATCCCTTTGTAGCACTTGATGAGAGGAGCAATAATCTATGTTTGGATTGAAGTTGGGATGGTTAAATCTTGCACAAACTAGCTTTGTAGATGAAAGAGCCTTTCCTTTTCTCTCACTCTCTCTCCCTCGATTCTTGACTGATGGAACTGCTGAAATGAAGACTCATCACAATTCTATATATATATATATGCCATGTGTCATCATAAGAAACAAAGGTGGCTTTCTCGCACAGGGCACCGCGGGTGCGCTTCTCCCGGACCGCGGGTGCGCTTAACTCTCGGCAACCCTATCAATATCCTAACATCGCCGACCGCGGGTGCGGTCTGGTTTGCACCGCGGGTGCGGTAGTACTACTGTAGCATCACCGCGGGTGCGCTGCTTCTGGACCGCGGGTGCGGTGACCCTATTGTAAAAATGGCCAACTTTCTGCCTATCCACCGCGGGTGCGGTCCTTCTTTAGGCGCGGGTGCGCTCATGCTACTATAATTCTTCCAGAATTCATGAGCTCAACCGCGGGTGCGGTCCTTTCCTTACCGCGGGTGCGGTCTATATTTCATGCACCACTTCATAATCTCATTCAGTGCCTCTCATTACATGTCATGCATACTCATATCTTCCGAATATCACATCAATGAAGACTAATAGATCTCGAGCCTTACAAATACACTGAGCAAACTCTATGGGACTGGGTCTTCGATAAACTGCTAATCTTGATTTGACCATTTTTGTTTTGGTTATGGGTAGTTTTGATTATGGTTTTATTTTTAAAAAATTTAATCTCCATCTCATAGAAGTGTCCAACTATTTTTTAGTCTTAATTAATTATTTGATGAAATATCATAAACAAGTTATTTCTAATGAAAAAGAAATAAAATAGCTTGAGTTTAATTTACATAAACAAATTAAATTAATCAAAATAAGTAGAGATGACAAAAGGGCGGGAAGGGCCGTGTGGGGACGGGTTTGCCGTTCCTATACTCGTCCCTGAATTCATCTCCACCTTCATATCCGTCTTGATCCCTATTTTTTCGGGTTCGGGGATTCCATAACCCGAACCTGCAAGGATCAAATCTTCACTCTCGCCCCCATCTCTATTTCAAAATTATTAATAGGGCCGAACCCGTATGGATCAAATCCCCGCCCTCATCTCCGTTTCTAAAATATTAATGGGGGCGAGGCGGGTTCGGGAAATCTCCGAACCCGAACTTATTATTATGCTATTATTATTAATGAAAATATTAATATTAATATTTTGTTGGATCGATTAAGTTTTGGTGATTTAACAAATTGAGTCAAACTGAACTGAATAAGTTAAATTGAACATGATCTACACTGAAATTTTTGTAAGACAAAATCGTTTGAAACTTAACTGATATCTAAGTCTATCGAACTGACAGCTAAAGACCAACTGAATTAACAGATACCTGAGCTAAAATGAAAAAATATTTTCTGAAGAATCAGTTAGACTACTCAGAATAACAAATCTGAATTATCAGATAAAGTCTTTCGTACAATTAGTATCTGAATTATTAAAAATCCGCGAGCAATACCTAGAGTGTACGAATTATCATAGGAGACAATGACATGAAAAAGACGGGAATAACGACTACCATATTCGGAACAAATATAGTATATGATTTCAGTGACCGTTGGATCCAAGCCTATAAATAAATGAACTTGTAAATCAGTTAGGCTATCTGGAATCATCGCATAAGTTCAAATATTTAAACTTTCAATAGTCCAATTGCTTTCAAGATTTTTTAGTACACACTTAAGTATTATATAAGAAGTTTTTCGTTTCGAAATACTTGTAAACTAATGGTTAGCGTACTGTTCAATGTTGTTTAAGTAAATAAGCTAAACTGAGAGTTTCATTTAATAACTGATAAAGCCTTACTGAATCGGATTGTTACAAAAGTTATAATTTCCAAAATCTTCTAATGAACATCATTGTCACATGGAAGAAGGATGACATATGAGTTATTCAAATATCCGAATATCCAGAAGCATTTTCGTTTTATTTAGATTTCAATCATCCTACTATTAATAACTCAATATTTTTTTTTTACTTGGTCATTTTTTAGTGTTCAATCTATCAGTCTAACTTCCTTCCCACGTAACTTATCTGATTGTTCAACTGACATTGATTTGGCGAGAATTAAAAAATTCAAAGTTGTTAATTTAACTGAATTTCGGATAAACTAGTGTGATTGTTTATTCAAATTCTCATCTAACCAATCATGTGATCCTAACAATATTAATAATGATATTATTATTAATATTTTCAAAAAAATAATAATAATATCAGTATTAATAATAATAATATAACTATCAATATTATTATTAATATTTTTTAAAAAATATTATTATTATATTAATAATATTAAAATAATAATATTGTCATTAACATTATTTTTGGACCAACTTCGGTGATGAAGATAGTATCTCCAAACAAAATCCCCGAATCCAAAAAAATCAGAGATCTCCGCCTTCGACTGATTTCATTTCAAAAATAAAATTATCTCTGTAGAAAATCCTCATTCCTCAAAATAAGTGTTCTATCTCTAGATGATAGGATGGAGTACTCAGTTATTATATATATAAAATTATCAAAAACATATAATCTAATCCTCGATACTTCCTTCAACATCTTATATTTGATTGAATTTCATGATGTTATCCACTACCTATGTCAACGGATTATCATTAAATAGAAGTCGCTCAAACCATCGATCAAATTAAATGAAATTAAACTCACTCAAACTCAGATGATTGCTCAGATTTTGATCAAATAAAATCAAGTTCCTCTAAATTATTTTTTTATTAATCCTAATTTTCATTTCAAAAACCACAAATAATTTTATATATGCCATATTTTTTGTGTTAAATCTTTATATTATTTTTTATTTAATGGTTTTTATATATATAAAAATTATATTAGTAATGATATCATCATATTTTTGTGGATATGATAAAGATAAGGGGATGCATAAATTTACTAAAATAAATTTTTATAATATTTTTTATTAAATAAAGATAGAATATAATTTTAAAGGGGTATTGTTGATATTTTAAAAATTTACCGTAACACCAATATTAGTTACTCTTTGCATCACTAACACAACATATACATATAATAATTATTATTATAATAAAAATTCACCATAATCAGTTTTATATTATAAAATATGACGCCACTATCTTGGATAACACCAAGCTATTTCGTAATTCATCATAATCAGTTTTATATTATAAAATATGACGCCACTATTTTTTAAATTGAATAACTGTTCAAGTTGAAAACATTTCCGTGTTAATTATTTATTATTACTTGATCGACTTAAAAAAATAATAATACAAACAACGCGTGTTAATCTTTCACTAATAAACGTAGGTATACACACGAATACACGCACAAGTTTTTCTTGCAAAGTATCTGCACTGAATGTTTTTCTTGCCAAGCTTGGTCATAGAAAGCTCGCAGCAATTAACCATGTTGTAACTTGTTATCCTCGATTTCTTCATGCAATGAAATAGTACTACTACTTATCCATCTCAGAATCCAAGTCGAAGAGCCAAACGCTTTACCACAAAACAAGGTACAAATAAGTGAAAAAAACTTCAAAAAGAGCAATAAAATTGACCATCTATCCTTGTGAAATGAATTCTATATTCACTGAATAGAGAGAGTTGAAGATTAAACAAGCTTCAACAAAGAAGACCACTGGCTCCCAAACTTGGCATCTTGCTGCATTCCTTGGAAACCTACGAGTGTTGGTTTGTAGGGATACAGCTTTCCGGCCGGTAGTAACCCTCTTGAGTTCATGGGAGTGGTGCGGCCCGTTTCGATTGTGTAAATGATAACTTTTACATCCTCTCCAAAGTTGAACCATATATCGCCATCTTTCGCAAACAATGGCACCAAACTGATCATGTCCTTTGATACCCCCATAAGGATCTGGGTCCTCATCAACCCGGTTTGTTATTTGGAATAGCCCAAAACAGAACCAATATGCTAGTCATTTTCCCGAAGACCCGGGCAAATAGCCTCATCTCAGGCACTTTTCCTCTCCCCGGGCAGTCATCATAGCCCGGGCTCTCTACCAATGAGCCGGGAACTCTACTACCCGGGTTACCTCGAGAATTGAACTACACTCGAGTATGATTGATACAGGCCGTCTAATCTGTCAGAACAACTTGGGCTTGGAGTGTCCTAGAAGCCATCAGAAGATAGAGTATGGGCAACCGACTTGCCATATTTAGTAAGTGGCACTGGAATCGAGGTACCTACTACCTTTTCTTCTATAAATAGCAGGTATTAATGTCATTTACGGAGGGGGGAAATCTTTTAATTCTCAAGCATTACACATATTTTCTCTCAAATATTGCTTGTGTTCGCCTGAAAAACCTTGCTGACTTAAGCATCGGAGTGGCTATGCCGGACACCCCTCCGGCGCCCATTCACGAGGTTACTTTCTTATTTGCAGGTGTTGTTGAAGCCATTATTCTCACTCAAATATAAATTGTTGATTTGATCTGTTGGAGTTCCTTACCCGGCTCATCCATTTCAGTGAGATCACATCATTGGCGTCGTCTGTGGGAAACTTGAGTTCAAGACGTTGATATGGCCCGTACGAGAAGAACCAACCAAGATAATTCTCGCGCCCAGGATGATGGAGGGCAGACTTCAAGACAGGGTGGTCAGGTTAATAATACCGGACCAAATCTCATTACATTAACCACGGAGGCGTTACAAAAGATTGTATCCGATGCCATAAAGCAAGCTATGGCCAGGAAAGAAGTCTCTCATCCTGTTACACCACCCGGGGATAGACAGGGACATGAGCAGGAGCAGGAGAGGAGGGAGGACTGAGGGGGCAGGAGAAGACGAGGAATCCAGCGCCGGGTCCAAATCTTCCTACCGTGGCAGAGGAGTTGTTGGAGTTGAGACAGAAGATGAAGTTGTTGGAAGGACAGTTGGAGAATCACGGTACTTCCCGGGCTGTCATTAGGAGATGCCCGTTTGCTGAAAACATTGTCCGGGAACCTCTTCCCGGAAATTTCAAGTCTGCAAAGGTGAAAGACTATGATGGCAACGCAGACCCGGAGGAGCACCAGGCCAGGTTTGAAAATATGGCCATGTTGCACTGTTACACTGATCGAATCAAGTGTAAGGTGTTCCTTACAACACTGGTGGATTCAGCTCAGAGGTGGTTCGATGGCTTGACTTCCCAAAGCATCAGCTCTTTTGAAGACTTCCAGAAGGTGTTTTTACACCATTTCAGCAGCAATAAAAAGTACAAAAAGACTGCTTTTAGTCTTTTTGAAGTTAAGCAGAGCCCAGAAGAGAGTTTAAGGGCCTATATCAGAAGGTTCAACAGAGTGGCCTTGGACGGCCCCACTTGTGCCACTGAAACAAAGACTACTGCATTCACTCAGGGTTTGAGAGAGGGTGAATTCTTCAAGTCACTGACCAAGAAGGTGCCTAGGGATTTCGAGGATCTGTTGTCACGAGCAGAAAAGTACATAAATATGGAGGAGGCCCAAAAACAGAAGAGGGAAGTTGTGAGAAAGGAGAGAGGAGACCGGGTGTCTAAGCCTGAGGAGAGGGGACAGAAGAGGGGCAATACAGGGCACTTTTCTCATCACTGCGCCTCTGAAAATTGCCCGGGAAAGGGAAGTGCAGGAATGCAGCAGAGATTTGGCTCCGGATCATCAGTTATCCCAGCCAGAGCCGAAAGGATTTTGCTCTCTTCACAAAGTGTACCACCATAACACTGAAGATTGCAAAACACTGAAGGGGAATTATGTCTCACCTTCCATCCCGGGACCCAGCAACAATAGCCAGAGGCCGAGAGTGCCACCCTGGACGTCTCGGCAACCACGATTCAGCGCCCGAGGAGGAAGTATGAGGAAAATCCCGTGGATTGAGCCCAGTAGAAGAAGGGAGCCTGAACCCGAGAGGAAAAGGAATTCGCCCCCTGCTACGAGATTGATTAAAATGATATTAGGAGGCTCTACTGATGGAGACTCCAACCGAGCAAGGAAGTCGAGAAGTAGGATGGAGTGTTTGGAGGTGGAGGGAGCAAGAAGGAGTGAGGCGGTCATCAGTTTTGGCCCGGAAGATTTGGAGGGGGTGAATCTGCCCCACAACGATGCCCTGGTGATCCAAGCCCGAGTGGCAAATTATGATATTCTACGAGTCTTCGTTGACTCGGGCAGCTCTGTTAATGTAATTTTTAAAGATGCCTTTATGCAGATGGATTTGCAGGGCTATCACTTGGAGGCTGTGGAAACTGCCCTCTTTGGTTTTGCTGGCCATGTGGTTTACCCGGAAGGGGAGATTGTTTTGCCATTAACCCTGGGTTCTCAGGATCTTAAAAAGACGGTGATGACTTCATTTACCGTGGTGGACTCCCCATCATCATATAATATCATTCTGGGGAGGCCGGCTATGAACGAGCTGAGAGCCGTAGCATCCACATACCACCAAAAGATAAAGTTTCCAGTGGGAGCCCGGGTGGGAGAAGTCCGAGGAGATCAGCCATCCTCCCGAAAATGCTATGTGGAGGCAGTTCGGGCTGATCAGAGCAAGACCAGGAGGGAAGGGAAAAAGGCAAAGGTGGATGGAGTAGAAGGGGGAGTGATGGAAAGAGAAGAGGTGCATTTTGTAGCAGAAGAAGAGCAGGAAGTGGTAGAAATCGGACCAGGCCAACAAATCCGGGTTGCTCGGGATCTCAGCATATCCACCCGGGTTAGTCTGGTTAACTGTTTAAAAGCAAATATTCATGTGTTTGCTTGGTCCCAACAGGAGTTGACAGGGATTTCTCCCCTGGTAGCGGAGCACCAATTGAACATCCTCCCGGGATCTCACCCGGTGAAGCAAAAAAAGAGACATTTTGGTCCTGAAAAGGACAAAGTTATTGATGAGCAAGTAAAAGAGCTCCTGAAGGCTGGCCATATTCGAGAGATTCAATTCCCTTCATGGCTCTCGAATGTGGTCTTGGTGCCCAAGTCTACCGGGAAATGGCGCATGTGTGTAGATTTCCGCGATCTTAATAAAGCTTGTCCCAAGGATCATTATCCTCTGCCCCGCATTGATCAGTTGGTGGATTCCACATCGGGCTTCGAATTGCTAAGCTTCATGGACGCGTACCAGGGGTATCATCAAATCCCCCTGGCCAGGAGTGATCAAGATAAATCCAGCTTCATCACCTCGGGAGGTACATTTTGTTATATTGTAATGCCTTTCGGGTTGAAGAATGCAGAGGCTACTTACCAGCGTCTGATGAACAGAGTCTTCGAGAAGCAGTTGGGGCGAAATGTGGAAGTCTATGTGGATGATATTCTGGGCAAAACCCGGGAGGTTGCAAGCTTTATTGGTGATCTTGAAGAAACTTTTACCACTCTTATGCAATACGGGATCAAGCTTAACCCTGCCAAGTGTATTTTTGGCGTAAAGAGTGGAAAATTCTTGGGATTCATAGTGATCGATCGAGGGATTGAGGTGAATCAGGAGAAAGTCAAGTCTGTGTTGTGCATGCCATCTCCCCAATCCGTCAAGGAAGTACAGAAGTTGACCGGGAGGATTGCTTCCATGTCCCGATTTATTTCCCGGTCAGCGCATAGAAGTTATCATTTCTTTCAAGTCTTGAGGAAGGCCCAGCAATTTGGATGGGATGATAAATATGAACAGGCCTTCCAGGACTTGAAAATTCATCTGGCAGAACTCCCTGTATTGGTGAAGCCGGAGCCCGGGGATAAATTATATGTCTATTTATCTACCACAGGAGTATGCTGTCAGCTCGGTTTTAATAAAATAAGAGAGCTCCGATCAAAAGCCTGTTTATTATGTCAGTCATGCTCTAAGAGGACCCGAGCTCCTGGTATAGTGAAGTAGAGAAGATTGCTCTTGCCTTGGTCATAACTGCCCGGAAGCTAAGGCCTTACTTCCTGTCACATCAAATAGTTGTTCTTACCAATAGTCCTCTTGGCAGGATCATGACTCACTCTGAGGTGTCCGGGCGTATGGTCAAGTGGACAGTAGAGTTGGGGGAGTATGACATTGAATACAAACCTCGGGTAGCCATCAAAGCACAAGTTCTGTCAGATTTTTTATCCGAGATGGTCCAACCCAATGAAGAGGAAGTATGGAGAGTATACGTGGATGGGGCGTCTAGCCTTATCGGATGTGGAGTAGGGGTTGTGATAATATCTCCCCCGGGAGAAAAGATTAAACTGGCACTTAGAATTGACTCCCGGATAACCAACAATGAGGCTGAGTATGAGGCTGTCCTGGCTGGTATTCAAGCTGCCCGAGAAGTCGGGGCTTCCCGGATTATTCTATATTCCGATTCGCAACTCATCACTCCACAAATAAAGGGCGTGTATGAGGACTAAGGATGACAGGATGCTAAAATATTTACAGCTCATTAAAGCCGGAGCAAAAGTTTTTTCGGATTGGGGTATTGAACAAATACCCCGGGAAGAGAATAGTGAGGCATATACTCTGGCAAAAATGACTGATTCTTTGTCAGAGGTAAATACCCGGGAGGTCTTGCGTGTTTCCCGTTTGATCCTTTCTACTGAGGAAGGAATGTTACCAGAGCCAGAGGACTCCTGGATGACACCTCTGATCAAGTTTATGGTAAATAATGAGTTACCCGAAGACAGAGCCCGGGCTCAGAAAACTAAGAGACAAGCTCCCAGGTTTGTTCTCTTAAATAATATTTTGTACAGGAGAACATTCCAGGGACCTATTTTGAAATGCTTATCTGAGAAAGAGGTGGATTATGTACTCCGAGAAATTCATGAAGGTTGTTGTGCCGAGCACCTTGGGGGAATGTCTTTGGCCCGAAAAACAATGCTTGCTGGTTTCTGGTGGCCAACTTTAAGTCAAGATGCTGCTAGGATGGTCCGAGCTTGTGAAGGCTGTCAACATCATTCAAATTTTAAGCACAGCCCGGCTACCCTCATGAAGCCTATCTGGGCATCTTGCCCCTTTGATCAACGGCGCATGGATATTGTGGGCCCTTTCCCCATTGCCCGGGCTCAGAAAAAATTCTTGTTAGTAGCTGTTGACTACTTCTCCAAATGGGTAGAAGCTGAGCCTTTGGCAAAAATTACTGAGCAGGAAGTACTGAAGTTTTTGTGGAGAAGCATCGTGTGCCGATTTGGAGTGCCCAGGAGACTAATCTCAGATAATGGGAGACAATTTCAGGGCAGAGAAATCACATCATGGTGCCGAGAGATGAAGATCACTCAGTCTTTCACCTCTGTTGCCTATCCTCAAGCAAATGGCCAAACAGAGGGTAGTCAACAGAATCATTGTACAAGCATTGAAAACCCGGCTTTAGGGCAAAGGAAAGGATTGGGTGGAAGAATTACCCAGTGTTCTCTGGGCTTACAGAACTACTCCTCGGGCACCTACTCAAGAAACTCCTTTCAACTTGGTATATGGTTCCGAAGCGGTCCTTCCAGTAGAAATCGGGCAGACTTCTTCTCGGGTAGAATCTTACCCTGGTTGGCAATGACCAGAGCCGGGCCATGGAATTGGATTTAATAGAAGAAAAAAGAGACCGGGCATTCATTCGAATGGAGGCATACAAGAGCCGGGTTATGAAATCATATAACAAAAAGGTCCGCATCCGAGACTTCCAAGTCGGGATCTAGTCATGAAAAAAGTCAACCCGTGCTGGGGAAGTTGGGAAGCTGGAAGCTCGGTGGGAAGGACCTTATAAAATCACTCGGAGAGTCAGCTCGGGATCTTTTTATCTAGAAGATGCGCAGGGGCGCTCTCTCAAAAGACCTTGGAATGTATTTAATTTAAAGCAGTATTATGCATGACGGATGTTTTGATGGATGAAATAAATGAAAGGAATATTTTCTCAAAACGTGTTCTAAATACTTCTGTTATCAAGTCCCGGGACATGTTCCCCGGCCCAAGGCTCCGTACCTTGGTTCTAAAAAAGCCCAAGGCACTACACCCTGGCTCGGGGAACCACACCTCGACCATTCCCAACGTCCCGGGACATGTTCCCCGGCCCAAGGCTCCGTACCTTGGTTCTAAAAAAATCCCAGGGCACTACACCCTGGCTCGGGGCACCACACCTCGACCATTCCCAAGTCCCGGGACATGTTCCCCGGTCCAAGGCTCCGTACCTTGGTTCTAAAAAAGCCCAGGGCACTACACCCTGGCTCGGGGCACCACACCTCGACCATTCCCAAGTCCCGGGACATGTTCCCCGGCCCAAGGCTCCGTATCTTGGTTCTAAAAAAGCCCAGGGCACTACACCCTAGCTTGGGGCACCACACCTCGACCATTCCCAAGTCCTGGGACATGTTCCCCGACCAAGGCTCCGTACCTTGGTTCTAAAAAAGCCCAGGGCACTACACCCTGGCTCGGAGCACCACACCTCGACCATTCCCAAGTCCCGTGACATGTTCCCTGGCCCAAGGCTCCGTACCTTGGTTCTAAAATAGCCCAGGGCACTACACCCTGGCTCGGGGCACCACACCTCGACCATTCCCAAGTCCTGGGACATGTTTCCCGGCCCAAGGCTTCGTATCTTGGATCTAAAAAAGCCCAGGGCACTACAGCCTGGCTCGGGGCACCACACTTCGACCATTCCCAAGTCCCGGGACATGTTCCCTGGCCCAAGGCTCCGTACCTTGGTTCTAAAAAAGCCCAGGGCACTACACCCTGGCTTGGGGCACCACACCTCGACCATTCCCAAGTCTCGGGATATGTTCCCCGGCCCAAGGCTCCGTACCTTGGTTTTTAAAAGCCCAGGGCACTACACCCTGACTCGGGGCACCGCACCTCGACCAGTCTAAACCCCGAAGTATGCTCTCTTGACCAACTTTTCTAGTTGGTATACGCGCCAAGTTTTATATCCAGGTTTTAGGTTGCTTATATCTGAGTCACTTGCGGAGTATGAGGCATTTTATGCATTACGAGGATCAAGAACCTGGGTACTTATTTGAAGTTTCCGGTTAATTCGCAACACTTAGAAAAATTTCTGGTTATTTTCATGCAAACAGTTATATCACCCTAGTTATTGAAAGACTTATCAAGATATAACTGCAGAGAAGATAAAGGAAAAATGAAATTTGCATTAATAAGAGCCCGAGGGCCGAAAAGTTACAAGACAGGAAAAGATAAAAAAATACAAATACTATTCTATGTCTACGTGTTCAGGCCCGGGCTGCTCTTCTTGGGCTGCCTTCTTTTCCTCCTCACCATCCTTGGGAAGGGATGCAATGGCCAGACCAAAATCAGGAAAATTTTCCTTATCTTGGGGCAAGAGTCCGGCTTCCTCAAATTGTTCCCGGCATTTTTCAAAACAGGTCTGAAAAAGAGGGTAGGCCTTGTCCACCACGGCTTTCTTGAACTCAGGAGATAGGAGGAAGGAAGCATGCCACTTGTCTTTATTGTATTCAGCCCGGGCCAGGGCACTCTCAGCTCTCTCAGCCCGATGCAACTGCAACTCTGCCTGTTCGGAAACGGCACGGAGACTCGACTCCGAGACAGATAGACAGCCCTGCAGACTGCTCCTCTCGGACAAGGCCTTCAGTAATGTCCTCTTGAGCCTTGTCCAGAGCTGAGCGCAGCCTAGCCAATTCTTCCTCATGGGTGGCTCGAGCCCGGGCTAGCTCCTCTTGCAGCCTCTCCTGAGCATCTTGGAAAGACTGGGCTCGCTTGCCAGAGATAGTAGCAGCCTTTCCAACCTCCTCAAAAGCCGAAATCAGCCGGTGAGCGGCCTATCCAAAAGCAAGGTCGATAAGAATCAACAGTGATCGGAGCAAGAAAAGGATATGGGGACTAACAAAAACTTACCGACAAGAGCTTGTTCGAGCCCTCAAAAATTTTGGCAGAAGCACTAACATTCTTCAAACGAGCATCCTCGTCAGGCGTGAGAAGCTGTTTGAAAATCTTCATCCCCCGTGGCGAAGGCCCCTCCTCAAGAATATTTATTCGGGAAGGTTGCTCGAGGAGAGGAGGTTGTTGAGTGGTTTGTTGCTCAAACCCGAGGAGAGGAGGCTGTTGGAAAGATCGTTGGAGGGGAGGGGTGGTTGACCGGGTCACAGGAGAGGAGTTTTGACCCACCTCCCAGCTGTCCTCGGCCAAAGTTTGCTCCGGGCTTGTGATAGCCTTTCGCTTCCTCTGGGTCAGAGGGACGTGGTCTTCAAGGTCCTCTTGGGGTGCTTCCTGGGCCACCTCCTCTTGTTGGGTCTCAACCCGGTCTAACTCAGCACACCGGGCTACCGCCTCCTCGGCTAGTTTCTTCTCAAGGGCAGCTTTCTGGGCTGCCATTTTCTTCTCTTTGCCCGCCTTTTCAGCCGCCCATTTTTTGGCGAAGGCTTCTTGCATTTTTGAGTTATCTGCACAAGAGTAAGAAGAAATTTCAGCACAAATAGTAAATATAAAACTTTCTAAACAAGACTAGGATATGGCGAATTACCGGGTTGAGCGCCCGAGACTGCAACCTCGTCAATCACCCTGTCTAAAGGGTCCTCAGCACGGGCACTCAACCCGTAGGTAATTAGGTTCTCATCTGAAATAAGAACAGAAAGAGGAGTACTTCTGCCCCTCCACCAAGTTTTTACTGACAAGGAAAGGCTCCTCGAGTTTGTAGGACTGGGGAAGGGTAGGTTGTTGGGGAAGGGAAGGGAGAAACCCGGTCGGGCAGGGAAGAGGACCGGGAGTTGAATATAGAAAAATTTTCCTTTTCATCCTTTTTGAGAGGAAGGGATGTCATCAAGGAATCGGGTATTTAGCCGGGCAGTCAGGGAAAATACATTGTCCCAAGCCGGCAAGAAAAGAAATAGTGGAGAATAAGGAGAGTGATGAGATAATTATTCATCTTGAAAAGGACATAGGCCGAGGCCATAATCCTGAAGGAATTAGGATGGAATTGATTAACTGGGACGCCGAAGAAAATGGCGACCTCAATATAAAAAGGGTGGACGGGAAATCAGAGACCATTCCGGACTTGGTCTCGAAAAAAGGTAGTATACCCGGTAGGAGGGTTATTAGCCCTATCAGAAGGACCGGGTATTAAAATGGAGAAAGAAGAAGGAATAGACCCCAAATATCAGAGTTCCTCGTCTGCCCCCGAGCGCAAATGCTGCTCATTGAGGAGAACCAAGGAGAACCCGGGACCTCAGTGGAAGGATGGTCAGAGGCCCGAGCTTTTCCCTTACCTTTGTCCTTTCCAGGAGCTCGGGAAGTGCCCGAAGATGAGGGTTTTGAAGAAGAGGGTTTGGTTGGGAGGATTTTAAGGTTTGGGTAATAGAACGACGGGGGGGAGACGGGGGGGAATCAGAGCGTAGTGCGGCAGACTCATCGCTAGGAGATCCTCGTGCATTAGCTCCAGAGGTAGAAGAAGTAGAATTAGACATAGTTAAGAGAGAGAACGTACGATTTTCAGATAAAAGATGGGCGGTGGCAGCAGCAGAGATTCACCGAAGATGGAAGAGCTTGCGCGGAAGAGCTTCGAGAAAAAAAAAATCTGCAAAGGCTTCACCGAGATTGTGAATTTGCAAATGATTTTTCAGAAATCGGTTATCTATTGTATATAGGAGGAAAAGAGTGATCCTCACCGTTGATCTAAAACGAATCGGACGGACCAAATTAGCCTCGAAAATTGAGCGGCGTGATTAGGCGGGATATTTGAAAAGACAGGTGCATAAGTCAAGGCGTCATGATCATTCATCTACTCGGAATACGTACAGATTCTGACAACTTGTCATTACGGGGCGCATCATTCTGACATCGCATTAATTGCCCAGAGAAACTAAACGACAAAGTACTATAAGCCTGGGTGGTGGGAGAGTCCGGCATCTTATCTATAAGCCAGGGAGGTCCGAGAGCCCGGCATCTTATCTATACGTCCGGGTTACACGAGAGCCCGGCATCTTATCTATGAGCTCGGGTGGTGTGAGAACCCGATATCTTATTTTGAGCACGGGAGATACAAGTCCCCGGCACTTTATTTTAAGCTCAGGAAGCATTAAGTCTGGGCATGTTAATTTTACTTGCCGATTATATATTACCCAATTTGCATTGATTCTTTTGCAGAAAATTAAAGAAACAAAGTACGATAATTGAAGTTTTATTAAGAAAATATTCGATGCCATGTTAGGGGATCCATTATCGAAGATACAGAGTCTTGCCACCTAGCTATCCAATCGGTCAATTCATGAATCCGAAGATTGGTAAAGGACTCGGTAGTCAAGATCTTGTCTAGCTGGTATCATTCCTTCCACAGCATCGCATGCAGCAGAACTTGATCAGTAGCAAGATCTGCAACTCGATCTACTTCAAACTCTCGCTTATATTTCCTCGCCCTTGCTCTTTGAGCACGATTAAGAGCCAAACCATTTTGGTGCGCGTTGTTGAGATCCTGAATCTTGTACCAGGTAGACATGACCTTCACCCATATGTACTCTTCAATCGTCTTCTTTATTTCGTCCAGATGAGGACGCATTTCGTTGGTTACTAGGACGTGTGTACTGCTGCAAGCAGTGGAATCACTTGAAGACATATTAAACTGATACTCACATTTCATGTATATCCTCTTATTTATAGACAAGTGGCATTTAATGTGGAGGAAGTTGGAAGGTCACAAATCATGTGAAACGCCTTCTCATTTGTTTAAGAGAAGGAAGCCAATCGTAGCCGTTAATCTATAAATACGCTAACGTTTAGGATGAATTGTACTGGGCAATCGAAAGGACGTGCACAAATATCGATGAGACAATATCATTACTACCTCGGAATATGAAACGTTTTTCGGCGGGAATTTAATGCTGATTCGTGCATAATTATGATACCACATCATAGCCCGGGAGATTTGGGGCCCCGACATCTTATTTTATAGCCCGGGAGATTTGAGGCCCCGGCATCGTATTTTATAGCCCGGGAGATTTGAGGCCCTGACATCTTATCGAAATCCCGGGAGATTTAAGTCCCCAGTACTTTATTTTGAGCTCGGGGAACATTAAATCATGGCATTTCAGTTGATTAGTCATCGGTTATTCATCTTCAAATGATTTCATCGGGTCATTTATCAAGAAATAAAAAGACATAAATAAACCAAAATAACTTTTTATTCATTTGAAGGAATTTTTTCGGATTACATTAAAATACTCTTCCTCTACAGAGGCCATCCACTTGATCATCAAGCTCTTCACAGAGCTGCAAGTGAACGCCTTGATAAAGCTGGCAAAATCGGCAATGTTCTGCAGCGTCTTCCTTTCCTTATAAAGCATTAGCTGGAGGACATAGTCGTCCTCAAAAAGATTTACCGTATCGGAAATGTGCAAACGTTCCCGATATTTCTCAAGCTTCGCCACCAGCCGAGGAGTGGTAGCTTCTCCACATTCGTAAAGGAACTGCAGTCCTTGCAGCTCCTCCCAGTAATTAAGGATCTTTTGGTAGATTTCATCTTCCAGTTCAGCTGCGTTCATGAACTCTTCTGCCATATCGGGAGCCTTCGAATTACTTGAACCTGCCATTGCACTTCTCGGATAATAAATTGCTAGAGTGAAGGAAAATAGGTAGGTGAGTTACTATATATAGGGAAAAGAATTAATCACCACCGTGGATCCGAATCTAATCGGACGATCACAAGGAGTCTAGGAAATTGTGCATGCAGTTGAAAAGACATGTACGGATATCGAGGAAACATGCTCATTATTACCTCAGAATACATACGATTTTCGACGGTATCAATACTAACGCATGCGTCATAATGACACCTCTTGGACTTCTCGAGAACACTAAACGACACTAATAATCTAAAGCCCGGGTTGTATCAGACCCCGGTATCTCATTTCTTATATGGGATATTTAAAGCCCCCGATGCTCTTACACATTCCGAGTTGTGTTTACACAGAAGAACAAGTACTGACTAATCGAGACAGCGAGTCAAGCTCTAGCCCGACTATTTTAGGGATGGGTAGTGATACCCCCATAAGGATCCGGGTCCTCATCAACCCGATTTGTTATTTGGATAGCCCAAAACAGAACCAATATGCTAGTCATTTTCCCGAGGACCCGGGCAAATAGCCTCATCTTAGGCACTTCTCCTCTCCCCGGGCAGTCATCATAGCCCGAGCTCTCTACCAATGAGCCGGGAACTCTACTACCTGGGTTACATCGAGAATTGAACCACACTCGAGTATGATTGATACATGCCGTATAATCTGTCAGAACAACTTGGGCTTGGAGTGTCCTAAAAGCCATCAGAAGATAGAGTATGGGCAACCGACTTGCCATATTTAGTAGGTGGCACTGGAATCGAGGTACCCTCTAGCTTTTCTTCTATAAATAGCAGGTATTAATGTCATTTACGGAGGAGGGGGAAATTTTTTAATTCTCAAGCATTACACATATTTTCTCTCAAATATTGCTTGTGTTCACCTGAAGAACCTGCTGACTTAAGCATCGGAGTGGCTACATCAGAACACCCTTCCGGCGCCCATTCACGAGGTTACTTTCTTATTTGCAGGTGTTGTTGAAGCCATTATTCTCACTCAAACTTCCCAATCACTATAAATTGTTGATTTGATCCGTTGGAGCTCTTTACCCGGCTCATCCATTTCAGTGAGATCACAGTCATCCTTATCATTGCTTCTTTCTTTCAGGAAGGACAGTGGTATGACTTTTTTTTTGACTCCATCTTTGTTTCTTGTAGTTCTCCAACTCGGTCACGTGGAGATCGTTTCCGACTATGGTTGTTAACGCCAGTTTCCCATTCCAATCTATAGCCCAGAGGGTTCTCCAGTTCTTGACCTTAGTTTTCGTGAAACAGGTCACGGTGAAACACTCCGTCTCCAAGTCCAGCGACACGACCTTTTTAGTGACCGTAGATCCAACTTTGGGAATCAGGACAGTGTGGACAGCTTCTCCGGCTGCAACTACCTGAACACGATGTTTTTCTCTCCGTCCCTCAACTTCCGCAACGTCAGGAAACTCCAAGGGCCGCCAAGATTCGGACTGGCCAGGAGTAAGAACTTCGCAACTTTCTCTTCCCGATTCGTCGTCATATAAAGAAACCACTAGATACTTTCCCTTGGATTCGACGTAACTGAAGGTAACCCCAAAGGCATTCTTGTGCGGATCAGGCAAACCGAGAACACCGCAAGTGGCTGGGTTCCAGATGGTCAACTTCGTTGTGGGGAAACTCATTATGAGAAGCAAGCCATCACAACCATCAAGTAACATAAACCTTTCATCATTGGGGTCCGGCGTGGCCGGATCGCGGGGCACCGCGACATTGTGCCAATGGCCAACAACCTTGTTGCGATCGATATTCCTTTCCATTAAGTAACGGCCACGAATGAAACCTCGCCACTCCTTGCACACGAGCTGGAGCTTTGCTAGGGACCTGAGAGGCAACCAGCACAAGATCTCGATGACAACATCGGAAGAGAAGATTGGTGGTGCCCCTGTTTCGGTTTAAGCACTTTTACACTCAATGATGGCTTCGGAGGGGACGATTGATGTCGAGGTATAGTCCTTCTTTCTTTCACACTTCGTCAAATCTTCGGATGTTTCTTCTCCGTTCGCCATTTGAGCCTCGATTTTGCTTGAAGCCTCGCCACCTTCTCTGGCTGAAACATTGCTTTCCATCCTGCTCGACATACAGAGAGCTACATTCTGTGATCTTTGTGGCTACATTAATTTGATCTCACATATTTTACTCATACATCTACCATTATTTTATCAACCCAAATGGGATCAAAGAGTTTACATTGCTACTTATCAAATTTATCATAATTCCTAATTCAATAACACAACAAAATAAAAAAAGGATCTTTACAACTAGAACCAGCCAACTATTATTAGCTAAAACATCCAAACATGTTATATGAATTTTGTTTAAAAAATACAACATCCAATATAGTGACAATCTGAGAATAGTATGAAACTTTTTCCATTACCTGGACTTGGGTGGAGGCGACGCAGAGATCAGTCAATGTGTGGAGGCTTACAGTAATAAAAAGAAAAAAAGAAAAGAAAAGAGAAGAGACCCCTTTTGATTGTGCTTCTGTTAGTTTACCTTGCGATTCTATGCGATATGAGCTTATCTTAATCTAGTTTCCACCTGCCATTGGTCTCTTCTACTCTAAAATTTATGTCTCACTTACGTAAAATAATCAAAGATAAACATTATAATCGTGTTTGCCAAGGATACATATTTTATAGTATTATGAATGTTCACGTGTGATGCATGTATGTGACTAATAATGAAAAATATAATCACGAGAATTAGATAATGTTTAAAATCGTTTGAATAACATCATGTTTATAAGTATTTATCAACCTGAATATATCAAAACACAATACATAAAAATACATCATGACAATAAATCATATATATTCACTTGTTTATATGACATTTTTCAATTCGCGATATAATGACATCTCTCTTAAATGATAAATCAGCAAAAATATTTTTCATCCAAATATCATTCAATATGAAAAACAACAAAAATAAAATTAACAGAATAGTGAATTTTACCAAAATAAAAAACAAATGTACTGAAATGGAGTACATATATACAAACCTCAAATAAAAGTATCTTAATTTACTAAATTATCATAATAATCTTAAAATAAAACCATTAAACTTGTTATTAAGTTAAATATCATTTGTGATTTTGTTAACTTTTAACCTCTTGTGAATTTTATTTAACTTTCTATGTTTATTTTAGAATACATATTATAGATAATTAATTTTAAATCAGAATCATTCATTTATAAATTAATTTGGTGATTAATAATTTCAATGAAATAAAATTTTAACATAATATATCTCAAATAAATATGTGTTGTAAAATAATATGTAATACTCAGTTAAAAAAATATCATATGTAAAATTATAATATATAACAAATGATAATAAATTATCAATATAATTCATATTTATTATAAAAATATATTGATCGAAAATTTATAAGGATTATATCATAAATCTAGTTCAAAAATAGAAAGTAATTTTTAATTTATCATGACTTTTTCTTTATATGAATAAATTAAAAAAAATCAAACTAATCAAATTATATTGTAAATAAAGTATAATTTATATATATATATAAAAAAGCATATAGAATCTACATGCACTCAATGTTTATTTTAATTGGAAAAGTATCATAAGAAAAATGACATTTACTGACATGATTTTAATGAAACTTGTAGAAAAGTGCAAACTTGATAGGGGTGTCAATCGGGTGGGTTGGGTCGGGTTTTGGGTCAACTCGCGAAATTTTTTTTATTTTTTTTCAATCTGAACCCGAAGCAACCTGAAAACCCCCAACCCCATATAACCCGACTCAACCCGTCTAACCCGCCTAACCCGAATTTTATTTATTTTTTTTAAATTTTTTAAAAAATTAATGAAAAAAATTCAAAAAAATAAAAAATAATAATAATATTTTAATTTAAACACATAATTACAAAATTTTCGATTTAAATTTGAAAGTTTAATCGTAGAAAATTAAAAGTATATTTACTAAATCAAATAAAAAATTGTTAAAAAATAAAAATATGCAAAATAATTATTAAATAATGAAAATTTATCATATAAATATACAATAAATTTGTTCAAGTATACAATATATAATAATATAGGTAATATTTTCAAAAAAAAAGTTCGCGGGTCAACCCGCGACCTAACCCGACCCAACCCGAAACCTGCCTAACATGGCACTAACCCGAATCAACCCGATCCGAACACCAACTCGAACTTGATTTTTTTCGTGTTGGGTCGTGTCGGGTTGACGGATCGTGTCGCATTTTGACACCCCTAAAACTTGAGATATATATTGAAGTATTAATTAAATATCATAATTTAAGAAATTAAAAATAAAATAAAATATCATATTAAGGTATTTTGTAATATTTGTCCTTAATTCAACCAAATAATGAAATAAAGTTATTAATCTAGTTATACCCGATCACAAATCAAATTATCTCATCCAAAAGCAAACCGATATACTATTCTAACAACACTTTACCCCAAATATTTCATCACGACAAATTTTGAGTGGAGGTGATAGTGACAATCATTTACCCACACATATGCTCCGTTGAGTTACAATAATAATAATAATCATATACTATTTATTAGTAATCATGACTTAGTTAATGTGATGTGGTACATGAGTAATATTTAAACAACATTAACAATTTTGTAATTAAAAAATGGGGTTAAAAGTTCTTAATGTAATAAAACTAAAATAAATATAAACTAATATATAATTTGGAAGATGAGAACTTAAAATGACTATCAAAATAAATATTTGGAAACTAATATAATCTCATAATTTGTGAAAGATGATAAATATATTATATATATTAATTGAAATGAAAAAAAGATGGAGGAAAAGAAACGGTAACAAAACACGAACTATCGATAAATTAAAGTAATTAAATCAAGAAAACTATCGTAATATCAAATAATTAAGTAAAAAAACTAATAGAAGGAGAAAAAATAGATAATCACTAAAATAAAGTGAAATACTAAAAGATCTAATGTATTAAAAAATTAATGTAATAAAATAAAATAAATATAGACTATATAGTTTGGATAAGGAAGCTCAAAATAACCATCAAAATATATCCTTAGAGATCAAGATATAATCTTCAAATTTTGTGAAAAGTGACAAGATTTTTTAAAATAATTAAATTAAGAAAACTAACGTAACATCAAATAATAATGTAAAATAACTTATAAAAGAAGGAAAATAGATAATCACTAAAATAAAATGAAACACTAAAAGATCCAATGCATTAAACAAATTAATGTAATAAAATTAAAATAAATATAGACTATATAGTTTGGATAGAGGAGCTCAAAATAATCATCAAAATAAATCTTTAGAGACCAAGATATAATATTCCAATTTCTTGAAGAGTGACAAAAATCAGTGTTCTAAAAAGTCCGCTTAAGCTTGGAGCTCGACAAAAACGCTCCGCTTCGGAGAAAAGCGGAAAAAAACGGTCAAACTAGCAGTTTGTCAAACTACAGTTTGACCGAATTAAGTATAATTAAGGCTTTAATTAAGCGCGATTAAACACAAGTAATCGCATCTGTTTATTTTTATTTTTTTTATTCTGAAGGTATGTTTTTATTTTAAAATAATAAATTAGGTTTATAATTTAGATGTTTATTTTTTAATTTTAATTATGATTAAGCGTGTATGACAATGATTTGACAAATATTTAACATTTTTTAATGTGTTCTAGTTGCAAAAACAAATAAAGATTGTAATTTGAGATTTTTATAGTTTTATAAATATGAGAATTAATGCATCATACTTAAATTTATCATATTTATGTATTATTTTGTCTATTTATTGGTTTGAGATAATTACAATTACACTAAAGATAAAAAACGCTTTTTCACGCTTAAGCCCGTGCTAATCTCACTTAAGCTTGAAAAGCTTGGAGCTCGACATCCGCGCTTCGGGACGCTTCTCGCTTTTTAGAACCTTGACAAAAATTAACTGGAAAAAAAAACAAGAAGAAGTCATGTAGAACCGTAAGGCGGAAAAAATAGGAATGAATTCAATGTTTTCAATGAATATTAATGCTTATATATTAATTAATCACTAACTAGTTATAGTTATTTAAGATAAGCTAAGAAATTAAAGTTAACACATATAAGAATACTTGCTAAGCTAGATAAAGAAAGGACATATCGGAAAAATTCATAATTAGAAGTGATATATTTATACGTAAGTAGATTAATTTTCTTTGGACGATGATATTATTCGCATTTTTATACATCAATCTAGTTTATTTCCCGGTCTAAACACGCGATCCTATTTTTTAAAACATATGAGATTGTAATCAGATCACGCTTTTATATTGGGATTTCATTTTCCAGTCTCATATAGAATTCCTCTGTTCTAACTTCTGATAACATGGAACACAATTGTAAACAGAAATCGGGAGTTGAATTCATATATATAATGTAGAATCTTAAAACATCTGAAAGAAACGGAGGAAGTTGTCCAAACTATCATTACAAGTAACATAAGAAACAAGAAATCACAACAAAAGCATTACATTTATTTTTGTCCGAATCCAACCGAAGAAACAGAAGGATAAATCAGAAGATAATCGACTATAACACCGGTGGAACACGATATAATTATATTGCTGAATAAAAAATTAGATGAAATCTCAAATGATTTTTTAAGCTGATCCTCCTTTAAACTTCTTGACAACACCAGCAATGTACTTCCCTTGGTGGAAAGCATGGGCCAATTCCAGTTCTGAAGGCTGCCTCGACCCATCTCTGCCGGTGAAAGTTCCAGCACCATAGGCACTGCCACCCTTAATCTCATCCAACACGTACATGCCTTCCCCAAAGGTGTATCCAGTGGGAACGATGATCATCCCGTGGTGCGCGAATTGAGTAATCGCGGTCAAACTGCATGACACCAAATCTCCAAATAAGTCTTTTGTGGAGTGAAAAAAGTATCAGTGGTTTGGGTTTCCAAGTGGCAGTGGTGGAGACGAAAAATATAATATGCTGCAAACTATCGAACATGGACTGAACTCCAATATGTTTGAATACATTTCGAGTTGAACTTCGAACTAAATGATTCATGAGTTATTGCCAAACCAAACAAGCGAGCTCTAGTTAGATATTTGAGTTGAGCCAAAAATAGTTTATTTTTAATCTGAGGCTTTGAGCAAGCTAAAAAAGAATTTGAGATCGAGCACAAATACTAACAAAATAAATTATACCGGCACGATTTGGTTGGTTTTTGCAGGACTAAGCAGAACCAATGAAAGTAGTTCTGTTGATCTATACCTCAGACCTCACATTATACTTGCAAGCAAAAGCCAAAGCTGTGTGTCTTAGATTTAAAAGGGTTTGAACATACGCTGTGGTCTCGTGTCCGCTTCCTTGAGATGAAGTGCTGGTAAACATACCAACAGGCTTGCCTACTAGCGCTCCGGTCTGCCACAACCTTCCGGTCGCATCTAGCAATGCTTTCAGTTGAGCTGGCATCATCCCGAATCTAGTGGGCATACCGAATATGAGTCCATCAGCCTCAACCAGTTCATTGGCTGTGATCACTGGCACATCAGCACTCTTTGGGGGTGCATACATCTTCCCGAGAACCTCATCAGGAAGCGTTTCTGCAACCTGCATATTATTATTATGCATTAGATATATGATGATAAAACATGATTTCACCCCCTAAATTTCTCTAGTTTTCGTCTCGCTCCACCTACGCAAACTGAATTTGAGAAACCTCAAGAATGAACAATAATCAAGGTTTTGTGCGTGTTTGAGGAGTGAAGCCCCGTAGAGGAATGACAAAGGAAGCTGAAGGGATGACTTCAATTATTCAATTCGATTCCAACTATTAGGGGCTGAATTTCCGCCTCAAACTTGTACATTTTCACTTATTTTCGAGCTATTTAAGCAGATATATCACATGTTGTGAAAAATCAACATTTCTTTGAAATTATGAGTTTTCTCCAACATATATATATCTGATCTAATATACAAAATAATTCAATTCCAAACACAAACCTGATACAATTTGGCCTCAACTCCTTCGACAGTGTCGGCCCCTTTCTTGATCTCGCGGGCAAGTTTCTCGACATGCCCATACATAGAATAGTAACTGTGAAAAATAGATCAGATAACAGAACTAAAGAATCTCCGGATCTCCAGTAAACACAGAACCAAAAAAGCCCCTCAAAGTTTATATTTTTATACAGCAGAAACAGAACGAATTCTTATCAGAATAATCAAAGTATATCTGAAAATAAAATCCCACAATCTTGATCCAAAAGGGTGAATCAGATTTCAGACTTAGCCACAATAAAAATCAAGAATCAACATATTCAAGCTCACAAACACAAAACAAACAAGCCCACCTCCACTTCACAAAAAAATTGGAAAAAGAAGAAGAAAAGAAACAGAAACACGTACACTATGTAAAGTTTAGTTGCCATTGGAGGTGTTCTTCTTTCTTACGAACAAATTGATTAGGAGGGTTCGGTAGAATAGGTAGTAAACGATGGAGTGAAAGGCCTTGTTTTTATAGATGACTAAAGACTAGAGTTCACATCTGTTCACAAATCACACGTTAATTAATTTACCTTCCGGAACGGCAGGCAGCTCTGACCAATTGTTTCCAAATTTTGGGTTCTGTCCGCTTACTCGGCCAAATTTTAGACGTGCCGTGAATATTGACTAATCTTCTCGTTGATTGGCTCAAAATTCCTTATTTCTTTCGAAAATAATAATTTTTAAAAGGATTAATAAATTAATTTTTGAAAATTAAATTTATCTTTTAACTCTTTACCTAAAAAAAAATTATTCAAATTTCTTAAAACGCCGAAAATGATAAAAATACTCTTATATTTATTGATTTTATTGATTGATTTACTGAGGCATAAATGATATCCTAAATAACATTATTTCAAACATATGATTATATTATTAAATGTCTGAGGATGAGAAATTTTATAAAAACTAGTTACTAAGCACACGCAATGCGTGTGTGTACAAATTTTTTTATCATTATCGATGGACTAAAGTGTAATTTGACAATTTATGGAGTGACTAAATTGATATTTGAATGGTTGAAATAACAAAAATAAAAATAAAAGTGTGTGTTGAAATTAAAAAAAAAACAAAATAACAAAAAACAAAAGTGTAATATTAATATCATATAAGGGTAAAATTGGAAGAAAAAGTTGGTGTCCTATCAGGCCACGGATATGGTTGAGGTGGCATCTACTTCTGGAGCAGTTGTTACTGTACCTGTGGTTGTTACTGTTCCGGTTGTTGAGATTGCCCCTGCTGTTCCGGATCCTGTGGGTGATACTCCTGTTTCTACTGCTCTGCCAGAGTTTGAGATGGGTTCAGTGAGTGAAGGATGTTTATCTCTACCACTTCCGGGCCGTACGCGGTCTCAGCAGCGGCGTTATTATAGGCAGAAGGCGGCTCAGGCGAGTTTGCCCTATGGGCGACCTCTTGATCCAGGCTGATTTCGTTTTCCGCATTTTTGGCGGTATGTGGTGGGCGTTCACTGCAGAGTTCTCCTTGCTCACCATTTTGTTCTATTTGTCTGATGTATTCCGGGGCACTCGCTGGTTTGTTTGTTTTTTGTTGTGGTTTATTTCAGGTTGCCCTGTTGTAGTATGTCTTTATTTCTGTTTTTATGTTATGATTGTGATATAGCCTTTCCGGAGGTCTTGGTCTAGTCCCCCTCCGTTAGGTTTTATTTGTTAATAAATAAACTTTTTAAAAAAAAAAAAAAAAAAAAAAATATGTCCTGATTCGTTGGCTTTTATTGACTTACCAGATAAATGCTTCCAATTATGACTAGTTTTTCCCTTTTATTTAATTTATTATATATATATATATATATATATATATATATATATAAACTTTTGAGAGACGGTTTCAGGAGTCAATTTGATGAGACAGATCTTTTATTTAGGTTATCCATAAAAAAAATATTAATTTTTATATAAAAAATATTACTTATTATTATAAATATGAATATGATTGACCTGTCGAATAAAAATCTCTGAGACTACATATATATAAAGGTTTTTTTTTTTTTACATATACATAAAGGTTGATTTCTTTATGATCAAACTTATGACACCTATTAATTTTTACTAAAATAACTTAATTAATTAGATAAGTAGTTTTTCATTTAATTTACTTATAACTATAATATTTAATTCAAGTTAAAATTTTAAAATGAACAAATTATCTCTACAAATAATATATTTAATATAATTAAATTATTTTTATCCAAATAATAATTAAAAATTATAACAAAAATTTATGAACCAACTTGATCTATTAGTGATTATGATTAGTAGATGTAATAATTATTAATTAGTAAAAATTTGTGTGACGGTCTCAAATGTCGTATTTTGTGAGACGGATCTCTTATTTGAGTCATCCATGAAAAAGTATTACTTTTTATGCTAAGAGTATTACTTTTTATTGTGAATATCGGTAGGGTTACCCGTCCCACATATAAAGATTCGTGAGATCGTCTCACAATAGACCTACTCTTATTAATTAACATAAACATAACGTGTGCTGTGGGGACCCGGACGCTAATTCATCTTCTTAATCATTATTAGGATCAAATGTAATTAAATTGGGTCATTAATTTTTTTTTATACATGAGTGCGCAACATATGAAATAAATCTTATTTCATTTACAAGATCAACATCAAGATCCAAAGTACAAGTATTGTACAAAAGCAATTCATAACAAACTATTGTTTATTCACTACATATCAGGTAATGAAAACAACTCTACTTCTGGGTCCGAATCTCCACGCTAATCTCAATCTCTCATCCTCTTCTCGACCCTGATCATGTCCCACTTGTTGTTATGCACACATATAAACACAACAACAGCCGGATAACTCCGGTAAGAAATATATTCCCAGTATAAACAACGTATACATGCAATCATATAAACAGATATAAAAGCATGGAACAGTTATCAATAACATGTATCATAATCTTAAAGACATGAATCGATATAAAACTGTAAATCAAACTCTTTAACTCAAAATCTCTGACTCGACTCTTATTTAATCTAGGGATCCCGGTTTCCGGACGTTGGCACATTATATCGAATCTCTGCAATAGAAGTCGATCTACTTCTAAGCACATCGATATAAACCAAACATCCAGTGTCTTGGCGGCTCTGCCAAAGACTTGGCAACTCTGCCAATGACTAGGCACATCTGCCCATGACTCAATACATACTCTCCTATAAATCAATAGACTAAGTATATCAATCTCATGAATTGAAAATATCAATGTAATAAAATAAAGTATGTGGTTTTGGGAAACTCAAGTCGAATCTAACTCGAGTCGCATTTTCCCGGTTTAACATTGATTTATACCTTTCTTTTCATAGATCAATCTGATCAATGAAATCAAATATCAGTCTGGCTCTGATCGTTCTTCGAAGTCTTCAATACCAACTCTGGAATGATATATTATTGAAAAGTACAATATCAATATACAACCCAACCAATACTGGATATAATCAGAACTCAATCTAATTTTTCGATGGCATAACAGCACAATCTCGATATACCCAGCAATACAATATCAGCAGATACAAATCATAACTCATAATCAATCAACAACCATAATCTGATAATAAATTTGTATAATCTTAATCAAATCAAATCTGAAAATGATAACAATTTCATATGGTATCCGTTCTTCAATCCGGTTTCGATTATACGATGTCTAATATCTCAAGAATACCAAATATCAATCATATCTGATTTCTCCCCTATCCCAATTTCGAATCATGTAAGAAAAGGAAGAAAACTTACATTCTTTTGAAGCCGTTGACACGAGGAGCATGATATCAAACTCGGAATAAAAATCAAACGGTTGGATCTTGCGCAAGTCAAATTCTTACAAGATGAAAGCTTGAGAATTTCTCCAGAGGCTCTTACGTTTTTCTTGGCTGGAAGACTGAAGAATGAAGTTAATTTCATATTATATTGCATGACAAGTACATGTGGCTTCATCTTTGTACTGCATGTCTCGCACATATGCGTGACCTTCCTCGGCTCATATGCGCGAGACCTACTGGTCTCGGCATTCCTGAATTCTTCTGCTCGCGCATATGCGCGCCCTAGCCCCGCGCATATGCGCGAGACCTACTGTCTCGGCACTTGTCCAGTTCACCAGCTCGCGCATATGCGCGTCCTCTCTCTCGCATATGCGCGAGGTTCTCTGCCATGCTCGCGCATATGCACGCGCGTCCTCTCTCGCGCATATGCGCGAGGTTCTCTGCCATGCTCGCGCATATGCACGCCTCGTGGTCGCGCATATGCGCGAGGGGTTCTGTCCTCGCACATATCTCATGTCTTCTTTTGTCTTTTCCGTCTGTTTCTTTCCGTCTATAATCACATCAATTATCAATTAATTATTTCAGGTTACAATAATAAAATCTCGGGCATTATATGTGCATAGTTCGCTACCTACACACACGGATAAAGATTCGTGAGACCGTCTCACAAGAGACCTACTCTTATTAATTTACATAAACATAACGTGTGCATAGTTCGCTACCTACCTACACACACACACACATAAATATATATATAATCAATGTCCATTTACTCACGACGCACATCATATATTAGTTATGTTGTGAATACTCCCACCTATTCTTTCTCCCGAAGATGATCAAGAATTCACCTCACAGTAAGACTAAACACACACACGCAACTCCAAGATTTCCGCCACCCTATCACTCGAAATATATATATATATATATATATATATATATATATTTAAAGCAAGAATGAGAAACACAAGAATTATAGTGGTTCGGCTTTTTTCGCCCACGTCCACTTGAAACTCAGAGCAAGTTCTTTATTGAGATCTTTCACAAGATGAAGAACAATATAATATCAGAAGAAAATCAGAAGAGAGCCTCTACAGATACACGCTTGTTTATATATATGCAAGCCTTATCCCTTCATTGACTTATTCCTAACTTGACTAACATAACTAACTAATTAATTAGTTATCTAATCAGTTAACACAACTCATCAATGAACCATCCAAGACCGACTTCTCTTTTGACAGCATCTACTGAGTTTTCTTGTGACTGAATGTTGATCACCTTTTGCTACAAATCTCCACTTGATCAGTACATCAGTATCCCTCGCTCTTCATTGTTCCTCTTTTCCTCCTTCCTAAGGAGGTTTTCCCAGTTTGATGAGTGACATACAGTGTTAAAGTTTCGTTCCTGACACTACTTTGGTCAGCATATCAGAAGGGTTGTCATCAATTCCAATCTTCTTTATCTTCACTCTACCTTGAGATACCATAATCCCTTATAAAATGAAGCCTAACATCTATGTGTTTTGTCTTCTCATGATGCACTGGATTTTTCATCATGCTGCACCGTCCCTTGACTATCACAGTGCACCACGGTTTCAGCTTGACATCTTTCTAGTTCTTCAACCAAGCCTTTTATCCATAAGGCTTCCTTAAAAGCCTCTGTAGCCGCAACATACTCAGCTTCTGTGGTGGACTGAGTTACAATGTGTTGAAGAGTAGACTTCCAGTTGACCGTATTTCCATACAATGTAAACACATATCCTGTTTGTGACTTCCTCTTATCAACGTCACCAGCAAAGTCTGAATCTACATAGCCTTCAATTTTCTCATTATCTTTCCAATTGTTATCATAATTCAACCCAGCCTCCTTAGATCCTTTAAGATACCTTAGCACCCATTTCACACCTTGCCAATATTTATGTCCAAGATTTGACATAAACCTGCTTACTAAGCTAGACGCGAAGGCAATATCATGTCTCGTACAGACCATTCCATACATAATACTCCCTGTAGCACTGGAGTATGGAACTTTGAGCATTTCTCCACCTTTCTCTTCACTTTTCGGGCTTTGTTCAGATGAGAGTTTAAGATGTGCTCCTATTGGTGTTGTCACAGTCTTTGCATTTTTCATATTGAACCTTGTGAGAACTTTACTTAAGTACGCTTGTTGTGTGATATGTACGTGGCCCAGAGACCTGTCTCTTATTATATCCATACCTAAGATTCTTGATGCTTGCCCCATTTGTTTCATTTCGAACTCTGTTCCCAGCAGCTGTTTTAATTTCTTAACTTCCTTGATTTCTTGGCTTGCAATGAGCATATCATCCACATATAATATCAAGTATAATCTGCTACCTCTTTCCAGATTCTTAAAATAAAAACAACTATCATAGTTGCTTCTTTGATATCCATTCCTGATCATGAATGCATCGAACCTCAGGTACCACTGGCGGGGTGATTGTTTCACGCCATATAGTGACTTCTTCAAGAGACAAACTTTGTGTTCCTCATCGGCAGATACATAGCCTTCCGGTTGTGCCATATAAATGGTTTCTTCCAACTCCCCATGTAAGAACGCCGTCTTAACATCCATTTGCTCTAATTACATATTATAATAGGTCACCAAGGACAATAGTATTCTGATGGAGGTGTATTTGACTACTGGTGAAAAGATCTCGTTGTAGTCTATTCCTTCCCTCTGAGAATACCCCTTTGTCACTAACCTCGCCTTGTACTTTGCTTCCATAACACCTGGTACTTCTTCTTTGAACTTATAAATCCATTTGCAGCCTATAACCTTTTGTTTTCCAGGATTATCTACTAGTGTCCAGGTATTATTTTTCTTTAAAAACATCATTTCTTCGTCCATTGCTTGTCTCCACAAATGGGCCCAATTGCAACTATCAGCTTCTTTATATGTTTTTGGTTCTTCATCCATTATGTTTTGGGCTGCAGCAAGAGCGCAGGCGGTGAGTTCAACAAAACCAAGTCTGGTTGGTGGTCTAATGTTTCTTCTTTTTCTGTCTCTGGCTAATTGGTACTGACTTAAGTCAGTTTGCTTAGTAGGGACACTTTCTTCTTCTTCTTTAATTTCTTCCTTAATGGTTTCAGGTTCACACTCCACCTCAGTCTGATGGCTTCCTTCATGATCTATTTGCACAGTTTGAGTGCCACTGTCTTCTTGGTTATGCACATCTTGTTTTAGTGTCTCCTGTTCGTTGAAGATCACATCCTTGCTAGTGATTACTTTAGAGCCGTTTCTTTCATTAGACCAACATCTAAATCCTTTCACTCTATCAGAATATCCCAAGAATATGCATCTTTTCGATCTATGCTCAAGCTTTCCCTCATTAACATGCACATATGCTGGGCATCCAAAAACTCTTAAGTTTGAGTAGTTCACTGGTTTTCCAGACCATATTTCTTCAGGTACCTTAAAATCCAAAGCTGTATAGGGGCTTCTATTGATTATGTGAAATGCAGTAGATACTGCTTCCCCCCAGAATTGCTTACCCAAGTTAGCATGGTTAAGCATACATCGGACCCTTTCCAGTATAGTTCAATTCATCCGTTCAACAACTCCATTTTGTTGGGGAGTGTATCTCACCGTTTTGTGTCTTGCTATCCCTTGATCTTTACAAAATTCTTTAATTCATGTGCAAGATATTCAAGTCCATTATCAGTTCTTAGTCTCTTGATCCTCTTCCCGTTTTGGTTTTCTACCAAGGCTTTCCATTGTTTGAAGCTCTTAAATGCCTCATTCTTATGCTTTAATATGCAGACCCAAACCTTTCTTGAAAAATCATCAATGAAGATTATGAAATACCTAGCCCCTCCTAGAGTGTTGACCTTAGCTGGACCCCATATATCAAAATGAACATAATCCAAAGTTCCCTTGGTGGTATGCTGTGACAGACTGAACTTGACTCTAGTTTGTTTATCGAAAACACAATGTTCACAAAAGTCTATTTTGTGCACAAGATCCGAGCCGAAGACCCCTTGTTTCTTTAGCTCATCGATTCCTCTTTGACTAATGTGACCAAGCCTAAGGTGCCACAACTTTGTCATATCTTTTGACTGTTCTGTAATTAGGCTAACAGTAGGAATGATTGTGTTTCCTTGCAAAACATAGAGGCCTCCTTTCTTGATTCCCTTCATTATGACCAGAGCACCCAAACTAACTTTTAGGACTCCTCCTTCAGCTTTGTATGTATATCCTTTATTATCCAGACATCCAAGTGAGATCAGATTTCTTTTGAGGCCTGGTACATACTGGACTTCTGTCAAGCTCCTACTAATTCCACCACTCATGATAAGTTTTATGGACCCTATGCCCATCACTTTGCATTCGGTGTTGTTTCCTATGATTACTCGACCTCCATCACCTTCTTCGAAGGTTTCAAACCATTCTCGATTTGGTGTAATGTGATATGAACACCCCGAATCTAGTATCCACTCAATCTCTTTCTCTTTAGTGGACACAAGCGAATACTTCAAAGCTTTCATATCCGTCAGAAATCATGGCTTGATTCAGTAGACTCATGCTCTCTATTTGTTATCTTTTTTTTTCAAATCCGGACAGTCCCTTTTGTAGTGTCCTTCTTTATGGCAACATAAGCACTTGAATCTTGTCTTTGATTTAGATCGACATTCTTCCTTTGCGTTTAATGTTATGTTGCTCCTTTCTTTCTGATCTGTCCCTCATGTATAAGCCTTCCCCATCTCCTTCATCTTTCACTAGCCTATCTTGAATTTCTTTGGCCTTCAAGGCTGTTTGAACTTCACCTAGTGTCAATGCTTCACGGGCAAACTTGATTGTATCAACGAAGATTGAATATGACTTAGGCAGGGAGTTCAAGATCAGAATTGCCTTGTCTTCGTTATCGATCTTTATTTCAATATTCTCCAAAGCAATGATGATTTTATTGAACTCATCAAGATTGTCATCTATGGATTTATCTTCGAGCATCTTGAATGCAAACAATTTTCCCTTAAGGTGAATTCGATTGTAAAGGGTGTTTGTCATATACATCTGCTCCAATTTTAACCAAACTCCAGCTTCTGTAGTTTCTTGATCAATCTCTCGTAATACTCTGTCACTAAGATGCAGAATAATAGTGCTATATGCTTGCTTGAGAATATCCGCTTTCTCATCGGAGCTCATCATCGATGGTAGAATCTTCTCTCCTTCAAGGGCTTTGGCAACCTTCATTTGAACCAGAATTGCCCTCATCCTTTTCCTCCAAATTGAGAAGTCGGTCTTTCATTCGAATCGTTCAATCTCGACTCTGGAGACTCCCATCCTTGACATTTTCGGACTCCCTGAAGATCTGGCTCTGATACCAGTTTGTTGTGAATACTCCCAGCTATTCCTTCTCCCGAAGATGATCAAGAATTCACCTCACAGTAAGACTAAACACACACACACAACTCCAAGATTTCCGCCACCCTATCACTAGAAATATATATATATATATTTAAAGCAAGAATGCGAAACACAAGAATTATAGTGGTTCGGCTTTCTTCGCCTACATCCACTTGAAACTCAGAGCAAGTCCTTTATTGAGATCTTTCACAAGATGAAGAACAATACAATACCAGAAGAAAATCAGAAGAGAGCCTCTACATATACACGCTTGTTTATATATATACAAGCCTTATCCCTTCATTGACTTATTCCTAACTTGACTAACATAACTAACAAACTAATTAGTTATATAATAAGTTAACACAACTTAACAATGAACCATCCAAGGCCGACTTTTCTTTTAACAGCATCTATTGAGTGTGCTTGTTACTGAATATTGATCACCTTTTTGTTAGAGTAGATGCCCTGTAAGCCAACTGTTGGCTGGGAAATTTATTGACTCAAGTGTAATAAACAATCTTTATTTTAATATAATTTACTTTTTAATGGTTTCATTTTACTTTATCTGTATACCCATGCAATCAGCATAGATAAAGTCCTTGATTATGCTTTAATACAAATGAATCGTAATTCGATGTTGAAACTCATTTGTAAACTCTGCATATTCTAAATTCTTTCCTAGTCGATTCAACCGCGTAGAATAAGGATAAAGGCTGCTTGAGCTCCAGACTAACATCTGTGATGTTGTGTACCGCGTTTCTTGGTAAGGGCATAGATATGTCCAAACATGCAGATGGGTAGTCATATGATGATTATACTGAACAACCCTCCCTCGGACTTTCCAAGTGGTTATCATTCATCGAGAGGATAAGTCTGTGGTTATGATTGTACACCATGAGTCCTTACGACCCGGGACAACACTGAGACTCTATATGCTAGGGCTGTCCTTTGACTCGTTTACCGGCTCCAAGAGAATCATCAGGTGGCGAGGTTGGGTACAGTTGCGACACATATATGAGCCAGTGCATTGTAGTCGGGGATTCACCGCTCACCTATGGGTGTGGATATCCTATGTGATCTGATGAAATAATAGTGCGTGGAATCTCTGGCCAGAGTATGAGATGTACGTTAGAGAAAGAGTTCTCCAATAGTACATGCGATGTCACTATTTATATTTATCACATAGTTTTCGAATTATTTTGCAACACTCGATGAAGCAATGGTTGCAGATTCGATCGGAATATATGAGATGAACGAACCGTACTGTATGTTAATCATAATCGACTAGTTCTTGCAGGCACTATCAGTGATACCTAGGGGATCATGGGGCGATGCTACTAGACGCTCTTACCATGATCTGATGGGTGCAATCAGAAATGAGTTCTGACATTCTTGATCAAGGTGTTGATGAAAAGAATGGAGCTAACTAGGGTAAGCTCGAATAAGAATAAATGTTATTTTGAATCACAACGAGTTGTGAACCCACGGCTAGCTATATTTCTGAACCATTGAGGGTCACACAAGTACTGAATCATTTGTTCCCGTTGAGAGAATAAATTCAAGTAGTTGAATTTATATTATGATATAGTAAATTAAAGGAGTTGAATTTATGATAATTAAATTTTGAGAAAATAAATTCAAGGAGTTGAATTTATGAGATAGTAAATTCAAGAAGTTGAATTTATGAAATTTGGAGAGAATAAATTCAAGGAGTTGAATTTATAAAATTTGAGGATTTAATTTATTAAACTCAAAAATTGGGTTTATTAAATATTAAATTTTGGAGATGATAAAATTCAAGGAGTTGAATTTATAATTTAAATATTAAATTCAAATGTTGAATTTATAATGTATTTAATTTATTAAGATCAAAAGTTGAGTTTATTAAATATTAAATTAAATATAGTGGGAAGTATGTTTAATGGGCTTGTAGGAGTACAAGTCCAACATACTAAATAATTAAAGTTCTTAATGAACTTTGATTAATTAATTAAATTAGTTGGAATGGCCCAACTAATTAATCAAACTCATTAATGTTAATTATTTGTATTAGGTCTTGGCTTAATTATAAATAGGAGTGATCAAGCCATAACCCTAGCCACCACCATTGTGATTTTCGAAAATCACTCCCTTTTCTCCCTCAATATTTTGGCAACCTTGATTAGATTTTAGGGTTGAGCCGCCTCTCAATATTTTGATCTCCAACATCAAAATTTCTTCTAATTTTTCTAGTGCAAATTAGAAGAGGAACAAATCTTCCAGTCGTGGACCTGATTAGAAGATTAAACAAAGAAGTTTCTGAAGATCGTTCGTAGTGATTCATCAAGAGCTAGATCCGCCTATACCGGATTAGTTGGAGCCATGTGAATCAATTCACTAAAGGTATATTATTAAACTCCCTATCAATGTTTGATTCAATAAACCATACGAGTGCCCAAAACAAATATATTTTGATTGTCAAAATAAAATTTTTTAAAACTTCCGCTGCGTTTGGACACGAAAAATCTGAGATCCAACACGTTTGCTACAAGTTATATTATTTTATCCCTTTTTAAAGCATGTATTAAGCTCTTACAATCATAATTATATCATTTCGGTACCTTAAAATTTTAATTATACAACTGTTTCAACATTCACAAAATAAAATTAACATAAGCAAACAAACATAATTTTAATTATAAATACAATATATTATCGGCATGAAACTTGTAACTCAGTTATTAAACCATACATTATTAATTTATAAATATAAAATATTTAAAAAGATTAAAATAATACCCAAGTTTATGGATAATTTCACTTAATTTAATTGTGTCTTTGTAATATAATTTATTCAAGTTATCTTACGATAATCATACATAATCTCGTATATGGCCAAAAAAAAAATACTAATTAGAATAATTTTTTAAAAAAAACATATTGAATAAATGGTATAACAATAACTAATGCATAGAAAAAATAGAGACGACGAGCGGCGACATCCATATTTGAGGGGGTCAATTGTATATTATATTATATAATTTATAAATGTAGTAGGTTTAAGGTAGTCTGGCTGTCGAAACGATGACGTAATAAATAATAATTGGAAATATTTTTTTTTAAAATAATATGTAATAACGTGTGGTCCCTGAAGTTTGGGGAGTAGATATCTTGTGAGATGGTTTCACAAATCTTTATCTGTGAGACGTGTCAATCCTACCGATATTCATAATAAAAAGTAATATTTTTAGCATAAAAATTAATATTTTTTTCATGGATGAGCCAAATAAGATATATGTCTCACAAAATACGATTCGTGAGACCGTCTCACACAAATTTTTGCCAAGTTTTGGTTCGAAAGAAATCAATACACAAAAAATTTTGATATGTTCTTACGAGTAAATTTTGTGATACAGATATTTTATTTGGATTACTCAGAACTCGTCTCATAGATAAACTTAGTCAAATATTATTCGTTCGTGAGAAGGAATTGTCAAATTTCGTGGAATGTGTTGCTCTAGATGCTTCTCGTGTGAAAATTCAACAAATGAAGGATTCCAAAATCTAGAAAACTCAATTTTGTTTGGCTTGATGTTTTGGGCACGTCAATTGTTAAAATAGAAGAAGTATGAAATCAGACAAGGAAAGACTACCGCTATTTCATAGTTTCACGGTCGCTTTCAATACATAATTCTACATCAGAGTAGCACTGACTTCAAAACAACGTAATTATTGCACTAAATTCAAAATGTGTGCACGCTAAATTAATTTGAATGTGAGTTTTAAAATAAGCCTTTATTTATTTCAAAAGTATGTATCAAATTATCAGTGAGGATAAATTTTTTTTATCCAAAAGTTTTACTATTTTGAGTTTTGATCCGCTAAGTTCTCAAAATTTTGTTTTGGTGTACTAATTTTGTTTGTTTGTTTTTTCAATCATATTTTATCAGAATGTTGATGTGACACGGAAAAATATGACATAGAAGTGAAAAATGCTGATGTGGCAATACTACTTCAAAAATTATACCTACCACACTAACAAAAAAATATAAGTTAGTGTACCAAATCAAAATATAAAAATTTAATAAACCACAAAAATTATATTTCATAACACATCAACACGGGGAGAAAATACCACGAGGGAAAATTGAATATCCCTAGAACTCAATGGAATCATGTATATAATGAAGCCAAGTAGGAAAGGAATTTTTTTTTATAAATTTTAGGAATAACAATATAAAATTGACAATTGAGTTTTTTTTTTGATTGATTTAATTGAGTATTTTTTGAGTGATTTAATTGATTTTAGAGTGATTTTTTTGAGTGATTTAATTGATTTTAGAGTGATTTTTTTGAGTGATTTAATTGAGTTTTTTTTTGAGTGATTTTTTTTTTGAATGATTTAATTGAGTTTTCTCATTTCTACGTAATACTTGAGATCATAGCAATAACAATATAAATTGACAAAAATTTGTGTGAGACGGTATCACGAGTCGTATTTTGTGAGACATATATCTTATTTGGGTTAACCATAAAAATTATTACTTTTTATTGTGAATATCGGTTGGGTTGACCCGTTTCACAAATAAAGATCCGTGAGACCGTCTCACAATAGACCTACTCTATAAAGTTAATGAGATTTAGAATTATAGTAGTGTTAGGTTTCTTGATATAACGATTTTAGCCATATCTGTATAAGATACATTTGAACGAAAAATCATTCTAAAAATATATGCTATAACTTTAGTTTTGAAAAAATCTCCTTTAATAAAAAAAGAAAAAAAAAACACTTTTTATCGTTTTAGAACTCAACTTTTTAAGTTCGACTCAGTGCTTAAAAATTTGATTTACGGCATTGGCGCTCACATGTTAAATGAGAGGCAGTAGCTTTCAATCAAAATTGCATGGTAGGAGTTAAAAGTGACGTTGGATACGTGCAATGAACTTGGTTGACAGTGAGTACTTTAGCATTAATTGAGATTAATTAATTTGTGGTAATGCTCGTTAATTCATGATCTAATACCAACACACACGTCTTATATTAATTAATTACTACTGCTCAAGTAAAAATAAAAATGAAACATAAAAAGTATTTATGTACACTTGCATTTCATATGCGCACGAAAAGTTGGCAAAGAGGGAGAGACGGACCATCAAGAATGATCATCTACCAACAATTACACTAATTGTGACATTATTTGACGACTCAACCTCTGCATCTTCATCCAAATCATCAGAATGTACAGTATGCCGACTCATAGATGTAAAAGTGGGTTGTTTCGGCATAGGCAAGACTGGGTTCTCGCTTTCGAGCGTCAGCACCACAGCAGACATGTTTGGTCTCTGTGCTGCATTGTCTTGCACACACAACATGCCTACATGTATGCACCTTAGCACTTGTTCTTGTGGATACGAATTCGAAGCTATGGATGGATCGAGTAACTCGATTGTGACACCTCTATCCCAAAGCTGCCATGCCTGTAGAAAACATTTCAAACATACGTGGTTAAATACACGTTGTTGTTGTTGTTGTTGTTAGTGCTTCCCATGAAGTCGAACTTCTTAGTACGAGTGGTTTCTAACATGGTACTGGAGTTGGGATATTAAACTTGGATATATTTTTTCCAGTTTTTGATTTAGATATAAATATTAGCCCACCTCCCATTATTTCAAGTTTTTTGAAAGTGATTTCTAAATACATATAATGCATCAAGTGTAGATTTCAAAAGGTTGTTCATGGACATGAATTATAGCGCATAGAACATACATTTCCGATGATGCTTGGGTACTCAGACGGGCGGAAGCTGTTATTTCTTCTGCCGGTGACAATCTCTAACAGCAAAATCCCGAAGCTATAGACATCTGACTTCAGTGAAAACAATCCTTCCATTGCATATTCGGGCGCCATGTAACCACTGTCAGGAAAATTTTTCAAGTCATATATCTCAAATTCGAAATGATTTTTTTTGTCAAGTGTGCAAGAATTATGTCTGTTACTTACTATGTGCCTACAACTCTGTTTGTGTTTTCTTCGTTTTGATTCCCCCCAAATATCCTGGCCATGCCAAAATCCGAAATTTTTGGGTTCATCTCTTCATCCAACAAAATGTTGCTAGCTTTCAGGTCCCTATGTATAATTCTGAGCCTCGAATCTCTATGCAGATAGAGAAGCCCTCTTGCTATCCCTTCAATTATGGTGAACCGTTGATTCCAGTCGAGTCGGGCTCTCCTCGCAGCATCTGCAAAAAGTTTGATTACATAGAAACCCAGTATCTGGCATGGAAACAATTCTTCTTCTATTGCAATCTCAAGAATGTTTCAAATCTTCAATAGAACAAGTCAAAGTGCGAAAGAACAGCAAACGAACAATCTCGGAAACTAACCAAAAATGTATAGATCGAGGCTTTTGTTCGGCATGTACTCGTAAATTAGCATCTTTTCTTCTCTTTCAATGCAGCAGCCCAAAAGTCTGACAAGATTTCTGTGTTGCAATTTTGCAATCACCGTTATTTCATTTTTAAACTCCTCTATCCCTTGGCCAGATTTTCTTGAAAGCCTTTTTACAGCAATTTTTTGGCCCTCTGGTAGTGTACCCTACAAACAAAGTTAAATGATCAAAACATGATTGCATATATGTCACGAATTAACTAGTCTCTCGTCGAGAGACATGCTCGAGTTGATCCCTTCAAATGAAAATTTATGTAAACTCAATGAGTCATTATTCCTGAAACATATACTTTTGTCTTATCAAATTACACTGACTCGGACAAAATTTCAGAGTATGTGGTTCTCTCCTTGTGACACCAAACCATAGTAAGAATCTCTTACATAGTAAACATGTCCGAACCCTCCTTCTCCAAGCTTGTTCTCATCAGAAAAGTTGTCTGTTGCTGTTGCCACATCGTTGAAGCTGTATATTGCTAGTTCAGCTCCATTTCCTTGCGGCCCTTCAACGCCGAGGTCACATGGTCCTGACAAATCGGTGGAAAATTCGCCACTCCGGCTGATTTTCGGCCTTCCATCGTTCGAACTAGGGAAAGTATCTGCTATGAAATTTCAGGTCAGATTTGTTCTCCTATACCGTACACACAAAATTATTGGATTTAGTACCAAAACTACCTCGGGATCGGTTTTTGTATCTCCAGAGCAGCCAAATCAAGACACTTAGAATGACAATTCCCACAGCAATGGGTATCACCACAATCTTCGTTATCTGATTCTCGCCACCTACAAATATTAATAAAAGATAACAGTCTAGGATGAGAAGCATGAAAAATTCGAAAGAATTCGAGCACATGTGACGTGAAACAAATGTTTAACTGTACCTGATTCCAAATGAGCAACACGGACGAATAAATCGTTTCCATCCGCAGCAAATAGTTCAACATCAACCAAATCTCGATACCATATCATGCAGTTGATCCCGCTAACGAAAGCATAAGCCGTACACGAACAATTCTCCAAGCACTTGTTTTTGCAGCCTGTCGAGTCTTCTGATCCCACGTAGTCCACGAAATCCGGCAATTTTGCATTCTTGGCCAGAACAAAACTGTCACTTTTCGCTCCTTCACTAGATGTTGTATTGATATTCTCCTCACACTGTAACTTTGTACTACGGATGCAACCGCCGGACCAATTTCCTCGATTCCACTGATCTTTATCCGAAGGCTCAAATGCTTCCACACAAGTGCATCTTTGAACACCATTAGGTGCATCACAAATTCCATAAGCTCCACAACGATTGTAACTATCGCAGTCAGTCCCCGGATGTGACTGTAAGAGACTCCATTCTTGAAGCCCTTGATCCCATTTTTCTGTGATCTCGATTCCTTCCCAGTTCAACGCAAACTTGATCAAATCCGCGCTATTCGACTGCGTGTATGTGAAGTACATGTTGCCTCCACCTTCAATAGAGAGCTGAAAACCAAAGAATACAGCAGCCCTCATTTCTGGAATCCCTGTGAAGATAATTCTATTCCAATGCCCACTTCTCCATTTTCGCTCCGCCCCTTCCCATATCACGATCTGAGGCGACCCACGAGGATCAACACCCATGGAATAGTTTCCAGGAGCTGGATCAGAAGAACTTTTCCAAGAACTGAACAGACGTTTCTCTCCGCCATTTACGTTCATGTAAAGTCGCATTTGGGGTAAATATGTGTCTGTTGGATGATCAAAACTCTGCCACAGAACCACCTGATTCGAAGCATTATTTTGTTCTAAAACAAGATTTCCTGTATCCATTATAACCGCGGTTGAATTACTTGAAGCGACTGTTTCAATATTGCTCGACCAAATCATGTCACCATTTCCATTTGAAATTATCAAATTTCCATCATCCCCGATGGTCAAAACTCCATCTTTCCCGGAAATTGGTCTCTCTCTGTTTGCCACCCAAATTACTGTTTCTTTTGTAACTTTGTAGTACCATATTCCAACATATCGCATCCCCGAATCTTGGTCAGGACTAAAAAATCCCAAAGCAAATTTTTCCCCAGCAGAAACCATGGTATCTCCATCTTTTATAGAATCACCTCTCGCAATTCTGTCAGCGGCAGAACATAACTCAGACAAGAAAAACAAGGTAATCAAGAAACACAAGAGAAGCAAATCTGCTTTGTTTCTGAACTCAGAGCCCATCTCAGAATCCGGTTTTCAAACACATTCAAGAATGCAAAAGATTATGTAATCAGTTCAAACCGACTGCTGGTACAAGAAGAAGGTTCTTTTTGGCCGCCCCAGTTGAATTTTTTTATATGTATTCAATGCCAAACAAGGAGAATATTGAAAGTTGAATCTTATATGTTACCAGTGCTCTTCTGTTGAAGATTCTTGATCGACTGTCAAACACTCCACACCAAAAAGAGACAGCATATTATATTATTTTATTTTATTGGCGCAGACTCGAATTAAGACAGAGTTTGGCATGATTGTTGTTTTTTTTATTTCTTTAGAACAAAAGGATTTTGGTGGTTTCACAATGGAAAAGATATAATATTAAACACGTTATTTTCGATTAAACTATTAATTTTGATGTTGTGTATCGAATATAATATAAAAATTCATATATTTTAATTTAATGTTTTAAATCTAAATTAAATTGAAAAAATATTACTAAAAAACATTAAAAAAAATAAGAGTATCAATTATGAATTATCTAAAATAATTTTTATTTTTAATCTTTTAAAATATTTCATATATTTTAAAGATGATGAGGTATTTGCTCAAGTTCTACGTAAAATATAAACGTTGACAAGGAAATTATCAATTTAGACACTGTAAAACTTAGGCGAGTCCATGCTAAAAAGATTTATTCTTGATGTATATCATTCGATCATCTCACTGTAAGATGAAAAATATTGATAGACCTCGCATTTTTTATTTTCAAGTGAAGCAGTCGATACTATCTTATACAAAACAAAAATCGAGAATAGATATTGGGATGTACCATAGATTCAACAGTAATTTATTTGTTTTACTTTCGAAAAAAAAAAACAGTAAAACTTGGCTCCTTGACCGACCGTTTTCTCTTGTGCTCACGTGTTAATATTTGTTGGTTTCCCGCTGATTGTATTGGACTAGTGGAGCATTGTGTTTGGTCAGATTTGGCAAATATGATTGGCATGTATACACTTGTACCCTATGCTTTCGTCAATGTTTGTGATTAATATTCATCATATAAACTTTATTTGGACCGTCGAACCCGACCCGGCGGTTTTGTGTTTATAGTGCGAGTGACGAGTTGCGGCCAATTCGCTCCATCGACACATTTTGACAGTGCTGTATATATGCATTCGAGCATGACATTGTCGACGACTCCAGGCTCGGATGGTGCAACCGGTCGGATTTGTAAACATGATCTTTTGGAAATGGGTTCGGGTTAAACCAAATTTCCCGATATAATTACATCGGCAACCAAATATGAGTTAGTATTGCAGTGCAACAATTTAAGTTCAAGAACTTGATATGAAGAAGCCACTTGGAAAAAATTGGTTTTAATGCTGAAAAAGGCCAGTGATACTGGTAGAAGAGCAATAATATATTTCAACTTGGGTTTGAATCGTACATTACAAATTTTAAACCATGGTTTGCAACTTTAATTTGAAGTCGAACTCAACTTTTGGATTATTCGGGTTAGTTACATGCGAGATTCGCAATAGATTATCTATAGTATCTATTTTATTAAAGTTGAAGACATGATGTTAACCACCTAAGAAGGACATCAGTTTTTTTTTTCAACTTTATCCTTATATGATAATAATATTCACTTTTGTTTTTTTTTTTTTTATTTTTTTTTTAAATTTCAACACACTTTTATTTTTATTTTTTTATTTCAATAATTCAAATATTAATTTAGTCCCTCCATAATTTGTCAAATTTCACTATAGTCAATCGATAATGATAAAAAAGACTGTACACACACGCATCCATGTACAGAGTAACTAGTATCATATTAAGCTAGATATCTTTTTGCTTACCGAATTTGATGTGGCACAAAGCTAAATTTATGTATATATATAAATGATTTAAATGATTTATCATATTATAAAAGTCGTTATTTTTGAAATTATATTTGAAATGATTTATCATATTATAAAAGTAAATTTCATGTTGTGTGTGCGCTCAAATACTAGTGCAAAATTGTTACACCTTAAATTGGGGTTTTAAATAAATTATTGTTATATTTTAAATTATCCCGAGCTTAAATTGTTATATTTACGAATTGTACATATAAAAATTATATTTAAATTAAATTAAACTTTTTTGAACCAACAATTTTAAATCGTATATAAATACCATAGATCTTTTTTTGTAACTAGCATATGACTCATTATAATTTAGTTCGTTGTAAGTTTCTCACCGATGTCAAAAAAATAGACAAACCCATTTAGCATGGGAGTACATAAATAAAAGATGACAAAAACTTGTGTGAGACGGTCTCACAGGTCGTATTTTGTGAGACATATATCTTATTTGGCCATCCATTAAAATATATTACTTTTTATTGTGAATCTCGGTAGGGTTGACCCGTCTCACAAATAAAGATTCGTGAGAACGTCTCACAAAAAACTTACTCATAAAAGATTTATGTATGATACATCATTTATGGTATATATTTCAAGTTTTTGACTAGGACTTGAGGCATGAAATTTTCCAAATACGCCAACCAAATTATTGCTCACGTCACTAAAAGGATTTAAATTAGCTAATTAATAATATAAAAAAAATTTATATGAGACAGTCTCACGGATGAATTTTTTGAGACTCCATATGATTCATAAAAAAATATTACTTTTTTATACTAAAAATATTATTTTTCAATTTAAATATGAATTGATTGACTCGTCTAATTAAAAAATTCATGAAATTTTCTCACAATAAACATACGCTAATAATAACTTTACGAATAAAGAAGTTTTTTTTATCTTTAAAAACATGATTTAATTAATTTTCAAAACTTTTAATACACCAGGAAACAATACACACCTCGCATCTAAAAACACATTAAATATTACACGAAAATTCATGTAAGACGATCTCATGAGTCAATTTTGTTAGACGAATATTTTATTTGAATTACTTCTATAAAAATATTACTTCTTAATTCATTTCACGATTTATTCTCACGCTACAGACTTTACTTCAACTCATTCTTCATTCAATTTTAATTTTGATTAATGTCATGTTGTATATCGAATTTAATTAATTTCTTTATCCTATTCATTTTTATAATTAGTTTATTCAATTAAATCCACTTCTTTCAACATTCACATCATTTTAGTTGTAAATAACAACGATAAACCTAATTTATAATTACTAATGATAATAATTTTTGTTTTGTTTTGATGTTATAATTTTAAAATATTTGTTGGAAATACTATTAATTCAATAGTTGGTCTAAAAATACAATTCTCACTAAAATTAACACAAAATCTCATATTAGATAGTTATACGATACAATTTTGTGAGACCGATAGCTGATCCAACTCAATTCATAAAAAAAGTATTTTTTATGTCAAAAAATTTATTATTCATGATAATTATAGATCAGATCAGCCCGTATTACGGTTATAAGCCCATAAGACCGTATTACATTAATTTTTTAATCTATATAAAATTGTATATTATATTATATTATATCATTAATTTTGATGCACTTAAGATAACAAACTTTTGGATCATGATGAATTTTTTAAACTAACAACAATACTCTTTTAAAATTATAAAGTACTCTATTTTCATTTATAAAAATATTATATAAAAATTTATTTTTGTGAATTTATGTATTATCTTATCACACTATCATATTTACTTTCCAAAAATTTCAAAACTACTAAAATATTTCTTTAATCTTTATCAAAAACTTTTGAATTTTTAAATGATTATATAATATCTAATGTAAAAAATTATTATAAGAAAATATTAAATTAAAAATAACACACAAAAGAATCACATATATGTACCAACACCAACTTGTGCAAAAAGTCGTTAATATTTATTAAGAGTGATCGAAAGAAATAAAAACTAAAAATAATATCTTTGTAAATATAATGGAAAATGCATGTTTCGTGAATCCACTGATGATGTGGTGCCAGACACCGTTGATATGACGTCGGAAATTGTTAATTTGCTTGTTACCACGTCATAACTATGATATAAACGACCAATTTTTTTTTAAAAAATCCAAGTTATGAATTAAAATCAAACAATTTATAATTTCCCCTTCAAATTAATAACAATAATCAATTAAAAAAAAGTAGGTCTCTTGTGAGACGGCTTCACGAATCTTTATCATGAGACTGGTCAACCTTACCGATATTCACAATAAAAAATAATACTCTTAGCATAAAAAGTAATACTTTTTCATGAATGACCCAAATAAGAGATTCGTAAAATACGATCCGTGAGACCGTCTCACACAAGTTTTTAATTTAAAAAAGCCCTTTAAATTGTCAAATAAACGAAATACAGTTGGAAGCAGTTAGTAGTTACTCAGTTAGAAGCACAGTACAGCTTGAGGCGGTTACTCAATTTTCAGCTTCTTCTCCGATTCGCCCTCTGAATCTCCATTTTATGGTGTTGAATTCTTCTTGATCAAATCTCGCCGAATTCATTTCCAAGTTCCACTCCTCTTAAGATGAATTTCGCGGATAGGACTTTCGAGCTGAAAGAAATTGAAACGCTTCGAGGCCATACTGATAGGATTTGGTGTGTTGCATGGAATCCAGCCACAGGAGTCGACGGTGTCCCCGCCATGATAGCTTCATGTGGAGCCGACAAAAAAGTACTCATTTGGGAACAGAACACCACTACTGGCTTTTTTCAGTGCAAGGTTCATTTTAAGGAGTTTGAACGCAATAAGTTCTCATTTATCTCTTCTATCATATGATGAACTTCAGTGACACAGACGTGTTTTCGGGTTTGAAAAACAAAGTACTTTATTTTAGTGGTAGATGCAGTTAATTGGTAACTTTGGTTAGGAGCTGGAAAATTGTCTATTTTTTATATGGATGAAAAATATAAGGTGAATGAAGTAGAGTTTCTGGTGTTAATGATTCTGTTTATTCAGGAAGTATTGCTGCAGCTGCATAATTCAACTGTGATATATTGTGCCTGGGTGGCATCTGGCAGTCTACTGGCAACATCAAGTATTGATGGCACGACATACATTTGGAAGAGTTTCAAAGGAAGATTCAGAACCATAAATGGTTTTAAGGTCTGATCAAATGAAACATCCTATCGTGGGGCTGTGTGTTGACAATGATTTCTTTGTTCTCTAGGATCTTTAATCTATGCTATTTGTGTACTTACATCCAGCGTTCCGACAAAGTACCAGTTAGTGTCTCCCTGAATGCATCTGGCGTGTTGCTTGCTACCTGTGTCCCCTGGAAACTGATATGGATATGGAAGGTAGAATCAGTATTTAGGAAGGAAAATGCATCAATGGTGGCAGATAGTGCAGGATGCGTTAAAATGATCCAGTGGCATCCATTGAAGGATATTCTGTTTTCATGCGGCTTTGACAATACTATCAAGGTGTATGTGGTAAAAATAGAGCTATCAAATTGTAAAATATTCGAATATCTGAAAATCTTTGTTTGCTTGATCTTTCTGTTCAGTCCACATTATAAACATTAATGCTGATGAGACATATCTAACTGCTGTAGATTTGGGTTCCGGATGTGGATATGGTTAATTGGGATTGTGTGCAAACTCTAGGTGAAAGTAACAGGTAGTTTCAGAATCTGCTCTCTATGTTTAAACAAACTCATTACAGATTAATATTCACAGCAAAGTAACTGTGATTCATTATCCTGGCTTGCACAAAAGAACTTCTTGTGGGATATTAATGGGCATAATGCACAATCTATCAAAAACTAGCTTTAACTTAGAAAAATCTTAATCTGTGCGGTATTACTTGACACAAAAGGTCCGGTGGTGCTATTGCTGTTAGCAACCGAAACCATCGCTGGAAAGACATAAATTGGATCTCAGAAATCCATGCTAATTGGTATACTTTATTCTGAAGATTTTTAAATGCTTGATGATTGTTAATCACTTGTATTAAGGCATTGATTTTAAATCCTATAATGCTTGATTACGTACACAATTTTTCAGGTTAACTGATTGCAATATCCAGAGATTTTGATTTGTAATTTATTTGCTTCTTCTCTTAATGCTTTCATCTATCTACTGCACTTTGCTGGGTTATAAAGTTTGTAAGTAGTCTTAATTATTTACTTGAACATTAATTATTACCGATTAAATTTGTGAAATATTTAAAATCTTGTACAACTGTTTTTATCTTTAAGTGGGAGCAGACATACAATCCGGGCCTTGGCTTTTAATCGCAGGGGAAACAAAATCGCCGCCTGCAGGTATGCATGGATTTTTTTCTTCGTTTCTATGCTTACATGTCCAGCATGTTGGTTGCGTCTTGTAAGTAATTCCTGTACGAACATAGTTGTTATACTAGAAGTAATGCAGTAATATTGATTTTGCAGCGACGATTTAACCATTAATATATGGAGTGTTGACATCGAGATGATGCGGCACGGAGAAAGAAATGTCCCTGGGTTAGCAATGCTTCTCCATATGCATTTGATCCTTCACCTGCACAACTGCTTCAGATGGCCTTTCATTTTGCTCTCACGGATCATCTGTTTCCTTTTTGGCATCCAAATTGTGTAGTCTGTTGTTCTGTTTATTAAAATTTTAGTCAGTTTATATACATCTTGGTTTCATATTTTTTTTCACATTTTGTCAGGAAACATTTATGTACTCTAACCGGTTATCATGACCAAACAATTTTTTCTGCCCATTGGTCAAGGTAGCAATATTTTGTTTAAATTTATCTTTCTTCTTTTTAGGCCTTATAACTTTCCTATATTTTTTAGCCAATTTTGTCATTTCATTTATTCCAATGTATTAGAATGGCCTGATCTCATTTTGAGAGGTGAATGTTCCAGGGAGGAAATAATTTGCACTGGGGCAGCTGACGGTGCTATATGTTTCTTTATTGAGAATGAAGATAGATCGGTATATTTGGATAAATACAGCAATTATGCGTTTGATTAATCCTCTGTATTTCCATTTTAACTTCCTTGCTACCATGAATGGAAATTGTGTCCTCATTTCTAGTAACTGAGTTTCTATGCGATGAAAGGCCTCGAAACATGTTATGCATCAAGCAAGAAGATCTGTTAAACGAAAACTTGTATCATACAAAACCTCAAAATGGCACAAAGCCTGTCTAAACCGTCTGGCTCCAGCAAAGTTGTAACTAGAAGGGCAGATCCTCTGTGAATTACTATATCTTTACTCTCTTATATTATGTAACCATATCCACTTGATGAAACTTTCATGTAGGCTTGCCTTGTTGGAGTGTGATAGGTTTAAAAAATCATCATGTCCGCTACTCTTAGGTTAACTCACAGCTATCTAATTGAAATGCTGTACGTCCTAGATATGATTTGTCATTGGCATTAACATCAAACATTTATATTTGTCTCTAGATGGTTACATTAGTCGGACATGGTAATGTTTATACCTCTTTCATTTTTTTACAATCCTTATTTTTTTCTGGATATTATACAGTTTGATGAACCTGCGTATAAATTGCTACTGAAGAAGGACCATGCTCATGATAAGGATATAAACTCAGTTCACTGGAGTTCCAAGGTTAACGAGTCATACTATTAACTATATTCCTTAAATGAAGATTTTCATACTGGAGTTATTAGGCCGAGATAAATCAGTTGTTTCAAAAACATGAAAATCGATGCCTACCTAATTGTATGTGTTGATAAGATGTCTCTGAATCATTGGATACGAAATATAGATCTTCCATGCTGAATATGATGTAATGAACCTTAATTATCATGCATTTTGATATTTCTCAATCTCAACTATCTTAAACCTCACTTTGCTGCCACAAATATAGGATAACATGCGTCTTGCCTCTGCGAGTGACGATGGAACAATCAAGATATGGGAATTGGCCCCCCTAATTTGAGTTTTAACTGGCATCGTTGCTCTATGGCTTGATGATCCCACTAAGCTACCGTGAATTCTGTTCACCTATTGTAGAAATATTGTTGATGATTCTCATTAGTTGTATCAATGGTAGCTTCTGAGAAGTATTACTCTTCCTAGTCAAGTTTTTCCAAGTCTGACGGAGAGTACACATACCTGGCTTTCTGAATTTGATACAAAGCTTTTTAACATGGTTTTTGAGCAAATAGTTTGTCATTTGCTTTTTGTTTTTCTTTGGCATGCAAACTTTTTGCTCAAAAGTATTAAAAGCAAGGTCTCGTAGAGGCAGACACGAAATGCTAGAGACACCATGATAATGATGTGCATCAATATAGGAAACAAAGATTATCCACAATAATTAATCGGACTTTACGATGTATAGTGCTTGAGGAGTTCCAATTCTTACCGGCCTCCAATTATAGTCAAGGTGATATCGTTTGAAGAACACTTGGGTGAACTCTTTTCATTTTCTGGAGTGCTTTGATTCAAAGTAAATGCAGGTTGCCTTGGAGGAGGAAGCTCTGCAATCTCATTACTAAGCATAGATAGTACTGTAGAAATATTTGGCCTATCTTTATCAATCTCTTCAACACACAACAGACATACATTTGCATATCTCACAATCTTTTTTTCCATTGGCGAATCATGCACTAAAAGAAGATCCATCAACTTAAAAATCTTTCCTTCGTTCCACAATTTCCATGCCTGCAAATATTCAAGGTAAAAACTCAATTTAAATTGCGTTTACATATATACGTCTATCCTGAAATACTCCTCCATATGATAATTAATGGGTAACCTTTATCATATAAAATAGAGATATGTTGGGATATCAGGGAAATAAACGAGGTAACATCGCATCGGAACATCATAAGTGATATCAACAATGAATAAGATGAACACCAATATTTAAAGTGGTTCACCCCAAGATTGGGCTACGTCCACTCTAAAACTCTCAAGGAGATCACTTCTTTATTAATGACAAAGAACACAAGAGAATTGAGAATACAAAGTATTTCACTCCGAACACTCTGATTTTAATACTCATTTTCTCTCCACTAATCCCATTCCTTCCAAGGATAAACACTCCTTAAGAAATCTCACACTAAATCCTTTGTCTCACTTCTACACTTATGATTGTAGATGAGAGGATTTTGTGTTTTGGTGTGTTTTTGAAATGAAGAATGGATGGGTATTTATAGGTGAAGTTTAGGGAAGAAAACAAAATTAAAACATCATGGCTTACCTCATAATTTTTGACTAATCAACACATGTGTATAATTCAAAAATGGTGTTCTTTGAGTTCAAATTTAGGTGGCTTTGAATTCAAAGATTGCTTGCTTGATTACATAGCAATTTTCCCCCTCAAGCCCATTTTGTGAATTCGATCAAACCTGCAACAGCTCTATAGTATTCCAACTTCCATTTCGGCAATGTCTTGGTCATCATATCAGATCCATTTTCATCAGTGTGAATCTTTTCAAGCTTTAACAATTTCTTATCCAATACATCCCGTATCCAATGATAGCGAACATCAATATGCTTTGATCTTGAATGCATTGAAGGATTCTTTCCAAGATGAATTGCACTCTGACTGTCACAGAACAATTTGTATTGATCTTGCACAAAACTTAATTCATCCAAAAACCCTTTCATCCATAACATTTCCTTGCATGCTTCAGTTGCTGCAATGAACTCCGCTTCAGTGGTTGATAATGCTACACACTTTTGCAACTTTGACTGCCATGACACAGCTCCCCCTGATGTAGATTTTCGGGAGTCAACATCTCCTGCCATGTGAGAACCCAAATTTTTGGACATGCAATTAATTAAATATAGACATGTATAAGGCTTTATTTTCGAGTTATAATAAATTCGAAAATAAAAATAATACATGGAATATCCAAGTAAATAAATACATGAAATTCAATATTCAGTACAAATCGTGTATTAATTTCGAAATAAGGCTGGATATCAATCAATTTGGAAGGAAATATTACACACAAGGTAGATTTTCTCAACAAGGTAACATCCTAATATTTAAGGAATGAGTATCTCGATAATTATGGAATAATTATCTCGAAATATGGAAGAAATATCAATCGAATTATGGTAGGATTTTTACATCACCCTTATAAATAAGAGGACCCTTTCATTCAGAATTTACATGAATTTTTCGAGTTCCTCCCCAAATTTTCGAAATTTTGCTCCTAAAATTCTGCACGAGTCATCAAAATTCTGTTCAAGTTCAGAAATTCGTTTCTCTCACTCGGGTGCTTGGAATCTGATCTCCACCATTCAGAATATGCTTTGGTATGTTTCGCATAACATATCCAAGTTCCAGCAAAATCCAACGGTTAGGTTTTCGTTTATAGCCTTTGAAATAAAACTGCTCAGATTTTAGGCGGGAATTCAGCATACCTACGGTTTTTCTGTATGAACAGGTCTAAACGACTTCCAAACCCGATCTTCACCGTTCATAATATATTTAACGTACTTGTGAACGTACTGTAAAATTTTGAGTCCGATCCAACGGTGAAATAAGGCGCAGTGAATTTTTCAAGACGGCTAATTTTTCGGTAGATGTGCTGCTGCGTTTTCGAGGGGTTGGTTGCATGATTCTTCTATAGTTTCAGAGTTCTTCACGTTTTCTTTTAGTCTAAGGTAAGTGGGCTTGTTTTAAAGATTAAACTTTCGTTTATGCATATTTATTTCGTTTTTTGAAAATACGGTCGAGTACGTTCTTCTTCTACTCCGTTCTTGTGTTGGTTGTCATACAGTTTTGGGCACTGTGAGGATTCGACTGTATATGGGTGGGAATCCCAACCATGACGTACCCTTACGCGGTGGGGGACATAACCGCTATACGGCCTCGCCCCCTTAGAGGAGTAAAAATTAGGGACTGATATCAGTAAACCATAGAAAGTGGATGAATCTCAGTGCTGGTAAATGTTATGCATGTGATATGAATGATGCTATGTAAGTGCAAGTCATGTGATTTTTGAAATTATGCATGTTGTTATATTGTGCTCGAACGGCCCCCACTTGCTGAGTGACGACCATATCACTCACCCCTTACTCTACTCTCCCCAGATAAATCAGAAAAGAAAATCGAGGAAGATGAACAAGACCAGTTTTGGGGATGATAATAAGATGATTCAAGAAGTTTATTTTAGTTTTGGCTTAGTAAGTAGTAAAAGTTTCCGCATATTATTTTTATCATTTTAAGAATCTATGTTGTAAAGACAATCTTTTGATTGATGATGAGTAATAAACTGGTTTTTGGTTTATACTGTACTACGAGGCTTGTTGTTTTAAATTGTGTGGTTGCCGGTGTCAACTAACCCCGATCTCGGGGCGTGACATGCCATATCTGCATCTGTGTAGCCTACAAGCTCAAGTCTAGATCCTCCAAAACTCAATCTATGTTTAGAGGTTCCCCGTAGATATCTGAATATCCATTTTACTGCAGCTCAATGTTTCTTTCCCGGTTTTGAAAGGAATCTACTCACTACACCTACTGAATGGGCTAAATCCGGCCGAGTACATACCATGGCATATATCAGACTTCCAACAGCTGAAGCATATGGAACACCTTTCATTTCTTCTTCCTCATCCTCTGTAATAGGACTCTGTTTTGAGTTCAACTTGAAGTGGTTGGCAAGAAGACATCCAACTGCTTTGGCCTGGTCCATGTTGAATCTCCGAAGTACCTTTTCAATATACTTTTCCTGCGACAACCAGGTCTTCTTGGCATACCTGTCTCGATGAATTTCCATGCCAATAATTCTTTTTGCTGGCCCCAAGTCTTTAATAGAAAAAGTCTTGCTTAGTTGCTTCTTTAGGCCTTTGATTTTAGAAGCATCTTTGCCAACAATCAACATGTCATCTACATAGAGCAGAAGCACCATCAAATCATCATCAAAGGTATCTTTGACAAACACACAATGGTCTGCAGTGGTTTTCTTGAATCCCTGTTGAGTTATCACTGATTCAAACTTTTGTACCACTGTCTTGGTGCTTGTTTGAGACCGTACAAACTCTTCTTTAATCTGCACATGAGATCCTCTTTCCCCTTCTCTGCAAACCCCTCTGGTTGCTCCATGTAGATTTCTTCCTCCAAATCCCCATGAAGGAATGCGGTCTTGACATCCATTTGTTCCACCTCCAGATCGAGCTCTGCTGCTAACCCTAGCACAATCCGGATGGATGTCATCTTCACCACAGGTGAAAATATTTCATCAAAGTCGACCCCATGTTTCTGTCCGAAACCTTTGACGACAATCCTAGCTTTGAATCTTGGTTGACTACTGTGTTCTTCGTGCTTCAATCTGAACACCCACTTATTCTTCAAAGCTTTCTTGCCTTTCGACAACTTCACCAGCTCAAACGTCTCATTATCATGCAATGATTGCATTTCTTCTTGCATAGCCTCCATCCACTTATCCTTGTGTTCACCGGTAATAGCTTCCTCGAAGCTCTCTGGTTCTCCCCCGTCAGTTAGCATGATATATTCATTGGTAGAATATCTGGTTGAGGGTCGCACTTCTCTTCCAGAACGTGTGGTCATTGTACCACGAGAACTTTCTGCTGGTGGTTCACTGTGAACACGGATATCATCATCCTCATGATCGTTCTGCAATTCTTCATCTTCAACCGGTTGTGGATTTACCGTCGAAGGCCACCACTCCAGATCATGTTCAGATTCAGAATTCTCCTTTTCCGCAGTCTCCAAGAATTCATTCTCCTGAAATATGACATCACGACTTCTTATAGGCTTTTTGAGATCTGTATTATAAAACTTGTAACCAAGTTGATCCTCGCCATAGCCTATAAATATGCACTTTCTTGTTTTGACATCCAACTTCTGTCTTTCATCCTTTGGTATATGAACATAAGCAACACAGCCAAATACCCGAAAATGATTATAGGAAACTTCTTTGCCTTGCCACACCTGCTCCGGGACATCATAATTGAGAGGAACACAAGGTGAGCGATTCAATATATATGCAGCAGCAACCACGGCCTCACCCCAAAATTCTTTAGTCAACTTTGCATGTGAGAGCATGCTTCTGACTCTTTCTGCCAAAGTTCTATTCATCATCTCAGCTAATCCATTGAGTTGTGGTGTCTTTGGTGGTGTTGTTTGATGTCTGATTCCGTTCTTTTTGCATATATTATCAAAGGTTCCAATGTATTCTCCTCCATTATCTGTTCGAATACATTTGAGTTTAATGCATGTTTGCCGTTCAACCAAGTTTAGAAAATTGTTGAACGTTTCCGCAACTTGGTCCTTGGTTTTGAGTGTCCACACCCAAATTTTCCGAGAATGATCATCGATAAAAGTTACCCAGTACCTCGCTCCTCCGAGCGACAATGGCATCAGACCACATAGATTTGAGTGCACCAGATCTAGAATTTTATCGGCTCTGCTAGGAGGTGAACTTTTGAATGATATTCTGTTTTGTTTTCTAGGCTAAGCAGTTTGTGCATTGTTTCATATGAACCTGCTTTATACCGGGCAGAACTTGCTTGCTCACAAGGCATGTAAGATTCTTTTCACTTATGTGACCAAGACGTCGGTGCCACAACTCTGTTGAGTTTTCTTCCCCTGCGTAGTTCACTCCTTCAGAATGATTTTCCTGAACTACATATAGCTTTGACATCTTTAATCCCGTTGCCACCACAAGTGATCATCTTGAAATCTTACATACCCCATTTCGGAAGGTTGTACAGAAACCTTCTTCATCGAGTCTTTCGACCGATATCAGACTCAGGCGCATCTCTGGCACATGCCTGACGTCTTTCAGGATCAGTGTAGAGCCATCCACGGTAGTCAAGCTCACATCTCCTTTTCCCACGACTCTGGATAAGTCGTTATTCCCCATCCTCACCACACCAAAGTCCCCTTTTGTGTAGGATGTAAAGCATTCTCTTCGAGATGTCACGTGGACTGTTGCTCCACTATCGATCACCCAACTAGTTACTTGAGTTGCCAAATTTATGGACTCCTGCTCTAGCTCGTGAACAACATTAAATTCATCAATGAAGTTTGTTTGCTCATTATCGGTTTCATGTTTGTCTTTCGGTTTTCGGCAGTATTTTTTAATATGTCCGTTTTCTCCACAGCGATAACACTTTACGTTGGCACATCTCCCCGAGGACTTGCTTCTTCTTGGCTTCTGATTTGTGTTTTTCTTGATCTTGCTTCTACCCCTTGACTCAGCAGCCAAAACATCTGACTGTGAGGTAGAGGAACCTTGAGATCTCCGCCTCATCTCTTCATTCAAGATGCCACTCTTGATGGAGTCCATACTCACGACTCCTCCTGGTGCTGTGTTCGTGAGTGATACTTTTAGAGTCTCCCAAGACTCTGGCAATGAAGCTAACACAATCAGAGATATGACCTCGTCATCAAGTTTTATGCTCATACTTGATAACTGCTCCACGAATCCTTGAATCTCGTTCAGATGATCTGCGACCAGAGTTCCTTCTTTGTATCGAACCTGGACAAGCTTGCTCAAATAGAATAATTTGTTGTTGACACTTTTGGAGGCATATAGTGTCTCCAACTTCGTCCAAAGTGTACGAGCATGTGTCTCGTTACAAATATGATTGTACACGTTGTCATCGACAAATTGTCAGATGTACCCACAGACTTGCTCGTGCTCGAAGTTCCATTCGGCATCTGATTTATCATCTGGTTTAGACTCGTTGAACACCGGTAGGTGCATCTTGGTAACGAATAAAAGATCTTTCATCTTACTTTTCCAAAGTTGATAATTAGAGCCATTAAGACTAATCATCTTGCTTGTGCGTACCTCCATATTTTGTGACTGCTACCAACGAATTAATCGTCAAAGCCTGAACACAAAAGAACCACTTCCCTAATACTGTCTAGAAAGCCTTTTCTGATGTGGAAGTTCAGACTAAGCTGCAACCACAGAGCATACGAGGACTTCCTATAGTATTTGAGAATCTAGCTCTGATACCAGTTGTTGGGATATCAGGGAAATAAACGAGGTAACATCGCAGCGGAACATCATAAGTGATATCAACAATGAATAAGATGAACACCAATATTTATAGTGGTTCACCCCAAGATTGGGCTACGTCCACTCTAAAACTCTCAAGGAGATCACTTCTTTATTAATGACAAAGAAGACAAGAGAATTGAGAATACAAAGTATTTCACTCAGAACACTCTGATTTTAACACTCACTTTCTCTCCACTAATCCTATTCCTTCCAAGGATAAACACTCCTTAAGAAATCTCACACTAAATCCTTTGTCTCACTTCTACACTTATGATTGTAGATGAGAGGATTTTGTATTTTGGTGTGTTTTTGAAATGAAGAATGGATGGGTATTTATAGGTGAAGTTTAGGGAAGAAAACAAAATTAAAACATCATGGCTTACCTCATAATTTTTGACTAATCAACACATATGTTTATAATTCAAAAATGGTGTTCTTTGAATTCAAATTTAGGTGGCTTTGAATTCAAAGATTGCTTGCTTGATTACATAGCAAGATATTGAAATTAAAAGGTAATTATTTACTCCCAAAGCTACCGAAATACATTAGCTGGAAAAGTACTTTAACTGGGATGTTCTAACTAAAGAGTATAAAAGTTTATTTTGTGTTGTTTTAACTAAAATTTTCTAGTTTTGTTAAAACTAAAATATGCAGTAATTTCTCTAGAAAAAAACATACACTTGTTTTACTAATGTCACATTTAATTTTTTTTACTCAGTGAAATTCTGGAATTTTCAAAAAAAACTTACCTATCCTATAAGACTGGGGGTTTGCTCGTCAAATTGGAAGCTAGCATTTCTTCTCCCACTTACAATCTCTAGCAACAAAACTCCAAAGCTAAAGACATCTGATTTTTTTGAGAATCTTCCATGTAATGCATATTCAGGTGCCATATAGCCACTGCATAATATGAATTCACCACAAGTGATAAAATCAATCACATAAGAAATATTGTTGGAATGAAGCAATAAATGTAAATGCTCACTATGTTCCAACAACCCTTGTATTGGCTTGATCTTCTTTTCCACAAAAAATTCTCGCCATTCCGAAGTCAGATATTTTCGAGTTCAACTCTTCATCTAGTAAGATGTTACTAGGTTTTAGATCTCTGTGAATGATTCTTAACCTCGAGTCTCTATGAAGATATAGAAGACCTCGGCAGATTCCCTTGATTATGATCACACGTTGTCGCCAATCAAGAAACCCTTGTTTATGTGAGTCTGTAAATTTGAATGCAGTCCAAGATTTTATGAAACACTAAACAAGAGAGCAAGAATCTTAACAAAATCCATCGATGATAGCACAAGTGAGGAATATTCAAGTAAGTGGTAATGTAGCACCAAATAAAAACTACGCATCAAATACTCACCAAAGAGATACGCATCCAAACTTCTATTTGGCATGTATTCATAAACAAGCATATTTTCTTCACACTCCACACAGCATGTGGCGCCCCAAACCTCGCCATGTAATCATACAACATGTGACGTCATATGCATAAAAATTTTCTTTTCGACGACGTAATAATATAATGCATATACGACAAAATAGTGCAATCACCACACTATCTACGTCAGTGTAGCAGAAACAGTATAATAAATACACACATACAACTCAAATAAGACAATGAACCATACTGTCTCTATTTACTATTAACTACAGGACTGTTTAACTAGACACACCTAGTCCTTCACCTCTATCATGTCTCACAGCATAGTCCTGTAACCTGTCCAACAGAAACAGCCCCCAAAGGGTGAGCATACACAACAATCATCATCGTAATACACAACAATTATATTAACAACATAAGATATAACTGAAATGATAACAGAAATACCCATTTTGCCGTTTCTGGACAATCAACCATCAATAACCTCAACAATATCACACTGCAACGATAACATCGACGATACGTCGCACCCCAACTCAGGCGACAGCAATATCGTCGAACAAACAACAACATCGACGATACGTCGCACCCCAATACCGGCGACAGCAATATCTTCGAACGAATAACATCAACGATACGTCGCACCCCAACTCCGGCGACAGCAATATCGTTGAACGAACAACATCAACGTGACGTCTCCCAACAACGACAGCCAACAACATCAACAATAATAAACAACAACAAATATAATATCAAATCACCCATATCCAGTGATTTACCATCGTTCAACACAATAGTATTCATCAATACTAAACAATAACAACATATGCTCGTACGTCAACACGTACATGATAATCGAGTATATAAATAATCTGGCTATTTCTTTGATCCCGAGGCTTGTGATGTATCTAAATAATTCAACAACAATGAATTCAATAAAATTATAAAACTCGATTATAAATTCTTATTGTTCAACAATTTAATATTCTAGTGTATTTAACTCACAATACTACGATCAAATACACTCTAATTAATTTAACATCAAATAATAGGCTATTTTACAACATCCGTCAAATTGCGAAAACTTTATATCAACGTGTAGCCTATACTTCGTAGACTCCGAATATACAATCAGATTTAATAACAACTAACAAACAACTCTCCAATCTCAATTCAACGATTAAAATCCCTAATTATAATAAATTAGGAATAATTCAAAACAACAACACAATAATATTCTCTACTTCGTTAAAATCATACACTACTCAACAATCTTATATTTCTGTATGATTTCACAATTTATCGGATTTATTCCAGAAATCGACGAATTTCAAATATCACCAAAACTATAAAATTTATACCTCAAATCGAAGACCTCATGTCAACGATCCCAAAATTGAAGTCGGTTCGTCGATTGGATAAACCGATAAGTAGCACGATTGAAAAGAAAATTCAAAACTGTATTATTTCTTTCTTCTCTCTTTCTCTGTTCTCGTTGAAACTTTCTGATAATTGCAACTTCTCACGTAAGTGCATCTTTATCCATTTTTTTTATATTATATTATATTATATTAATAAAATAATATAATATATTTAACATTTTAACACCAGTATATCCCTTTGGACCAGTCAAACGATCAAATTTTTCAAAACTCAAAACATGAAACTTCTATATCTTTGAGTTCTCTACGTTATATCCAAATTTCAAATCATCTGGACGTCATATGATCAAAATATATCATATTTCTCTCTTTAAAACTCACTAATTATTTAGTAATATCACCTTACTAAATCAACAACTTATAATATTTACTTCAGGGCATTACACAGCAACCAAGCACTCTAACAAGATTCCGGTGCTGAAGCTTAGAGTTCACCTCAACCTCATTCATCAACTCCTCCACCCCTTGATTGGAGGATCTCGCAAGCCTTTTAACTGCTATTTCTTGTCCATTTGCTAGCAGCCCCTGTATACCAACCAATTGTTTAATTACTTGATCAACATTATAAAACTTCAAAGTTTATATACTTTGTAGACTGGACCAAAGCCTCCCTGTCCTATCTTATTACGTATGTCAAAGCCGTATGTCGCATTTGAGAGTGCCTCGTATTCAAATAGAGGCAACTCCTCCAGCTTAGCTCCAAAAACATTATGTTTGAGGCAGGTTTCTTCTGTATACCAGGGGCTGGGTGGATCCTTCTCCGCACCTCGGATTGCACTTTGCTTCCTTCCTGCTACGTATGTGCATCAAAAAAAAAATCCAAGTGACTTTTTATTAAATGATATCTAATCAATAACTCGATGTTTGTAGTTGATCTGATTTTTAAATTATTTAAGTAAATACCTCTATACTTCCACAGAAAGTATGTACATAAAGGAACAATTATCAAAACTAGAATTACTGCAGCTGCAATAATTGCTTTGTGGTATTTCTTCTTAATGTTACCTGCAAAAGTTTAAGAGAGATAAAGGGAACGAACTTTCTTGAGTTCATCTATGCTAGTCTAAAAGTTAGACAGTGAAAAGTATAGAGAAAATTGACTTTCCAAACTAAATATGCTTAGAACTTAATATTCCCGGGCAAGAAGCTGAATCAATGGAGATGAAAATAAAGTCTTCTTCTTGCAAGAGGAGAATTCATACCTAGTTCTGAATTTGCTAGTTGAATATACAAGTCTGTGCCACCACTAGAAAGCCTCTGCATGTCGATTAAACTTTCGGTCCAGAGCATACGCCCAATGCCAGCATCATATGCATAAACTAAACAAGAACAATTTTTCAAGCATTGGCTCCGGCATTCTGGTTCTAAACCAGGAAGCCAACTCAAATGATCTGGCACTTTCACCGTTGCCAGCCTAAAAAAACCATCTTCTTTTCCCGTTTCCCCCACAGAATAGTTCTTCCCACACTCGAGTTGAGCCCTTCTCGAGCAGCCACTAGTCCAATTTACCCCTCTCCATTCCCTGTAAATTTTCGGTTCGAACCCTGGTAATGAGCAAATCGGTCTCTCCTGAGCATTACAACTTCCAAAAGGCCCACACTTTGCATAGACATCACACTGGGAAGAAATTGAGGACCCTGTTAATGCCCAATCTCCTATTTTATCATCCCACATCTTCCCCAATAAATACCTGAATGCATTCAATTCCATATGCAAAAACGATAAATTTAAAGATGTGAATGTCATATATGCAGTTCCAGGGTTATCATTTACAAGTTGGAAGCCACCTGGATTAAAATATTTCATCATGGGTGATCCGATGAAAACTTGACCGTCCCAGGGACCGCTTCGCCAATAAGGAAAGCCATCTTGCCACACGAAAGATTGCGGAATCTCCAGAGGTTCAATTGTAGAGGTGAATCTTCCAGGCGCTGGATCAGAAGGGCTTCTCCATGAAGTCAGAACGTTTTTCTTATTTGTAGTTAAATCAGTAAACAGTATCATATGCTCAACAAAAGAATCCAAAGCATCCATGAAACTTTCCCAAATAATTTTAACATTCGAGTTATCTTGCAACACCAGATTCCCTGTATCCAAGAGCTGGGCAGTGGAATTCCTTGTCGAATCCGAAACATTTGATGACCATAGAATCTGCTTTTGCCCATCCAAAATCACTAGATTCCCATCCTTGGTAATAAGCAATGTTCCATTTGCATCATTAAGAGGATTCTCTCTATTAGCCACCCATATCACAATTATCACTGGAATATTGTACATTATACCCACGTATCTGTAAGTACTATTAACTGGTGTGAAGAAACCCAATTTGAATTTCTGCCCATTTGAAACCAAAGCTCCAGGGTCTCGAATGGATTGGTTGGCACTTATGGTATCAATTGCAGAAGTTGCGAGGACCCAATAATTAGCTACACAAAGGCATGAATTAAAAATCATTCAAGAATTCAAAGAGGAATTTGAAGGGACATAAAAACATTTTATTGACGTTTAAAGCCATAAGGATGCCATAAACATGGTGTTAATGGGATTGAATGGTAGCCTCTTCACCTCCTCTCCATGAACATGGTGGTAATGGCATTGAATGTTAGCCTCTTCACCTCCCCTCCATGAACCTATAAATACCTCCCAAGAGCTAAAGGAAACCACACCAAAAAAACATCAAAAGTTCTCTCCAAAAGTTGCAATTTTCGAGTACCAAATATTCTGCACAATTTCAGAAGGTTTTGCTCATTGTTTTGCTCGTCCAAATCCGATCTCTACCGTTCAGAATACACCTACACGTGTTTTGAGCAAAATATCCAAAATTCAGATTGATCCAACGGTTCAATTAGGCGCAAACATTTTTGCAAAGTGACTGGTCGGTGTCAAACTACAATTTGTTCATTCCAAGATTTTGGAACAATCTTTCAAGTAAGTGGGTTTTTGCTATACTCTTATGTACACTTGTATTTCATAAGTGTACTACTTGATATATATATCGACATGCTTGTTCTTTGTAAGTATGTCCACATTTTCTTAAAAATATGTTATGTATATTTCTTGAAATTCGATCGGCATGATATATTCGTTCCTATTTATTATGATCACTCTTGAACAATTTGTTGTTAGATATTAGTTATAATATTTGAAAGCATGTTTGAAATATTTGAAATGCACTGTAATGATTCGAATTAGATATGGCAGGGAAATTTCGATATTTGATATGTTTTGTTTAAGGCCATGATGCGGTGGGATATAATAACCGTTCTTTTGGCCTCGCCCCTTAGAGGAGTAACATATAGGGGACTGATCAGTAAACCATGAAAATGAGATGATTTTCAGTGCTATATTTGTACTTTGTTTATATTCGACTCAACATGCTTACTATTGAAGTTATGATTCCATTGAAATTATTATAATATATTCGTATAATTATCATCTTGATATTCGTTATGCCCGATCGGCCTCATTTACTGAGTATTTCCCAAGTACTCACCCCTTACATTCCCACCCCATATAAGAACGAGGAACAAATCGAAGATAAAAAACAAGAATACTTTTGGGGATGGTGATCCGATTCAAGACCAGTCTTGTTATTATATCTTTTAGTTAGATTATTGTATTTTACGCTTCCGCATTTCGTTTTAATCGCATTGTAAAGACGATTATTGAATTATGTAATAGACTGGCTTTTGGCTATTTGATGTACTACGCGGCTTGTTGTTACACGATTTTAAATTGTTAAACAACGCCGATGGCACGTCTCGGTTCGGGGCGTGACATTTAAGTGGTATCAGAGCAACCAGGTTCATAATCCGGCTGGGAGTTTGATAGACAAAATTTGGCGAATCTCGTCAACTGCTTTCAATCTATGCGAAATTACCTTTCTTTCCACTTTTGGAAAAGCTTCGATCCAAATACCTTGCTTATTTGATAATGAAATTTTGATCTCTTTTTCATTCGATATGTATTGGAAATGGCCACCCCTTGTACTCGTGCTCAAGCCACCCTTCGCATGCGTCAACTTACCATTGAAAACCAAGCATGAGAAATTGAAACCCTAAAGTCTTAACTCGCTAGAGGAAAACAAGAGAAACAAAAACTCTTGGAGATTAGGAACCTACTTCAAATTGATGTACAATGTCTCACCCATCATCTTAATTGAGTAGAGAGCCAGCTCGTCCTATCCTTACGTAACATATCTCACGTGGTATGACTAGTTTCCCCTAACCGAAAGTTGATAGTAAGGATAGAAACTGAGAAGGATCTTGCTAACCGCTCTCGTCATCAACAAGAAAACCTTGCTAGTAAACAAGAACATTATATCGCCAAGCTTCATGGCGCTATGGATAGACTGCAAGAACAAAATAACCATATGCACCTTGTCGTGGAAAACGTGAAAGAAGAAAAAGAAGTACCTATGGATGTAGTGGAAAAAGAGCAGTGATGATGGAGAGATGATAAGATAGGCTAGACTGGTATTATGTTTATATGATACGAAAAGAAAGAATAACATTTTTTGGGAATGTACAAAGATAAGTTGAATTATACTGGGAATGTACCTATCAGATATAAGTTGACTCATATTTTGGAGAATACACCTATCTGATATAAGTTGACTTACATTTTTGAGAATTTACCTATCGAAGATAAGCTTCTGACTTAAGATGAAATATTTGACTCGGGGATAATAAATTATTTTGAAAATATGAGATAAGCATTATATAAGCTTTGATATTCAGATGTAGAAGTTAATTTTTGTGTAAAAAATTAACGGTATGTACATTAAATTTGGGATACTAAGCGATAAATTTAAATATGCAGGATTTTGGAATATTTAATGAAGGTAAGAAACAATAACTTAAGTTAAGAAATCAAGGTCATTACCTTAGGTAAATAAAGAGAGTTATGAGATATTGACGGACATCGAGGAAAGTGTAACATGCATAATAAGTTTTGACTCTCCTTATAGTACAATATATATATATATATATATATAGGGATTAGATTTGAGGAGAAAGACATCCAACGAAATTTGTTTGTGTTAAAGCATGCTAGGCTCATATAGTCTTGATTAAGGAAATATTTAGTAAAAGAAGAATTATTTGAGGAACTAGTTTTTTTCGTACAAGGTTGAAAGAAATTTTAACTAGGTTATAATTATTGGGACTTAAGTCAATAGGCTGATAAGGAGTTATGTTCTAAGATTCTATATTGGTTTTAAGTTTTGAGATAGTAATCATGATAATTTTAAGATAGAATAAAATAAGTATGGATACGCATATATTCAATGTACTATGGGAATTGATTGGTTGGACAAGAATCATGTAATGATAGATTGTTGGGGTAAGAATGCTAAACCTCAATCCAAGAATAAATCGTATTTCATGGTAAGGATAAGGAACAAAAATCCTTCTTTTCTACTTCTCAGACCTAGAAAGCCATGGAGTATGGCGAAGAAGCCTAACTAGCAATGATCAACGAGGTAAATGACGAAGTTACTCTGAAGATAGAGGATATTCCAATTATTCAGGAATTTCCGGACGTCTTCCCTGAAGAATTGCTTGGCACGATTCCTGACCATGAAGTGAAGTTTGAGATCAACTTGATCCATGGGGCTACACCAATATAAAAAGCACCATACAAAATGGTCCCAGCATAGTTAAAGGAACTAAAGGATCAACTCCAAGAGTTGTTGGATAAAAACAGATCCGACCCAGTGCATCTCCGTGGGGAGCCCCTGTACTATTTATGAAAAAGAAGGACGAGAGTATAAGATTATGTATCGACTATAGAAAGTTGAACAAGATTAAAAATAAGAATAAATACATTCTCCCGAGAATAAATGACCTTTTCGACCAATTGAAAGGAGCCAAGGTCTTTTCAAAACTTGATCTAAGGTCAGGATACCATCAACTGAAGGTCAAAGCAGAAGATATTCCTAAAATAGCCTACAGGACAAGATACGACCATTACGAGTTTACGGTAATGCCGTTTGGACTGACCAATGCTCCAGCAGCATTCATGGACCTCATGAATAGAGTTTTTAAACCATAACTCGATAGGTTCGTGGTCGTATTCATAGACGACATGCTGGTGTACTCACCAAGTAAGGAGGATCATGATAAACATCTTCGAAAAAGAACTTAAAAAATATGAATTTTGACTAACTAGTGTCGTCTTCTTGGGACACATAATCTCTGGAATAGGTGTCTCAGTGGACCTCAAGAAAGTAGAGGCAATTGTGGACTGACCTCGACCAAAATCAGTAACTTAGATTCGAAGCTTTTTGGGTTTAGCTGGATATTATAGGAAATTCGTTGAATGATTTTCTTCAATAGCCATACCCCTCACCAAACTCACACAGAAAAACTCTATATTCATTTGGAGCGAAGAATACGAGAAGAGTTTTCAGATTCTTAAAAGAAAACTCGCATCTACACCAGTGCTAATACTTCCCGAAGATGGCAAGAACTTCACAATATATAGTGATGCATCAAAGGGAGGATTAGGGTATGTGCTTATGAAAAAAGGTCAGGTAATTGCCTACGCATCAAGGCAATTAAAACCTTATGAGCAAAATTACCCAACTCATGATCTTGAGTTAGCAGCTATCGTATTTGCACTAAAAATATGGAGACATTATCTACATGGTGCTAAATGCGAGATATTCACCGTTCATCAAAGCCTCAAATACTTATTCACTCAAAAGGAATTAAACAGGAGGCAGAGAAGGTTGATTGAACTCTTGAAGGATTATGACCTAACAATCAACTACCGTTCAGGGTAAAGCCAACAAGGTAGCAGATGCCTTGAGCCGAAGAGACGTAGGAAAAGTAAATTTATCGGCTCTTTCAGCTCAACCATGCCTTCAAGAAACCGTCAAGTTGAAGAAAAATCGAGATCCTTCCATAGCAAAAATTAAGGAGCAACTTCAAGAATGAAAATCTCAAGAATTCCAAACTGATGAGAAAGGCGTCCTGTGGATGAAAGGACTTTTGTGTGTATCAGACCTCGATGAGATAAGACGAGAAGTAATGTCTGAGGCACACAAGTTAAAGTCTCAATTCACCCTGGGAGCACCAAAATGTATCGAGACTTGAAACAGAATTATTGGTGGAATGGAATGAAGAAGGACATAGCTGACTTTGTCGCTAAATGCCAAATTTGTCAACAGGTCAAAGGCGAACATCAACGACCTGGAGGACTCCTACAACCGCTAGAGATCCCAACATGGAAGTGGGAGCACATTTCCATGAACTTTGTGGTAGGATTACCAAAGTCAAGACAAAACCATGATGAGATCTGGGTTATCATTGATCGTCTGGCTAAATCGGCAGACTTTTACTGGTGCGAATGAACTACAACCTAGATAAATTAGCCACCTTGTACATGGACAACATAGTAAGATTACACGGAGCTTCAGCAAGTCTACTATCTGATAGGGATCCAAGGTTTGTGTCCCGATTCGAAAAAGTTTCCAAGAAGCCATGGGAACCAAAGTCACCCTCAGCACGGCCTATCACCCGCAAACAGATGGCCAAACCAAAAGAACAATACAAACTCTTGAGGATATGCTGAGAGCATGTGCTCTAGACTTCAGTGGTAATTGGAGCGAACATTTATCTTAATCGAGTTCTCTTACAATAATAGTTATCACAGCAGTATTGGAATGACACCATACAAAGCTCTGTATAGATAAAAGTGTCGATCGCCACTATATTGGGATGAAGTAGGGAAAAAGCCATGGTTAGACCCGAACTGATCCAAGAAACAGTGGATAAAGTTGCTATGATCAAAGAGAGACTGAAAACTGCACAGGATCGACAGTAAAGCTGGGCTGACATGAAAAGAAGACCAGTGGAATTTGAAGTGGGCGAAAAAGCCTATGTGAAAGTGTCACCCATGAAGGGTGTGATGTGGTTCAATAAAACTGGAAAATTGAATCCTAGATACGTCGGACCTTTTGAAATCCTAGAGAAAGTGAGAACACTTGCTTATAGAATAACACTTTTACCTGATATGTCAAGAATCCACAATGTTTTCCACGTTTCGCAGCTAAGGAAATATATTTCCGATCCAAGTCATATTCTTGAGGCTGGTCCACTTCTGGTTGAGGGCAACCTAAACGAGGAACTAAAATACGAGGAAGTTCCGATCCGAATTGTGGATAACAAAGATCAAGTACTGAGGCGACGAACTATTCCATATGTCAAAGTACAATGGTCCAATCACACCGAAAAAGAAGCTACTTGGGAGTTGGAAGAAAAGATGCGAGAACAATATCCTTATCTCTTTGAGGATCGGGTATAGCCAAGTTTCGAGGACGAAACTCCTCATAAGGAGGGAAGGATGTGAGGACCCAATAATTAGCTACACAAAGGCATGAATTAAAAATCATTCAAGAATTCAAAGAGGAATTTGAAGGGACATAACAACATTTTAATGGTGTTTAAAGCCATAAGGATGCCATAAACATGGTGTTAATGGGATTGAATGGTAGCTTCTTCACCTCCTCTCCATGAACATGGTGGTAATGGCATTGAATGTTAGCCTCTTCACCTCCCCTCCATGAACCTATAAATACCTCCCAAGAGCTAAAGGAAACCACACTAAAACAACATCAAAAGTTCTCTCTAAAAGTTGCAATTTTCGAGTACTAAATATTCTGCAAAATTTCAGAAGGTTTTGCTCATTGTTTTGCACGTCCAAATCCGATCTCTACCGTTCAGAATACACCTACACGAGTTTTGAGCAACATATCCAAAATTCAGATTGATCCAACGGTTCAATTAGGCGCAAATATTTTTGCAAAGTGACTGGTCGGTGTCAAACTACAATTTGTTCATTCCAAGATTTTGGAACAATCTTTCAAGTAAGTGGGTTTTTGCTATACTCTTATGTACACTTGTATTTCATAAGTGTACTACTTGATATATATATCGACATGCTTGTTCTTTGTAAGTATGTCCACATTTTCTTAAAAATATGTTATGTATATTTCTTGAAATTCGATCGGCATGATATATTCGTTCCTATTTATTATGAACACTCTTGAACAATTTGTTGTTAGATATTAGTTATAATATTTGTAAGCATGTTTGAAATATTTGAAATGCACTGTAATGATTCGAATTAGAAATGGCAAGGAAATTCCGATATTTGATATGTAGAGGCCTAAAAATCCGTACTTGAAAATTTGCGGAAAAATTAAAATTTTTCTTTTTAAAATAATTAAAATACCTCGTTCATAAAATAAATTGATAAATAAAGTTTTATGTTCGAAATGGCAGCGGAAGTAAATGTTTGTTTGTAAAAATAATAATTTAAAATAATCCAGCAACTTGAAAAATGTTTGATCATAAAATAGTAAATGCTGAAAAAAATGAGGTCCTCGGGTCCCACTACTGCCAACTCGAGCTGGCTCACTGGTCCCCGCCCTCGATCCCGACATCAACAGTACCTACAACAATCAAGTCTAGTGAGCCTAAAGACTCAGCATGCATATATCGTAAATAACGAGTAAATAATATAGTAAAATTTGCATGGGATAAAAATATCATGTCATGAGGCATAATGTAAAAATAACTTGTCATGAGCAATTATAATACGTGCATAACTGAACTGAAAATCATAGCGAAAATGTTTGCTCCTTGGAGCCCTGTAATAAAATAGCATGTCATAAATTTTCTGTTGAGATTATGGTCTACGCAAGTGGCCCCTGAACTGAACTGACCGGTAACTGGCGACCTGACCGGTAACTGGCAACCGGATTTAATAACGTACGTCTGATCAGACTACTGCCTAAGTATACTGGGTGAAACAACTGAACTGACCGGTAACTTGCGACCGGACCGATAACTGGCGACCGGATTTAATAATGCTCCCATAACCGGTAACTGACGACCGGACCGGTAACTGGCGATCGGATTTAATCATGATAGTAAAGTGACCACAAGCAATATCACATAAATCTCAAAAATGAATATTTTGCACGTAATATAATTAACCAACATAATTAAATATGAAAAATTTCGATCTTCTTGCATTAAAATCATGTACTTGCGATATTTAAAAATACCTATATGGCCTGATTGAAGAGTGAAAGAAGATATAAACATGCCTTGGTTTGTTTTGACAGAAAACAAAAGAAACAACGACGCGGCGCGACGGAGATGGAGTGCTCTTCACTTTCTCACTTAATTCCTTTAAATTAAGCATGCACCATAATTATTATAATAGCGTAAAAATCGTAAACGTGATGCATGAACATTTAAAAATATCATGATTTGTGCTCAGGGCGCTGCTAGAACTAAAATCTCACCCCGGGTGCAAAATGATCATTTTGCCCCTGGAAATCCAAAAATTATCGTTTCAACCCTGGACCTCTAAAATTTACCCGAAGCTTACCAAACTCCTTAAAATATTCCAAAACATTATTAAAAACATTTCTAGACGTAAACTCGAGCCCAATTCATAACTTAATCGAATTATTTTAAAACTTGAACCGGGGTCCCGGTTTTAACCCGAATCGACCCGAAACACACTCGATTCTTCTCCAACTTTTGCACCATAATAAACCACTCATCCTAGGCCATTTGCTACCTTATTTAAGTCCTCAAATTATCGTCCAACACCTACCCCACTACAACAACTCTCGGCCTCCCCCATTATTTCAAAACCAAACACATGTCCTACACCACTACAACTCCTCTCCAACATCTCGGTCCACTCCTCTACAACCATTTGTCCTACCTTTAAGACTCACCATTAGGACCCTAATGACCCTTCTAAACCAAGCTAAAACCAAGCAAAAAGGCTGCTGTACAGATTAAATGTAGGAACCGATCGAAACCATTACACCCCCTCCCGATCACTCGAACCACCCAAGCCCCAAACTCTCGGTTCTTCACTCGTGTACGTCCAGCACATTTACTAAACCTCATGACAGCAACTTGTCACCACCAGCGGCCTCTAGACACTAAAGAATCACAGCCCCTTGCACCAAATTCAGAAAAAAAACGTGAGTATCATGCATGCTAATAGACAAGTCCATGAAAACTTAACCGAAACGTAGTTACGGAATAGATCGAGTGATGAACATGCATAAACATGAATTTTCGATGTATATAGGACGTGAATGATGAGAAAGTAAGAGATACAGCGTGCCTTAGGGATGATTGGAGAACAAGGATGATGAGAGGAACCCGTATGAAGTTTTCTTGCAAGAACAAGTGGAACGCCGAGGCTTGCTTGATGGAGTTTTTTCTGAAAAACCGAGAGGAAAAGTGCAGCTGAGGGAGGTGTCGGCTAGTGTGCTCTTAGGTTTAGGTTAATTAGTGATTTAGGAGCTTAATAAATAATAAACAAATGGTTAATGGGCTCTCAATTATTAATTAAAAGTTTTAAAAAAAGATTTAAGCCAATAAGTCCAAAAGTGGGCCCATAAATCCAAACCCACTCCCGAAAAATATATCGTGTTGAAAAGGTTTTGAAAATAATAGCCGAACCATTAAAAAGTCCCCTGATTCGATAAAATTTGCGCACTGAAAAAAATAAAATAAAATCTGCGGGTAGAAACATCCAAAAATTCCCATTTTTCAATAATACACTTAAAATGCTTTAACTTAATTTATAAAAATAATTCGTGAAATAAAAATAATTTTCCTAAAAATTCCTCGGTCTTCGATCCTCGTTCAAACGTGAAATGCACCTAGAAATCCTAATGCGTGAACTTTTAAAATTTCATGAATTAAATTCTACCATGCATGAATTATGCATAAAATGCATAAAAATAATTAAACATAAATTGATTGAATAAACATGCATTTTATGCTTTAAAATAATTTAATAAAATACCAAAAAAATTTAATAATTTGCATGCATGCCAACTTTTTAAATTATATTTACTAACATGCTAAATTACCACTTCTTAAATAAGTCTTTATTAACTTATCTCCATACTCCGTCTTCAGTCCGGCCTCACTTATTTAACTGAACAGGTAACAATTAAACTACTGCGTAAAATAAATAAATTTAAAGAAAAGAATTTAAATACTCATGCAATAAAAATCATTTTAATTTAAATACTAGAATTATGCATGGCTTCTACGTAGTCTGATTTACGGGTTCCACATGATATATTTTGTTTTAGGCCCTGATGCGGTGGGATATAATAACCGTTCTTTTGGCCTCGCCCCTTAGAGGAGTAACATATAGGGGACCGATCAGTAAACCATGAAAATGAGATAATTTTCAGTGTTATATTTGTACTTTGTTTATATTCGACTCAACATGCTTACTATTGAAATTATGATTCCATTGAAATTATTATAATATATTCGTATAATTATCACCTTGATATTCGTTATGCCCGATCGGCCCCCATTTACTGAGTATTTCCAAGTACTCACCTCTTACATTCCCACCCCAGATAAGAACGAGGAACAAATCGAAGATAAAGAACAAGAATACTTTTGGGAATGATGATCCGATTCAAGACCAGTCTTGTTATTATATCTTTTAGTTAGATTATTGTATTTTACGCTTCCACATTTCGTTTTAATCGCATTGTAAAGACGATTATTGATTTATGTAATAGACTGGCTTTTGGCTATTTGATGTACTACGTGGCTTGTTGTTACACGATTTTAAATTGTTAAACAACGCCGATGGCACGTCTCAGTTCGGGGCGTGACAGAAGTAAATTTCGACAAAAAACAAGAAAATATCAACAAGAAGATCAGTACTTGAAGCCTGAAACCCATGAAACTTCAACATTTTCTGCTATTACTCAAGTGATCACCATAATCATCTCATGATGGTGGACAACTTGTCTTTTTCAAATGTTTAATTCTTTGCAAACTTTTCTTCTCTGTGATTGAAGTTTGAAGCCAGCGCGGCAATATGAGTCAACCCAAGGATTATTGGCTTCTTGCGACGTAGGCTGTGGGCATATACGTGGTCGCTGGCTCATTAATTAGTCTCGCATGCAATGCAAGCTAGTGTTTTTCTTATTTTTCAATTAATAGAATAAATTGAAGAATTTTTATATTTGGAAGTAATTTAATTTTTCTTTTGGTTTCGATACATTATCTAATTGCTTTTGCGAAAATTAAAGGTTCGTATAATTAAATTTCTGGGCTTAAGTTCTAATCACGTAGGCGTTTAATCTCTGAAACTAATGGATCAGATTAATGAGAGGTTTAATAAAGTAGACAACTATTTTCAATATTGATAGTTAAAATAAAAAACTATGAATGTTACATTTAAAAAATATAATTATAGGAAATTTTCAAGATATTTGGAGTACTTAAAGAAAGCCATAATAAGTCGGAAATGTGAGGTTACTCTTATAAGTATAACAGTGGGTATTTGACGTGAAATTTACAGTAAAGTTGATCATTTATCGTTTTGTTCATCTATATATGCATCATAATATACATTTTCCGACTTATTGATCATCTTATACTGCATGATTGCTAATCGAAAATGTTATTGCTTCGCAACTAGTTATTGATTGATTATAGTGTCATCGAGTAAATGACTTAACGATTGAAACCCCGTACAACATTGAACATAAATTATGCACATAAGAGAACCATGATCAACACTGGAACTACTATAGCTGCAGCAATAGCTTTGTGCTCATGAACTTTCTTGGGTTCTTCTACAGCTGATCTAAAAGCTAGACAATAAAAAAAATAGGAAAATTTGAGTTCGGAAACTAATTATGCGTTGAATTTAGTAAAATAGAGTTTATTTTAATGAAATAATTCCCATTAAATGGCAAATAAGGTTTGGAACAAATACACTGGATATCCCAATATATAGTAAACTAACCCTCAACAAACTACAAGCTAGTGACAACACCCGTTAGAGTGACTATAAGATGAATATACATATAAGAAGCACTCTAATCATGTCCAAAAAACTAGCAATATCAGACGAAAGCAGGGCTAAGTCCCAGGGCAACAATTACATAGGCACTGGGCATATCTCAGAGCAATCAATACAACTATACGGGACATACCCTAGAAATACCAAAACAACTAAGCGGGGCATACCCCTGAACTCAAAGTTAGCTACCAAATAAACCAACCATATCAGATAGCAAGTCATAGCTCCAAATCTCTATAGAAGGAGCAGTCAACTCTAAGTCAGGAACATACCGACCAATCCATAAACCTGCCAGCCTATCATGGATATGAAATAAGGCAATAGAAAGAATCAAAAGTATCCAGAACATATAAATACACAGGGTATTTTGAGAGCCCAAGTATTGGCACTCGTGTCGAATCTTGATTTAAACAACTTCTTGGTGGATTTAATCATCTTATCATTTATACTAATGATAAGTATGTAATCTACGTAAAGACATAAAATGACAACCATTTTTCAGTGTTCTTTACGCATACACATTTGTCGCATTCATTGAATTTAAATCAACTTTCTATCACAGCTAGGGATGTAATCGAGTTGAGTCGAGTCGAACTCTTGAATGTTTGAGCTTGGCTTGTTTATAATCGAGCCGAGCTCGAGCTTTATTTAACAAATATATTCATGGCTCACGAGCTTATTCAAGCTTTTATCGAACCCAAACGAGCTCAATAAATATGAATTGTACATTTAAATATTCATTAAATTCATTAAAAGATAAATTATACATTTAGAAAAAAATATAATATTCTTATTAAAATTTGTCAATTTATTATAATAAATAAATTTAATAGATTTTTCTATATACTTCATAATTGATGTGTTAAATCAACAAATTAAATATCAAAATTATTACTTTTCATCTAAGATATTACTTATAAATTTACTAACGAACATGTTCACGAGCTAACGAGCCGAATATTGTAGAGCTTGAACTTGGTTCGTTTATCTTAACGAACCTCATTAAACGAGCTCAAACGAGCTTTTATCGAATCGAGCTTCGAATAGCTCACGAACGGTTTGGTTCATTTACATCCCTAATCACAGCTTTATCAAATTTTTCGCGTCATTGCTTTGGTATTTGTTTTAGGCCATATAGAGATTTTTTCAACAGTTTACAAACCTTATTTTCTTGTCCAGTAGTATAAAATCTATCGGGTTGTCCCATGTAAATTTCCTCTTTTGAGTCTCCATTTAGAAAAGTTGTATTTACATCCATTTGGTGTACTTCAAGATTCCGCAATGCGGCAATCGCTAGTATCACACAAATAGAGGTTATTCTCGTTACAGAAAAATAAGTGTCAAAGTAATCAAGCACTTCACATTGATGATAACCTTTTATTACCAATCTCGCTTTATACTTATCTATGATTCCATCTGATTTTATTTTTCGTTTGAAAATTCATTTATACCCTAGTGGTTTGTTTCTTAAAAGAAGATCCACTGATTCCCTTATATGTTTTTGTAAAATGGATTCTATTTCGGAAATGGTAGCGTATTTCCAAAGAGCCCCCTCGGATGAATTCACTGTTTCTTTGAAATTTTGAAGTTCACTTTTCATCATGAAAGTGATGAAATCTGGACCAAAGGATTTATCTGTCCTAACTCTCTTACTACATCTAAGTTCAATATCATGGTTAATCTCTTGTTCTTTTTCAATTGTCTTATTTAATCTTTTGGATGAACTTGGTTTTTCCTTAGATTTGCATAGAAACACGTGTTCAAAAAACGAAGCATTTCTTTATTCCATCGTCATATTCTTGTGAATATCAATTATTTGAGATTCATGTATGAGACACCCAACACTATCAAGTTTTTAGTCATATCTTTACTTTCTTTGAAGTGGGTACTGCAATCTTGGCAAGATACCCCCACTCGCAAGTATTGGTAGAAAGGAGTTCTTCCTTTTCATAACTCATATGGACTTTTATCTAGCTTCTTTCAGGGTACCTTATTTATAAGGTAATTTGCTGTAAGAACGACTTCCCCAAACACGGTATGTGGTAAACCAAAACTTAATAACAACGCATTCATCATTTCTTTTAATGTGCGATTCTTTTTTTCCGCAATGCCATTTTTCTTAAGAGAATAAGGTGCGGTTCTTTTGTGTTTGATGCCATGTTGAGCACAAAACTCGGCAAATGATGATTTATATCCATCTCCACGATCACTTACCTTAATTTTCTTGCTAAGTTAGTTTTCAAATTCACTCCTGTAGTGGACAAAATTTTCAATTGCTTCATCTTTACTTTTAAAAAAAGATACACATAATAAAATTTTGTGATATCATCAACAAAAGTGATGAAGTATTTATTTCTAACAAATTGTTTGCACTCATTTTAAATTTAATGTATTACTGCGAATTAAATCAAGTAGTTCATTATTTCTTTCAATTGTTCGAAAAGATGATGTTGTTAGTTTTGCATCAACACAAGTTTCGCATTTATGTTGTTTATCAATTGGGAATGCATAATGATTTTCATGTTAATTAGTCTATGAATTTCCCATGCTACAAACAAGAAGACTCAAGCAAGTAAGCAAAATTGTTTTTATTAATCACATGCTTAATAACCATTACATTGAGTTTGAATATACCATTACTAGCATACCTTTGTTAACAAACATTTAACTTTTAAACAAAACAATCTTATATGACTCAAAGGCAATGCGGAAACCATGCTTATTAAGAAGCGACCCAGACGTCAAATTCTTACATATGTCTAGCACATACAACACATTGTTCAGAGTCAGCTCTTATATATATATGTCATCTTTAGAACAACTTTTCTTTGACCCTTGATTTCAGAAGTAGAATAATTTTCCGCTAATAGATTTTCCTCATTCTCAAATTCCTCAAGATTTGCAAACATCTTCTTGTTAGAGCAAACGTAGAGAGTGACACTAGTGTCGATCCGCCGCTCCCTTGGGCTTGAACCCACCAGATTAACTTTAGAGATTACAGTGGAACCGGTTTCAATCAACCACTCCTGAGATATGTTATCAACCACATTCACCTCTATGTTTTTATTCGACTTTTTACACTTAGGGGCCTTGTGACATGTGCCATCGCAGTTATAGCATTTTTCAGAGAACTTATTCTTTGAAATGCTTCCTTTGGATCAAATGTTCGTATTTTTGTTAGATGGAGAAAAGTTTCTCTTTTTTGAGCTTTGGCCATGCTCGAGAATATTTGCCTTGACAACAACTGGAGAAAACAATCGTCTTTCAGAACTTTTGTTTTCTTTCTCAATGCGAAGTCGAACAATGAGTTCTTCAACATTCATCTCCTTATGCTTGTGTTTTAAACAGTTTTTGAAATCCTTCCAAGTTGGTGGTAGCTTCTCAATAATAGTAGCCACTTGGAAAGATTCGCTCAAAATCACCCCCTCAACGTGAATCTTGTGAAAAATCACTTGCATTTCTTGAACTAACCATCTTAGAATCCACCATTTTAAAATCCAGAAAACGGCCTACAAGAAACTTCTTTACTCCGACATCCTCAGTTTTGTACTTTATGTCAAGGGATTCCCATATCTCTTTAGCTTTTTTCCTTTCACAAAACAAATTTTAGAGCGAATCGGCCAATCCATTCAATACATGATTTTGGCATAGGAAATCAGAATGATTCCATGCCTCTAGAGCACTGACAGATTCAACATCTCTCATACCCTATTTGAGTTTAGGAGCATCCTCATATAGGAATCTGGCCCGGTTCAGTGTCGTCAAGTAAAATAGCATTTTCTACTACCACATTTTGAAAATCCACACCAGTGAACTTCTCTGATTATTCTCCGTGACTGGCTAGAACATCAATTGCAACAACACATGGGGCAAAAAAAAAAAACGACTTGAGGCGTAACAAGAATAGTGACATGAAGGACAACATGATAAGTTTCCCTTTGCACGTTCGATTCAGAAGCTATATTTGAAAGAAATAATGTAATGAGTACATTAGATTTGTTTTAAAATTATAAGAAAATTTGCTAAAAGTGAAAATACAAACACCATAGGAATGACAACAGTCTCATGTTTGTAGAGATTAAGCACGAAACAAAAAAGCATACTATTGGAAGTATAATATTTTGTATGTAAAAACAACAAGAATAAGTAAACCAAATCAAGACCTGTAACAAGTACAATTTCCTTAAACAGATTCGTCTCATCTGGTATGTGCTTCCAAGATCAAAATGGATGACTATTTTTCAAGATAAAATGGGCAGACCTGTAGCGACAGTTACACAAATCACTACGTAGGTGAACTAAATTAGTTACTGAATTTTATCAGCAGAGCATACACAAGCACAACGAGAGCAAGAGGAAGAAAGCAAGAATGAGGGATGAGTTGATTTGTCTGGTGTGTTTGAGATCTTGGGTTTGTATGGCTCCCCCTTCAAGGCTAATGCAGTCCATAAAATCTTAGAGGGCCAAGCAAATAGGCATGTTGAGCTTTTCCAAAGCTCTTCGTGAAAATGTTGCCAAGTTGTTGATGTGGAAGAATATATTGAGTGCAGACGAGGTCTTCTTTGATCTTATCACAGGCTAAATGACAATCAATCTTGATATTTTTTTATGCTCATGGTACATTGGATTGGCACCAATGTGGATGACAACCATATTTTCACAAAATAACGTTATAGGACCACGAATGTGAACTCCCATGTCATGCAAAAGACCAACCGTCCAAACGATTTCACAACAGGTGGTTGCCATGGCACAATATTCTACTTCTGCAGATGATCGTGAGATAATGTTATGTTTCTTGGACTTCCAAGAGATGACTGAACTCCTAAATTTAATACAGTAACTGGTGATAGAGCAGTGGGTCATGGGGTATGCAGCCAATCCAAATCACAGTATGTTGTAAGAGACATAGAAGCAGAAAGCTTTTAATAGAATGCCTTGGCCCGGTTCTTTTTAATATACTTAACAACTCAAATAGATGCATCTAGGTGAGACGTCTTTGGATCATGCAAAAATTGGATTAGAGATTGGACCGAATAGTAGATGTCAAGTCGAGTTATATATAGTCATATATATCAATCGACCAACCAAGCGTTGGTATTCATTTAGGTCAACCAGTAAAGAATCTCATAATCATTTCTATGACTTTGGTGCATAATAGAATCAAGCTCCAAGCTAGTGAACTTCATGTTTTGCTCCATAGGTGTATTAAATGGTCTTGTACATGTCATACATGTATCAACAACAAGTACTAAAGCATATTTACCTTGGTTAAAGTAAATACCCTATGTGGAACGGGATACTTCGATGCTTAGGAAGTATTTGAGAGGAACGATGTCTTTAAGTTGCAATTTGGGATGAAAGAACACTTTTAAATTCTGGATAGCTACTGCACTGCTCCCCTTGGTAACAATGTTATCGACATACACCACAAGTAGAGTAATTGAAGTATCATCATGTTTAAGGAACGATGAATGATCATGTCGAGATTGACAGTAACTACCTTCAATCATGACATTCGAGAATTTCGTATTCCATTGACGAGAAGCTTGTTTTAAACCATATGATGACTTTCTCAACTTGCAAACGTTGTTCTCCCCCTGAACTTTGTATCCCTGTAGAAGATTCATGTAAATATTCTCATCCAAATTCCCTTGGAGGAATGCATTGGTCACATCTGTTAGGAAAAGAGGTCAATTATGAATCACAACCACATTGAGAGACATCGAATTGTCACAATATTTGCGGTGGGAGAAAATGTATGTGTCATGGAAGTCAATACCAAGATGTTGTGTGTATCCTTTCACCACTAGACGTCCCTTAAATCCTTCTACAGTGCAATCATAATTGAGTTTAACTTTCTAACCTACTTGCATCATATGGGTTTCACTTGCGGTGGAAGATCCCCAATATCCCATGTGTTATTTATCTCTATGCAGCAAGCTATCTAACATCAGAAAATGCCTCATGATAGAAGTGAGGATCTTTAACGAAGGACATGACTGCTAAAAAGGTTTGGTGTGTCTTGGATAAGTTATCATATGTAACGTATTTAGCCATGGGATAAACACAAGTGTTAGGGTTCTATTTGTGGGTGAAAGAGCAAGGATAATCATGTATCCAAATAGAAGGGAAAATGGTTCTAGTGGACCTGCATGATGGGATATTTAAAGGTGCATGACTAGGGGGTGATGGATCATTTAAAGGTAAAGCAACTGCTGCTCATCTGGCAAGTGAGGGATCCTTTGTAGTAGATGGTGGTTTGAAAATGGGAAGGGTTTGATCAATGGCAGCAAATGGAAAGATGAGTTCATGAAATAACATATCTCTGGAGACTAGTATTTTTTTTATTGAAGATTGATGAGTTTGTACTCTTTTTGTATACTGAAGCATAACATAAACATCCAAACAATCTTGAGTTAGTCAAAGAAGGATGATTGTGAAATAAAAGCTCAAAAAGAGATTTCCTATTCAAAAGTGGTTTTGGGGCTCTATTGATTAGATAGACAATTGTTAGGATACAATTCCCCCAATATTTGAGTGGCATAGACGATTGAAATCGAAGTGCTCATGCTACATCAAAGATATGTCTATGCTTTCTTTCAACTATGTCATTTTATTGTGATACATAAGGGCATGAACTATAATGTATCACTCCCAAAGATGAAAAAAATTGACACTCGCGTTTGAAGAATTCAATTGCATTATGTGTTTTGTGCTTAGATTTTCTTTGAAAATTGGTTGTCCACTGTAGCAAAGAACAAACTAATTAACTTAAGCACGCACATCTCATATTGTATAAGATAAATCCATGTTTTTTGTGTGAAGTCATCAACAATGGTAAGAAAGTACATTTCACGATTTTAGGTAAGGGTATGAAATGGTCCTCAAATGTCCATATGAATACGTTGAAATGCATGATTTGGAGTAGACTAGCTTGTGGTAACATTAATCTACTTTGCTTAGAAGTAGGGCACACGGAGCAATGAGATAGTGAATCATTTTTTTGTATAAAAAGTTACAATTGCATTTTTGATATAGACATATGTCCTAACCTCTCATGCCAAGTATCAACATTGACAGACTTACAAGGTATATTAGTAGAACAAGAATGTAATATGTCACATTTAGACTGAAAGGACAGAAAGGTAAATCTATCTCTGGAAGTTGACTTTGGAATTGCCTCTGAGGTGAAGCGATAGAGTTCATGCCTTTCCTTTCCAATCACCATTACTCTCCGGGTCCCGAGGCTTGAAATATGCAAAAGTGTGGGTAAAAGGTGACAAAACAACCATGAGTTTTTGTGAACTTGGACACTGAGAGAAGATTGATTTGAAAGTGGAGAATATATAAGACAGGTTTAAGCTCAATGGATTCTGTCAATAAGACCGATCCAGTTTTATTAACACTAGCTTTATTATCATTTGACAATTTAACTGTGCCAGTGAATTTTACCATTGATTTAGAACTTTGCAATAGAGAGAGATCGCAAATCATATGCTTGTTATTTCGTGTGATAATTTCTTTTGAACAAGCAGCATTGATTTTTTCTTCTGATTTATGTGCACATACATGTAATTATTTTATTTTTATTATTATTGAAATACTTTTATTTTGTAATGTTATGTTCTACTAAATTTTTCAATATTTTCAGGTTATAATATTGTTTATTGATTTTGTCATCAATTTTATACCCACGGGTAAATGTAATTTTACTAATTATTATTTTTAATGTTATTATTTGTTTTGATAATATTAAAATTATATTTCTTATTTATTTTATTATAACGTATGTATTTTTCGACATTTGTGAATATTATAATTATTTTTTAATATTATCATTATTACATTAGGATCATCATCTATATTTAATGTATATAAAACTTATTGTTATTGTTGTAATATCACAATTTTGGTTATTATTCTTAATAATAAATATATTATTTATCATTGTTTTCCAGAAATACTCACATTAACGGCCAGTCAGAAGGTTGGAGATTGAATTTTCTTTCCGCACAATACTTTATCTGTTACATTTTCTTGCGATTTCGACGGAATATGAACGTGCACAATCCAAATTTCAATCCTTCGGATGTATGATTCACCTAGAACACATCACGATCCACAGATTATCGGGAAGAATTCGTACATCTATGCGGAGATATTTACGATGATGTCGCCTAGGGTTTTCTTCGAAGATATTTTGTGGAGGAAAGTGGTCGAAGGAAATGTGAGGATAGGAGACAAAAGTTGGTCTGAATTTAATAATTAAAAAAATATGTGAAAGGATAGTTTTGGTAGTAGAAAGTTAATTGATTAGTTAATCAGACACTTCAAAATGAGACCAAACACAACACCGGTTTGAGCACAACATACATATCTGTAAATAATCATATTTCTTATCATTTATATGCTAATCATTCAGTAATCCTATTATTTGAACCAAACACAACGTTATTATTTAAGCTATTGTATATCATTTGAAAATTTTAACCCAATAATAAAATTGTTACTATTAAAACTTTTCAAAAAATTTATTAAAATAATATAAATCCAGGAAAGACTGCGCAAATCCGCAGCAGTTTTGCCTTAGTTGTTGTAATTTTACAATCATTACCACATCGTCATATTTTTATAATTTTTTAAAAAAACCCCAGATCGAATATTGGTTTTGTTTAACTACATTTTAACCGCATATCTTATTTACTTTTCTAACAATAACTTTGAGTAAAAAATTAGACCTCATTAAAGATACTTCATTTTTTGAAAAAAATATATGACAGTAAATACAATTTGTAAACACAAAAAATCTGGTATGACTAATCTCGTGAGTCAATTTTGTGAGACAAATATTCTATTTGGATCACCACAAAAATTCAAAAATATTATTTTTATTGTAAATATAAACATTGAAGATCTTACATATCTTTGTAAAAGAATTTAGATAATCATAATAAAATAACGGTCTTCTCGCTGTTTTTTGTCAATCATTTCATCCTTTATCGAAACAAAATTTTCATTATCAACACCACCATAGATAGATATCATTTTCCTACAATAGTCGTCACTTCGAAGATTCTGTTTCTGATTTTAAATTTTGGTCACATAATATTTCACAGGACACATCAATGTGCTCTCACTGGTTCTGAGGACAAAACCATTTCTTTATGTTAATTTGTCAAGGCAGCAAAATTTTGTTTATTTTTCATATATTTCTTGCTAACCATTCTTCTTCTATATTTATATTTTCATTTCATTTAGTCGAATATATTAGGATTACCAACATGTAAACACAAAGATTAAACTGATTATTTTTATCAAACTTTACAATGTATAGTACAAGAGGAGTTCCGATTCATACTGGCCTTCGATTATGGTCAAGATGATATCGTTCGAAGAATATTTGATTGAAGTCTTACAGTTTCTTGATTCAATGTAAACTATGCAATCTTATTACTTAGCATAGATAGGACTCCTTGGACACAAAATAGACCTACATTTACTTATCAACACGCAATAAGCTAGGACAGAGAGGATTTGGTCCACTATATACAAAGTATATAAACTTTGAAGTTTTTATACTGTGTTGATCAAGTAATTAACAGGAGATGTTAGCAAATGGACAAGAAGTAGCTGTTAAAAGGCTTGCGAGATCCTCCGATCTAGGGGTGTAGGAGTTGATGAACGAGGTAGCGGTGATCACTAAGCTTTCAGCACCGGAATCTCGTAAGGCTGCTTGGTTGCTGTGTGGAGTGTGAAGAAAATATGCTTGTTTATGAATACATGCCAAATGGAAGCTTGGATGCACATCTCTTCGGTAAGTAGTTATTGGTCAAACAAATGTGCATGTCAAATTAGAAAAAGAGGCATGTAGGCCAACAGCCTGGAGAATTGGGAGCTCTAACTACAAATACATTCTGTGTCAAACAATTAATCATGCATGGCCTATATAAATATAACAGTAAGTAGTGCTGCTACAGTCGCTTGTATATTATGCTGACATTATTCGAAGAATTTCTCCGAGTTTAGTCTGCGGTGCGAAAACGATGACTAGTAAACCAAACCATGTTTTGCTAATGGAAGGATGCACGGGTTTGCTGCCCACAAAGTCCAAAAATAATAAAGCACCCAAAATTCTCCAAATCTTCTGTCACAAATTATAGAGTCATATCTCATGCACAGCAGCACTTTTGTATTTGCTCCTAGAATCTTGAATGGATACTCATTGACCCTTAACAGCGTAATCCCAAAAAATGAGGCTTTCCTATTACGGATATGAAATTAGATCAGAGAAAATTCGAATTCCTCAACTTTGATCACCAATCAGAAATTCACCAAAAACGTAGGAAATTTAAGTTCTTTTTCCATATTTGATAGAGTTTCTTGAAACTTATGTGAACATTGATCTAGAAAGGGCTTGATCACCTCTGATTTTGTGGGCACGACGAACCTGATCAGATTCAGATAAATACACACAGTATACTGTATTTATACGGTGGGAAGATACGGAATTGAACAGTCGGCAAGTGGCAGTGTCACCATTATAACGATTCCACCTGTGATTAGTGTGGAATACAGAGTTAATAAAAACTCTCTTTTTTGCACAGAACCTTCCTTTTCTTCTCACGGGTACTCTTCTGAAACCCTAGAAATTTACTGAATTGCTACCGGTGTTCTTTGTTGGAGAATTTCTGGAAAAGTGAGGTGTCAATAGTGAATCTCAATGCGGGGCAAAGATCCGCCCCGGGAGGAGCTTCGGTGCAAGCGGACCGACGGGCGACAATGGCGGTGCAAACGGCAAGCGATGGTTGGAAAAACGCTGTGCGATATCCATTATCTTCAAGGAAAGCACCGCCAGAATAGAGAGAAAGTCCCTGAATCGCTTAAACTGGAGAGAAAAGTAACGAAGAAGAGGGCAAAAAATGGGGATACTGTTCGGGTTCGGAAATTGAAGCAAGTGTCATTGGCAGCGGAGAGGAGGAAGCGGCAAGCTGTTTCGGAAGCTTTGGATGATGTATTGAAGAAAATGAAACTGAGAAGCGGAGACTTGCAATTGGAATTGATTAGAGAGTTCTTAAAGAGGCAGGTGGCGAAGAAGAATGAGAAGGAAAAAGAGTTGAAGGACAATGTGCTTGCTGATGAAACGAGAAAATTACCATATGGAGTTATGGCTATTTCGCCATCCCCTGTCAGTTTGGAAAAATTTGGGGAGTGCAATGGTGGTTTGGATGTGAAACTTGGCGTGAATTTGCATGAAAATCCGGTTTTACAGAGGCATTTTCGGTCAAAAAATATTGAACCACTCCCCATTGGTACATTGCAGGTTAGCATAACCTACGTAACTAAGGCAGGTGTAATATATCTGATTTTAGCTCCAGAATGGATCTTTGTCGAATTGTGAATGAATTCATAGAATTTTTCCTGGTAATAATTTTTATTTTGGATTGGACTAGATTGTGCCATTTGCGGGGAATATGAAGAGAAGGAAAACAAGAAAATGTCATTGGTGTAAGCAAAGTAAAGGGCGGCTCTTGATCAAGTGCTTAGCTTGCAGGAAACAATTCTTTTGTGTGTTTTGCTTAAAACAGAGGTTGGTAGTTCTTATTTGACTTCAAAACGTGCATCTGGAATTTAGAATGCATATGCCTATGTTTCAGGCCTGGTTTATGTCCACTAAGAAGTTGTATTGTATTGTTTGATTTTAAAAATTGCTATTGATATTTGTTTAAACTGAGGTATTGAGTTTACTTAACCAAGCGTGTGCCTATTTCAGAATTTGAGCAACCAAATTCCTTTTGCTGAGAGTCAAATTTATGTTTTCTAAGAAAATTTGATTAAGCTTCTCACCATGTTTGGAAATCTTGTTAGTTGCCAACATGCAAGTAATGTCAACTATTATGTTTTATGCACTGTCTTAGAATCTGCGATAAACGTAGGAGAGAATAGAGGAACATAATTAATTATCATTATTAGAAGCGGTGATTCTGCCTTGCCTAGTGGAGCAAACATGATTTTCACTGGTAAACTATCACTAGTTACATTTGAATCTTATGTAGGCATATCCAGAAGCAAGCTGCAGAAATGAAATGTCCTGCATGTTGTGGAACTTGTAGCTGCAACATTTGTGAGAAACAACAAAATAAAGCAGTCGGTCATAAGGTTTGGCTGGTGAAAATATGCACTTCGTATGTTGTTTTTGTGGAAAGCACCATATTGATTCGACTGTTTTCTACCCACATTTCGTCCAGGAATGCTATAGTGGAAAAAGAAAGGTCAATAAGATCAAATTGCTACACTATCTAATCTACATGCTTCTTCCTGTGCTGAAGCAAATAAATCATGACCACAGTATCGAGCTTGAATCCGAAGCTATGGTAACAGGTATAGGTAATTTTCGATGACGTAATCGGTGACTTAGTTTCCTTTATTGATGTTAAATTATGCATCCCAACTTTTTTTTACAATAGGGAATCCCCAGTCTGAAATCCAGATTTCCCAGGCCAACTTAAGTTTCCATAAGCTACTTTGCTGGTAAGTTGCACTTTATTGCAATATGATTGGATGATAAACACAACCAGTTGTTTTTCTTGTGTTGATGTCTTGTGTGGTGATTCAAATTTTGAGCAGCGACAGATGTAAAAGTGCTATCACGGACTACCATAGGACGTGCATGAACTGTTCGTACAACCTTTGTCTGAGTTGTTGCCGGGAGATTTCTCGACATAGTTCATATGGAAGTTGTATGCGCAAAAGTTTGAAGAAAAGGAAAATTATTGCTTCTGTTGATGATCTGATCTTTAAGCGGCATATTTCTAGACAAAATTCTGGTGAAATTCCCCGTCTCTTCCCGACGCCCTTGTTAATTTGGGAACCTAGTTCTGATGGAAGTATTCCTTGCCCACCTATAGATATAGGAGGCTGTGGTAGCAGCAACCTTGATTTAAAATGTGTATATCCCTGCACCTGGAATAGAGATCTCGAAGTTAGAGCTGAAGAAATGTTACGCCTTTATCACCTTCCAGAAACTGCAGATTTTTCTCTGTGTTGCTCGCGATGCCAGGACATTAGTCATAAAGATGGTGATGCTAAGGTCCAGAAAGGTTCATATAGGAAATTAGGTTATCAGGACAACTATCTGTATTGTCCTTCTATTCACGATATGCGTGACGAATCCCCCGAGCATTTCCAGAGCCATTGGACTAAGGGTCAACCTGTTGTAGTTCGAAATGTGCTTCGGAGAACCTCAAGTTTGTGTTGGGATCCAGTTATTATGTTTAGCTCTTACATGGAGAATAAGATTTCTGAACATTGTATTGAAAACGACATGAAAGTGACAAACTGCATAGATTGGTGTGAGGTCAGTTAATACTCATCTCTCTTGTTACCTTTATTATTTGACAGTTTTCTTTCGCTCATTAATCATTTTTCATGTGAAACACTGTCAACCGAGTATGATTTTTGCATTGCTATGTCAGGCTTTCACCTTCATTTTTTTGATGTACAAATTTCTGTTACCATACTCTTATCAGTGGAATTTCTGTAATCACCCTTTTCGTCTTACCCACTCCCATGTTTTGCCTTGTGAAATGTAGATAATTCTGTCTGTGTCTTTGTCTAAAGACAAGTATTGTTTTTTACAGGTAGAAATCGACAGGAAGCGGATTTTCATGGGATCATTGGAGAAGGGAACACATGCAAGCATGCAGCTAAAAACTCTGAAGTTCAAAGCTTCACTTTCCTCTCATTTATTTCAAAAGCACTTTCCGATCCACTATAATGAGATCTTAAGTGCCTTACCACTTCCAGAATATATCAATCCAGTGTGTGGCCTTCTGAATTTGGGAGTGAAGTTGCCAGAGCAATTTCGGAGGCCGGAGTTAGGTCCAGGTATCCATTTTTCATATGGAGGCCCAGATGGACAAATGCAGGCTGATGTTTTGTCAAAGTTGTACTATGAATCACATGATATGGTAGGACCCCGCTTTTTGTCAAATATGATTTTTCTGTCCAAATGTATTTAATTAATGGTTACTATTTAATGTTGGTGATGAAATATAACCTATATTAGCTTTTCATTCTCAGGTTAACATTCTCGCTTGTGTTACTGGTACTCCAGTTTCACCAGAACAAATTAATAAGATCGAAAATTCAATGAAAAAGTGTAAGGCTCTAGATCACAATCGTGGGCCAACGTTAAGCAATTCTAGTGATCAGAAAGGTAAATCACCTTTGCAGAGTGAAGGCACAGCTGAGTCAGGATTGCAAGATATCAGGGAAAACATCCACCTGGAAAATGAAATTGCAAAAGTTCCTTTTAGGTCTATTGAAATCCTTGAGGATCAAACACTTGATACTGAAAATGGAAATATATCCGACGATAGTGAATCTGATATTGAGGCCTCATTATATTGTTGTGGAACCATCGAGAAATCTGAAGATACTGATGAGTATTTTCTAGGGGCAGATGTAGAAAGCTCATGCTCCACTGAAGATAAGCAAGGGAGGAATTCTTGTGGTTCCCAGTGGGACATTTTTCGTCGACAAGATGTGCCAAAACTTCTTGAGTACCTCAGGCGACATTCTAAAGAGCTGAACAGCGGGTCATGCTATCCAAATCATGTATGTTTACTAAAAATGAAGTGTTTGTGCTACAAAACTGCAGTGTAGGAGTAAATATTGATTTTTGTACATGTGTAACAGGCACATCCAATTCTAGATCAGAACATTTTCCTCGATGCATTTCACAAATTGAAGCTTAAAGAAGAGTTTGGTAAGTTTCATAGGTTCCTATTTTCTAAGCAATTGCTTACACGTGCTCAATAAGGAGCTTGTTTTCAATGCTTGCAGATATTCAACCATGGACCTTTGATCAATATCCTGGAGAAGCTGTCTTCATTCCTGCAGGCTGTCCTTATCAAATCAGAAAACTTAAGGTGGTATTCTAAACCAAGCATTTTACACTACCTTAATTGGCATTTAACTGTCAGGACCCCATCAAATAGCGTTTTTAATGCGAAGGATCTTGTAAATGTCTTTAAGAATGATTGACAAAGTAATGTTCTTTGAAATTCTAAAATCTCCACTGAAAGTTATTTTGCATCTCTACATCAATGTGCATGATACTATGTCCAGTCATTGGGCCAAAGTCCATGTTGTAGTCTGTTGGACTATATGAAAACCATTATTATTTCCGAATTTGAAACATAAGGTAGTAGTGGGGTAATTCCATCTCAGAAAGCGTGTTGATTTCAGTATATCCTCATTGGATATGTTTTCGAAATCCAAATGGTGTGTCAGTCATATGAATTCTAGCTGTTAAAAAAACCGAGCTCATGCACCTAGGCCTGGCGCACAAGCCTAGGCACAGCCTTTTTGTGAAGAGTGTGCCTTGTCACCCTTTATAAGATTGAGTATTTTAGTGAAGAACATATGTTTATGTGTAGGTTCCATAGGACCTCTGAACATTTCAATATGAAATGAACCAGGCAGACTGATAGTTTGCCTATTGCTGGTTCCAGTCTGTTAACGTGCTAATATAGGTAGATAAAATTGCTAGTTCTATTCATTTTTTCCTTTCTCTCTCTTCAAATTTACTTTGAAACTGTATTCTGGGTTTAACATATGCAACTTAATTGTTGATAGCTCTCACTTTTACAGTCATGTGTCAATGTTGTTTTTGATTTCGTCTCTCCTGAAAATGCTACTCAATGTATTAAACTGGCCGAAGAAATTCGCTTTCTTCCTATGCAACACAAAGCCAAAAGAAAGTTGTTGGAGGTAGGTTGTAAGGCTTTCTTCCTGTGCCCTCTGCAGCTTTCTTATTTTGTTCATCTTCAACGAGCTTATCAACTTTACAAATGGCTTTTACAGGTGGGGAGGATGGCTCTCCATGGAATTAGTGAAGCAGTTGAAGAAATCGGCAACCTGAAGCAAGTGCTCCTGTAGTACTTTCTCTTATTTAACCCTCGTCAAAATCGGCAACCTGAAGCAAGTGCTCCTGTAGTACTTTCTCTTATTTAACCCTCGTCTGGATTAATAGAAAGGTTCTTAACGCAGGTGAGGAAGAGTCCCCCACTCTCTGTAAGTTACTAATGTGCATACAGAAGTGTCTGGTCTTTATTACTAGTTGAACTTTGTTTTGTCCTCCTCTTCTCTATCTCATGATTGCAAATGCTATTATTTGCAGTGGTGTGTACATAAATTCTCCCGTAGCATTTGTGCATAAAAAATATCTTACCAACCTACCTGTTGGAAAATAGAAGCAGAAAAAGAGTACAAACGAATATGGAGGAAATCCACACTCATTGAATCACAAACTTGGCTATTATATAGCCTTACAAAGCAAATAGAAATAACTGAACAAACGTGAAAATAGTCAGCATATAAACAAACCTACAACGTGCTGAAAAGACTAAGTCAACAAATAACAAAATCCAAAAGAAAAGAAAATAGTGGTAACTAACCACTAAACTAGTAAAATAAACATAAATACCAACATTTCCTTCCTTAAACTGAACACTACAAGCTTCAGTTTACATCAGTTTCAGAGCAGACTCCCAATTGTCCTCGCAGTTTGACAAAGGTAAACTTGAGCAGCTTAGTCATCATGTCAGCTAGTTGTTCTTGTGTATCACAATATACTAATTCCACAATACCATCCTTTGTAAGATCTCGAAGAAAATGAAAACGCACATCTATGTGCTTACTTCGACCATGCATTACTGGATTCTTCGAAAATTTGATTGCAGAGCTACTGTCACATTGACTAATACATGACCTGCTTTGAATTTGATCTAGCTTTCCCAACATCCTTTTTAACCATACTGCCTGACATGCACATGAAGTTGCTGCAATGAATTATGCCTCTGTGGTAGATAAACTCACTATTTTTTGTTTCTTTGATGACCAAGAAATTGCCCTTGAACTTAATAAAAAAACATAACCTGAGGTGCTCTTTCTATCTTCCAAGTCTCCAGCATAATCACCGTCAGTGTAAGCAAAAAGTTCATGTTCTCCTCCCTTACTGTAGAAAATCCCAAAACCTTGTTCCTTTTAGATACCGTAGCACTCTTTTTGCTGCCTATAAATGTAACTCAGTAGGATTATCCATATGTCTGCTAATTATACTCACTATAAACATTAGATCTGGTCGAGTAGCTGTGAGTTACATGAGACTCCCTACTAGCTGTTTGTAGTAAGTCTTGTCTACTTTAGCTCCCCCTTCATCTTTCACAAGCTTACAACCAGGAACAATAGGATTAAGAACAAAATTACTTTTATCCATTCCAAATCTGTTGAGTACCTCTAAAGCATACTTTTTCTGACATAAAAAAATACCATTAGATTTTTGCAAGACTTCAAGTCCAAGAAAATACTTCATCTTTCCAAGATCAGTCATATCAAACTCATGCTTCATGGAATGTTTAAACTCGGCAAACATTATTTCATCATTTCCTGTAAAGATTAGATCATCAACATATAAACTGACAATCAAAACTTTACCTTTTTTGTTAGTTTTGATGAGCAAAGTATGCTCATAGTCACATTTTTCAAAGACTTTCTTCATGAAATATGCTTCTATACGACTGTACCAAGCACGGGGTGCTTGCTTGAGCCCATAGAGGGCTTTCTTTAACTTATAAACTTTTTACCCATTTCCTTTTTGCACATAACCACAAGGTTGTTCGACAAAGACTTCTTCATTCAATTCGCCATGTAAGAATGCAGATTTCACGTCTAACTGATGAATGGACCACCTTCTTTGAGCTGCAAGTGTGCGACTACCAACCGAATTGTTTCCATACGTGCCACAGGTGCAAAAACCTCAGTATAATCTATCCCATACTGCTGTGTGTAACCCTTTGCCACAAGCCGAGCTTTGTGCTTTTTCTACTTCTTCATTTTCATTAAACTTAGTCTTGTAAACCCACTTTACTTCAATTGTTTTTCCTCCTTTGGTAATTCTGTCAATTCCCATGTACCATTTTTCTTTATTGCTTCCATTTAAGCATCCATAGCTGTTCTCCATCTCTCACTTTTAACATTCGTCAAAATAAATGGGATCGGCAGCTGCAAACATAGCAAGTTGAACTTCATGCTCCTCCTCAGAAAGTCCTTCACCTGTCTCATAATTTCTCATCCAAACAGGTGGTCTTCTATTTCTGGCTACTGCATTTGAAGTGGACAGGTTGTCTCTGTTTTGTATCAAAAAATCAGATTCAGTGGCTGCAACATCACTTTCTTCTTCATGCTCAATTGTATCATTATCACTTTCTTCTTCATGCTCAATTGCTTCTTCCCCATCATCACCCCATTCTAGATCACAAACGATAGATTCTTCATATTTCTTATCCCAATCCCAATTCTTGCCTTCTTCAAACCAACATCCCTACTGATTATGATCTTTTGTGAAATGGGGTCATAGGGTCTGTAAGCCTTTGATTCTTCACTAACTCCCAACAATATACAACTGAAACTTTTATCATCAAGCTTTATTCTTTTGCTGTCAGGCACATGAACATGTGAAATGCATCCAAAAACTCTAAAATAGTCAACTGAAGCTTTGAGCTTACCCCAAGCTTCTTCTGGAGTTTTGTTTGTACTGCAAAAGTTGGACTTCGATTTAAAATATGCATTGTCCAATTTACAGCTTCAGGCCAGAAGGTTTTTGGAATCTTTTTCGCTGATAGCATACTACGAACCATATTCATAATGGTTCTATTCTTGCGTTCTGCAACTCCATTCTGTTGTGGCGTGTATGCAGCTGTTAACTGTCGTCGTATGCCATGAACATCACAGAAATTTGCAAATTCCTGGAATGTGAACTCGCCTCCTCGATCATTACGCAAACTTCTAATAAACGAGTCTGTTTCCTTCTCAACATGAATCTTAAATCTTTTGAAAACAGCAAGCGGTTCTGATTTTTCAACCAAAAAATAGACCCATGTTTTTCGACTAAAATCATCAATGAAAGTGAGCAAGTACCTTTCCTGTTGTTTGAGATTGGATTAATCGGTCCACAAATGTCTGCATGTACTAACTGTAAAATTTAGCAGCTCGCCAATTGCTTTTCTTTGGAATTGAAGCCCTGTGTTTTTTTCTACCAAACAATCTTTGCATAGTTTAGAGGGAGGCTGAAATTTTGGTAATCCATTCACCATCTTCCTTTGTTGAAGAGTCTTTAAGCCGTTAAAGCTGAAGTGGCCATATCAATAGTGTCAAAACTGCGAAATGTCTTGTGTGATTGTGTAAAACAAGCAGATGAAATAGGTTGGGATAGAGCATGCAATACAAACATCCGATTTGCTGAAATTTTGGTGTCCATAATCAAACCTTACTGTGAATGAAACACCTTACACTGGCCATGTTGAAACAAAATGGTAAGCCCTTTTTCTTATAATTGTCCAATACTCAGCAAATTATTCTTCAACTCAGGAACATAAAAGACTCCAGTGATGATCTTTGTATACTGATTATAGGTAACTGAACTGATATTAGTGAAGATGATAGGCTTTACTGGTAACGTGATGTTTATATGAATTCTTGCAGGTTAAAACCATTTGCTGCTTCTGATGACTCATACTAGTTAGAATATATTTAGCTGGCAATAAAGCTCGGTAGCAATGACATTGTAAAGTGAGATTTCAGTTAGAAGCTTTCTTGCACACATGTTAGGAATCATCTTTGACCCCGGTTAATCATAGATTCAGGTAGATATATTTTTTTTCATTTGTTTAAATGAGTTTCATTCTACAATAATTATCTTTTGTGTCTGAGGAATATGTTGGTTGATATTTGTTATGGGATATAACAGGGACTGTGCCTACCTTTTGTTACGTGGAATTTTGTTTTCCCATGTGAGTAGAAATAAATTGCAAGTGCTGGAATCCTTCTCATTCCCACACACGCGCACACATATAGACACTAGATATTATCAATGCTACATAAAAAAAAAATCCTTGCTTGATTTTTTTTTAATATGATATATTTGTTCTAGAGTTTTTAAAGTGACTTTCTCATCGATTTTAATAATATATTCGTATTAATACATTAAGAAATATTATTGTCTTTTAGTGCAATTCTTATTCTTAAAAAAATAATATTTACTCTTATTCCTTTAGTAATTGTTAACAAAATTGTCCCGTTCGACCGTCTTAGATTAGTTTTTTTTTTTTAATGTTTTATGATAATGATAATGTAATTTCGAAATTGATAGGCATTAGGCCACGTTAATTACCGGCACCCACAGAAACAAAGGCGAGCCCACCATAAACCAGTAATCCGCGGTCTGCCTCTTCCTTACACCGCCGCTTGTTTCAGTCGAAACCCGCACTTGTCCGTGCGTTACATCGTCCTATGTATATATATAAAATGAGGGCTTCCTCCATTTAAATATTCACTCGCATTCCAAAGCTACTGCTTGATATATAGATCATTGCTCAAGTGTGCGATGCAGGTTGTCAAGGAACAGAGCAGCAACTGTAGGCCAACCATTGATTCTTTCAAGAAATGTAACTATAAGCCATCTTCAACGAAGCAGGCCCGGAAGTTCTCCAGCGGTGTCCAGTCCCCGGCATTATTAAAGACTGCAAAAGTTGAGAAATTAAAACAGGCCGAAGACTCGCTTCGCACTGTTATGTACTTGAGCTGTTGGGGTCCCAATTGAAATTCATATGTTCGTTGTTTATGATTGGATATATATATCCATTATCAAGGGCCGTCGAAACAGTTTGATAAAATTACTTTTTCGTTTTCAAAGTTCTTTTCCCTCGATTAATAAGCACTATACGAAATTTAGCCGACATCGACAGATAGGCTTCGCAGTTGCAATAATTCCCATCTTGACAAGAGAAGCAATATCTCAATGATTTCCCATATTGATATAATAAAATCGTATTTGGTAACTTGTAGTGATATATATCTATATATATACACACACGACTTTAAACATGATTACAACAGTAAATTGAAGTTATGTGTAATTATTTTTTGTAAATTGAACTCAAGATTTCTCCATATCGAGAGAAGTTTATGTCACCGCAAGTTCGACTGGTGTGACATGATTCTTTTAAATTTTGTATTTGAAAATTAATAGAGATATAAGAGTTTTAAATATTTTGGTAATTACGTAACATGTGAAGCACTCTCTCTTTTATTTTTTTAGTACAAGGGGGGAGCAGGGATTCGAGGGCCAATGGATGAGACCAACTGAGTTACAAACCCGGGCTGAAGTACTTTCTATGTTATTGTTTTTATTTTGTGTTGTTTTGTATTCATCTTATTATTCATAATAAGAAAATGCTTTGAATTGGAGACATAATAAACAACAAGCCATAGTCCAATGCACATTTACTTGACGATTCCCAAAAGACAGAAAATGCATAGAGAGTAAACTTATCAGGAACCTTATTCATAAAAATCCATGAGATTATTGATTTTTTCATAGGACGAGTTGGTATTAGTATTAAATCGTGAAGCCTTCGTCGAAACAAGTATCTTCTTTATTCACCGCGGTTACAGTCGCATACACAAGCGTGACGCTTGATTACATTGAATATAGATACAATGTATATGTACAGCATAAAGGATGTTACGGAATAATATCATATATATTGAAGGCCTAATTACCAATGATAATTACTCTACGGATTTTTTTCATTCACATTCTCTGTACTTTATACATTTGACACTGACATTTTTTATCAAGTATAAAAATTATAATATGTTAAAGGGTGATGAGAGCCAAATATATATATATATATATATATATATAAGGAGGTAAATGCAAATTACCTATTAGTATACTTTTTGCAATAGCAATGAAAAGAACAAGAGAGAGAACCAAAGTGAAATTGAAGATGATGGAAATATAGCTGCTTGTCTTTTCCATGTTCTCTTGATAATTCTTAATTCTTGGTTACTTGGATTAATTCTTTGTTTAGAAACTTCTATGTATAGCAATAATGTCCATGAAATTCTCAAATAATTGCCAAAATGTATTGTGAACTTAAATTTTGACAGGGTCGACATGAAACAATGAGACCGAGATGGTGAAATGTTCTAGGAAATTGCGCTAAACTGAATTTGCAATGAGGTATTAAATAGTTTTATAGTAAAAATTCGTTATGTCTCATAATAATAATAATAATAATAATAATAATAATAATAATAATAAAAAGAGCAAAATAAAACTAGTAGAATGCTTAATTTAGCTTATTGCGTTCCTGACTGTATGATATTTGGGAACGAGAACGCTTGAAAATTCGATTCATTTTTCTACTAAATTATTTTAGCCGAATGATATAAATCTGCAACGGTAATTATATTAATCTTAGTCGCTAAAAAATAATTTTATTCTATTTGAAATTAAATAAGAATAACAATTTAAAATTTTTAATCAAGTTGGTATATACCAAAATTTTATTTAAAAAATGATTTATTTTTTTGCATGGACACATTATTTTCAAAGATTTGATCTTCTTCTTTAAGTTTATTTAATTTTTAAAAGGCAGTTCTATTTCAAGAGTTCTTGTAGTTATTTTTTGAATTGTTGGTGATAGATTTATGTAGACCTGCTGATAATTATATATATAACCTTGAATGTATAATATATTCAAAATGAATCGTGTTTATACTTAATTCAATCACATGTAAACTGTCTATAAAGTTTATGTATCATTATTATAATTGTTGAGTTTCAGAGTGTTAGAACATTTCAAGTTCGCAATTTTGATTTTGATGTTAACAAAACTTGTTTATTTGTTTCTGATGAGTTTACCTAAGTGCGCAGAAACTGAAACTGACCAGTTATCAAACTTAAACTGAAGCTATCGAGACGCAAACTGAAAGTGTCAACTGATTGATCGAACTGAACTGTATAACTGAAGTATCAAGAGCAGTTCAACACATTGTCCAGTTGATAGGTGGTTCAGCAGAAGATCTTCAGAAGTCCGACTAGTTGATGAAGTGTTCAACTGATGAAGAGCCTAACTGACCAGTTCAACTGAATCAGTGAAATCAGTTCAGCTGACGATTCAACTGATTTCACCTTACCAGTTCAACTGGCCAGTTCAGAACATCAGTTAGGAGCGAACCATTTTGCAGATACGACAAGCTTAATCCAGTTGAGCACAAAGGTATAAAAGCTATTGTCCGATCAAGGTACAATAAGAGACGTTGCAGTAGATCTTAAAGTCAAATGATTCATATATTTATTTGGGGGAACAAATTAAAACTGCAACGAATTCATTCATTAAGTCTCACTATACGTTCAACAAAACTCCTATAAATAGAAGCCGAAACTCAGTGAAGACGATGATGAGAGTTGACGAGTGAAAAGATAAAATACAGAGAGGGCACGCATAATGCTTATCAGCTTTGAAAAAGCAATCAGCCCATAGGAAACACTTCAACGTATTATCAGCTTGGTCTTATAAACATATTTTCCTCAGTGTGTGAGAATACTTTCGAGTAGTTTTCAGATATCAGTTCTCACACACACACACACACACCACCACTCAAATTCCGTCTTGCACAAGACGTAACAACATGTTTATGTAGTCTTTGACATGCAGACGTTAAACAAGTATTGGCTGGAAGGTGAAGCCTTCAGTCTAGGCTAGGAGTTTAGTTAGGCAGTGGAGTAAGTCCTAAGCTAAGTGGGTTATTACAAGTAGTTGTATTAATCAAAGTCTTCTAGTGTATCCTAGCCGATGAGGTAGAAGGGGTAACATAGGAGCAATTGAAGTCTCCGAACATCCATAAACATATCTTGTGTAATGTAACTGTTAACCTCTAGCTTTAAACTGATTTGATCAGTTCGAGTATCTATCAGTTCAGTTCTCACCATAACTGAACTGATATATGCAAGAACTGATCTCCCTTATCTTCAGTTAATCGGTTACACGAGATCAAAAGCTTAATCAGTTTTCTTAACGAATGATTACTTCGAGTATTTTCCGCTTGGTTTAAAACCAAACTCTATTTAATTGATCGATGTACACATTCTTAGAACACGAGACTATTGCAGCTCATTAAGTATATTGTGTTTGAAGCACCCTCAAAAATGCCCTCACACGTTCCATCACAGAGTTTTAGGATATTAATTATAACCGACGATCAAACTATAAATTAATTTGAAAATTAGATGTCATTTCATCTTTCATATAACACATACTCACTTGGTATTCTTAGTAATTAATAATAATAAAACATGATCCAGGTTAAAAAATCGAGTGACAAAGTGTCACGATCAAACTTTAAGCTTCACAAGTTTAAGCGAGTTTAGAATGAGATAAAGCGTGAAAAAATACTTCTAGTTTTTAGTATAATTAAATTAAGTTTATTAATAGATTAAATAACATATAAGCATACGAATTTTAAGAATAAATGTATATATTTTCAAGTTATAAAAAATACAAGTTTGAAAATCACAAATTGTGTGTAGTAAAATTTTTATGTTGGGTCGAGTGTCATCTCTTAGTCCAAAAAATGAATGATACGGAACAAATTTTATTTCCACGTCTTTAAAGTTTTTTTGTTTTAAAAAATTATACTAGTAAATATTTATTTTTTGAAATAAAATTTAAGAGTTAAAATTTATTTAAAATAATAAAACTAACTTAAATTTTATCTAAATTCATATTTTTTCTCAATAACCGAAGCTTTATCCTCGTACTTTGCACTTAAGCAGCTCTTTTCACGTAATTCAAAGTTTTTTTTCGTTATTTTAGTGTTGGTCACGTTCCTTTGTTTCATTAACTCAATTATTACCATATTAAATTTAACTAACGTGAATATATAGTTTGTAAGAAAAATTGTGACCCGTAAAATAAATGTGTTGAAAATGACGACGGTCATTGTCAACAATTGTTGAAAAAATTTGTACACGGCAGCCTTAAATTTTGAACAATGAGATGCGTATACAAATTTGGTTTGAATCTCAAGCTCCCAAAACACTCGGTGATGGTATGAGTGTGCCTATAAATACCGAAGGTGTTGAGGTCCCTAAACACACAATCTCATACAGAAAATACACCATCTAAAGGAGTATTGAAGTGTTTAGAAGGCTTCAATCGAAAAAAAATCATAAAACTTCAACAAATTTTCAATGGCTGGAGGTAACACTCGATTTAAGCTTCCGCATATTATATCATGTTTATATATACGTGAAAACATGATTTTTTCAGAAAATCTCTAACATTTGGTATCAGAGGCATGATACATCTGCCTTAAAAAAAATTTGTTTTCGTATCATAAAATTTTGGGAAAAGAATTTTAAGTTTTACGTAATGAAACTTAAAATTTAAAGATTGGACATACAATATTAAGAAACTTACCTGAGAATTTTGTTATCGGTTCCACCTTTAAAATCTTCCTTGAAGTGATGAAAATAATCAGTTTTCTGATTTTTTGAAAATTTTTGAGGAAAGAAATTTTTAAGATAAAGGCTTCTGAAATTTTCTCGGAGAAGATGAAGGGTTCTGAAAATTTTACGTGATATAATGAGATGTGTTCGTGAAGGCAACTTTCACAAAAATCACGTGAAGCTTCACTATATATTAAATCCAATGAGACCCACAAATTCAATTATTCTTGTTGGTAAGTAACTAAGACTCTCGAAAGCAATCATTCATGTGCATTATTTTATTATTATTTTAATAATAATAAAATAATAATTTTGTTTAAAAAATAAAAATAAAAAATAAAAAAATAATAAAAAAATAAAATAATAATTTTGTTTAAAAAATAAAAATAAAAAATAAAAAAAAAAAATAAACGTGGGGCCCACATAATTTTGATTGCCTTCAATCCTCGGTTGACTTTTATATATTTATTTATTTTATTATTTTTAATAATAATAAATAAATAAATAATTAATGTGTAATTAAGTTATATGTATAATTCAGTATACATATAGCATTTGGTTAAATAATTTGTACACATTAAAATAATTGCAAATATCGACGTAATTTCTAATACATGTTTAGAAATTAATTTTGCATGTTAGATATAATGTCAAATGGTACATCAATTGTTAGACTTAATTTTGTTGTGGAGATGCTAGCACAAAACCAGTAGATGCTGGCTTAAGTATAAAACCAGTAGATATAAATAAGCAGAAAATCAGAAGCACTTGTACCGCGCTAAAACCAGTAGTATCACTTATCAAGTACTGCTTAATCTACTTAACAAGTGACTTCTTAGCTAAAACCAGAACTAGAAAGAATACAAAACTCGAAATTAACACTAGCATAATTTTGTGTATCTCAAGTCTTTAAATATTACCGTTCATCTATTAACGTGATACTAGCATTTATTGCTTCATTAAATGCCATTAAATGTTGTACGGGAACATTTAAGACGGCTTACCATTTTTGGTATGAACTGAGACTGATTGCTTTAATGTATTCTGCAGGGTCCATTTTCAGCAATAAAACTGAACCACTGAAAAGTCAGAGCCGTTTAGATTTTAGAACGTTGGATGAAGCCTATATATGGAGACGAAGGACTTTTTAGGAAAATAAGTGAACGAATCTCAATCAGAAAAATATCATTCGAGCATCGCTAGAACTATCAGCTATCTCAAAAGCTCAACACTGAAAGAGCAGCACACGCTTCATTGCATACATTTGATCACTTGAGATCATATTGTGTTAGCTATTTTCATTATCTCTTCTTAAGCTATTCACTTCAGTTATCTCATTAATAGAAGAATCTGTAACTGGAAAAGAGTTCTTTCTAGAACTTAAGATCATTCAAGTAGTTGAGTTGTAAAACTAAGAGTTTCAGTAGGCGAAGGGTAAGTCCTGTTGAAGTGGGTGTGTACAACTGCTGTACTGTATTCACCAAAGTCTTTTAGTGATACCTTCTGGAAACAAAAGAAGGGGAGACGTAGAAGATTCATCTTCGAACTTCCAGAAACAAACCCTGTGTCATCTACTGTTTTTCTGTTTCATTATTTTTCACCCACTAACCAACAGATCGTTTCCGCACATTATCTTGTGATTTGCTGGTCTTTAAACTTGAACAAAAATCTGCTAGTATCTTTAACAGGATTCTAGCACATCATTCTGGAAAATCGATTAAGTTTGCCAGTTGAGTTTATTCAACCCCCCTTCTAAACTCAACCCGATCCTCAACAAGTGGTATCAGAGCGGGTTATTCTTGTTCTGAAAAATATTTAACAGACATGGCTCATTTCAGCAAAATTCCAATGTTCTCAAAAGAAGACTTTGATGAGTGGAAAATCAGAATGCAAGCTCATCTTGCGGCTCAAGATGATGACATGTGGTATGTCATCACAAATGGTCCATTAAAGATCTTAAAGCCAAATCCAGTTGTTGCTATCACCGAAGGTGCACCTCAGATGCTGGAAAAACCAAGATATGAATGGACAAGTGAGGACAAGAAGAAAGCCAATCTTGACAACGTTGCAAAGGACATTCTGTACAAGACACTCGACAAAAATACCTTCAGCAAAATCAAAATGTGCCCTACTGCCAAGGAAATCTGGGAAAAATTGATTCAGATCTGTGAAGGAATCGAAGAAACTAAGGAAAACAAACTGTCTGTAGCCATGCAGAAGTTTGAGAATATGAAGATGAAGGCTGGAGAAACTATGAATGAATTTGATGAATGCTTCAGCAGTCTTGTCAATAAACTCTCAGCCCTTGGGAAAGATTTTGGCAACGGAGAAATTGCATTAAAGGTAATGAGAGCCCTACCCAGAGAGTGGGACGTCAAAACGATGGCAATGAGAGCTTCCAGGGATCTAAACAAGTTAGAACTGCATGATTTGTTCTCAGATCTGAAGGCATATGAGTTTGAACTTGAAGTTCGAAGTGGAGAAGAACCCTTAGCAATTCCATCAACTAAAGCTCTCGCAGCTACTATTAACTCTACTGCTACAGTTGCCTCAAGTTCATCTTCTGCTACCGCTATAGAGAGCACTTCTGAGAGAAGCGCTGAACAGATAAGCAATGACGCAATGTCATTATTTGTTAAGAAGTTTTCCAGATTCACGAGAAAGAATCACAGAACATTTCAAAGTCCCAACCGCAATTTCAAAAAGGAATCACCATCTGGTGATATGGCATGTTTTAACTGCGGAAAAGTTGGACACTTCATTGCTGATTGTCCAAAACCAAAGAAAGATGACCAGAAGAAGAAGGGTGTCAAACGAAATGATAAAAAGACCAGAAGAGACAGGAAGGCAATGATTGCAGAAGAAAGTAAGTCCAAATGGGCAGACTCAAGTTCCGAATCTTCTGGTTCTGAAAGCCATTCAGGTGACAGTGATGAAGATGAGATCAAATGTCTGATGGCAAACACTGAATCAACCTCGACATCCGGAGAGGTATTTGACTTTGACTCTGATGAATTTACACGCACTGATTTAGTCAAAGCATTACACGACATGGTAGAAGAGTATTCAAGACTTTCTCAATCATTCGAGGAAGTTAAGATTGAAAATCAGAACTTAAGAGATCAAAACAGTAAGTTAACTTGCTTGCAAGTAAACAGCTGTAATGATTTACAAGTTGAGATGAGTAAATTAAAAACTGAGAATGAAAGAGAAAAAGCAGATTACCAGACGATGCTTTCTGAAAACCAGAAGTTATCGCTACTGGTGAATGCTTGGAACAAGTCCTCTATTTCACTCAAAAAGATGCAAGAGTTACAAAAACAATCTAGAGACAGGAGTGGTCTCGGATTTTGTAATGATGAAGGCACTTCTGAAACGAATATTAAGCCAAAACTGGATATGTGCAAAGGGAAAGTACATTCATTTTGTGAAATCCAGTATGGTACAGAAACCAGAAGTACCTACTGCTTCAATTGAAAGGAATGTATATCAGATGAACAAAAGGATGCATTATGGTCTGGGTTATGTTGAACCTAAGGAAAGAGTTTACCAGAGTTCTGGATCCAGTAGAGGATTCAACTCAGGAAGACAACCTCCTATGAAGGTTAAAAACTATCAGTACTACAATTCTAGACCTGTTCAGAAGAGATACAGGCCAAACAACAGAAACAGAAGGGAAGAACAACATTCTAAGATGCATAATGTTAGAAATAACAGACCCTTTGTTGCACACACCTCCATGGATACCCGAAGTACAAAGATTGTACAAATGTGGGTTCCAAAGGGACTAATAAGGCTTGGACCCAAGTAGATTGGGTACCAGATACTAAAATTTATGTTTGCAGGTACAGGTGAAGAAAGCCAAGATCAGTAGCTCAACATGGTATTTGGACAGTGGATGTTTCAGACACATGACTGGACAGAAGAGTCTACTATCAGAAATAGTGAGTTGTACTGGACCAGATATAACCTTTGGGGACAACTCAAAAGGTAAAACCGTGGGTAAAGGTAAGATTATCCATGGTAACATCACTATTAAGGATGTGCTCCTAGTTGAAAATCTTTGTTATAACTTGATCAGTATTAGTCAATTATGTGATAATGGATTTTCAGTAGCATTCCAAAAGCACACTTGCACAGTTAAAAATGCTGATGACTCTACTGTTTTGACCGGAGTTAGAAATGGCAACACCTATAAAATCTCATGGAACATAGATCATATCATTGCTCCTACATGTTTAGTTGCACCTCTAAGTGATAAACACTGGCTGTGGCACAAGAGATTGAATCACCTGAATTTCAAGTCTATCAACAATCTCAGAAAGCTGAACTTAGTCGATGGATTGCCAGACATAAATTTTGTTAAGAATCATGTATGTTCTGCATGTCAACTTGGTAAGCAAGTAAGATCTAGTTTCAAAAATAAAGGCAGCAAACCATCCTCAAGATGTTTAGAATTATTGCATATGGACTTATTTGGTCCAATCCCTATCATAAGCTTAGGGGGAATGAGATACACCCTTGTTGTTGTTGATGATTTCTCTAGATTTACTTGGGTAATCTTTCTTGCTGGAAAAGATCAAACCAGTAGCCTTCTGATCAAACTTCTGAAAAAGGTTCAAAATGAAAAATCAGTTTCTATCATTAGAATCAGAAGTGATCGAGGTACTGAATTTACTAACAAGACTCTTGAGATATATCTAGATGAACAGGGCATTCATCATGAATATTCAGCTGAGAGGAGAAACATAACACTTAAAGAAGCTGCTAGAACAATGCTAGCAGATGCAAACATCTCTCAGCGCTTCTGGGCAGAAGCTATTAATAATGCTTGCTACACACAAAACAGAACAATGATCAACAAGAGGAATAATCAGACTCCTTTCGAAATATGGACAGGGAGTAAACCGAATGTATCTTATTTTCACGTTTTTGGTCGTAGATGCTTTGTGCATAATAATGGTAAAAATCATTTAGCTGCATTCGATTCAAAATCTGACGCAGGATTATTTCTTGGATATTCAGCAGTTAGTAAGGCATTTATAATTTTCAATAATAAAAAACTCAATGTTGAAGAATCTATTCATGTTGTCTTTGATGAAGACAGCAGTGCTCCCGAGATTACTAACATATCTAATCTCAGTAACATGTTAGACAGGGTTCATCTGCAACTAGATAGTGAAGATGATGCAGAACCAAGCATCAAGGATGTTCAAAATCCAGAACCAGACACTCATATTCCAGAACCAGCAGCTGATATTCCAAAACAATCTACTGCTTTATATAAAGATAATCTAAATCCTTTTGTCTGGAGAAAATTCGAGTATCTATCAGTTCAGTTCTCACCATAACTGAACTGATATATGCAAGAACTGATCTCCCTTATCTTCAGTTAATCGGTTACACGAGATCAAAAGCTTAATCAGTTTTCTTAACGAATGATTACTTCGAGTATTTTCCGCTTGGTTTAAAACCAAACTCTATTTAATTCATCGATGTACACATTCTTAGAACACGAGACTATTGCAGCTCATTAAGTATATTGTGTTTGAAGCACCCTCAAAAATGCCCTCACACGTTCCATCACAGAGTTTTAGGATATTAATTATAACCGACGATCAAACTATAAATTAATTTGAAAATTAGATGTCATTTCATCTTTCATATAACACATACTCACTTGGTATTCTTAGTAATTAATAATAATAAAACATGATCCAGGTTAAAAAATCGAGTGACAAAGTGTCACGATCAAACTTTAAGCTTCACAAGTTTAAGCGAGTTTAGAATGAGATAAAGCGTGAAAAAATACTTCTAGTTTTTAGTATAATTAAATTAAGTTTATTAATAGATTAAATAACATATAAGCATACGAATTTTAAGAATAAATGTATATATTTTCAAGTTATAAAAAATACAAGTTTGAAAATCACAAATTGTGTGTAGTAAAATTTTTATGTTGGGTCGAGTGTCATCTCTTAGTCCAAAAAATGAATGATACGGAACAAATTTTATTTCCACGTCTTTAAAGTTTTTTTGTTTTAAAAAATTATACTAGTAAATATTTATTTTTTGAAATAAAATTTAAGAGTTAAAATTTATTTAAAATAATAAAACTAACTTAAATTTTATCTAAATTCATATTTTTTCTCAATAACCGAAGCTTTATCCTCGTACTTTGCACTTAAGCAGCTCTTTTCACGTAATTCAAAGTTTTTTTTCGTTATTTTAGTGTTGGTCACGTTCCTTTGTTTCATTAACTCAATTATTACCATATTAAATTTAACTAACGTGAATATATAGTTTGTAAGAAAAATTGTGACCCGTAAAATAAATGTGTTGAAAATGACGACGGTCATTGTCAACAATTGTTGAAAAAATTTGTACACGGCAGCCTTAAATTTGAACAATGAGATGCGTATACAAATTTGGTTTGAATCTCAAGCTCCCAAAACACTCGGTGATGGTATGAGTGTGCCTATAAATACCGAAGGTGTTGAGGTCCCTAAACACACAATCTCATACAGAAAATACACCATCTAAAGGAGTATTGAAGTGTTTAGAAGGCTTCAATCGAAAAAAAATCATAAAACTTCAACAAATTTTCAATGGCTGGAGGTAACACTCGATTTAAGCTTCCGCATATTATATCATGTTTATATATACGTGAAAACATGATTTTTTCAGAAAATCTCTAACATTTGGTATCAGAGGCATGATACATCTGCCTTAAAAAAAATTTGTTTTCGTATCATAAAATTTTGGGAAAAGAATTTTAAGTTTTACGTAAGAAACTTAAAATTTAAAGATTGGACATACAATATTAAGAAACTTACCTGAGAATTTTGTTATCGGTTCCACCTTTAAAATCTTCCTTGAAGTGATGAAAATAATCAGTTTTCTGATTTTTTGAAAATTTTTGAGGAAAGAAATTTTTAAGATAAAGGCTTCTGAAATTTTCTCGGAGAAGATGAAGGGTTCTGAAAATTTTACGTGATATAATGAGATGTGTTCGTGAAGGCAACTTTCACAAAAATCACGTGAAGCTTCACTATATATTAAATCCAATGAGACCCACAAATTCAATTATTCTTGTTGGTAAGTAACTAAGACTCTCGAAAGCAATCATTCATGTGCATTATTTTATTATTATTTTAATAATAATAAAATAATAATTTTGTTTAAAAAATAAAAATAAAAAATAAAAAAATAATAAAAAAATAAAATAATAATTTTGTTTAAAAAATAAAAATAAAAAATAAAAAATTAAAAAAAAAATAAACGTGGGGCCCACATAATTTTGATTGCCTTCAATCCTCGGTTGACTTTTATATATTTATTTATTTTATTATTTTTAATAATAATAATAAATAAATAAATAATTAATGTGTAATTAAGTTATATGTATAATTCAGTATACATATAGCATTTGGTTAAATAATTTGTACACATTAAAATAATTGCAAATATCGACGTAATTTCTAATACATGTTTAGAAATTAATTTTGCATGTTAGATATAATGTCAAATGGTACATCAATTGTTAGACTTAATTTTGTTGTGGAGATGCTAGCACAAAACCAGTAGATGCTGGCTTAAGTATAAAACCAGTAGATATAAATAAGCAGAAAATCAGAAGCACTTGTACCGCGCTAAAACCAGTAGTATCACTTATCAAGTACTGCTTAATCTACTTAACAAGTGACTTCTTAGCTAAAACCAGAACTAGAAAGAATACAAAACTCGAAATTAACACTAGCATAATTTTGTGTATCTCAAGTCTTTAAATATTACCGTTCATCTATTAACGTGATACTAGCATTTATTGCTTCATTAAATGCCATTAAATGTTGTACGGGAACATTTAAGACGGCTTACCATTTTTGGTATGAACTGAGACTGATTGCTTTAATGTATTCTGCAGGGTCCATTTTCAGCAATAAAACTGAACCACTGAAAAGTCAGAGCCGTTTAGATTTTAGAACGTTGGATGAAGCCTATATATGGAGACGAAGGACTTTTTAGGAAAATAAGTGAACGAATCTCAATCAGAAAAATATCATTCGAGCATCGCTAGAACTATCAGCTATCTCAAAAGCTCAACACTGAAAGAGCAGCACACGCTTCATTGCATACATTTGATCACTTGAGATCATATTGTGTTAGCTATTTTCATTATCTCTTCTTAAGCTATTCACTTCATTATCTCATTAATAGAAGAATCTGTAACTGGAAAAGAGTTCTTTCTAGAACTTAAGATCATTCAAGTAGTTGAGTTGTAAAACTAAGAGTTTCAGTAGGCGAAGGGTAAGTCCTGTTGAAGTGGGTGTGTACAACTGCTGTACTGTATTCACCAAAGTCTTTTAGTGATACCTTCTGGAAACAAAAGAAGGGGAGACGTAGAAGATTCATCTTCGAACTTCCAGAAACAAACCCTGTGTCATCTACTGTTTTTCTGTTTCATTATTTTTCACCCACTAACCAACAGATCGTTTCCGCACATTATCTTGTGATTTGCTGGTCTTTAAACTTGAACAAAAATCTGCTAGTATCTTTAACAGGATTCTAGCACATCATTCTGGAAAATCGATTAAGTTTGCCGTTGAGTTTATTCAACCCCCCTTCTAAACTCAACCCGATCCTCAACAAGTGGTATCAGAGCGGGTTATTCTTGTTCTGAAAAATATTTAACAGACATGGCTCATTTCAGCAAAATTCCAATGTTCTCAAAAGAAGACTTTGATGAGTGGAAAATCAGAATGCAAGCTCATCTTGCGGCTCAAGATGATGACATGTGGTATGTCATCACAAATGGTCCATTAAAGATCTTAAAGCCAAATCCAGTTGTTGCTATCACCGAAGGTGCACCTCAGATGCTGGAAAAACCAAGATATGAATGGACAAGTGAGGACAAGAAGAAAGCCAATCTTGACAACGTTGCAAAGGACATTCTGTACAAGACACTCGACAAAAATACCTTCAGCAAAATCAAAATGTGCCCTACTGCCAAGGAAATCTGGGAAAAATTGATTCAGATCTGTGAAGGAATCGAAGAAACTAAGGAAAACAAACTGTCTGTAGCCATGCAGAAGTTTGAGAATATGAAGATGAAGGCTGGAGAAACTATGAATGAATTTGATGAATGCTTCAGCAGTCTTGTCAATAAACTCTCAGCCCTTGGGAAAGATTTTGGCAACGGAGAAATTGCATTAAAGGTAATGAGAGCCCTACCCAGAGAGTGGGACGTCAAAACGATGGCAATGAGAGCTTCCAGGGATCTAAACAAGTTAGAACTGCATGATTTGTTCTCAGATCTGAAGGCATATGAGTTTGAACTTGAAGTTCGAAGTGGAGAAGAACCCTTAGCAATTCCATCAACTAAAGCTCTCGCAGCTACTATTAACTCTACTGCTACAGTTGCCTCAAGTTCATCTTCTGCTACCGCTATAGAGAGCACTTCTGAGAGAAGCGCTGAACAGATAAGCAATGACGCAATGTCATTATTTGTTAAGAAGTTTTCCAGATTCACGAGAAAGAATCACAGAACATTTCAAAGTCCCAACCGCAATTTCAAAAAGGAATCACCATCTGGTGATATGGCATGTTTTAACTGCGGAAAAGTTGGACACTTCATTGCTGATTGTCCAAAACCAAAGAAAGATGACCAGAAGAAGAAGGGTGTCAAACGAAATGATAAAAAGACCAGAAGAGACAGGAAGGCAATGATTGCAGAAGAAAGTAAGTCCAAATGGGCAGACTCAAGTTCCGAATCTTCTGGTTCTGAAAGCCATTCAGGTGACAGTGATGAAGATGAGATCAAATGTCTGATGGCAAACACTGAATCAACCTCGACATCCGGAGAGGTATTTGACTTTGACTCTGATGAATTTACACGCACTGATTTAGTCAAAGCATTACACGACATGGTAGAAGAGTATTCAAGACTTTCTCAATCATTCGAGGAAGTTAAGATTGAAAATCAGAACTTAAGAGATCAAAACAGTAAGTTAACTTGCTTGCAAGTAAACAGCTGTAATGATTTACAAGTTGAGATGAGTAAATTAAAAACTGAGAATGAAAGAGAAAAAGCAGATTACCAGACGATGCTTTCTGAAAACCAGAAGTTATCGCTACTGGTGAATGCTTGGAACAAGTCCTCTATTTCACTCAAAAAGATGCAAGAGTTACAAAAACAATCTAGAGACAGGAGTGGTCTCGGATTTTGTAATGATGAAGGCACTTCTGAAACGAATATTAAGCCAAAACTGGATATGTGCAAAGGGAAAGTACATTCATTTTGTGAAATCCAGTATGGTACAGAAACCAGAAGTACCTACTGCTTCAATTGAAAGGAATGTATATCAGATGAACAAAAGGATGCATTATGGTCTGGGTTATGTTGAACCTAAGGAAAGAGTTTACCAGAGTTCTGGATCCAGTAGAGGATTCAACTCAGGAAGACAACCTCCTATGAAGGTTAAAAACTATCAGTACTACAATTCTAGACCTGTTCAGAAGAGATACAGGCCAAACAACAGAAACAGAAGGGAAGAACAACATTCTAAGATGCATAATGTTAGAAATAACAGACCCTTTGTTGCACACACCTCCATGGATACCCGAAGTACAAAGATTGTACAAATGTGGGTTCCAAAGGGACTAATAAGGCTTGGACCCAAGTAGATTGGGTACCAGATACTAAAATTTATGTTTGCAGGTACAGGTGAAGAAAGCCAAGATCAGTAGCTCAACATGGTATTTGGACAGTGGATGTTTCAGACACATGACTGGACAGAAGAGTCTACTATCAGAAATAGTGAGTTGTACTGGACCAGATATAACCTTTGGGGACAACTCAAAAGGTAAAACCGTGGGTAAAGGTAAGATTATCCATGGTAACATCACTATTAAGGATGTGCTCCTAGTTGAAAATCTTTGTTATAACTTGATCAGTATTAGTCAATTATGTGATAATGGATTTTCAGTAGCATTCCAAAAGCACACTTGCACAGTTAAAAATGCTGATGACTCTACTGTTTTGACCGGAGTTAGAAATGGCAACACCTATAAAATCTCATGGAACATAGATCATATCATTGCTCCTACATGTTTAGTTGCACCTCTAAGTGATAAACACTGGCTGTGGCACAAGAGATTGAATCACCTGAATTTCAAGTCTATCAACAATCTCAGAAAGCTGAACTTAGTCGATGGATTGCCAGACATAAATTTTGTTAAGAATCATGTATGTTCTGCATGTCAACTTGGTAAGCAAGTAAGATCTAGTTTCAAAAATAAAGGCAGCAAACCATCCTCAAGATGTTTAGAATTATTGCATATGGACTTATTTGGTCCAATCCCTATCATAAGCTTAGGGGGAATGAGATACACCCTTGTTGTTGTTGATGATTTCTCTAGATTTACTTGGGTAATCTTTCTTGCTGGAAAAGATCAAACCAGTAGCCTTCTGATCAAACTTCTGAAAAAGGTTCAAAATGAAAAATCAGTTTCTATCATTAGAATCAGAAGTGATCGAGGTACTGAATTTACTAACAAGACTCTTGAGATATATCTAGATGAACAGGGCATTCATCATGAATATTCAGCTGAGAGGAGAAACATAACACTTAAAGAAGCTGCTAGAACAATGCTAGCAGATGCAAACATCTCTCAGCGCTTCTGGGCAGAAGCTATTAATAATGCTTGCTACACACAAAACAGAACAATGATCAACAAGAGGAATAATCAGACTCCTTTCGAAATATGGACAGGGAGTAAACCGAATGTATCTTATTTTCACGTTTTTGGTCGTAGATGCTTTGTGCATAATAATGGTAAAAATCATTTAGCTGCATTCGATTCAAAATCTGACGCAGGATTATTTCTTGGATATTCAGCAGTTAGTAAGGCATTTATAATTTTCAATAATAAAAAACTCAATGTTGAAGAATCTATTCATGTTGTCTTTGATGAAGACAGCAGTGCTCCCGAGATTACTAACATATCTAATCTCAGTAACATGTTAGACAGGGTTCATCTGCAACTAGATAGTGAAGATGATGCAGAACCAAGCATCAAGGATGTTCAAAATCCAGAACCAGACACTCATATTCCAGAACCAGCAGCTGATATTCCAAAACAATCTACTGCTTTATATAAAGATAATCTAAATCCTTTTGTCTGGAGAAAATTCGAGTATCTATCAGTTCAGTTCTCACCATAACTGAACTGATATATGCAAGAACTGATCTCCCTTATCTTCAGTTAATCGGTTACACGAGATCAAAAGCTTAATCAGTTTTCTTAACGAATGATTACTTCGAGTATTTTCCGCTTGGTTTAAAACCAAACTCTATTTAATTCATCGATGTACACATTCTTAGAACACGAGACTATTGCAGCTCATTAAGTATATTGTGTTTGAAGCACCCTCAAAAATGCCCTCACACGTTCCATCACAGAGTTTTAGGATATTAATTATAACCGACGATCAAACTATAAATTAATTTGAAAATTAGATGTCATTTCATCTTTCATATAACACATACTCACTTGGTATTCTTAGTAATTAATAATAATAAAACATGATCCAGGTTAAAAAATCGAGTGACAAAGTGTCACGATCAAACTTTAAGCTTCACAAGTTTAAGCGAGTTTAGAATGAGATAAAGCGTGAAAAAATACTTCTAGTTTTTAGTATAATTAAATTAAGTTTATTAATAGATTAAATAACATATAAGCATACGAATTTTAAGAATAAATGTATATATTTTCAAGTTATAAAAAATACAAGTTTGAAAATCACAAATTGTGTGTAGTAAAATTTTTATGTTGGGTCGAGTGTCATCTCTTAGTCCAAAAAATGAATGATACGGAACAAATTTTATTTCCACGTCTTTAAAGTTTTTTTGTTTTAAAAAATTATACTAGTAAATATTTATTTTTTGAAATAAAATTTAAGAGTTAAAATTTATTTAAAATAATAAAACTAACTTAAATTTTATCTAAATTCATATTTTTTCTCAATAACCGAAGCTTTATCCTCGTACTTTGCACTTAAGCAGCTCTTTTCACGTAATTCAAAGTTTTTTTTCGTTATTTTAGTGTTGGTCACGTTCCTTTGTTTCATTAACTCAATTATTACCATATTAAATTTAACTAACGTGAATATATAGTTTGTAAGAAAAATTGTGACCCGTAAAATAAATGTGTTGAAAATGACGACGGTCATTGTCAACAATTGTTGAAAAAATTTGTACACGGCAGCCTTAAATTTTGAACAATGAGATGCGTATACAAATTTGGTTTGAATCTCAAGCTCCCAAAACACTCGGTGATGGTATGAGTGTGCCTATAAATACCGAAGGTGTTGAGGTCCCTAAACACACAATCTCATACAGAAAATACACCATCTAAAGGAGTATTGAAGTGTTTAGAAGGCTTCAATCGAAAAAAAAATCATAAAACTTCAACAAATTTTCAATGGCTGGAGGTAACACTCGATTTAAGCTTCCGCATATTATATCATGTTTATATATACGTGAAAACATGATTTTTTCAGAAAATCTCTAACATTTGGTATCAGAGGCATGATACATCTGCCTTAAAAAAAATTTGTTTTCGTATCATAAAATTTTGGGAAAAGAATTTTAAGTTTTACGTAAGAAACTTAAAATTTAAAGATTGGACATACAATATTAAGAAACTTACCTGAGAATTTTGTTCTCGGTTCCACCTTTAAAATCTTCCTTGAAGTGATGAAAATAATCAGTTTTCTGATTTTTTGAAAATTTTTGAGGAAAGAAATTTTTAAGATAAAGGCTTCTGAAATTTTCTCGGAGAAGATGAAGGGTTCTGAAAATTTTACGTGATATAATGAGATGTGTTCGTGAAGGCAACTTTCACAAAAATCACGTGAAGCTTCACTATATATTAAATCCAATGAGACCCACAAATTCAATTATTCTTGTTGGTAAGTAACTAAGACTCTCGAAAGCAATCATTCATGTGCATTATTTTATTATTATTTTAATAATAATAAAATAATAATTTTGTTTAAAAAATAAAAATAAAAAATAAAAAATAATAAAAAAATAAAATAATAATTTTGTTTAAAAAATAAAAATAAAAAATAAAAAATAAAAAAAAAATAAACGTGGGGCCCACATAATTTTGATTGCCTTCAATCCTCGGTTGACTTTTATATATTTATTTATTTTATTATTTTTAATAATAATAATAAATAAATAAATAATTAATGTGTAATTAAGTTATATGTATAATTCAGTATACATATAGCATTTGGTTAAATAATTTGTACACATTAAAATAATTGCAAATATCGACGTAATTTCTAATACATGTTTAGAAATTAATTTTGCATGTTAGATATAATGTCAAATGGTACATCAATTGTTAGACTTAATTTTGTTGTGGAGATGCTAGCACAAAACCAGTAGATGCTGGCTTAAGTATAAAACCAGTAGATATAAATAAGCAGAAAATCAGAAGCACTTGTACCGCGCTAAAACCAGTAGTATCACTTATCAAGTACTGCTTAATCTACTTAACAAGTGACTTCTTAGCTAAAACCAGAACTAGAAAGAATACAAAACTCGAAATTAACACTAGCATAATTTTGTGTATCTCAAGTCTTTAAATATTACCGTTCATCTATTAACGTGATACTAGCATTTATTGCTTCATTAAATGCCATTAAATGTTGTACGGGAACATTTAAGACGGCTTACCATTTTTGGTATGAACTGAGACTGATTGCTTTAATGTATTCTGCAGGGTCCATTTTCAGCAATAAAACTGAACCACTGAAAAGTCAGAGCCGTTTAGATTTTAGAACGTTGGATGAAGCCTATATATGGAGACGAAGGACTTTTTAGGAAAATAAGTGAACGAATCTCAATCAGAAAAATATCATTCGAGCATCGCTAGAACTATCAGCTATCTCAAAAGCTCAACACTGAAAGAGCAGCACACGCTTCATTGCATACATTTGATCACTTGAGATCATATTGTGTTAGCTATTTTCATTATCTCTTCTTAAGCTATTCACTTCATTATCTCATTAATAGAAGAATCTGTAACTGGAAAAGAGTTCTTTCTAGAACTTAAGATCATTCAAGTAGTTGAGTTGTAAAACTAAGAGTTTCAGTAGGCGAAGGGTAAGTCCTGTTGAAGTGGGTGTGTACAACTGCTGTACTGTATTCACCAAAGTCTTTTAGTGATACCTTCTGGAAACAAAAGAAGGGGAGACGTAGAAGATTCATCTTCGAACTTCCAGAAACAAACCCTGTGTCATCTACTGTTTTTCTGTTTCATTATTTTTCACCCACTAACCAACAGATCGTTTCCGCACATTATCTTATGATTTGCTGGTCTTTAAACTTGAACAAAAATCTGCTAGTATCTTTAACAGGATTCTAGCACATCATTCTGGAAAATCGATTAAGTTTGCCGTTGAGTTTATTCAACCCCCCTTCTAAACTCAACCCGATCCTCAACAAGTGGTATCAGAGCGGGTTATTCTTGTTCTGAAAAATATTTAACAGACATGGCTCATTTCAGCAAAATTCCAATGTTCTCAAAAGAAGACTTTGATGAGTGGAAAATCAGAATGCAAGCTCATCTTGCGGCTCAAGATGATGACATGTGGTATGTCATCACAAATGGTCCATTAAAGATCTTAAAGCCAAATCCAGTTGTTGCTATCACCGAAGGTGCACCTCAGATGCTGGAAAAACCAAGATATGAATGGACAAGTGAGGACAAGAAGAAAGCCAATCTTGACAACGTTGCAAAGGACATTCTGTACAAGACACTCGACAAAAATACCTTCAGCAAAATCAAAATGTGCCCTACTGCCAAGGAAATCTGGGAAAAATTGATTCAGATCTGTGAAGGAATCGAAGAAACTAAGGAAAACAAACTGTCTGTAGCCATGCAGAAGTTTGAGAATATGAAGATGAAGGCTGGAGAAACTATGAATGAATTTGATGAATGCTTCAGCAGTCTTGTCAATAAACTCTCAGCCCTTGGGAAAGATTTTGGCAACGGAGAAATTGCATTAAAGGTAATGAGAGCCCTACCCAGAGAGTGGGACGTCAAAACGATGGCAATGAGAGCTTCCAGGGATCTAAACAAGTTAGAACTGCATGATTTGTTCTCAGATCTGAAGGCATATGAGTTTGAACTTGAAGTTCGAAGTGGAGAAGAACCCTTAGCAATTCCATCAACTAAAGCTCTCGCAGCTACTATTAACTCTACTGCTACAGTTGCCTCAAGTTCATCTTCTGCTACCGCTATAGAGAGCACTTCTGAGAGAAGCGCTGAACAGATAAGCAATGACGCAATGTCATTATTTGTTAAGAAGTTTTCCAGATTCACGAGAAAGAATCACAGAACATTTCAAAGTCCCAACCGCAATTTCAAAAAGGAATCACCATCTGGTGATATGGCATGTTTTAACTGCGGAAAAGTTGGACACTTCATTGCTGATTGTCCAAAACCAAAGAAAGATGACCAGAAGAAGAAGGGTGTCAAACGAAATGATAAAAAGACCAGAAGAGACAGGAAGGCAATGATTGCAGAAGAAAGTAAGTCCAAATGGGCAGACTCAAGTTCCGAATCTTCTGGTTCTGAAAGCCATTCAGGTGACAGTGATGAAGATGAGATCAAATGTCTGATGGCAAACACTGAATCAACCTCGACATCCGGAGAGGTATTTGACTTTGACTCTGATGAATTTACACGCACTGATTTAGTCAAAGCATTACACGACATGGTAGAAGAGTATTCAAGACTTTCTCAATCATTCGAGGAAGTTAAGATTGAAAATCAGAACTTAAGAGATCAAAACAGTAAGTTAACTTGCTTGCAAGTAAACAGCTGTAATGATTTACAAGTTGAGATGAGTAAATTAAAAACTGAGAATGAAAGAGAAAAAGCAGATTACCAGACGATGCTTTCTGAAAACCAGAAGTTATCGCTACTGGTGAATGCTTGGAACAAGTCCTCTATTTCACTCAAAAAGATGCAAGAGTTACAAAAACAATCTAGAGACAGGAGTGGTCTCGGATTTTGTAATGATGAAGGCACTTCTGAAACGAATATTAAGCCAAAACTGGATATGTGCAAAGGGAAAGTACATTCATTTTGTGAAATCCAGTATGGTACAGAAACCAGAAGTACCTACTGCTTCAATTGAAAGGAATGTATATCAGATGAACAAAAGGATGCATTATGGTCTGGGTTATGTTGAACCTAAGGAAAGAGTTTACCAGAGTTCTGGATCCAGTAGAGGATTCAACTCAGGAAGACAACCTCCTATGAAGGTTAAAAACTATCAGTACTACAATTCTAGACCTGTTCAGAAGAGATACAGGCCAAACAACAGAAACAGAAGGGAAGAACAACATTCTAAGATGCATAATGTTAGAAATAACAGACCCTTTGTTGCACACACCTCCATGGATACCCGAAGTACAAAGATTGTACAAATGTGGGTTCCAAAGGGACTAATAAGGCTTGGACCCAAGTAGATTGGGTACCAGATACTAAAATTTATGTTTGCAGGTACAGGTGAAGAAAGCCAAGATCAGTAGCTCAACATGGTATTTGGACAGTGGATGTTTCAGACACATGACTGGACAGAAGAGTCTACTATCAGAAATAGTGAGTTGTACTGGACCAGATATAACCTTTGGGGACAACTCAAAAGGTAAAACCGTGGGTAAAGGTAAGATTATCCATGGTAACATCACTATTAAGGATGTGCTCCTAGTTGAAAATCTTTGTTATAACTTGATCAGTATTAGTCAATTATGTGATAATGGATTTTCAGTAGCATTCCAAAAGCACACTTGCACAGTTAAAAATGCTGATGACTCTACTGTTTTGACCGGAGTTAGAAATGGCAACACCTATAAAATCTCATGGAACATAGATCATATCATTGCTCCTACATGTTTAGTTGCACCTCTAAGTGATAAACACTGGCTGTGGCACAAGAGATTGAATCACCTGAATTTCAAGTCTATCAACAATCTCAGAAAGCTGAACTTAGTCGATGGATTGCCAGACATAAATTTTGTTAAGAATCATGTATGTTCTGCATGTCAACTTGGTAAGCAAGTAAGATCTAGTTTCAAAAATAAAGGCAGCAAACCATCCTCAAGATGTTTAGAATTATTGCATATGGACTTATTTGGTCCAATCCCTATCATAAGCTTAGGGGGAATGAGATACACCCTTGTTGTTGTTGATGATTTCTCTAGATTTACTTGGGTAATCTTTCTTGCTGGAAAAGATCAAACCAGTAGCCTTCTGATCAAACTTCTGAAAAAGGTTCAAAATGAAAAATCAGTTTCTATCATTAGAATCAGAAGTGATCGAGGTACTGAATTTACTAACAAGACTCTTGAGATATATCTAGATGAACAGGGCATTCATCATGAATATTCAGCTGAGAGGAGAAACATAACACTTAAAGAAGCTGCTAGAACAATGCTAGCAGATGCAAACATCTCTCAGCGCTTCTGGGCAGAAGCTATTAATAATGCTTGCTACACACAAAACAGAACAATGATCAACAAGAGGAATAATCAGACTCCTTTCGAAATATGGACAGGGAGTAAACCGAATGTATCTTATTTTCACGTTTTTGGTCGTAGATGCTTTGTGCATAATAATGGTAAAAATCATTTAGCTGCATTCGATTCAAAATCTGACGCAGGATTATTTCTTGGATATTCAGCAGTTAGTAAGGCATTTATAATTTTCAATAATAAAAAACTCAATGTTGAAGAATCTATTCATGTTGTCTTTGATGAAGACAGCAGTGCTCCCGAGATTACTAACATATCTAATCTCAGTAACATGTTAGACAGGGTTCATCTGCAACTAGATAGTGAAGATGATGCAGAACCAAGCATCAAGGATGTTCAAAATCCAGAACCAGACACTCATATTCCAGAACCAGCAGCTGATATTCCAAAACAATCTACTGCTTTATATAAAGATAATCTAAATCCTTTTGTCTGGAGAAAATTCGAGTATCTATCAGTTCAGTTCTCACCATAACTGAACTGATATATGCAAGAACTGATCTCCCTTATCTTCAGTTAATCGGTTACACGAGATCAAAAGCTTAATCAGTTTTCTTAACGAATGATTACTTCGAGTATTTTCCGCTTGGTTTAAAACCAAACTCTATTTAATTCATCGATGTACACATTCTTAGAACACGAGACTATTGCAGCTCATTAAGTATATTGTGTTTGAAGCACCCTCAAAAATGCCCTCACACGTTCCATCACAGAGTTTTAGGATATTAATTATAACCGACGATCAAACTATAAATTAATTTGAAAATTAGATGTCATTTCATCTTTCATATAACACATACTCACTTGGTATTCTTAGTAATTAATAATAATAAAACATGATCCAGGTTAAAAAATCGAGTGACAAAGTGTCACGATCAAACTTTAAGCTTCACAAGTTTAAGCGAGTTTAGAATGAGATAAAGCGTGAAAAAATACTTCTAGTTTTTAGTATAATTAAATTAAGTTTATTAATAGATTAAATAACATATAAGCATACGAATTTTAAGAATAAATGTATATATTTTCAAGTTATAAAAAATACAAGTTTGAAAATCACAAATTGTGTGTAGTAAAATTTTTATGTTGGGTCGAGTGTCATCTCTTAGTCCAAAAAATGAATGATACGGAACAAATTTTATTTCCACGTCTTTAAAGTTTTTTTGTTTTAAAAAATTATACTAGTAAATATTTATTTTTTGAAATAAAATTTAAGAGTTAAAATTTATTTAAAATAATAAAACTAACTTAAATTTTATCTAAATTCATATTTTTTCTCAATAACCGAAGCTTTATCCTCGTACTTTGCACTTAAGCAGCTCTTTTCACGTAATTCAAAGTTTTTTTTCGTTATTTTAGTGTTGGTCACGTTCCTTTGTTTCATTAACTCAATTATTACCATATTAAATTTAACTAACGTGAATATATAGTTTGTAAGAAAAATTGTGACCCGTAAAATAAATGTGTTGAAAATGACGACGGTCATTGTCAACAATTGTTGAAAAAATTTGTACACGGCAGCCTTAAATTTTGAACAATGAGATGCGTATACAAATTTGGTTTGAATCTCAAGCTCCCAAAACACTCGGTGATGGTATGAGTGTGCCTATAAATACCGAAGGTGTTGAGGTCCCTAAACACACAATCTCATACAGAAAATACACCATCTAAAGGAGTATTGAAGTGTTTAGAAGGCTTCAATCGAAAAAAAATCATAAAACTTCAACAAATTTTCAATGGCTGGAGGTAACACTCGATTTAAGCTTCCGCATATTATATCATGTTTATATATACGTGAAAACATGATTTTTTCAGAAAATCTCTAACATTTGGTATCAGAGGCATGATACATCTGCCTTAAAAAAAATTTGTTTTCGTATCATAAAATTTTGGGAAAAGAATTTTAAGTTTTACGTAAGAAACTTAAAATTTAAAGATTGGACATACAATATTAAGAAACTTACCTGAGAATTTTGTTCTCGGTTCCACCTTTAAAATCTTCCTTGAAGTGATGAAAATAATCAGTTTTCTGATTTTTTGAAAATTTTTGAGGAAAGAAATTTTTAAGATAAAGGCTTCTGAAATTTTCTCGGAGAAGATGAAGGGTTCTGAAAATTTTACGTGATATAATGAGATGTGTTCGTGAAGGCAACTTTCACAAAAATCACGTGAAGCTTCACTATATATTAAATCCAATGAGACCCACAAATTCAATTATTCTTGTTGGTAAGTAACTAAGACTCTCGAAAGCAATCATTCATGTGCATTATTTTATTATTATTTTAATAATAATAAAATAATAATTTTGTTTAAAAAATAAAAAAATAATAAAAAAATAAAATAATAATTTTGTTTAAAAAATAAAAATAAAAAATAAAAAAATAAAAAAAAAATAAACGTGGGGCCCACATAATTTTGATTGCCTTCAATCCTCGGTTGACTTTTATATATTTATTTATTTTATTATTTTTAATAATAATAATAAATAAATAAATAATTAATGTGTAATTAAGTTATATGTATAATTCAGTATACATATAGCATTTGGTTAAATAATTTGTACACATTAAAATAATTGCAAATATCGACGTAATTTCTAATACATGTTTAGAAATTAATTTTGCATGTTAGATATAATGTCAAATGGTACATCAATTGTTAGACTTAATTTTGTTGTGGAGATGCTAGCACAAAACCAGTAGATGCTGGCTTAAGTATAAAACCAGTAGATATAAATAAGCAGAAAATCAGAAGCACTTGTACCGCGCTAAAACCAGTAGTATCACTTATCAAGTACTGCTTAATCTACTTAACAAGTGACTTCTTAGCTAAAACCAGAACTAGAAAGAATACAAAACTCGAAATTAACACTAGCATAATTTTGTGTATCTCAAGTCTTTAAATATTACCGTTCATCTATTAACGTGATACTAGCATTTATTGCTTCATTAAATGCCATTAAATGTTGTACGGGAACATTTAAGACGGCTTACCATTTTTGGTATGAACTGAGACTGATTGCTTTAATGTATTCTGCAGGGTCCATTTTCAGCAATAAAACTGAACCACTGAAAAGTCAGAGCCGTTTAGATTTTAGAACGTTGGATGAAGCCTATATATGGAGACGAAGGACTTTTTAGGAAAATAAGTGAACGAATCTCAATCAGAAAAATATCATTCGAGCATCGCTAGAACTATCAGCTATCTCAAAAGCTCAACACTGAAAGAGCAGCACACGCTTCATTGCATACATTTGATCACTTGAGATCATATTGTGTTAGCTATTTTCATTATCTCTTCTTAAGCTATTCACTTCATTATCTCATTAATAGAAGAATCTGTAACTGGAAAAGAGTTCTTTCTAGAACTTAAGATCATTCAAGTAGTTGAGTTGTAAAACTAAGAGTTTCAGTAGGCGAAGGGTAAGTCCTGTTGAAGTGGGTGTGTACAACTGCTGTACTGTATTCACCAAAGTCTTTTAGTGATACCTTCTGGAAACAAAAGAAGGGGAGACGTAGAAGATTCATCTTCGAACTTCCAGAAACAAACCCTGTGTCATCTACTGTTTTTCTGTTTCATTATTTTTCACCCACTAACCAACAGATCGTTTCCGCACATTATCTTATGATTTGCTGGTCTTTAAACTTGAACAAAAATCTGCTAGTATCTTTAACAGGATTCTAGCACATCATTCTGGAAAATCGATTAAGTTTGCCGTTGAGTTTATTCAACCCCCCTTCTAAACTCAACCCGATCCTCAACAAGTGGTATCAGAGCGGGTTATTCTTGTTCTGAAAAATATTTAACAGACATGGCTCATTTCAGCAAAATTCCAATGTTCTCAAAAGAAGACTTTGATGAGTGGAAAATCAGAATGCAAGCTCATCTTGCGGCTCAAGATGATGACATGTGGTATGTCATCACAAATGGTCCATTAAAGATCTTAAAGCCAAATCCAGTTGTTGCTATCACCGAAGGTGCACCTCAGATGCTGGAAAAACCAAGATATGAATGGACAAGTGAGGACAAGAAGAAAGCCAATCTTGACAACGTTGCAAAGGACATTCTGTACAAGACACTCGACAAAAATACCTTCAGCAAAATCAAAATGTGCCCTACTGCCAAGGAAATCTGGGAAAAATTGATTCAGATCTGTGAAGGAATCGAAGAAACTAAGGAAAACAAACTGTCTGTAGCCATGCAGAAGTTTGAGAATATGAAGATGAAGGCTGGAGAAACTATGAATGAATTTGATGAATGCTTCAGCAGTCTTGTCAATAAACTCTCAGCCCTTGGGAAAGATTTTGGCAACGGAGAAATTGCATTAAAGGTAATGAGAGCCCTACCCAGAGAGTGGGACGTCAAAACGATGGCAATGAGAGCTTCCAGGGATCTAAACAAGTTAGAACTGCATGATTTGTTCTCAGATCTGAAGGCATATGAGTTTGAACTTGAAGTTCGAAGTGGAGAAGAACCCTTAGCAATTCCATCAACTAAATCTCTCGCAGCTACTATTAACTCTACTGCTACAGTTGCCTCAAGTTCATCTTCTGCTACCGCTATAGAGAGCACTTCTGAGAGAAGCGCTGAACAGATAAGCAATGACGCAATGTCATTATTTGTTAAGAAGTTTTCCAGATTCACGAGAAAGAATCACAGAACATTTCAAAGTCCCAACCGCAATTTCAAAAAGGAATCACCATCTGGTGATATGGCATGTTTTAACTGCGGAAAAGTTGGACACTTCATTGCTGATTGTCCAAAACCAAAGAAAGATGACCAGAAGAAGAAGGGTGTCAAACGAAATGATAAAAAGACCAGAAGAGACAGGAAGGCAATGATTGCAGAAGAAAGTAAGTCCAAATGGGCAGACTCAAGTTCCGAATCTTCTGGTTCTGAAAGCCATTCAGGTGACAGTGATGAAGATGAGATCAAATGTCTGATGGCAAACACTGAATCAACCTCGACATCCGGAGAGGTATTTGACTTTGACTCTGATGAATTTACACGCACTGATTTAGTCAAAGCATTACACGACATGGTAGAAGAGTATTCAAGACTTTCTCAATCATTCGAGGAAGTTAAGATTGAAAATCAGAACTTAAGAGATCAAAACAGTAAGTTAACTTGCTTGCAAGTAAACAGCTGTAATGATTTACAAGTTGAGATGAGTAAATTAAAAACTGAGAATGAAAGAGAAAAAGCAGATTACCAGACGATGCTTTCTGAAAACCAGAAGTTATCGCTACTGGTGAATGCTTGGAACAAGTCCTCTATTTCACTCAAAAAGATGCAAGAGTTACAAAAACAATCTAGAGACAGGAGTGGTCTCGGATTTTGTAATGATGAAGGCACTTCTGAAACGAATATTAAGCCAAAACTGGATATGTGCAAAGGGAAAGTACATTCATTTTGTGAAATCCAGTATGGTACAGAAACCAGAAGTACCTACTGCTTCAATTGAAAGGAATGTATATCAGATGAACAAAAGGATGCATTATGGTCTGGGTTATGTTGAACCTAAGGAAAGAGTTTACCAGAGTTCTGGATCCAGTAGAGGATTCAACTCAGGAAGACAACCTCCTATGAAGGTTAAAAACTATCAGTACTACAATTCTAGACCTGTTCAGAAGAGATACAGGCCAAACAACAGAAACAGAAGGGAAGAACAACATTCTAAGATGCATAATGTTAGAAATAACAGACCCTTTGTTGCACACACCTCCATGGATACCCGAAGTACAAAGATTGTACAAATGTGGGTTCCAAAGGGACTAATAAGGCTTGGACCCAAGTAGATTGGGTACCAGATACTAAAATTTATGTTTGCAGGTACAGGTGAAGAAAGCCAAGATCAGTAGCTCAACATGGTATTTGGACAGTGGATGTTTCAGACACATGACTGGACAGAAGAGTCTACTATCAGAAATAGTGAGTTGTACTGGACCAGATATAACCTTTGGGGACAACTCAAAAGGTAAAACCGTGGGTAAAGGTAAGATTATCCATGGTAACATCACTATTAAGGATGTGCTCCTAGTTGAAAATCTTTGTTATAACTTGATCAGTATTAGTCAATTATGTGATAATGGATTTTCAGTAGCATTCCAAAAGCACACTTGCACAGTTAAAAATGCTGATGACTCTACTGTTTTGACCGGAGTTAGAAATGGCAACACCTATAAAATCTCATGGAACATAGATCATATCATTGCTCCTACATGTTTAGTTGCACCTCTAAGTGATAAACACTGGCTGTGGCACAAGAGATTGAATCACCTGAATTTCAAGTCTATCAACAATCTCAGAAAGCTGAACTTAGTCGATGGATTGCCAGACATAAATTTTGTTAAGAATCATGTATGTTCTGCATGTCAACTTGGTAAGCAAGTAAGATCTAGTTTCAAAAATAAAGGCAGCAAACCATCCTCAAGATGTTTAGAATTATTGCATATGGACTTATTTGGTCCAATCCCTATCATAAGCTTAGGGGGAATGAGATACACCCTTGTTGTTGTTGATGATTTCTCTAGATTTACTTGGGTAATCTTTCTTGCTGGAAAAGATCAAACCAGTAGCCTTCTGATCAAACTTCTGAAAAAGGTTCAAAATGAAAAATCAGTTTCTATCATTAGAATCAGAAGTGATCGAGGTACTGAATTTACTAACAAGACTCTTGAGATATATCTAGATGAACAGGGCATTCATCATGAATATTCAGCTGAGAGGAGAAACATAACACTTAAAGAAGCTGCTAGAACAATGCTAGCAGATGCAAACATCTCTCAGCGCTTCTGGGCAGAAGCTATTAATAATGCTTGCTACACACAAAACAGAACAATGATCAACAAGAGGAATAATCAGACTCCTTTCGAAATATGGACAGGGAGTAAACCGAATGTATCTTATTTTCACGTTTTTGGTCGTAGATGCTTTGTGCATAATAATGGTAAAAATCATTTAGCTGCATTCGATTCAAAATCTGACGCAGGATTATTTCTTGGATATTCAGCAGTTAGTAAGGCATTTATAATTTTCAATAATAAAAAACTCAATGTTGAAGAATCTATTCATGTTGTCTTTGATGAAGACAGCAGTGCTCCCGAGATTACTAACATATCTAATCTCAGTAACATGTTAGACAGGGTTCATCTGCAACTAGATAGTGAAGATGATGCAGAACCAAGCATCAAGGATGTTCAAAATCCAGAACCAGACACTCATATTCCAGAACCAGCAGCTGATATTCCAAAACAATCTACTGCTTTATATAAAGATAATCTAAATCCTTTTGTCTGGAGAAAATCTCATCTTCCATCTTTGGTGATTGGAAATCCAGCAGCTCCGCTAAGGACCAGAAGACAGATGATGAATGAATACATGCATGCTGCTTTTATTTCTCAAGATAAATCAAAGAAGATTGAAGAAGCTCTTCTGGATCTCAATTGGATAGAAGCTATGCAAGAAGAGCTGAATCAATTTGAGAGGAATAAAGTTTGGTTTCTAGTACCTAGACCATCTCACCAAGCTGTCATTGGAACCCGGTGGGTATTCAGAAACAAACTAAATGAAGAAGGAATAGTTATCAGCAACAAAGCAAGATTGGTTGCACAAGGATTCAGACAAGAAGAAGGAATAGACTATGATGAAACTTTTGCACCAGTAGCTAGGCTCGAAGCTATCTAAATATTTTTAGCCTTTGCTGCTTTCAAAAATTTCAAAGTGTATCAGATGGATGTGAAGAGTGCGTTCCTCAATGGTCTACTACAAGAGAAAGTCTATGTTGAACAGCCTCCAGGTTTTTCTGATCACCTATTACCGAATCATGTTTTTAAATTACACAAAGCATTGTATGGTCTGAAACAAGCACCTAGAGCTTGGTACGACACACTTTCACAATTTCTTATTAACCATGATTTCACCGTTGGTACCGTGGACAAGACTTTGTTTACCCTAGTCAAAAATAAACACATATTATTAGTTCAAATTTATGTTGATGATATTATATTTGGGTCAACTAACCCCAAATTATGTGTAAAGTTTGCTAAGTTAATGCAGGAACAGTTCGAGATGAGCATGATGGGAGAATTAACATTTTTCTTAGGACTTCAAATCAAGCAACTTGATACTGGAATCTTCATCAATCAAGCTAAGTATACAAAGAACTTCTGAAAAAGTTTGGGATGGAAGCATGCTCTGCTGCTTCCACTCCTATGAGCTCGTCTACCAAACTTGATAAAGATGATGGGGGAACTCCAGTAGAGGTAACTCAGTATCGTGGTCTTATTGGCTCATTGTTATATCTTACTGCCAGTAGACCCGATATTATGTTTGCTGTTTGCATATGTGCTAGATTTCAATCTAATCCTAAACAATCACATTTCATTGCTGGTAAAAGAATTTTAAAATATCTGAAAGGTACTCAAAATGTAGGCCTCTGGTATCCCAAGGACTCATCGTTTAATCTTATTGGATACTCAGATGCTAATTATGCAGGATGTAAACTGGATAGGAAAAGCACAAGTGGTTTTTGTCAATTTCTTGGTGACAGGTTGATTTCCTGGTTTAGCAAAAAGCAGACTTCTATAGTCATGTCTACTGCAGAAGCAGAGTATCTTGCTGCTGGAAGCTGTTGTTCTCAAATGCTTCGGATACAACAACTTAAAGACTATGAAGTTCAAGCCTCTGAATCACCTATATTTTGTGACAATACCAGTGCAATTGCTATATCGCATAATCCAGTACTCCATTCCAGAACGAAGCACATTGATATCAGACATCATTTCATTAGATATAACCAGTAGATGCTGGCTTAAGTATAAAACCAGTATATATAAATAAGCAGAAAACCAGAAGCATTTGTACCGCGCTAAAACGAGTAGCAGCACTTATCAAGTACTGCTTAATCTACTTAACAAGTGACTTCTTAGCTAAAACCAGAACTAGAAGGAATACAAAACTCGAAATTAACACTAGCAGAATTTTGTGTATCTCAAGTCTTTAAATATTACCGTTGATTTATTAACGTGATACTAGCATTTATTGCTTCATTGAATGCCATTAAATGTTGTACGGGAACATTTAAGACGGCTTACCATTTTTTGTATGAACTGAGACTGATTGCCTTAATTTATTCTACAGGGTCCATTTTCAGCAATAAAACTGAACCACTGAAAAGTCAAAAGAGCCGTTCAGATTTTAGAACGTTGGATGAAGCCTATATATGGAGACGAAGGACTTTTCAAGAAAATAAGTGAACGAATCTCAATCAGAAAAATATCATTCGAGCATCGCTAAAACTTTCAGCTATCTCAAAAGCTCAACACTGAAAGAGCAGCACACGCTTCATTGCATACATTTGATCACTTGAGATCATATTGTGTTAGCTATTTTCATTATCTCTTCTTAAGCTATTCACTTCATTATCTCATTAATAGAAGAATCTGTAACTGGAAAAGAGTCCTTTCCAGAACTTAAGATCATTCAAGTAGTTGAGTTGTAAAACTAAGAGTTTCAGTATGCGAAGGGTAAGTCCTGTTGAAGTGGGTGTGTACAACTGCTGTACTGTATTCACCAAAGTCTTTTAGTGATACCTTCTGGAAACAGAAGAAGGGGAGACGTAGAAGATTCATCTTCGAACTTCCAGAAACAAATCCTGTGCCATCTACTGTTTTTCTGTTTCATTATTTTTCACCCACTAACCAGCAGATCGTTTTCGTACATTATCTTGTGATCTGCTGGTCTTTAAACTTGAACAAAAATATGCTAGTATCTTTAACATGATTCTAGCACATCATTCTGGAAAATCGATTAAGTTTGCCTTTGAGTTTATTCAACCCTCCTTCTAAACTCAACCCGATCCTCAACATCAATATTCACATTATGTTCATATTAAATTATATTAAGTTGTTTATAATTTGAAATGAACATATCAAGTAAGATGTTGATATAATATATTTCAGATATTCACAAATGAACAAATAATCCTTACTTTATCATTACTCTGATAAAAGAGAAAAACTGATGAGGAGCCCACATTTTCACATAAATGTGATCCTCACTTTATCACTACTCTGATTGAAGAGAAAAACTGATGGGGAACTTATTTATCATATTAAGTAAAAATGTGAATATAAAGTTATTTAATTCAAAATTTTGGCTTATAAAGATTCACATAAATGTGGATAATTAAGTTGAATAATAATTATAAGGTAACGTAAGAAAACATGATCTGAGAGAGTTCTTCATAGATCGGTTTAAACTGCCTTGATTAGCCACTGGTCTCCCTGAGGAACGTTGCTCTGTCTAGGAGTTAGGTATTTAAAGGGCCTTAGCACTACCTATCTTTCCTGGGAGCACTCTTGGAAAGTGTTGATTGCAAAATAATTATTATATAAAGCATTAAGTAAAGCCAAAATTTTGTCCAGTGAACCCTATAATTTTAAATAATTGAGGAATAGCCACAGCATCCTTAATTATGAAAAATTATGCATTAAGTGGATTTGGATCACATAATGGACATCAATTGTAATTAATTATATAAACATAATAAAATTTACCCCACAGGGATTTTTATTATATTTATATAACTAATTAGGTTAAAATATCAAATTATATTTTTCTTAATTTACCCACAGGAGTTAAGGAAAATACATTTTGATAGTTTTATCCTAAAGTTACAGAAAAATCTTATTGAATTAAAATTTTAGCCCACAGGTAAATTTTATGTCACTATATTTTTAAAACATGAATTACATTGTTAAAACATGATATTGTCTCAAAATTTTAAGCATATGATATTTTGTGCAGTTATGTAACCTGCGACTTTTTCTGATATGAAATGTGACATTCCCGATCTAAAGGGCGATAATTATAAAATTTGAAAAGAAAGAATTCTTCTTCAATTGGGGTGGATAAATATTGATTATGCTATAAGGAAAGACGAACCATCTGCTATTATTGAAAACATCATTCCGGATGATGTTGATCTTTATGAAAAATGGGAGCGATCTAATCGACTCTGCGTAATGTTCATAAAGACCAAAATCTCTGCTGGTATGCGTGGTTCTGTCGATCAGCATAATAATGTCAGAGAATTACTGAAGGCTATCGATGAACAATTTAAGTCTTCAGATAAGGCACTTGCTAGCACCTTAATTATGGAATTCTATTCATTAAATCTCACCAGTGTGAGAGGTGTGCGAGAGCACATAATGAAAATGCGGGATATAGTGGCTCGGCTCAAGACACTTGAAGTGGAAATGTCTGAGACTTTTCTTGTGCACTACATTTTATGCACTCTTCCACAGCAATATGGACCCTTCAAAATTTCTTACAACACACATAAGGATAAATGGTCAATTAATGAATTAATGACCATGTTTGTTCAAGAGGAAGGAAGGTTGTTAATGGAAACGAGTCATAATGTTTTTATGACTACACAAGGAAAGTACAAGAACAAGTCAAAGTCAAGGGAAAAGGGAAAGGAATAATTTCACCTCAACCTGACATTAAGAAAGAATCCAAGTGTTTCTTCTGTAAAAAGACGGGACACATAAAGAAGGATTGCAATAAATTTAAGGACTGGCTTGAAAAGAAAGGTATTCCTACTTCATTTGTCTGTTATGAATCTAATATGGTTGATATGATTTATAATACATGGTGGATTGATTCTTGTTCTACAATCCATGTTACAAATACCTTGCAGGGTATGCAAAAACTAAGGAAGCCAATAGAAAATGAGCGAAGCATCTATTCGGGAAACAAGATGTCTTCGCATGTGGAGGCTATTGGGACTTGCTGCCTAGTGTTGAATAGTGGTTATATTTTAAAATTAGAAAAGACATTTTATGTTCCTAGTTTTTCTAGTAATTTAATTTCAGTTTCAAAACTTGCACCCCTTGGTTATTCATTTCAGTTTTTGGATAAATCAATAAATTTGTTTTATAAATCAAATCTTATTGGAAATGGTATAATGATTGATGGTCTTTTCTCTATTTATTTACAAAATAATAACACCACTATGCATGTTCAAGGAGGTATTAAAAGATGTGTTATAAATGAAGATTCCTCTAAATTATGGCATCGGAGATTGGGACACATCTCCATAGAGAGAATTAAAAGATTAGTAAATGATGAAGTACTTAGTACTTTAGATTTTACTGATTTTGAGACTTGTGTGGACTGCATTAAGGGAAAGCAGACCAATAAGTCTAAAAAGGATGCCAAGAGGAGTACAGAAAATTAGAAATCATACATTCAGATATTTGTTGTCCAGATATGGACATGCAAAGTCCGAAATACTTCATCTCTTTCATTGATGATTACTCACGATACATGTATATCTACATGCTTCATAACAAAAACGAAGCACTAGAAGCCTTTAAGGTTTTTAAGACTGAAGTGGAAAAGCAATGTGGAAAACATATTAAGATTATGAGAACTGATAGAGGTGGAGAATATTATGGTAGATACACTGAGAATGGACAAGCACCTGGTCCGTTTGCGAAGTTTCTCCAAGAACATGAGATTGTTGCCCAATATACTATGCTTGGTTCTCCTGACCAGAATGGCGTAGCTGAGAGGAGAAACCGAACATTATTGGACATGGTGAGGAGCATGTTAAGTAGCTCAAAACTTCCTAAATCCTTGTGGACTGAAGCTCTTAAGACAGCTGTGTATATATTAAATCGAGTTCCAACTAAGGCTTTCCCAAAGACGCCATTTGAGTTATTTAAAGGTTGGAAACTGAGTTTACAACATATAAGCGTTTGGGGTTGTCCTTCAGAAATAAGAGTTTACAATCCACATGAAAAGAAACTGGACCCAAGAACTATAAGTGGATATTTCATTGGGTATGCTGAAAAATCCAAAGGGTACAGATTCTATTGTCCATCTCACAATACTAGAATTGTGGAATCAAGAAATGCAAAATTTCTTGAAAATGATTTGATTAGTGGGAGTGATCATTCAAATGACATAATTATTGAGAATGATCACATTAATGCATAACCCTCTTATTCAAATGACAGATTGGTCGTTATTCACACCCCTCAAGACCAAATGGGTGTTAGACAACCAGTTACTGAACTTCCACAAATTGCTGATGAAAATCCAGTATATCAACTTGTTAGTGAAGAACAACAAGAAATTGTTGATCAACCAAACAACCTAAGGAGATCTACTAGAATAAGGAGATCAGCAATATCTACTGATTATGTTGTGTATTTACAAGAATCGGACTTTAACATTGGAGCCGAAAATGATCCTGAAACGTTTTCACAAGCCATGAGTTGTAATGAGTCAAAACTATGGTTTAATGCTATGAAAGAATAGATGAATTCTATGGCAGCTAATGGAGTCTGGGATCTTGTTCAGTTGCCTGATGGTGTAAAAGCCATTGGATGTAAATGGGTCTTCAAAACAAAGAAAGACTCATTAGGCAACATTGAAAGGTATAAAGCAAGACTCGTAGCTAAATGATTCACTCAGCAGGAAGGAATCGACTACAAGGAGACTTTTTCTCCTGTATCTAAGAAAGATTCTCTTCGTATCATTCTAGCATTAGTTGCACATTTTGACTTAGATTTACAATAAATGGATGTGAAAACGGCTTTTCTCAATGGAGAACTAGAGGAAGAGGTTTATATAAAACAACCTGAAGGATTCTTCTCTAGTAATGGTGAGCAATTGGTTTGTAAGCTTAAGAAATCTATATATGGATTGAAACAAGCTTCCCGTCAATGGTATTTGAAATTTCATGATGTTATCTCTTCATTTGGATTCGTTGAGAACCCCATGGATCAATGTATATACAAAAAGGTCAGTGGGAGCAAGATTTGTTTCTTTATTCTATATGTGGATGATATATTACTTGCAACCAATGATAAGGGTCTGTTATATGAGGTGAAAATATTCCTCTCTAAAAACTTTGATATGAAGGATATGGGTGATGCATCTTATGTCATTGGCATTAAGATACATAGAGACAAAATTCAAGGTATTATAGGTCTGTCTCAAGAAACCTATATCAACAAAGTTTTAGAGAGATATCGGATGAAAGATTGTTCACCAAGTATAGCTCCCGTTGTGAAAGGCGATAAATTCAATTTGAGCCAATGCCCAAAGAATGATCTAGAGCGGGAACAAATGAAAAACATTCCTTATGCTTCTGCTGTCGGAAGCTTGATGTATGCTCAGGTTTGCACTAGACCTAACATTGCATTTATTGTTGGGATGTTGGGAAGATATCAGAGTAATCCACTTTTAGACCATTGGAAAGCTGCAAAGAAAGTCATGAGGTACCTTCAAGGGACCAAAGATTATATGCTTATGTTCAGACGAACTGAGAATTTGGAAGTAATTGGCTACTCTGATTCAGACTACGCTGGCTGCATTGATTCAAGAAAATCCACTTCAGGGTATATTTTCATGCTAGCTGGTGGAACTGTATCTTGGAGAAGTGCAAAGCAGACATTGACTGCTACTTCCACTATGGAAGCTGAGTTCGTATCTTGTTTTGAGGCAACCTCACATGGTGTATGGTTAAAGAGTTTCATTTCAGGGCTTAGAATTATGGATTCTATATCTAGGCCATTAAGAATATATTGTGACAATTCAGCTGCTATTTTTATGGCTAAAAATAACAAAAGTGGTAGTCGTAGCAAGCACATCGACATTAAGTATTTAGCCATAAGAGAACGTGTTAAAGATAAGAAGTTGCTTATCGAACACATTAGCACTGAATTGATGATTGCGGATCCTTTGACTAAGGGCATACCACCATTGAAATTTAAGGATCATACAGAAAGAATGGGAGTTGGTTCTTTTATGTAATTTTGTTGTAAAAAACAAAATTAATGAAATTCATTAAGTTATGTTATTTTTCATATTCAGTTATGTACATATTCAGTTATCATGAAAAATATCAATAAAGTTGGAACTCGAATAAACATAGGGTTTATTCATTAAGTTATTTGAGAGATATAATACATTGTGATACATGGAAGATAATAATCGTTTTTAGATAACCTATCGCCATGATTCATGTATTTTAATTTCTCCTATGATAAATGAGATATACTGGTCAAGTGGGAGAATGTAAGAAAAATTGTGACCCGTAAAATAAATGTGTTGAAAATGACGACGGTCATTGCCAACAATTGTTGAAAAAATTTGTACACGGCAGCCTCAAATTTTGAACAATGAGATGCGTATACAAATTTGGTTTGAATCTCGAGCTCCCTAAACACTCGATAATTGTATGAGTGTGCCTATAAATACCGAAGGCATTGAGGTCCCTAAACACACAATCTCATACAGAAAATACACCATCTAAAGGAGTGTTGAAGTGTTTAGAAGGCTTCAATCGAAAAGAAATCATAAAGCTTCAACAAATTTTCAATGGCCGGAGGTAACACTCGATTTAAGCTTCCGCATATTATATCATGTTTATATATACGTGAAAACATGATTTTTTCAGAAAATCTCTAACATAGTTTCCATATGGGAAAATTAACATTTTTATGTTATATATATATAATATATTTTTGCGATATAAGTCATCTATTTGTCAAATTTCAGTCTTAGTCTTATCTTTTCTTTTTCTGAAATTTTTGTTTTTTCCCCGTCATGTGGCAGCGATGTGGCACTAAGAAAACACAACGGTGATTTGTACAGCGTCACATCAGCATTTCCGAAGAAAAAACTAAACTTGTCAGAAAAATTGAAAAATACATAACTAAAATCAAAATTTGACGTAATCGACAACCAAAATAATCACAAAGATGGAAATGTATAGAACTGAAAATATAGTTTTCTGTTTCCATCATTGCATAAAAAAAAGATCTTAATGAATATTTAACATATAGTTTCAAAGGTTGGTCGGGCGAGTTGAAAGGAAAAACTTGTACAACAAAGAAAAAAAATTAAATAAAAGGAAATAACAATATGTTAACAGAACAACACATGCAGACATTTTCATTGAGTGAACAACTTTTTAACCACGTACAATATTTTACTGAAACACGACGACATAAATTAAAGTAAAATGCTTTCAATTGGAAACATACTAAACAACAAGCCACAATCCATTGGAAAAGTTGGTCATTGGTTTCCAACAGACAAAAATGGCTACTAAATAAACTTATTAGCTACGCAGCTTATTCATAATATTCATGAAACATGGCAAACGAGATTTTTGGCTTTTTCTATAAGATGAGTCGGTTGCTGTCTTAAACCTTAACAAACCCAGAGATGCAAAGCCACTGGCCAACAAAGAGTGCATCGCAATTTAGATTAGGGTTGATGGTATCAAACTGAGCGATGGTCAAGTTGTTGATCTTTGCAATGTCGAAACAAGTGCCTCCGCTGCCCACCGCGGTCACAGTGTCACACACAACTGTGATGCTCGCCTTACTTTCAACTGCAAATTTTCAAGAAAGTATAGAAACTGGTTAAAACTATGCTACATTGGATGAGATACACTATATTATATGTATAACATAAATCATGAAAGTTACTGATATATATATGATCCACTAATTTATACTAAATATCATGAAAGAAATTGAAGCTTTACCACTGATAATTGCTCTGCTTTCTGCCACAGAAATGATGAGAATAAGTACGAGAACCAGAGCAAAATTCAGGATGATAGCCTTGGCCATATTTTCTTGTTAATACTTGAATCTTTGCTCTTCTGTGGTGCTTCGATTCTTTGATTAGAAGCTGCTATTTATAGCAATAATTTTTCTATACAAATATCAGATCATTGCCAAAAGTGCATTGTTTACATAGATTTTGACAGGGCCGGCAAGAAGCAATGAGACTTAGATATTGGTGAAATATACAAGGAAGTTGACTAAATGGAACTTATATTGAGGTATTAAATATGTTCATGGTATTAATATTATTTTTCATACTAATATTTTGATATAATTCGGATGTGAATAATATATATTAAAAGCAGAAATATTTTATATATATGTATATCAAATGAGCTTTCTCGTAATTGATCGTCCGAAAGATATTTAGTTACTCCAAGTATTGAAAAATATTTGCATGTTGCATGACAATTTCCAATTTTTTTTTTTTTTTTGAGACTTGAGAAGTTTGTGGGTAACTACTGAAACGACATCTAATTATATATGTTCTCAGTTTATCATTTCAATTGTCCCATGAGTAAGTCTCTTGTGAGACGGTCTCACGAATTTTTATCTGTGAGACAGGTCAACCCAACCGATATTCACGATAAAAAGTAATACTCTTAGTATAAAAAGTAATATTTTTTCATGGATGACTCAAATAAGAGATCTGTCTCACAAAATATGACCCGTAAGACCGTCTTACACAAGTTTTTGTCTTGTCCCTTTATGGGATTATCATTTAAAAAAAAAAGTTAGAGAATATAATTCTTCAGCTTAGTCCATCCTTAAAAGTGACTGAATGCTATTTGGAGACGGGAATACATGAAAATTTCAGGTTGCGCTTGGATTGAAGCATTGGATTTGAAAAAGTACTTAAAAGGAATATATGAATTCGAAATCCACCACAATCACTCAAAAAATAACTATTTAATTAGGATTTGAAATCATTGTCAAGTAAATTTGTCTAAACAAACTAATTGATTTGTTACTGTGGATTTGGTATCTGATTTTGTGCATGCCTGTATGGATTGTTATTATTTTAGACTACTCTGTATGCCATTGTCGAGGACAACACAAAATACTCTACAACATGCAGACTAGAAGAATCTCCGTGTCAAGTTCGTGTATGTTACTGGAATATTCCTCATAAACATGCATGGATCTTATTTATAAACTTTAGTACGTACAGTTAAGAAAAATTATACGAGGATAATTTCAGATCCTTTGGCGAATGACGCTTTTCGTCTATTTGTTCTAGGTTTGAGACTGAGGAATGGTACAGGTGGCCTAACGTGATATATCTTAATCGAGTTTTTGCAAATCTAATAGATAGGTTGTTGATGAAAGAGGCTCTCAGTAAGTTCAAGAAATCATAGTGTTTTTGTTTACTATTTCGGATACATGCTAATTAATATCTAAGCCAACAGACAAGAAGTAAAACAATTTACCTAGAAATTGATATTCGGATTCCATTATTAAGTATTTGCCAGAAATGGACACTGTTAAAACCAGATTTCCTAGTATGTTTCACCAAGCTGTAAGTCACGTTGTTGCATGCCGGCCCTGTCAAAATCTAAGTTAACAATGCGCTCTTGGAATTTATTTGAGATTTGTATAGAGATTATTTCTATAAATAGTAGTTTTTCATCAAGGAATCCAAGTATCTAGAAGAGCAAATATTCAAGAAAATATGGCCAAGGCAAGCAACGTTAACAATACTTCCATCATTGTCACGCCCCGGGATGGAGGTTGGTTGATACCGGTGTTGCTCTCAAATTTACATTCGAAAACAACAAACCTCAGAGTACAGAATTCAGAAACCAGTCTTTTATTCATAATACTGAATATTCAGTGTCTGATACAACTCAATTAATAATGTTTTATAACGGAAATGTAAAATCAGAAATACAATGTCTGAACAGATGCAGCGGAATATAAAATATAAACTAGAACTGATAAACAACGGTCTTCTTCACCAGCCCCAAAATTGAATCCGCTCTTCTTCTTCTAACTTTTCTTCCTCGTTCTTATCTGAGATGGGTTTGGTGGGTGAGTGATATGGTTGTCACTCAGTAAGCAGGGGCGGGAATAACTCCCAGTTTTCGAAATCGTTTTCAACAGGAACAGTAAAACAATAATATACAGAAAACTCTTATTTTCAGAACAGAAATCAGAATTCAGAAATCACAGGTTTCAGAACAAAAATCAGAATTAGTAAGCACTGAGCACGTTAGTGAATTTCATGGCTAAACTTATATCAGTCCCCTATATGTTCTCTCCTCTAAGGGGTGAGGCCAGAATCAGAAATCAGAATTCAGAGATGTTCAGAATATATATTCCTACCATTAGTTCACTAGGGAGTTTCAGTGCTTCAAAATCATATATCAGAAATTAAACATACAGAAACTGTGCTTTAAAACAGAATTATCAAACTGATTTCAAGATACTTATATATAAGCCCACTTACCGTAATTTGCTAGAGTTTCGGTTGAAGTCTACTGGAAATCTGGTTGTTCTCGCTACTGGATTTTACAGCTCGAATAAGGCACTCTCTTAGCTCGAAAATTTAAGTAATAATCTCAAGATTTGTGTTACACAAATTCAGAGACTTGAGGTGTTATTTATAGGCCAAAATCTAACCGTTAGACTCCTTATTAATGGCCATAATCTGCATTTAACAGCCTTTATTCCATTTTAAATACTTCAGTTGCGATTCATGAGTTGGATTAGTAACTGTCTGCTGGAATCTCGTTCTTCTGCTGCTGGATTCTATCCGCTGGAATGTTATTTATATGCCAAAATCTGACTGTTAGACTCCCTATTAATGGCCATAATCTGCATTTAACAGCCTTTATTCCATTTTAAATACTTCAGTTACAAGTCATGGGTTGGATTAGTAACTGTCTGCTGGAATCTCGTTCTTCTGCTGCTGGATTCTATCTGCTGGAAAATATCAACTTCTGAAATATTAGCTGATGCTGGAATTGTTAGCTTCTGCTGGAATTTTCCTTTGCTACTGAATATTGCTAGCTACTGAAAATATTAACTTCTGCTGGAGTTTTGCATTGCTGCTGAAATGCTGAAAATTTGGGTTCTCACAATCATCCTCAACTTTGCTTTGGTTCTCTCACTCGTTCTCATCTTTACTGTGGCAGAAAGCATAGTTACTCTCAGTGGTAAGCCTTCATTTTTTAAGACATCAATTTGTATGTGATATATATATATAAAATTATTGGATCATTTACGGCATTAATTGATTAAATAGATGAAGGGTTCATTATATATTGATTAATTCACCTATTTAGGTTAACTGTACAGTGTATCTCATTCAAATGTAACATGCTGTTTATGTACATTCTTGAGAATTTGCAGCTAAGAGTAAGGCAAGCATCACAGTTGTGTGTAGCACTGTGACTGCAGTGAATAAAGGAGACACTTGTTTCGACATTGCGAAGAGTAATAACCTGACCGCCGCTCAGTTCGACGCCATCAACCCTAACCTGAACTGCAACGGAATCTTTGTCGGCCAGTGGCTTTGCATTGATGGGTTTGCGAGTTAATACCAATACCAACTAATCTTGTGAGAAAGCCAAGAATCTCATCCACCATATTTCATGACTTACTAGAATGAAATCAGGTCAGGGAATCACTAATTTGGAAGAAAAATTGGCATCATGACTATTTACATGCATGCTCAAATACGGTAATATCCAATGTTTCAGTAGCGTCGAGATGTTTGTCAGGTTGAATTCCATAAGTTTAGGGTAAAAAAATAAAACGTAAAATGAACTAAATCCAGAAAATTCAGAACTATGGAACGATAATTAGTAGGTATTATATATCCCTTTTGGCTCATAAAAATAAATTTTTTGTGATATAAAAACAACTAATAAATATTTCGAGGTTTGAACTCAATGCAACCAATCTATTTATATTTTGTGCTTCGTTTTGATTTTAGTACAAATCATAAGCCCCTAATTTTTTTAAAAAAAAATTGGTACTTCTCTAATCAAGATAATTATATTTTTTATCCCTACTATTTAATATTTTTTACTCTCCTATTTTACACTGAAATGGATATTTTATTAATTAATTAATTTTTTATTGTTGATAATATTGTGATATTAACATATGGAGTTTTGTCTTTCTAGACTAATAAGATTTTCTAGAATATTGATATTTATGATAAGATCTCTAGATATTATACTATTGTTCAAAAGAGTTTATTTCCTAATGAAGTTCTTGGTTCCATATTTGTGTATGACTCTAGGAATAAATTATATGGAAAATAAAATATATAAATAAGATACCATTGTTGTTGCGCATGTGTGATTTTTGGAGTTGAATAAGAGCACTCAAACGACGAAGGAAGAGCAATGAATTACGTCAGTGAATTAACAAAGAGCTCAAGTCAAGGCGTATTGAAGTGTTACCATGAAGTGTTGAGAACTTTCAATCACAACACTAATCACTGTTTTGATTAGTTTTTCATTTATTCGAGAATTTCGGCTTCTCGTTTGTTGCATCAGTAGTTTTGATTATATGGTTTGAAATATATGTATAGAAGCACTTTGCTCCTTCACTTGTCAAGGGATTTAGCTTTTATTTGTTCATTAGTACTGATTTTTGTAAACTGATAAGTTTTCTAGTGAATCGTTTTCTCCAAAGGCACTTTCACACAACACTTAAATCTGATACACAAAATCTTAGTATTTTTGTACTTTTATTTTAAACAATTCTTTCATACCAATACAACAAATTTGTCATTCAACAACACACATACGACGACGGTTTTTCACTAAAACCGTTGTCTTTTATTACCGTTGTCTTTGAGCATTTTTTTAGGGTCAACGACAACAGTTCTATAAGCTATTGCCCATTAGCGTGTTTTTTTGGACAATCGACAACGATTTTAGAAAACTGTTGTCAAATACACGTCAATATTATACTGAATTTCATGTATTTGATCAAGCATGTACCGATCTATTGTGTGTATGCAATTTATTCGAAGTTTGAAAGAAGAGTGTGATTCTTGACATGGGTTTCACGTTTTTAATAGTTTGAAGGGGGCTGCCGGGTTAGGGATATTATGGGCATGATTTTCAGAGTGTTTAAGGGTCCTTTAGATGTAAGATTCAGTTCTGGAACATCAGCAGCAAGAGGGCGGAATGATTTTTGTTTTCAAGGGGTATAGGGTTCGATTTTGGTCTTGAGGGTGCAGGTTAGGTCCTAGCAACAAAAATGTAGGGTCCAATGTCATGTGTGGGTTTCTCGATTGCTTCTTGTAGCTGTGTTGTGGCTTCGGTTTTAAGAACTGGGGTCAAGTCCTATGGGTTCTAAGGGTCTAGGAGGGTGCCTAGAGGGTCTGGTCTTGAGTTGGTGCAGGGTGGCTCGATGGGGCTCGAGCCAAACACAGGAAACGTGAGGGAGGCACTATGGGGGCAGCCTGCGCACAGCTTGGGTCTTATGATTCAGGAGCTTCGCTGCTAGGTTCTAGGGATGGGGCTGGTCTGGGTTGGGTCTGGGCGTGGTCTAGGGTTGGTTAGGGTCAGGTTGGGTTAAGTGATTCAGGGCTGGAAGGGTCTTAGTCTATATAGGAGTCCTAAGGTCCCTAGGATGCACATGCACATCACAAGCAGAATTGGGGTCGAGTTCCAGAAGGTTTTTGTGCGGGCCAGGGCTGGTTCTTTGGACAAGACCTGGTCAGTAGGGTCTCAAGGTGGGTTGGCTAGGGTTTGGCTTGAGGTGGCTTGGGCGTGGCTCGGGTAAATAGGGAGTTGGCTCGGTGTGTCCTTACAAGGGTCAATTTCGAATTATTAAGAACTAGAATTGAATCCATGGGTCCACGGGTTTGGCTCATGACTTGGAAGGGTAGAATAAATAATAAAAATGCTATGTTTAAAAGTTGGGATCAAAATAATGAGTTTTGGATTTATTCGGGATTTAATCGCCGCACGAAATGCTATAATGAATTAATTGAAAAGCCTAGTTTTAAGCGGAATAAAATTATGAAAAATTTTATTTAAACTCAAATAATTATTAAACGGCTAAGCTTTAAATTTGGGAATTTTATGTCAAGGTTTGGTTTAATTCGGGATTAAAACGCAGTAATATGTTTTATTTAAAGAATAATTGAAAAGTCATCGATTTAAGCTAAATAACATATGGAAAAATTCATGTAAGCTTAAATGATTATTTGAGACATATTAGAGTCAATGAAAGTAATAAAATGTCAAAAACGTGAAATTTTACGTCTAGGGGTAAAACGGTAATTTTACACCCAAAAAACTAATAAACGTCATGGCAGTACCCCGAATGCTGTTTTATGTGCTAATATAATTATTTTAAATGTTTATGAATTTTTATGATGTTATTATGGTCTCAGTTGGAACCCGACGATCGTGTTTCCATTTATACGAATATGATGATATGATGATATGAATGGGGATGTCGTGAGGGGAGAAAGCCCTAGAGGGAGCCTATTTACGGGAGAAGGCCCAAGAGAGAACCCATTTATGGGAAAAGGTCCCAGAGAGAGCCTGTCTATGGGAGAAGGGCCCCGAGGGAGCCCCGACGATTGTATTTCCATTCGATGAGGATAGGCCAAGGCCCGGTTGACTGGTGAGAATGTTGCTGGTGTCCCGCCGCCCAGTACTGTGGTTATATGTAGATGGATCCATCGCCCAACACGTAGACGTAGATGAACATGAAAGCCACAATTAACGATCTGAATTCAACAAAAGGAAAAAGGAATACGTATATGTTGAAGATAATATGAATATGAATATGTTGATGATGATATGAATATGTTGATGAAAATGTTTATGAAAAAAATCATGAAAATGTTTTTAAAGTTTATGTATTATGAAAATGTTTACAAAAATGTTCATGTTTGAAGTTTATGCAGTTTCATGAAAACAGTATTTTAAGTACAAGTATTTTCACTGTTGTATGTGATTTTTATATGTATTATTTGGTATCAAGAATTTGATGTGTTGAGTCTTCAGACTCACTAGGTGTGATTGATGCAGGTGAGTGTGATAATAATGTTAATGGAGGTCTTGATGGTTGACTTTGCTAAACTAAATGTGCACGTAACCCGAGGACCGACGCTAGTTTTCCGCACTAGTTATGATTTATGATTTTAAGTGATATTAAAGATATTTTTAAGACGATTTATTTATGAGTGATTTTTGATAGGTTATAGTATGAGCTATACTTTTCAAACAATGTTTTGAGGTTGGTAAAATGTTTGACGATCTTATGATTCAAACTATTTTCCTTTGGATTTTTAAATGTCAGTTGATTGTTTTATTATTTTAAAATGATGTCAAAAATATTATGGTTCGATCGAATGTTAAATGTGGTTTGAAAAAAAAATTCTATCACATTTTAAGAAAACAAATAAGTAGACGTTTCAGTTTAAGCTAAATTGTCGCATATTTTAAATTAGCGACGGTTTATTCAAAACCGTCTCTAAAAATTTTAAATAAGCGACGGTTTAATATAAATCATCGCTAATATGGACAGTGTATGACTCACCGTTGCTAACAGCGACGGTTTATATTAACGACGGTTAATCAAAAAGCGTCGCAACTTGTCTATAAACACTAGCGTTTTCAATCCATTTTCCTCCACAACACTTAAAATTTTTCTCTTACACGATTTTAGTTTCGATTTATGGTCAATTTTTTCGCTTCAATTTATTGTAAATTTTTAAGTGTTAGTTAAGATCATGAATGTTGTTAGATTTATTAAATTATAAGAAGTTATTTTTTATTTTACTGAAAAAATTAGCAATGGACATCATGACAAACCATCGCTCAAATTAACGACGGATTTTATGGAAAATCAGTCGCTAATTTTAGCGACGATTTATTTAACCGTCGCAAATGTTAGCAACGACAACGGTTTTAAATCGTTATTGTTGAATCCACTTTCAACAACACCCTGAGTTACAACAGTTTTTATCCGTTGTCGTTTTGCGTTTTTGTAGTGTACACTTAATTTATTAAATATAAATAATGTTCAGGATTAAAAACATCTGAAATTCATGGATCAAGGGACTTTTCGATACATGGCAAAAATAAAAGATCGAAATAAATAGTTTTAGCCTCGAATAATCGATGTGTCCCAAATTTTTGTTGTGGATAAGCAATCTAAGACACAAATTGGAGGATAAGGTGCTTTTAGCCATAAAAGAAACGATCATGTGAGAATGGTACATACGAGATTTCATTTTACCAATTAAAATCACCCATTCATAGTTGAATGCGAGAGCCAGCCACGAACAAGCATCTATTCACTTCCGACAAAAACTTATGTGAGACGGTCTCACGGGTCGTATTTTGTGAGACAGATCTCTTATTTGGGTCATCTATGAAAAAATATTACTTTTTATTTTGAATATCGGTAGGGTTGACCCGTCTCACAGATAAAGATTCGTGAGACCGTCTCACAAGAGACCTATTCTTCACTTCCGGTGCCTTCTTGGCCAATTCTATCCGATTACTATAAGCTGAAGTGTTTCGTATTTAAATAGAATGTAGTGAATCATGTGATTCCTAGTTGTCGCATTTTTTGTTTCCGTGACCAAAACCAATGTATAATAACGTCATTAGTGTCAAAAAGTATTATCCAAATATATATAAATTTGTTATATCACACCCTTTCATTTGCAAGGCCGTGACTAAATTGATTAAAGGAAACTTTTTTGTTTTTGTTTTTGTTTTTTTCCGTACATGGAAAAACTGATGAGAACGAGGTTTTTCGACACGGATAATCCATCGGCGTCGAAATTTAGCATGATATATATAGCAGTCATGATAATTTTAATGAATGACAATAACAGAAATATGATTTGTGCTATAAACTTTAATTTGATCTTGTATATTTCTCTAGGATTAATAGGATTTATCCCAACATTGTATACAAATGAAGATTTCATTTTGTATATTTTATTTGTATTTTTATCACATATCATCAATATTTCTCTCAACCAAATCGTAATAAATCAATTTTTAAGGAATTTAACCATCATTTAAACATCGAAAATTGTATGTAAAACAATTATTGAAAAATAAAAATATACTATACGTAAGCAACAAATAATATTTTTATATTATATTATATATACACGCAACGTGTGTGCCACGTCACTAGTTAAAATAAAATAGCAAAAATGTTTAACTTGTTTAAGACATAACGGTTTCAGCTCAAAGATTTACTACAATATTCAGTTTTGAAACTTATACTATATATACAAAAATAAAAAGTTAATAATATAGCAACCGGATAAACATATTATTTAGAAATTAAATAGGCTTATTGTGAAACGGCCTCACGGATTATATCTGTGAGACGAGTCGATCTGATCCATGTTTATAATTTAAAAAAAAATTGGCATAAAAAGTAATGATTTTTATTTGAACTCAATTTTTAGTCAAGTTAATTAAAAATAATTTCAAACGCAAAAACTCTTATGAGACCGTCTCACGAGTCAATTTCGTGAAATGAATAACTGATCATACCTAATTCATGAAAAAATATTATTTTAAATTTTATGCCAAATATTTTTTCATTGTAAATATGGAATCAGATCGAAACATCTCAAAGATAATAATCTGTTAATCCGTCTCACCAAAGACCAAATTCGAATAGAAAATTCATGACCCTGAAAAATTTTAGAAGTTTGATTGAAGCTGGAGTCCTTAACATGCCTAGGTGAATAAATTACATTTTCTTTTATTTTGCAAAGTGGTAATTTGTGGCCGAATGCATTCAAAGGAGACAAATTATTAAATAAAAATATAAAATATATGAACATTTTTCATATATTAAATCCACATAATATGTAGTATTTATTATTGGGAAATCAAATAAACTCTAAAATAGAAAATCTAAATAGCTAATAAAACTGAGTTGCGAAACAATTACTTCGAATTTTATCAACACATTAATTTATATATCTATATATATATATATAAATTAAACAAGAACATAAACACGCTTCTTATAAATCGTGATAACCCTTTTGATTTCATGATTATACTTTGTAATGGTATGCATTCCCATTCTTCTCCATTTCAACTGATCCATTAGCAGGATAATCCGCCCCACTCATGAACCTGGACCAGTACCAATGCTCCTTCCACACGATCACCATTTCTTCGATCGGAATATTCTTGGTCTCCGGCAAGAAAAAGTATATGAAAACAGTCATCACCAGCACGAAAAACCCGAAAAACAAGAACAGCCCGAATTTCAAGTGACACAACATCGTCAAGAAAACTTGAGCCACTGCGAATGTAAAGAGCATGTTCACAGAGACGTTGATACTCTGTGCAGCAGATCGGATTTCCAATGGAAAGATCTCACTCGGCACTAGCCATCCAAGAGGTCCCCACGACCAAGCGAATCCAGTAACATATATACATATAAACAGCACCACCACAATGGCGTACCATTTCGGCAAGTCGCCTGGCTCTCCGTGGACTCCAAACTTAACACCTATGCAAATTGCAACCACGATCTGAAAACAAGAAATCAAACGTATATACTGTCAATGTAAAGTGTTCTATGAGCTTCCAAATATGGCATATAGATCAAATTTTAGATATTGGTAGAACCGTAGAGGATAACACTTACTCCTATCGGGTGTAACAGTTTATATGTTACAGCAATCAAAACATAAAATTCCGACTGCCGTAAGGTTTAAAATATTTGAGTAATAACATCACAGCTAACTAAAGCTTTAATAGAACCAAGCATTTCGATCCTCTGGGATGTATAAATTAAGCCAAGTCGGAAATGGTGTATACTTATTATTAAAAAAAAACAAGAAATGGTATATATATACTTATATTTACCTGACATATAAGCATTTGAATGCCCCCTTCAATGAAAAGAAATCTTCTCCCCCACTTATCCACACCATAAATGGAAACCACAGTTGCAAGAACATTAACCCCACCCGTAATCACAGCCGACATCAACGAAGCATCGCTTCCAAACCCAATAGTCTTGAACAAAACTGGAGCATAAAACATGATCACATTAATCCCCGTGAGTTGCTGAAAGAAAGGAATAGCAATGGCCATTGTCAAATGAGGCCTATACTTCCTCTGGAGGAGATTCCTCCAGGGGTGCTCGACTGTTCGAGATGCTTCGCTGGCTGCAACCAGATCATTGAATTCTTCGTCTATATTGACATAGCCACGGATCTGCTGCAGTTTAGCCCGAGCCTCGTCTTTTTTGCCACATTCGATCATGGAGTTTGGCGTTTCCGGGAGGATTAATGATCCGATGGTGATGATCAAAGCCGGGACAACAGCGCCACCCAAACTGAGCCTCCATCCCAATGCACCATTAATTTTCCCGAACCCGTAGTTCAAAACTTGGGCTGCTAGGATACCAATGGTAATGGATAACTGAAATCCTATGTTGAGTGCACCTCTGAATTTGTATGGAGCCATTTCTGATAAATAGAGTGGCACAGACTGCACCAACAAGATCAAAACAAACTTAGCATCACAATTTCATATCCTTTTCATGCACAATATCAAGCAACTTATAAATTTTAAATATTTTAGAAGTTAGTAATTTAAATTCAATTTAAGTAACTACTCACTCTAGTAAAAAAGATAGTATGAAATATATCAGTTTTGATATGTTGTCTACATATCGTGTTTATCGCTGATGTGATACTCACTTATTTTGAATGTGCTGAATAATTGAGTATATGATAACGAAGAGTACGCAACATATCAAAAGCGTAAATATATTACAAGAGAGTTAAGTCATAGTATGGGTCCACGGCTACGCGTTATTGTGAACATAGATAAAAATATTATGATCAAATATATATTACAAGATAGTTAATCTACTTTAAAGTCAAGTCAACTTTTGTTATTTTTTTGTCTCCATTCCACGCCGTTTCATTTGTGTTGGAAAATGACGCAAGACATGATTTTTTTAAAAAGAAATTTCCCACACGAAGAAAAGTCTTGGCTCTGTGCAACCGAATACTTTGACTTGATCATGTTGCTAACTGTAGGGACAAATAAAAACGAATTAAGTGAGATTGTATTTTCAATTTCTTTATTGGTTCACGTTTATATGAGATTCTATATTGTTTAATAACTCAAACGTCTACTGAATTTGCATAAAACCATAGGAACACATGCATATTTGAAACCCAAAAAGAATCAAGAAAAATGATCGAAAGTTTTTGGATTTTGTTTCTTCATCCTTTTAAGCATTCTAATCTCACCTATTCATTATTATTAATTATGGGTCACGTGTAATATATACATGATCTAGTCTCTAATCTTTAATTTCTAGTCCATCAAGAACTCAAATTAAATAGATATCATGATCTCTATGAATTTGGAACATATGTTATGTAATAATTAATATTGTCTGTACCTGATTTGCAAAACCAATACCGAAGCCAAGAAAAAGACGCCCCACAATGAGCATCCAAACAGCTTGCGCAAAGCCATTGATCAAAGCCCCGACGCAGAACAGCACGCCGCCGAGCAGCATCGACAGTTTCCTTCCCAACTTCCTCGTCACAAACGAAGCCACGAGCGACGAGCAAAGTGCAGCCAAGTACAAGGAAGATGTGAACATGGTCAGTTTCTCGTTGTCGAATTTGCAGTACTGGTTCGTCGAGTCGCTGACTTGCTGCTTCCGGTACACATCCGGGAAAAACTTCTCCAAGAATGAGTCCATGGCGGTGACTCCACCTGTACAACAAACAATCAAATTTCCGAACCCATAAGGAACAAATAAAAAAATAGCAAATTACTCTACCTGAAATCCCGATATCATAACCGAAAATAAGTCCACCCATGGCTGCAGTAACGCAGGTCGCGATGACGTACAGGGTAAGGTTGCCGGGATATTCCTTGCCGTTACCGGGACCGGGGCCAAAACCACCTGCCATTTCGATCACTCTTCTTCTGTGAAAGTGTGAGGTAATGGGAAGAAGAGAACTGCTGGACCGGAGAGGAATATTGAAAATTTGAATACTCGAGGGAATATATATATAAAGAAAAATATGACTAGTCAAATTAATTTAGCGTAGTTATCCTTACCTTTTATTTTTTTTATTTTTGAGAATTAGTTATCCACACTTGGACATACAAAAACCCTAAATTTTTAATAAATATACATAAAGCTATATAAATTTTTAATTAAAATTAAATTGTTAGAAGTTGGTTCTTATAACAAGATAGAAATAATGTCTTTCCAGAGTTATTTTATAAGATAAAAACTTGTGTTAGACGATCTCACGGGTCGTATTTTGTGAGACGAATCTCTTATTTGAGTCATTCATGAAAAAATATTACTTGTTATGCTAAGAGTACTACTTTTTATTGTGCATATCAGTAGGATTGACTCATCTCACAGATAAATATTCGTGAGACCGTCTTACAAGAGACCTACTCATTTTACAATAAAAAAATGAAATCTTGATTATTAACAACTAGACACAATATATATATATAAACAAAATCATGGTAATAGACATGATTAAGTTACTCCATTAATATATGTTTCACGGATATTAAATGATATTAGCATATGTTATTCGCAATAATCTAACGGTCGTGCTATATGAAATAGGTTTTACTCGTTATGTAAAGCTTCAACCCGTAGGTATTAATATTAACGTATTGTTTGGTCATGGATTGTTCAACCAACAATTATGGATCTCACAAATATCCATTACAAGAAAAATGATTTTCTGCAGCACATCATCAACAGCGTGCATTAAAAGCACGCTGCGAATAGTACTTTTAACGGCGTGCATCAATATGTGCGCTGTTAATATTATTGCACTTGACAGAAATAACGGCGTGCATTAAAAGCACACTGCGGAAATTATATCCGCAGCATGTATTTATGTGTGCTGTAAATATTATATACTTTCTGCAACGTGCTTTTAATGTGCGCCGTTAATAACATATACATTAACGGCGCGCATTAAAAGCACGCTGCGGAAAGTAATATTATTTACTATCCGCAGCGTGCAATAATGTGCGCTGTTAATATCTTCTCCATTCACAGCGTGCATTAAAAGCACGCTGTGGAAAATGTGTGCGAATTTTTAAATTATCGACATTAACGGCGCGCATTAAAAGCACGCTGCGGAAAGTAATATTATATACTATCCGCAGCGTGCAATAATGTGCGCTGTTAATATCCTATCTATTCACGGTGTTCATTAAAAGCACGCTGCGGAAAATGTATGCGAATTTTTAAATTCGCGACGGTTTTCGTAAAACCGTCGCTAATTTAAAATATGCGACGGTTTCTACATAAATGTCGCAGATTTAAAATCGACGACTGTTTAAACAAACACCGACAGTCGCTAATAGCCGTAATCAGCGACTGTTATATATAAACCGTCGCTAGTAGCGACGGTTTAATGCAAAACCGTCGCTACTAGTCGCAAATTGTCTATAAATATCCGATATCCACTTTCCTCCACACCACTTCACAACACTTAAAATTTTTCTCTCTTACACGATTTTAATTTCGATTTAGGTACATTTTTTTGTTTCAATTTTTGGTTAATTTTTTAAGTGTTAGTTAAGATCATCAGTCAATTTATCATAATTGTATTGTAGTTTTTTTAAAAATTTATTAAATTATAAAAGTAATTTTTTTTATTTTTATGCAAACTTTAGCAACGGTTTTTAAACTGTCGCGAAATGTAGCGACTGGTTTTAAACTGTCGCTAAATTAAACACCGTCGTTAATTTAGTGACGGATTATAAACAGTCGCTACTTTAGCGACGTTATCTTCGGTTTTCAACCGTCGCTAAGTAGCGTTAGCGACGGTTTGGTCAAAAACTGTCGCTAATATTTAGATTTTTTTGAATATTAACGGCGTACATTGCACGCTGCGGATAGTTGTATTAACGGCGTACATATGCACGCCGTTGATAATAGTATTAACAGCGTGCACATGCACGCTGCGGATATTCTTGAACTTTCAATAGCTTGTAACTTCGCAGCGTGCAATGTGCGCCGCGGAAAGAGAATTTGCGCGCTGCGAAAAGCCATTTTTTTTGTAGTGATCATATACTAAGTGATATATTACAATATTACATAAACTTTTTATATTTATATGTTGTGTTTATAAACTCTAACAATCTTGGTTTTGTTGATAACAGAACTTTTTATTGTCTTTCTAACATATTTACTCAAGTGTGAAGTTTTTAACTCAAGATGAAAACCGAAGCTCGAATTTAACCTAGCTGAAAATCTGACAAGTTTCAGAGTTTTGATGATATCTCATAGTTCGGTGATCCGAAGACCTACTACCAAGAAAATTTAATAGAAAACTCAATTTGGCACAAGTTGCATTTAATATCAATTGGCCTAAATCGGATGTTATTTAAGCAAACTGATGGTTGTAAGACCAAAATGATTGCACGAAAACAGTAATCAATTGAGCATGAGTAGTTACGGTATTTTGGTCAGCTTGATCAGCTCAGTTATCCAAATGAAACGATTCAGAATGCGTTACGAAGCTAAAAAAATGATCTAAAAATATTATTCACAAGTCAACGTCTGAATTGAAGTGTAAATGTTGATAAATGAAGATGGAGATACGAGTTCTGTGCATACTTAAATCAGCAAGCTGATTTTAGCACACCTCATCAGTTAAGTTCAGTTGAGCAGGTTCAGTTGACTGAATGACCAATTGAGCTGAGAAGCAAAAATGAATGACCAGTTGAGCAGGTTTAGTTGAGCAGACGAGCAAAACTGAATATAAACTTCAAAATCAATTAAACTCGTGACAAGCAGTCAGCAAGACGGAAATGACTGTTTCAATATCAGAAACAATACTAAATTTCAAAATTGTCATATTTTTGTGTCTAGCGTGTGTATCATTATTGGAGCCTATAAATACAACATCTTGAAGATCAAATACAAGCTTTTTAAGAGGACTCAAAGCATGAGCAGTCTACATGAAGAAATTAGCTAGAACGAGAGCAAGCTTAAGTGTAAGGATACATTTGAGAGATACACACATTGTAATTAATTAAATCCTCCTATACAATCACTCACACATATAAATGAGAGTTGGGCTTCAAAGTTTAGTTGAGTGAGTCTTCACGCAAAAACATTAAAGATTGTATTTGTAGTCTTGACATAAAAGATATTAAATATTATGCGGATTGTGAGATTGCGGCCTACGATCGAGAATGTTCTAGGAGTTTCCATTAGGTAAGAGATAAATACTAAGTTGAAATGCATTTGAAGAAAGTATTGTACAAATCAAATTCTTCTAATGGATCATTTTCAAGGGGAAGAAACGATGACGTAGGAGTTGTTAATATCCGAACATCCATAAACAAATTCATGTTTATTTATTTATTGCAATTATTTATTTGCTATTGTTTTTAAGATACATTGTTGAAGTATTTTGTGCGTATTTCAAATACAAAAATATTGCACATCAAATATTTGATTAAATGCTCAACCAAAAAAGTATTTTACATATTCAACTTGCATATCTTTTAAATGTTTTAACAAAAAAATTATTCGTTTCTACGAAAGATTATTTTGAGTGTCTTTCGCTTGGTTTGAAAACCAAATTCGAAATTTAATCGGTGTTCAATATTTCAAAAACCGATCTATTGTAGCTCATTGAGTATCCTTCAACCGATCCTATCACTATCAAATTTTTTTCACTGATACCATTATCTCGTTGTCTCATCTCATTATTTATATATATTACATGTACAATCCGTCCAATCATGTTTCAATTGCATCATATAATGGACTTCATACAATTTGAATATAATTGCGACCAATTTTTTTCCTTTTTTAAAAAAAAAAAAAACGAGAACTGACCAAATGTTTTAAATGAGGCTATTAATAATCAATATTTACATTTGAATATTATTAATTAATGCCCAACGTTCAAAATAGGTTGTAAAAAATCAAAATTGTAATTTAGGATATGATCAATATCTGACGTAGACCATTAATAATTAATTAATTAATTGGGCGTATAGTCCAAATAAACCGGATATATCCTTTTCAATAAAAAACTAAAATTAGATTAAAATTGCAAACGGCTCTTCTGCTCAGAAACGAAATGTTCCAATACGCAAAAAGGAAGAGACTCATAAAATGGCCATCCGAAAAGAGGAAAAAACAGAGTCTTTGTCTATCGATGCTATTCCGGAGGAATTCAACTTAAACACATCAGAATTTTTTTATTTTTTTTTAGAGGTGTCCGAATTTACTTTAAATTGAATTTTTTACTACAAAAAAACATTTATTAGATAATTCCTGAAATATGTAATGGATATTTTGGAGCTCATCCGTAGAGTTAAGATTCTAAATAATAGAAACTTAATTATATGTAAGAAAATATATTTAATTATATGTAAGACAATATATTTAATTTTGAATATGATTTAATTATCTCGAACCTATTAATGGTATTATTAAAAATAATATGTAAACAAATGAAAAATTATAGAAAATCCATGGTGTTTTAATCAATGATAAGAATTTCAGATAATCTGAAGATTTTAAAAGATTTAATATTTTATTTTATTAAAAGATTTTTGTAATTTCAATATTAATGTCATGGATATAAAACTTGCATTTTCTGTATTAATATGGTGTTGCTTTAATTTGATTTTTTCTCCAGTTTTTGATCAAACCGTTGTTTTTTATTCGTCTTTAATATAATCATCTCCCCCATGCCTTATTTTGACAAAATCAAAACAAACTGCAACGGTGAAAAGGATGAGTTCGAATTGTTTGATACCCAAGTTGAAATTTAGATTCGGTTTAACGAAATCTGACTTCGAATTATCTATTAAAATATGATTGAAGTTTGTCCAAATAAAAAATATGATTGATATTCAACATGATTTAACTATTTTTTTTAAACTTTGGAAAATCACGACCGTTATTTTTGGCAAAAACTTGTATGAAACGGTCACACGGGTCGTATTTTGTGATACGGATCTCTTATTTGGGTCACCCATGAAAAAATATTACTTTTTATACTAAGAGTGTTATTTTTTATGCTAAGAGTATTACTTTTTATTGTTAATATCGATAGGGTTGACCGGTATAAAAATTCGTGAGACCGTCTTACAAAAGGCCCAGTTGTTACTTTTTGGTGCGCTCTGAATACGATTTAACTACTTTACGTCGCTATCGAGGTGGGCTCAAGTAATATGTGTCCATTTATGTAATATTCCAGAGTTTCAGTAAATAGAATTTTCTGTGGTTGGTTTTGTTTCTATTTATATCGAGCCAATGACAACCATTTTTATCTGTGATCATGCCGAGCTATTAAACGTAAATATTTGATTTTGTGGAAGTTAATAATATTTTGGAATAAATTCCACTTTAATCTCCAAAATTTTCCATAAATAATATATATACACATCCCTCATATTTTTTTGTGGAAGATTATTTTCAGGGTCTTATATTAACAGTTCATGTCCCTATTTTCTCTGCAATAGAATCACTAATTACTACATTTTCAAATGATATGCAATCAATTTTTTTTAAAAAAATGTTATGTGAGTTATAATATCACGAATATAAGTGGAGAACATTGATTGAAAAATCTCGTTTGATTTCTGAATTGTGGTTGATTTTTGTCGGAAAGAAGAGATCATATATTGTATTATTAATTTTCTTGACTATTTTATGATTTTTCTAAAAATAAGCTAAAGGAGAAGAATGTTAGATGATATTCTTGGTTTCGCTTAATTTAAGTATACTAGAAAAAGACACGTGCAACGCACGTGGAAACACATTTCTATTGTTGATAAATGTTGTTAAAGAAATGAGTTAAAGAAGAGATTATAAGTTTGCAAATAATTAATGATTTTAATCTATTTTATTTAGTCAAACAGTAAAATTCAATGTAATATAATTTAACAAAAGTATTAAAATAAATATGAGATAAAGAAAAAATATAATATATAGTGTTGATCACATTATTTTACTACTATTTATTTAATTCAAGAAAAATAAAAATATAACGTAGATAATGCATTCTAAAACTTAAATCAAAAAATTGTGTCAACATTTTCTTCTTTTATATTTTGGAATTTTCTATCTTTCACGAGTTTTTCCTTTTTCATTCGCCCTTTCTTCTTCATGAAAGAAGCAATATTATCATCATCTTCAATAACTATTCTTGTGGTGTTATCGCCATCAATCATTTGCATTTTCATATCTTTATTCTTTGATGATTTTTTTCTTGGACGACCTCTTTTTTTTGTATTTTTTTATGCTGAAAATCTTTCCTTGCAGGAGAAGCTATAATTTCATCATCCTTAATCTCCGTATTTGTATTGTTGTGGTCTTCTATTATTTGTATGCCAATATCGTTAATGATATTTGTTGGAGATCCTCTTTTCTTTTTAATATCTTCTTGTTCGAAATCTATAGATCTCTTTTTGCTTGCAACGTTTTTGTTGTTGAAAATTGTGCTTGGATTTTGAATGCCTTCAATTACAAATGCTAATGTTCCATCTTTTATTTCAACCGACTTGTCCATTTTGAGAAGAAATGTATATTCTTCTCTATTTGGTGTCTCTAAATGCTTGTAGTATATTGAAGTGTTGTCATCCTGTAGAAAAAGAATATTATTATTAGTAAATGGTAATTTTATATATTCTTTGGGAAAAAAAAATCATTATTTGTATACCTTAGTGATGGAATCGATATAATATTCAACACTGCAGCCAATAAAAACATTTGCGACATTTCCGAACAATGTAACACTTGCAGTGGCAGTGCCATCATTTACGCTCATCGTTATTCTATATCTACAATAACAATTTAATGTAAGACATTATTATCAACTCATGTAAACTTATAAATATAATGTTTAAATGTAATTTTACCTTGACACAATACTGATATTGAAGTCTATGCAGTTATTACAGTTCCGGGTTTTCATTGTTTTGTTGACTGATTTTGAGCAATTACTACATGCTTCGTACCATGGATTCGCCTTATTTTCTACCTCATATATGTATGCCTTGAAGCAATAGAATTTGTTCTGTATTTGTCAATAAATGAGATACATAACGTCAAATTAAATATCAATTTTTGATTCCCTATCTAATTTTTTTATTAAAATGTCATTAATAAAATATTTGCTCCATTGAATAAATATTCGAAAAAATAATTGTGAAGTAATAAAAATAATTTGAATAATAAATTATACGTAACCTTTGGTAGAATATTAATCTGATCGAGAATTTGCCTCAAAGTAATTTCTTCAGCATCTTTAATTTGATGTGTCATCCATAATTCTTCTAGACTTCTTTCTTTGAAGTTGTTACCTAACCTGTAGTAGAATGATTAACATAAAGATATTTACAAACTTGAATAGTAAAAAGAAATAATATCAATATTATAGTTTTGTTAAAAACAATCGAAAATAATAATACCATATATTTATTGTTTCTTTTTCTATGCAAGATGGATTTGTGAACATTGTTGTTGTTGTTGTTGATTTGAACTGAAACTTTCCTATTATCAGTCATAAGAAGAAGTAGTGAGTAATGCTAATGAATAATTTTTGTAAATATTGATTATAAAATTTTTAAAAAATTTACCTTCAAATATATGTCTTTTCAAGTTACAAAAAGCTATAACCGATTTATCCATCTTTATCTCTTGTAAAAATAGTCCTTTGTTAATAGCAAGATCATCCCATAAAGTAATTGTTATAGTATCTAGCCTTTAAGAAGAGGGAAAAATAGTTAAAATCAATAAAAATATATTTATCCAATCATATATCGTAAAATTTTAATACTAAAATAAGGCTTTGAAAAATATTAGTTTGCTTTTTATTTTTCATGAAGACATAAAGATAGAATAAATAGTCACGAAGGATTTATAAGTACTATCTCTCTTCTATATCCGATGATGTTTATATCTTTTTTGTGAAATTTATTAAGCTGTCGAACTTCCTTCAGAACACCAATTATATCTGCAAAATTTTTACAACATGTGATAATTTCATTACATAAATCTAGAAAGTTTTTATTGTTCGCATAAATCGATACCTATATCTTCATTAGTATGTAATTCTCTGCTTGCATCATCGAACATTGTAAATTCAGAAGTCACATTGGAACAAGTGAATTGAGTTTGTAGTTCGTCAATTGTCGTCTTCGTTTGGAAAATCAATTCTATCCGTTTGTTGACATTTGGATAGTTGTTGTTGACTTCTTGAATAATTGGATCGAAGATGATGTAAGTTTTGTTTATCTTCAACTGATCTTGAAAAAAATCTATTATGTTCGAAAACATTATTCCATGTATTTTTGTTCCCTTCAATGAAAACGGAATATGTTTATTTAATTATTATAACAACAATTTAAATATAGATGAATATGGATAAGAAGAAAGTACCTCTTCGTCCACAAAGATCAGTTTTCTTATAGGCTTCGAATTTGATTTGGCCGGTATTTGGCTTCCCTGTCGTATTACTTTAACCTTTATGGAAGCATTGTTTTGACTTGGTTGCAACGAGATGACCTAACATATGTGCAAGGTGTCCATTCGAACTATATGATTTTGTACTCTTTAATTGGCATGACACAAAAAATTTTGAGAATGAAATATATTAAACAAAAATAATTTAAATAAATAATAATATATTGGAAATAATAGAAATTGATAGATATTGGTCTTACCACATTGTGATTGAAATATAATTGGAATAATGTTTTCGAACACAATAGATTTTTTTCAAGAACAGTTGAAGATAAACAAAACTTACATCATCTCCGATTCAATTATTCAAGAAGTCAACAACAACTATCCAAATGTCAACAAACGGATAGAATTGATTTTCCAAACGAAGCCGACAATTGACGAACTACAAACTCAATTCACTTGTTCCAATGTGACTTCTGAATTTACAATGTTCGGTGATGCAAGCAGAGAATCACATACTAATGAAGATAGGTATCGATTTATGCGAACAATAATAACTTTCTAGATTTATGTAATGAAATTATCACATGTTGTAAAAATTTTGCAGATATAATTGGTGTTCTGAAGGAAGTTCGACAACTTAATAAATTTCACAAAAAAGATATGAACATCATCGGATATAGAAGAGAGATAGTACTTATAAATCCTTCGTGAGTATTTATTCTATCTTTAAGTCTTCATAAAAAAGAAAAAGCAAACTAATATTTTTTCGAAGCCTTATTTTAGTATTAAAATTTTACGATATATGATTGAATAAATATATTTTTACTGATTTTAACTATTTTTCCCTCTTCTTAAAGGCTAGATACTATAACAATTACTTTATGGGATGATCTTGCTATTAACTAAGGACTATTTTTACAAGAGATAGAGATGGATAAACCGGTTATAGCTTTCTTTAACTTGAAAAGACATATATTTGAAGGTAAATTTTTTAAAAAATTTATGATCAATATTTACAAAAATTATTCATTAGCATTACTCACTACTTCATCTTATGACTGATAATAGGAAAGTTTCAGTTCAAATCAACAACAACAACAACAATGTTCGCAAATCCATCTTGCATAGAAAAAGAAACAATAAATATATGGTATTATTATTTTCGATTGTTTTTAACAAAACTATAATATTGATATTATTTCTTTTTACTATTCAAGTTTGTAAATATCTTTATGTTAATCATCATACTATAGGTTAGGTAACAACTTCAAAGAAAGAAGTCTTGAAGAATTATGGATGACACATCAAATTAAAGATGCTGAAGAAATTACTTTGAGGCAAATTCTCGATTAGATTAATATTCTACCAAAGGTTACGTATCATTTATTATTCAATTTATTTTTATTACTTCACAATTATTTTTTCGAATATTTATTCAATGGAGCAAATATTTTATTAATGACATTTAAAAAAAATATTAGATAGGGAATCAAAAATTGATATTTAATTTGACGTTATGTATCTCACTTATTAACAAATACAGAACAAATTCTATTGCTTCAAGGCATACATATATGAGGTAGAAAATAAGGCGAATCCATGGTACGAAGCATGTAGTAATTGCTCAAAATCAGTCAACAAAACAATGAAAACCCGGAGCTGTAATAACTGCATAGACTTCAATATCAGTATTGTGTCAAGGTAAAATTACATTTAATTTTTGCGATCAATAAAATATTGAATGTATAAATTATTTTTCATCAGTATTATGGCATAGATTAGTATGATAAAAATAAAATATTTGGGTTTAGGTAGAAAAAAAAATCCAATTATATATATACATACCATGATGAAAAAATATATTATTCCATATGCAAAATGATCAAAGAAAATTTTAAAGTGTGAAACTTTAGCTAGCTTTTGAAAAATTGCACAAATTTTGTACTGCACAACATTTCTACCCCAAATTGTATGATTTTTTTCTCCTCCACAGAAAAACAGAGAAAAATTCAACTGTCGGTCTTTCCAGGAATTTTTGCACAGAAATAGGGTGACTAACATCAAGAAAATCGAAATAACCCCCTCAACAATTGGTACCAAAAGTCGAGCTAAATTGAGAGGTTAAAAACTCACTCACCCGCAGCCTATGAAACTCGAGCTAGGGCAAGATTTCGAACTCCAAATGCCTTGAAAAGTCAAGTCCAAGCAACGGCGGAGGCCCGGTCCGGTGGATGACGGCGGAAGAACGATCGGCAGAAGAACAGTCGTCGACAAAGTTGCGAAATACCCCTCAATAACGGTATCAATAGAACGATTATGATGAGATTTTTTCGAATATGTATTTTTTTCTAAATTTTGACGACATACGGCGACAAACCGGCGACTGGCGGCAAAGGATTTAGAATTGTATGGAGAGAAGATTTTAACGGGGAGGAAAGTTTTATCGGAGAGAGAGTGAAGATAATAATAAGAGAGAGAAATGATTTTTTTAAAATTACAAAAACATTTATTTCAATCAAATTTAATTTTTTATTTTCAACAAATATGTTGATATCTGTGGGAATAATTATTTTCATTTTATCTATAACCAAATAATAAATATAATAATAATAATAATCAAAGTATTTTGGCATTTTTAGAAAAAAATATGTTAACTTTAGGTTTAATAATAAAAATAAAAATATTTTAATTAATATTTCAATCAAGCTTGTTTTTTTTATTTTCAACAAACATGTAGATTTTCGTCGGAAAAAATACGTTCACTTTATCTATAACTAAATAAAAAATTTATAATAATAAAAATCAAAGTATTCATAGAAAAAAATATGTTCTCAAATTTGATGTTTATCCAACAAACACGTATTTTTACAATTTTGACCTTATCATTATAATTGATTTTACTAAAACATCCTTATTAAATTACTCAAGTGTGTACAAAACAAGGACAAAGTTGACAATACACAATGAAAAACTTTGACCCTGGTTCACATTTTTATAATATGTATAGATTATTTTGTCATTTGTACTTTTTAAGATGTGGAGATAAATGGAAAAAATATTTGTTTGAGTATTTTTTGAAGATTTTGGAACATATTATTTTGAAGATATGGAAAGATAAGGGTTTAGATAGATTTATTCTTCTTAAAATATATGATGCAAAATTTGAAAATATTTATTCGATCTAGGACTAAGTGATAAGTGCAATTTTTGTACTTAAATTATCTTTATAATTCGTATAGATTATTAGTTTTCTTGGGTGGAATTATGCGTCTTTGGTTGTTTTTGGTGTGATTTCAGGAATCTAGGTAAGGATATTATATGGGCGTGAAAAGGAAAGAAAATGGCGCTTGGAAGAAAATGGCGAGCTTGGCAGGCACAGAGACCCGCGCACATGCGCGAGTCTGCGCGCTGTGCACATGCTAGAATTATTAGGTTTCGTCGTGGGTTTTAAAACAAAAAAAAGAGAGAGGAATTAAAAAAATCCGACATCAGTGAGAGAGGAACAGAAAGTAAGAGCCAACGGAGGACGGAACGCGACGAACGGAGATAGAAGACGCTTAATTCGGACACGGAGACACACTTTCATCTCTCTTCAACATGTTTTAATTCGGTTCTTTACTTTTACTCTTTTAATGATTAGAAACAGGTTTTGTTGTGATCTAGATTCGAGTATGAACTAATTTTATTTTCTAAGGATTGACGTAGTCTTGGTCGAACCTATGTTATAGAAATTTTGAATTTTCATTTAATTAATTCATCATGGTTGTTTGTGATTTTTTGTCTTTAATGCTTTTGGATTACTGGCCATAATTCGATTGATTAAATAATTAATATCTAACACTCGAGAGAGGGGATTGAAATTAGGATTGGGGAAATCACATTGTCAGATGTTTATAACGTGCAAAAGACATATAACTCTGGTGAATCCATAAAAAGAAAATTGTTTGCTTATATTATTTGTTACGTGATTTTGAATAGATGTATTAAAATCAGTACGTAATAGATAATTCAGTTCTATTTATCACTTAAAAAAGGGAATAGAAAAATTGCTAGTTCTTGGTTAATAAACATGATGCAATTTAATGATATGTTAGTCAATTTTAATTTAACATAGGGGAGACCAGACAAAATCATATATCTAGATTGATTTACTCACTGAATTTCAACTGCGTGCTAAGAATTACATGATTGGTTATTTTTTTGAATTGATTATAAACTATCTCATTGACTTTTTTCTAAATAAAGTTGATCTATGTCAATTATGATAATTAATATACAGTTTTAAATAATTTCTACTCGTGAGAACGATATATGTACTTATCCCAGTACTAAAACTTGACACCGTACATTTGCGGTAGTGAAAACACCAACACTAAGATATAATGAAGTTCTATAAATTAGAGTTCTCATTCATTTTCAAAAATGTCGAGTGTGACCATATGTGGTCGAGGGAAGCTGATGAGCTTTTATTGTCAAATCTTTCAGAGTGATTTGTTGGTTGTAGTTTTTAGGCACTGCATTCATTTAGACATTCTTTAGTAGAATAAGAGTAAGTCTCTTGTGAGACGGTCTCACGAATCTTTATATGTGAGATGGGTCAACCCTACCAATATTCACAACAAAAGTAATACTCTTAGTCTAAAAAGTAATATTTTTTCATGTATGACCCAAATAAGATATCCATCTTACAAAATACGGCATGTAAGACCGTCTCACACAAGTTTTTGTCATAAAATAATGTGAATTCTCGGGAGAAAACCATATTGTTTGCATAGAGCATATATTATGTTATGAACTTGCCGAGTTGTTTGTATGTGAAATTAAGGAGAAAAATGAGACTGTTCGTTCGGTGTTGCAAGTTTGATTGAAGCGATGGGGTCAAATTCAAGTGATATTCATCAAGTGAAGTCACTGTTCGTTCGGTGTCGCAAGTTTGATTGAAGCGATGGGGTCAAATTCAAGTGATACTCATCAAGTGAAGTCAACTGAACATGTTCATTATAAAGACGTCATAAGAAAATATAGTCTTTTATATTTTTTTAGTCATTGTATACGATCATAACATTTGAAGTTTGTAGATTTACTTGATGTCTGGACATGACCTCATAGATATAGGTCGATTGAACCGGATTACGTTAAAATTTCATGTCTCATTTAAAAAATTTATTCTTCAATTTTCACTTATAAAATGTGTTTTTGTGTTTCTCAACCCAAATTCTTCTTCTACTTCTACTCAGTTTAAATTTAATTTCAGAATCTGGTCTCATGCATAGTCTTATTTTACAAAAGTGATTTTGGTATTTTGGTAAATAAATGATAATTTTTCAAGACAATATTTATCTAATCCAAAATTATCATTTACCCGTGTTTACATTACACTATCAAACCCTATCTTTTGAAAACATTCTAATAAATGTTTTAGTATTTTATTAGAAAATTAGTATTATAATCACTTATTTACAAAATATTCTACCTTAAAAAATTAGACTTTTAATTTATTGTAAACACTACTCGCTTTCGATTTTTCGACTTCTCCAAAATTTATAAATTTTGTGCTTCTCTAAAAGTGTTGAGAATCCTTGCATGCGAAGAGTAAACTCAAAATAAACTGGAAGAAGAAATGCACTTTATTGATAAAACAACTTTGGCTTATAAATAACCTTACAAAGATTAACTGAAAATCAGAAAAAATATCCCATTAAGTAACCATACCATTGAAAAGTCAATGAAATTGAATCAAAATTCATTTCTGTAAAGTTTATTGAGTAGGTCTCTTGTGAGACGGTCTCACGAATCTTTGTCTGTGAGACGGATCAACCCTACCGATATTCGCAATAAAAAGTAATATTTTTAGCATAAAAATTAATATTTTTTCATGAATGACCCAAATAAGAGTTATGTCTCACAAAATACGACTCGTGATACAATCTCATACAAGTTTTTACCAAGTTTATTAAATAAGTGATCATAGCTACAAAATAAAAAAAAAATTAAACAGAAAAGGCAACTGGTTGAAATTAGAAATATTTGCACCGCAAACGATTATTGAAACACAGGAGAATTGAGGATTTTATGCTTCGTCGAATGTGTTCATAACCATTCATATGGCATATAGCCTAACCAAATGAATTGTAGATACTATATCGAGAAAACGCACCCGATATAACATATAATTCTCCTCAGAACTTGACTCCTGGTGGAGCCTCACCAAATGAATGGTAGATACTATATTGGATAAACACTCTCGATATAGCATATAATTCTATCGAGAATTTGACTCCTCGAATAATTAAAATTTGACTCCTCGAATAATTAAAAAAAAAACAAAAAAAAAAAAAACAAGAGGACTTGACTCCAGCTGCGTTATGGTCCCATTAAAATACAAAGATGGCGAGATGGCGGTCTTTTGGGGTTGAGAGGGAATAAAATTTAATTGATTTTGTATTCTTCAAGTGTACTTTGAAAATTATGCGTCAGTTTACACAACAAGCAGTTGGGCCCTAATTTCTTTATTTATTTTTTAAATATATGTGGGAACCGGACGCTAATTCAATTAATCATCATTAGGATCAATTTATTAATTCAAGTAATTTGGGTCATAAAAAAAATTTCTTTAATTGCGGAACGTAATGGAATCTAACTAATATACAGATTTGTATAATTAAAGTACAAGTCCTGTACAATCTACATTCAATAAAAACTAAGGTTTAACAACTAATTATCAAGTGTTCAACCCTATCTTTAATCCAAGTCTGTAGTCTCCACTCTAATCATGATCTCTCTCTCTTCTTGTCTTGACCCTGATCCTGTCCCACCTGTTGTCTTGCACACATACAAACAAGACAACAGCCGGATAACTCCGGTGAGAATTATATTCCCAGTATAAATCCTGTATACATGCCTTTCATATAAACAATTTAAAAGCATGAATTAAACATTCATAACATGTATCAAAATCAGAACATGAATCAAATATTCATCACATGTATTATAATCCTAAACATGAATCAATATCAACAATAAATTATAGTCTAAACATATATCATCATCAGGAACATAATTCCATATCAAGCAATGAATCATGCGATAAGTGCAATGATTCATATTTTTTGAAGATTTTGGAACATATTATTTTGAAGATATGGAAAGATAAGGGTTTAGATAGATTTATTCTTCTTAAAATATATGATGCAAAATTTGAAAATATTTATTCGATCTAGGACTAAGTGATAAGTGCAATTTTTGTACTTAAATTATCTTTATAATTCGTATAGATTATTAGTTTTCTTGGGTGGAATTATGCGTCTTTGGTTGTTTTTGGTGTGATTTCAGGAATCTAGGTAAGGATATTATATGGGCGTGAAAAGGAAAGAAAATGGCGCTTGGAAGAAAATGGCGAGCTTGGCAGGCACAGAGACCCGCGCACATGCGCGAGTCTGCGCGCTGTGCACATGCTAGAATTATTAGGTTTCGTCGTGGGTTTTAAAAACAAAAAAAGAGAGAGGAATTAAAAAAATCCGACATCAGTGAGAGAGGAACAGAAAGTAAGAGCCAACGGAGGACGGAACGCGACGAACGGAGATAGAAGACGCTTAATCCGGACACGGAGACGCACTTTCATCTCTCTTCAACATGTTTTAATTCGGTTCTTTACTTTTACTCTTTTAATGATTAGAAACAGGTTTTGTTGTGATCTAGATTCGAGTATGAACTAATTTTATTTTCTAAGGATTGACGTAGTCTTGGTCGAACCTATGTTATAGAAATTTTGAATTTTCATTTAATTAATTCATCATGGTTGTTTGTGATTTTTTGTCTTTAATGCTTTTGGATTACTGGCCATAATTCGATTGATTAAATAATTAATATCTAACACTCGAGAGAGTGGATTGAAATTAGGATTGGGGAAATCAGATTGTCAGATGTTTATAACGTGCAAAAAAGACATATAACTCTGGTGAATCCATAAAAAGAAAATTGTTTGCTTATATTATTTGTTACGTGATTTTGAATAGATGTATTAAAATCAGTACGTAATAGATAATTCAGTTCTATTTATCACTTAAAAAAGGGAATAGAAAAATTGCTAGTTCTTGGTTAATAAACATGATGCAATTTAATGATATGTTAGTCAATTTTAATTTAACATAGGGGAGACCAGACAAAATTATATATCTAGATTGATTTACTCACTGAATTTCAACTGCGTGCTAAGAATTACATGATTGGTTATTTTTTTGAATTGATTATAAACTATCTCATTGACTTTTTTCTAAATAAAGTTGATCTATGTCAATTATGATAATTAATATACAGTTTTAAATAATTTCTACTCGTGAGAACGATATATGTACTTATATCAGTACTAAAACTTGACACCGTACATTTGCGGTAGTGAAAACACCAACGCTAAGATATAATGAAGTTCTATAAATTAGAGTTCTCATTCATTTTCAAAAATGTCGAGTGTGACCATATGTGGTCGAGGGAAGCTGATGAGCTTTTATTGTCAAATCTTTCAGAGTGATTTGTTGGTTGTAGTTTTTAGGCACTGCATTCATTTAGACATTCTTTAGTAGAATAAGAGTAAGTCTCTTGTGAGACGGTCTCACGAATCTTTATATGTGAGATGGGTCAACCCTACCAATATTCACAACAAAAGTAATACTCTTAGTCTAAAAAGTAATATTTTTTCATGTATAACCCAAATAAGATATCCATCTTACAAAATACGGCCTGTAAGACCGTCTCACACAAGCTTTTGTCATAAAATAATGTGAATTCTCGGGAGAAAACCATATTGTTTGCATAGAGCATATATTATGTTATGAACTTGCCGAGTTGTTTGTATGTGAAATTAAGGAGAAAAATGAGACTGTTCGTTCGGTGTCGCAAGTTTGATTGAAGCGATGGGGTCAAATTCAAGTGATATTCATCAAGTGAAGTCACTGTTCGTTCGGTGTCGCAAGTTTGATTGAAGCGATGGGGTCAAATTCAAGTGATACTCATCAAGTGAAGTCAACTGAACATGTTCATTATAAAGACGTCATAAGAAAATATAGTCTCTTATATTTTTTTAGTCATTGTATACGATCATAACATTTGAAGTTTGTAGATTTACTTGATGTCTGGACATGACCTCATAGATATAGGACGATTGAACCGGATTACGTTAAAATTTCATGTCTCATTTAAAAAATTTATTCTTCAATTTTCACTTATAAAATGTGTTTTTGTGTTTCTCAACCCAAATTCTTCTTCTACTTCTACTCAGTTTAAATTTAATTTCAGAATCTGGTCTCATGCAAAGTCTTATTTTACAAAAGTGATTTTGGTATTTTGGTAAATAAATGATAATTTTTCAAGACAATATTTATCTAATCGAAAATTATCATTTACCCGTGTTTACATTACACTATCAAACCCTATCTTTTGAAAACATTCTAATAAATGTTTTAGTATTTTATTAGAAAATTAGTATTATAATCACTTGTTTACAAAATATTCTACCTTAAAAAATTAGACTTTTAATTTATTTGTAAACACTACTCGCTTTCGATTTTTCGACTTCTCCAAAATTTATAAATTTTGTGCTTCTCTAAAAGTGTTGAGAATCCTTGCATGCGAAGAGTAAACTCAAAATAAACTGGAAGAAGAAATGCACTTTATTGATAAAACAACTTTGGCTTATAAATAACCTTACAAAGATTAACTGAAAATCAGAAAAAATATCCCATTAAGTAACCATACCATTGAAAAGTCAATGAAATTGAATCAAAATTCATTTCTGTAAAGTTTATTGAGTAGGTCTCTTGTGAGACGGTCTCACGAATCTTTGTCTGTGAGACGGATCAACCCTACCGATATTCGCAATAAAAAGTAATATTTTTAGCATAAAAATTAATATTTTTTCATGAATGACCCAAATAAGAGTTATGTCTCACAAAATACGACTCGTGATACAATCTCATACAAGTTTTTACCAAGTTTATTAAATAAGTGATCATAGCTACAAAATAAAAAAAAAAATTAAACAGAAAAGGCAACTGGTTGAAATTAGAAATATTTGCACCGCAAACGATTATTGAAACACAGGAGAATTGAGGATTTTATGCTTCGTCGAATGTGTTCATAACCATTCATATGGCATATAGCCTAACCAAATGAATTGTAGATACTATATCGAGAAAACGCACCCGATATAACATATAATTCTCCTCAGAACTTGACTCCTGGTGGAGCCTCACCAAATGAATGGTAGATACTATATTGGATAAACACTCCCGATATAGCATATAATTCTATCGAGAAAAAAACAAAAAAAAAAACAAGAGGACTTGACTCCAGCTGCGTTATGGTCCCATTAAAATACAAAGATGGCGAGATGGCGGTCTTTTGGGGTTGAGAGGGAATAAAATTTAATTGATTTTGTATTCTTCAAGTGTACTTTGAAAATTATGCGTCAGTTCACACAACAAGCAGTTGGGCCCTAATTTCTTTATTTATTGTTTAAATATTTGTGGGGAACCGGACGCTAATTCAATTAATCATCATTAGAATCAATTTATTAATTCAAGTAATTTGGGTCATAAAAAAAATTTCTTTAATTGCGGAACGTAATGGAATCTAACTAATATACAGATTTGTATAATTAAAGTACAAGTCCTGTACAATCTACATTCAATAAAAACTAAGGTTTAACAACTAATTATCAAGTGTTCAACCCTATCTTTAATCCAAGTCTGTAGTCTCCACTCTAATCATGATCTCTCTCTCTTCTTGTCTTGACCCTGATCCTGTCCCACCTGTTGTCTTGCACACATACAAACAAGACAACAGCCGGATAACTCCGGTGAGAATTATATTCCCAGTATAAATCCTGTATACATGCCTTTCATATAAACAATTTAAAAGCATGAATTAAACATTCATAACATGTATCAAAATCAGAACATGAATCAAATATTCATCACATGTATTATAATCCTAAACATGAATCAATATCAACAATAAATTATAGTCTAAACATATATCATCATCAGGAACATAATTCCATATCAAGCAATGAATCACTCTCCGTGATTCTCAGACTCAGACTCGACTCAGTCCTAATCTAGGGATCCCGATCGAAATAAGAACATACACCCACATACACTCCCGATCGGGGTGGTGGTATGTTCTTATTCACGGACTTTGGCTCTTTCCATATCGAACACAAGTAATAGAAGAAACTCCAATTCTATTCACTCCGATATAGCCAAACGTCTGGTGTCTTGACCTAACCGTCACAGACTTTGGCATTTTCACCAATATCCTATCATGTGACAATGTGCAATGTGCCGGTGACGATTCCATCACTATCCGGCACTACTGTCACAAGATTACTCATTCACAATTAAGCGTATCCGCTTAATGACTCAGTACATAAATCAATAAATCAAAGGTATCAATCTCATACAATTGCAAATATCGATGCAATAAAGTAAAATATGTGATTTTGGGAAACTCAAGTCAATCGGACTCGAGTTGTGCAATCCCACATCAACATAAATTTATACATTTTTCTTCGCGGTCTGACGAAGTCGAAGTCTCGAAGTCAAATCTGTCCATATCAATCTGAAATACAATATCGCATAGGCACAATCTCAATATGCAACTCAATTCAAAATCTATTCTGATCAATACTCAAATCAAACATAATCTGATCAATATCGAATCAAGATACAATCTAATTCATATCGACGATATCACGATATAATCCTGAATCTGATCAATATCAATTTACTGATGTTTCGACGGTATAACAATACAGTCTCGATAATCCCGTCAATTTCAATATCACAGATATAATATCACGAGACATAATTGATATCGATACAACTCGTACTCCCAGCAATAACAGATCATAATCTCAAATCTGTACAATCTCAGTCATATCATTTCAGAAAATCATAACAATTACATAAAAAGTATGTTCTTCGATCTGACTTCAATTATATACTGAGCAGTACATCCAGGACACAATATATCAGTCAAATCATAATTCCTCCAATATCATAATTTCCAACGATATCAGAATTCAATAAAACTTACGTCCTGTTGTGGCTGTCGTCGCTAGGAACTCGATACTGTAGTCAGATTCAAAATCAGACAGGCAGATCTTGAACAAATCGAATTCTAAAATATTAAAAGGCAGTAAGGATTTTACGGAGCTTCTCGGTGCTTCTTTCTTCCAATTTCTGATGGAATAATCGAATTGTACCTATATATATATCCCATGCATGCTCAAGAAACGCGGCACCACTCTTTGCACTGCACGTCTCGCGCATATCCGCGACTTCCTTCAGCGCATATGCGCGAGGCCTACTGGTCTCGGCGCTCTGCTTTGTAACTGCTGGCGCATATGCGCGACACCACTTGGAGCATATGCGCCAAAAGTTCTGTTCTGAACTTTGGCCCCTGCTCCTCTACGCGCATGTGCGCGCAAGTTCATTTCCGAAGTTTAGCTACTGGACCCTTCGCGCATGTGCGCGCATCGTCGCGCATGTGCGCCCAACTCTCTGCCTACCTCGCACATGTGCGCGGCTCACGTCGCGCATGTGCGCGCAATGTTCTGTTCCAGCCCCTTGGCTACTGTACACCTCGCGCATATGCGCGCCCTCACGCCGCGCATATGCGCGGGGTCTTCTGCCAAACCCGCGCATGTGTGCGCACCAGATCGCGCATGTGCGCGGATGGCATCTCCCTCGCACATATTTCGCGTCTTTTCTCGTCTTTCCCAGTCTGATTCATTCCGTCTATAATCACATCAATTAATCACTAAATCATTTCAGATTAACAGGATAAATTTCTCGGGCCTTACAATATTAATATTTGATTTTTAGATAAATAAAAACAAATCAGTACGTTAAATAAGTGTGTTCCGGAATAAGGCAAAAATTTGTGTGAGAGGGTCTCGCGGGTCGTATTTTGTGAGATGGATCTTTTATTTGGGTCATTAATGAAAAAATATTACGTTTTATGCTAAAAGTATTATTTTTTATTGTGAATATCGGTAGGGATTGACCTGTCTCACAGATAAAGATTCGTGAGATCGTCTCACAAGAGACCTACTCCCGGAATAAAATATACTCTAGCAATATGGGATTTTTGAAAGTATTTTTTTTTATGTATAAAAATCTGGAAAAAAATGTGGTTTTTAGGATATATATTTCGATTGTCTTTAAAAATAGGAAAAATAAATAAATTTATTTTTTTAACATAAATAGGAAAAAAAGTTTTTTCCTAGCGCGTTCGGTTCATTTATGAAAGCTTAATCATGCTCTATTATTAGGACTTATCCTCAATAAATCATTGATAATCCATCATTTTTGTTTTGAAGAATCTGAATGAGAAAATAGAACAGTGGAGAGGTTGCATCTATGCATGCACAATTATATTTAGGTTTACAGGATTAAAAAAAGTTCATATATATTTTTTTTTTGCAAGAAAATAATTTAATTTTCCAGTTTTCTGTAAGGTGACCGGTAAAGAAATAATTTGGTAAAACCAGTCTTTTTATTCCACTAAAAGAAAAATTAAATCATGTGTATGTATAGATATATATTCGAGGATATCGTTGAGATTGATACTTGAATCTAATTCAACCACAAAAGCTAGCTAAATGAGAAATATTGTCTAAGTCAATATATACAACTCGCAAGAACTTAATTCAGTCGATGTTGGACATTTAACATATCTTACATGTGGAGCATACTTCTCACAGAAATATTGTGGGCTATGTTATGGGGTCGGTGATCTCTGGCTACTCATGTATTTGCTTCAATTGATCTTCTCGTCTGGATCAAGAGATTTATGACTAATATAAAAAGATTTACTATCATCGGTAAACATTTTTTTAAAAAAAAGGTAAGCCAAACAGCGATGAGTAGATATCTTGTGAGACGGTCTCACGAATCTTTATCTGTGAGACGAGTCAATCTTACTGATATTCACAATAAAAAGTAATACTCTTAGCATAAAAAGTAATACTTTTTCATGAATGACCCAAATAAGAGATCTGTCTCACAAAATACGACCCGTGAAACCGTCTCACACAAATTTTTGGACAACAGCGATTTGTACATTTTCATTGTATGAATTAAACAAAACAACCTTCTGACTTCATGCGAATATGTTTTATCTTTGGGACCTCTCGAATCTCAATGTTGACGTGTATAAGGCAAACTCATGAATTTGAATCAAAGTGCGCTAAGCAAACGAGGGTAGATTTTGATTTTTTTTGTATATAAAAAAATCAAAAGAATGACCATATATATATCCTAATAAAAGTATATATATTTAATTATTTAATATAATAAAAAAAATCCCTTCCTATTTTTCCGAATCAACTAGATATATTCAAACATAATAACATGATCACGTATGGATTCTCTACACCATCAGTATGTCTAATGTGCAAAGTTTCACTAATCAAGATGCGTAAAATGAGTCGATATAGTCTATACATACAGTGAAAATAAAAAATTTTACATGAAAAATAATATTTCTTATGAATCAGACTGGAATGAAGATGAGTCTCACAAAATTGACATATGAGACAGTCTCAAATGAGTTTTTTGTGCTACAAAATAATATGTAAGCGTAGTCAACTTCTACCCTGCGCGCACATTCTATCGCCATAACTGTGGAAAATTCAGGTCGCTAATGGTCAATCTGCTAATGTTTGATTTTGAGGTTGAGTTTTCAAACGAAGGCATCCACGTTATGTATGTTAGGGGACGTGTGGTCCGCAAAATTAGATATCTAAATTGACAAATTTGTTTTATAAATATATATATATATATATATATATATGGGAAATCTGAATTGAAACAATAATTTTGATGTTTAACTGATTTCGATATTATATAGATGTAAGATATCATACATCGGTAATATTAAGTTTTTAGGAGTTTTATATATGGACTTGACAATCATCCCCCATTGAGCTAGCTTTTAGAGTTAAATTAGTTCAAAGTCTCGATCTTTAACATGATATCAGAGTTCAGACCCACCGTCATGTATTGATTTGCCCTATAAGCAACCCGTTAATGTTTTTTTATGAGTGTGAGAGTGAGTTAGATATCCTGCATCTACTAAATTACTTGACTTTTGTGGCAGAGTTAGACTTGAGTCCGAATCTTAACAATAGGTAAAAGAAGTTATTTTGTTAAGAAAAAGGAAGGCTGGAAAAAGAAGATGATGATAGCATCCATGACACGGCCAATTGTTCAATTCAATTGCTCTGAATACCGATTCTTAAAGTCCAGCCCAATTTTATTTTGGGCCATAAGCCTGTCTATAAATTTAATATTTATAGTAAATGGATGATAAGTCCAAGTATCGATCTCACAGAGGTTAATATTTAATTACTAGAATTTATATCACTTAACCTAGACAACATATATAAAAAGATGATATGTGAATTATTAATCTAATCTATTGAATAAAATAATTGCAACTAAAAACGACGAATTCAACGCTCATTGAGGGATTCAAATTCAAATAAATCTAAGACACACAATTGTACAAAACTCTACTATGTTGACACGTGTTAAAATTCAATTAATTATTTAATTTTTGTCAATCACGGTGAAATCCCCAATTTTATTTATTAAACGATTAATCGAGTTAATAAACCTATTTAAATCTAACACTCCAATTATTTCTAATTGAATTTAATTAGATCTAAATACATTAAATTTTCAGTGTAATTTAAATTTTCACCTAAAACCACACACTGAAATCGAATACTATTTCTAGTCAGTTTAATCATGTGTTGATGATGTTTTTGTTGCTATATTTAACCAATCATCTTTCGATTCGTGATTAATTAACAAATATGTAAATAGTTGATCAGGCTATTAACAAGAAATATTAAACTAACATCAATCAATAATTAAAATCAAGAAAAAATAATATATTGAAAATAAACCAAATATCAAACAAAGTATTGTTTTGCCATATCGTGGTCTTAGTCTAAATAAAATTATTCTATGAATTCAAAACAAAAGTGAGAAGTCAGATTTAATTTCATAGAAGAAAAAACAAAATAAAGAAGGAATAAGAGTAATTTTCAGTGATTTTTTGTGTGTGTTGAGGAATTCCTCATGTTTATGCCTTTTGTCTTTTTCTCCCTTCAATTCTGCACTTACGTCTTCTCTTCCTTCCTCTGCTTTCGCTTATGCTCTCCTCCTTTCTTTACGTGACTATCATCTGCCTCATCACTCTTTTCTCCTCCTCTCACTTCTTCTGCGTTGCTTTTGTTTTTCTATTTGCGTCTCCCTTCTTGCTACTCACGTCTCGCCCTTTTATATTTCTTCATGGGCCTAATCCTCCAACTCTTTGAAGTCTATATCATTTTTAAAAATTGTAGATAAAATTGTATATATTTTATTTATCAAGATCTGCACATATTTTCTTCCAAAACTTTAATATTATCAATATAATTAAAATATTTTATTTCCTCTCTTTTGATATTTTGTTTCCTTTGAAATTTTGTAAAATCATCTTATCTCCAAATTAATCATTTTTCATTTTTTATTCAAATATTATAAAATTAATTCAGATAAGAACATAATTAGGGATAATAATTACATATAAGCACAAATATTATAAAATAAAATCTCCAAAGTCTCTATAAGATTTGGGCTTATCATACATCCATCATGCATATTTATATGAGCACCGATGGGGTGACACACACCTATTAGATATGTAGTTTTTTTATGTTTCATCGCATCTAATAGATAAATGACACCGCATCGATTCTTATACAAGTGTGCATAATAAATGTTTATCATATCAAAACTATAATAATAATAATAATAATTCCATCAATTTTCACGTGAGATTCAGAGCTAAAATATATGTGAATCTCACGTGAAAGTTGATAGAATTCTTATTTTATTTTGTGCATTCATCATGACACACTAGCATGTTGCATTGTAGCTATCGAAACCAAATGTACATTACAACAACATTAAAAAAAAAAAAAAAAAACAAAACAAAACAAAACAAAAAAATAAACAAAACAAAACTAAGGTTACATTTGAGGTAAGGATTTAAATATGGATTTTTTAACGTTAATAACGAAATAATAGATAAAATCTTAAATTCCATGCATTACTTATTTACATTGTTACAGAAAGTAAAATGAATTTTAAATTGCTCTATAAAATTCATTCTAATTAAAATGAAACACTATTTAAACATGAGATTGTGAATTTGAAGTTTATGATCTTACTTATTTAAAACTAAAAAATACATTTGAATTTATGGATTTGAAATTCATCAATATAAATACAACTTAAGAATCATTGGTCATTCCGAATTTTATAATATGAAATTTTCATAGTTTTTTTTAGTTTTATATATTATAAAATTTATTTTATCACTTACAATTAAGCATAAACTTGATAATTACCTAATGTTATAACTAACTTCACTTATTTATCATATCATTCATTAATTTATTTTAACTAAACTTGTTAGAAAAGTAAGTTTAATAATCAATTATTAAAAAAATCTGAAAAAAAGGTTATTCAAATCAAATTCTTTATCCAAATTGTACTAAAAGATTGTAGATCGGCTAGTGGTAACACGACTAACTAATTGTTAGGAGGGTTGGTGTCGGAACCGTTACTTAAGGTAGGAGGGGAAACAAAAAATATTAAATTTCTCACACAAAAAGTCACAACGATATTGATTTCTCAACAAAGTCGTACAAAAATTCAATTCAATTCAATTCATGTCACACTAAGTTAGTAACGTAAATTATATTGGACAAGCATTGTCCGATGTTAGAGTTGATATGAATAATCGAATTCTTAATCATTGATTTAACATTCACTTATTTTTTCAACTCGGATAACCCTTAGAGTCAATTTAAAATTTTGCATCGTTGGATATACCGATACGATGTTGTACATGTAATAATGTAGGAGCGAGCGATTTTTTTTACTATGATTTGAAATCAAACTAAAATCTCACTCTCGTTGAGAGATGTTTATGTCACTACACCACAAACAATCTCACTCTCGTTGAGAGATGTTTATGTCACTACACCACAAACAATCTCACTCTGGTTTTCATGTATTGGAAGGTATACAATGCAACGATGGCTACCACCCACATGCCCATCTCCATTTCAGGATCTTCTCCATGTGCAATTGCCACATTAACATGCAATAAATTTCACATCCAAATCCACCCTTCTCTCTTAAACCAAGATAACTTGATAAATACAGCCTGCGTAAATTAATTCTAAACTGTACAGTCGAGGAAACCAACAAAATGCATTTGGTATTGGTAAAAGACTTGTGCATGAAATTTTGTTCGATGAAAGAATTATCACAGCGATAGATAATATATGACTACATTATAGTTTTATTCAATAATTTTTTTTTTTGGTTACATTTTAATCACGTGGTAGATAAAATAAAATGGGAGTATTGTGTTATGTTCAAGAATGCCAGAATCCGCCCAAGATGCTGCGGAATTTAGTGGAACTCAACTTTCTTACGAGCTTTTTGGCATCTGAGACCTCAGCTTCTGCAAGCTTTTCGATGTTCTTTAAGTAACATGAACTTGAAATCTTTTTTCTTGCAATGTTGCTACCGGTTAACGACATCAATATTGAAAGCAATGGCTGTTTGCTACCAGAATTAACGTCCTCTGGGCCGAGTAGCTGCATCAATATGCCAACATTTTGATCATTCTGCACAAATCTTTTTCTGTTTTTGGGTACAACCACCATGTTAGATAGTGTCTCTGCTGCAATTTTGCGGATTTGGAACGATTTTGATTCGAGGAAGCTAACGAGGACAGGCATAAATCCTGCATCTCCCATCACTTTCTTGGCATCCTCAGACGTCTCACATAACCAAAACGATGCCTTTAGGGCCAATTCTCGAACGGAAATCTCCCCAAATCGGAGAAAGTAAAGCACGTGATCTGTAAAACCAGAATTCATCAACACATATAAAGAAGTATCTGATCCAAAGCATAAATTCATGATTCCTTTGAGTGCCATCTCTCGTGTCTTGGTCGAAAATGAGGATTTGGGATCCAAAATACGCACTAATATGCGGATTCCGTCTTCTTTAACGATCATTTGTCGGATTGATGCATCTGAGTAAGCCATATTTTGCAAGAAATCAAGTGAAGCTATCTGCAAAATTTCATCTTTCGACCTTACAAGCTTAAGGAACAAAGAAATTGCCCCTTCCTCAACCATAAACCTCTTGATCTCCTCAATTCCAATAAGATTTTTCAACACCCCACAAGCCAAATTTGCCAATTCTCCCCCATTTTCACCATTCTTGCCACAGAGTTTCAACAGGGCTGTCACCCCACCATGAGCAGAAACAGACCACGCATTATCGGAATTCTCCGTGACCTTTATCAAACACCTTGCTGCAAATTCTTGACTCGGTTCATTTCCGGACTCCAGAACTCTAATCAATGGAGCAATTACCCCTGCATCAATCAACACACTTTTGTAGGACTGAAACCCCGCAATCAAGCGCACCGCCTTTGCTGCCGCCTCTCGAATTTCACTCTCTTGCGAATCAAGAAAATGCACCAAAAAATTGACAAAACTCTCAAGTTCCACCGCAATCTTTACATATCTCTCATCTTCTAGAATGGCTTCGTTGAATTCAACAAGGGCCTGTTTCTTCATAACAGTGCTTCCGATCTTTAGCATAGATAATAAATTCTGGACATAAAACCTTATGTCCTCTTTCGAAGCCGAAGGCCCAGGCTTCGGTACTACAATAGCATAGCTCTGCGTCACCAATCCCAGAGCATGTATATCAGAAAGAGTCTTCACATGGTTATCCAACTTCCCAGATACAATATCAAGATCGCTTTGCATGTAAAGCTTCCCATAGTATGAAAGTTCCAGACAACGCTTTAAAAGACCATCGCATTCATTACTTGTGGCTAAAATCGACTCCAGGGTGATACAGAGTGAAAAGTTATCATTTGATTCACAATTCTCGATGGTAACGAGGATGGATAAAAGCTCTTCCATCCTGTTTCTTATGGACATCCATTTTGAAGCAAAGACTTTGGTTGAATGTGAGAGCGCAATTAAGGAAGAGATCGACCCGATTGCTTGCAATAGTCTCGGGCTTTCAGTGGATGTTTCAGTTTCAGACAGACCATTTTCTTCACTCATTGGGAATATTTTTACGGGTTCCGAAGAGATCCCATTTTCCGGTGAGATGAGTCTGGTTTCCCGGCGACGTGGAGCTGAAGATTCGTGTGGGAGCTGGAAATTATGGTTTCGGAGGTTGTTAGAAGGTTTCATGGGATTCTGAAGATTGCGTACGTATATTTTTCTTGTTTGTAACAGAATGGCAATTCTGCTAGATTTACGAATCTAGCCTCGGGTCTCGGCTTAGTTAAACGTCGTTTAGGGTAGAGGTCGGGGTCAGTTAAGTAATTGTCTTGCAAAATGGAGGGGTTTTAGTCAGTTGGACGTTAGAAAATAGCGCTAAATAATCAATGTGGTCCCTCCAATTACGTGTACTACACTTTTGACCCTCTAATATTATTAATTAAACCACTTTTCCCTCCTAACAATATGCAATGTTAATTGCATGATCTCCTCCTACTATTATTAATTGCATCATTTACCGGCTTACTTGTTAACTAACCAAATATTTTTACTGGTTCGTGAGCTATTCGAAGTGTTGTTCGAAATTAAATACTTTAAAGATTTGAAATATATTTATTTAATATATAACTATATTTTATTAATAATTAATAAATATTAAAGCTCATAAACGGCTCGTATATAATCGAACAAAATAATTTATGTTTACTCGAAAAAAGGTTCATATCGAACAAACTCGGTTGATTTGTATCCCTAGAAAAAACCTCCCAAAATTTTTGATCATGACAGTAATAACTTATATTATTATTATTATTTAAAAAAATATTATCTTATTTCAACAAATGCTCTAATGAATTGCTAAATGAAATTATAAAAGAACAAATCGATAAAATTTAATTCAATATATAATCTTTTTATTAAAAAAAATAGAAAATACACTATAAAATAAGGCGAAAATTTTTGTGAGACGGTCTCACATGCCGTATTTTGTGAGGCGGATCTCTTATTTGAGTCATCAATGAAAAAGTATTATTTTTTATGCTAAGAGTATTACTTTTTATTGTGAATATCGGTATGGTTGACCCGTCTCACAGATAAAGATTCGTGAGACCGTTTCATAAGAGACATTTTCATAAAATAAATAATCATTTATTGCCTACACAATTTGTTTGTAAATGGCTAAGTTTCTTGAAAGGAAGGGGATAGAGATAGTGGCCAACTTCCTACTTTTATTGACGGAGGTTAAGATTTTGAATGATGTGATATGGTAACACGTCAATCTCACGAATAAAGCGAAATTTTTATTGTAATTCATTTTCCAACGGGCAACAGTATCTCACATATGCATTCAATTTATTTATAAATTGATTATTATTGTTTTTTAACATATAAATTGATTAATATAAGTATTATAATGTAAAGAAAGGGCAAATATATTTATCATAATATTTTTTTCATTTTTATTAGCAACCTCTTCTCATATATTGTCTACAAAAAGATGTTTAAATGTGTTTATAATGGTAAAATAATTCTTAAAACGGGCTTATTTAAAAAAGTTGTAAAACGATAAAGATATTGATGATTTAACTAGTCGCAAAAATATTGTGTGAAAACAAGTATTTGATAGATTTACGATAAGTTTGAGTCAATTGCAATATTATAACTGATATTAATTGGACAAAACAATTTTTACTATTTTTTATATGTCTTTTCTTCACTTTGAAATTGATTGGTTTTTATATTAGTAGCTTACTTGGCGAATAAGGTAAATTACTTGTTGGAATTCGAAATTTGATATAGATACATAAATTATTAATTGAACACATCTCATATACACCAAATTCGATAGATCTACATGATATCATGTTTATTTATATTTTTTATGCACAAATAAAGATTAGATAATGGTTAGATGAAATAATTTACGATTTTGAGTGAAATTAACATTTGCAATTATTGGCTAGACCATTAATGATGAGAACAAAATTTCCATCATCTACGTGGGGTCATGCCATAATACATGATGCATCATTGATTCATATAAGATCAACTAATTATCACCGATACTCACCCTTACAACTTACTTATGGTCGAGAACCTGATGTTTTTCACCTTCGAGTATTTGGTTGTGCAGTACAAATCCCTCTTACACCTACACAACGAACCAAAATGGATCCACATTGTAGACTTGGGATATATGTGGGATATGATTCACTATTTATTATTAGATATTTAGAACATTTAAGAGGAGACTTGTTTACTGCAAGATTTTCAGATTATCACTTCGATGAGTTAGAATTTTCAAATCTAGGAGAAATAAAGTTGTATCCCCAAGAACAACAAAAAGTTTGTTGGAATGAGAAAACATTATCTCATTATGATCATCGAAATAATCAATATAAGCAAGAAGTTGAAAGAATCATTCATCTGCAAAGAATTGCAAATCAATTGTCTGATGCTTTTGTTAATACAAAGAATGTGACAAAATCGTATATACATGCAGAGAATGCACTTATAAAAGTTGATGTCTCCTTAGGACCAACTACTATTCAACCTACAAATGAATATAAAATACGCACAAAGCATGGTCTATCAATTGGTTCTAAAAAAAAGATACAAGAGAAATAAAATTCCAAAGGTCCAGAAGAAGCAATCTTGGATGATATAGTAAGAGAAATCAATGAACTAAACTTAGATAATATTATTCCCGAAGAATCAAATTCTCATTAAAATAATGAGATTTCAACAAATTATATATCATCTCGAAAATTGTGGGATCGAAATAATACAATTGTTAACAATGTCTTTTTCCTAAATGTCGTCCTTGACATCATACACAATGAAGACCCAGAACCACAATCCGTTAAGGGTTGTCAACAAAGAGATGATTGGCCAAATGGAAGGAGGCCATACAGACTGAATTAGACTCACTATAAAAACATAAAGTGTTTGGACTTGTAGTTCGAACACCTGAAAATGCAATCCCGGTAGGATACAGATGGGTTTTTGTACGAAAGAAGAATGAAAATAGTGAAATTGTAAGATACAAAGCTCGATTCGTAGCCCAAGATTTCTCGCGGAGACATGGAATTCTCTCTGAGGAAACATATTCACATGTGATGGATGTCACTATTTTTTGATTCCTAATCAGTTTAACAGTATCAGAAAGTCTTGATATGCGACTTATGGATGTGGTAACTGCTTATCTTTGTGGTTCACTTGATAGTGATATATATATGAATGAAAGTTCTTGAAGGATTCGAACTATCAAAAGAAAATGGTGAAGCGCCCAAGGCTATGTTATCAATAAAACTGCGTGAATATTTATATGAATTAAAACAATCTGGTCGCATATGGTACAATTATCTTAGTGGATTTTTGTTGAAAAAAGGGTATACAAATAATGTTATTTGTCCATGCGCTTTTATAAAAAGAAAAGATGAGGATTTTGCAATTGTAGTAGTATATGTTGATGATCTAAATCATATTGGCATTCCATAAAAACTTATTAAAACTGCCAATTACTTGAAAAATGAGTTTGAGATGAAAGATTTAGAAAAGGCAAAATTTTGTCTCATATTACAAATTGAACTTTTACAAGAGGGAATATTTGTTCATCAATAATCATATACAGAAAAAATATTAAAGCACTTTTACATAGACAAGGCACATCATTAGTATTACCATTATTTGTTCGATCACTTAATTCTAACAAAGATCCTTTTCGACCACTTGAAAATGGAGAAAAAATCGTTGGTCCAAAAGTATTATAGCTAAGTGCGATTGGGGCATTATCATATCTCAAAATTGTACTCGTCCAGATATAGCATTTTCCTGTTAATCTTTTAGCAAGATATAACTTATGTCCAACCCGAAGACATTGGAATTGTGTAAAACACATATTTCGTTCCTTCGTGGTACAACTGATATCATGGAAATCGGTGAAGCATTCCTTAACAGCGATGTCTTCAAATCAATCTGAGATCATTGCAATGCATGAAGCAAATCAAAAATGTGTGTGATTGAGATCCATGACACAACATATTCAAGAATCGTTTGGGATGCCAACAACCAAAGATAGCCCGACAATAATATTCGAAGATAATGCAGCTTGCATTACAAAATTAAAATGAGAATATATCAAAGGTGATAGAACAAAGCATATTTCATCAAAGTTCTTCTACACACATGAGCTTCAAGAAAATGGCGATATTGACGTCTATCAAATTCGCTCAAGTGACAATGTAGCCGACTTATTCACTAAGGTGTTGCCAACTTCAACACTCAAGAAATTGGTGCAAAAGATAGAGATGCATCAGTTGAATGATCTTAGATGATTGAGATCAGGGATAATACATATTGGTGTACTCTTTTTCTTTTGTTCAGGTTTTTCCCACTGGTTTTACTTACAAGGTTTTAACAATGGAACATTTGAGCACCTGCATCTCTTAGAAATAATTTGTTGAGTCGATAATCATCTGAGGGAGAGTGTTATAGATAAAGTATTGTAAGTTATTATTGAGATAAGTTCGTATTTTATCATCTTATTAACTATTCAAACTATATAATTGTGCTTTATAAATAGAAGTCTCAAATTATGAATAAAGCATTCCAATTCACTACCTCATCTTTATATTTTTCACTATTCATAACAATAAAGTGATTATTATTGTTTTTTTAACATATAAATTGACTGATACAAGTCTTATAATTTAAAGAAAGGACAAATATATTTTACATAATAATTTTTCATTTTTATTAGCAAACTCTTATCCTATATTGTCTAGAAAAAGAAATTTAATTATGTTTATAATGTTTAAAATAATTCTTATAACAATCTGATTTAACAATTTTCGTAAAACGATGAAGATAGCAAACTAGTTATTGTATAGATTTATTATATTTTGTGATTTTCACATCTCTCAATCTTCAATGCAGTTCAATTATTTTTAACATTTCTAAAAAATACGTGATACTTTATCATACTTGAATCCAAAATATTAATTTTTAATTTTATGATAATATGTGATATAATGTGATATGTACGATAATTTTTCCCCAAAAAAAATATTACATATATCGTATTTCTACAACAAATTTTCTAAAAATTACACCACTATATATATATTTTTAAAAAATTAATCCAATTAAGACAATCCCTTTTGTATGGGTCACAAACAACTAATATTATTTTTTAAACGGCAGTCAAAAATTCAAAGATTTACTATCAAAGAAATACAATTATAAGGTTCCATTTCGATAAATATTTAAAACGTTTTTAATGTTTTATAAGTCAAAAAAACTTGAAGTATGTGTTTAGATAAGATTTTTATAAAATATTTTTTGAAAAAAAATGAAAATATTCAATAAGCATATTTTTTAAAGAATATAAATGATGAAAATCAAAATATATTATTTTTTATTAGGTCTCTTGTGAGACGAGTCAATCATGTTCATATTTTCAATTATAAATAATATTTTTGTCATAAAAAATAATATTTTTTCATGAATGACCTAAATAAGATATTTGTCTCACAAAATTGATCATTCGGATCATCTTACTAAAGTTTTTGTGATTATTTTTTAATTGTAAAAATATTTTTATAGTACAGTAGTCCAAACATATAGTTGTTCTTAGAACAACTTTCAAAATCTTTTATAAAAATTTTGTAAAATACATTTTTGTAAAAATGTTTATAAGTACTTGTCCAAACGAAGGTTAAATATATTACTAATTCAATATTCTAAAATATCGCACGACAAATTATCGCACTAAAATTACTGGACACGTGAAGTCAAAGTCGATGACTTACTTAATTCTTGGAGTTACAGATTTTGATCCTTCAAATTTTTTGAAAAAATTTCGTTGTAGAGAAAAGAAAATGGAGTATATAGATAAACCCGATGGAAAGAATGAGAAAGCAGTTGAGATTTTGAGAAGAAACGTGTTTGGTGCAATTAAGAAAATGTTGAGGACTGAAATTTACCAACAAACTCACGGAAAATACCACCTTTTGGTATAGTTGAAGGAAAATTTGATCACTCACCAAAACGGTTTTTACAAGATTTTCATCTATTATAAATATGGTAAAGTTGCGATAGTAAAAATATACACGTCCATGCATTAATGGAGGGCAAAAACTTGTGTGAGACGGATCTCTTATTTGGGTCATTCATGAAAAAATATTACTTTTTATGCTAAGAGTATTACTTTTTATTGTGAATATCGGTTGAGTTGACCTTTCTCACAGATAAAGATTCGTGAGATCGTCTCATAAGAAACCTACTTGCATACATTAACAGATGTATAAACAAACCGAACCATGTTGGAAAATATTTGATTTGTGTTCATATATATTGAAATCGAGCATAAATTATCTTATTTTTTAATACGCGAACGATTTGCTAAGCCTTGATATTTTATTGATATAATATAAATAGATTTTGAGTTTTTCAAGAATTTATTTATTTTGTATCAACTAACATACTATTTAATCGAACAAGAATCAATCACAATCGACTATATATTTTACCAATCTGTCACAGAGCTTAACAGATTAAAGATACTAAAATTACATGGAGAGAAATAGAAATAGGAACAAGGACAGATTCAGATGCAAGAGAAATGCTTCATATCTTCTCTAAAATTTGGACACCAGTTGGCCTCTTTTACCACGAACTTTTACTTTCTTCAATGTCATTTTGCATATCCTGCAATAATTAGTAACCCGAATTGGAAGAGAGACCGCAAAACAGCAATCTTGAATGATACGATCAGGAATTTGAACATATTTACATTGTACTGGTACATTGTTTTTGAAAATATATTTCAATAAAAAAGTCACTAACCGAGGATTTTTTTCCCCACACGGAATCAAAGAGTATGAACAAAGGGCGGGGCGTCCCTTCTCGGACCTGCTACCGAACGGTAGACGTAAACTTTGTCAGCTTGGAAGCCGTCACTTTCCTCGTCTTTTATCACTTCAACATTTAACCTTGGCATCTCCCTTGCCAGTAGCTTGCACCCTTTCATAGTGACGTTACAAGCTGACATCCACAAAGACCTCATCATTTCATATTTCTCGACTCCAGAAAGCAGAGCCGCATTTCCAAACGGGCAATCTCTTATCTCAAGCTTTCTAAGCTTGGGGCAACCTTCAAGAACACACTGCATCCCATGATCACTGCTTCCGGCAAAAGCCACGGAAAGGGTCTCCAGATTCTTGGCATATTTACCGATATACTCAAAGGTTAGATCTGTTAGAAGCCCCGAAACGGAAAGCCGCTGGAGTTTAGTGCAAGTTTTAACCACAGAACCAAAGGCCTCATCCATTGGGTCGTTTGTCAGGTAATCTGGCTCTCCAGGATTCATTATGCAAAGACGGAAGTGGGTAAAATCAGGGCAGTTGTTTACTATGGTCTCAACAGCAGCATTAGTCATCCTCCGACAGAAGTAGAGGACATAATGGAGTTTGCGACATCCACGAGACACGGCTACAAAACCTAACTCTGTCACTCCGTCACGTTGATGTTGGTCGTAAGGATCTGAAGGGAAAACTCGGAGTTCTTCGAGCAAGGGACAGCTTAAACCAACGGCCTCTAACCCCTTGTCCTCTACTGTATCGGCCACCTACAACGAAAGAATCCATTTAGGTAATAAGACTTACAGAATAAGCTAATGGTCTCCCTTAAGAATCGGTTCAAGTAATCTTAGATATCAATTTCTTACCCAAAGACGTCGCAAGTTGGGACAGTGAGCGAGAAGCTTTACAAATGGGCCACTCTGAAGGGCAGCATCGCTCAAGTTCAAGAAACTCAGACTTGCACAAGCTCCATAAAGAACCGGGAGATAAGATGACGTGGCATCCCATAAGCCCGATAGAGTTTGAAGATTTCGGACATTACTAAATGCACTTTCAACTTCTCGGTACTGGCGAGGGGTAAGTTCTGGGAAAAAGGAACCGGTGCCGAGCTCTTTTAACTGAGGAGCAAGCACAAGCAGACGTTGCAGTTGGTCCAAACTAATACTCTCATTGACCTTTAGAACCCTTAATGAACTGCACCTACTGACAAGTCTCTCGAACTTATCAAAATCAATCTCACTGTTGAGACATGCAAAATTTAGTATTTCAAGTGAGGAGAAGTGTTCGGGGAAACAACTAAGCCAATCTCCACTGAAGTCATCAGTTGCCATGTCCTGTATGTCGAGTTCTGTCAAATTCCTGGACGCCAAATGGGAACAAGTTAAATTTCTTGCATCCATAAAAATCCATCCCTAGAAATACAACTTCTAGGAAGTGATGGTGCTTAATGCCAAAGAAAAAATACACAGCTTGTAGCAATTCAAGAAGCTAGAATCCTTGACATTTTGACAATATTTGGTTTTGTTCAAATTATTGGGCCTGCAATAAGTAATGCAACAATGATTTTTTCCACCTCTTGATCATCAAATCCTGGTTTTTCATCAAAATATTGCTACTTAGCCCTTGATTTTCAATAAATAAAAAATAGGGGTGGTTTACCAATATATGCTCATCAGTCGAACTAATTCAATATTAACCCAAAGCTTATTAGTAAAACTAATTTCACCATAATTATTAGCTCGTCCAAATATCAGGTGCTATTTTTAAGAATGTTCATATGATGACAATGGAGAGAATATGAAAAAAATATGATTCCGGTCAGGCATTGAAAAACTTGAAAAAAGCTTCGGGTTTCATAATCAGATACTCCATTCTGGTCATCTTCAATTAAAGCATAAGTTCTAAGTTCCAACTAAACCGCTCGAATCTCAAAAATCCGGTTTAAAAAAATCTTCAAATCAAAAGGAGTAATAAGCCGAACTAATTACTGCATCAACAATTCACGAGATGCATAAAGTAACATGGCCTCCATTGATCAATAAGCATGGGTGTGTTCTGAGGATAAAAGTAAGCATAAATTTATATTGTTATTCCATTAAATGCAATTGCCATGTAGCAGGTCAGTAGTCACATCAAGAAAGCAGCATCAATAAACTTTGACAGGACAAAAAAAATAAAGTATCAGCACTTAAATTTTCCACTAAAATCTCTGTTTGTTACAGTACAAACAAACCAAAAAAAGGAGATGGGGAACACACAAACACCATTGCCCTACCCGAAGCTAACATATTTATTTCTCAACCATATATATAACCCACAAAACTTTTGCAGGCCCTAAGCCCACTATGTGACAGCATAACCATGTTAATATAATCTCAGCTCGCTAAACCACGTCTTGTCCTTTATATCACATAATATACAAATATCATTAAGCACAATCAATTGGAGCCACATGAAAACCACATAACACAAATAAAAAACTAATTTTCCAAATAAAAAGGTTGCTACTTTAGAAGCATTCTTGAAGAAAAGGGTGCCACTTATATAAATTATATTGACATATTAATATTAACAAAAGGATCAGAACATTGGAGGGTTGAGACCTTAACACAAAGGAGAAACTCCAACAAGATTAAGAGGAAACCAGAAAGCTAACCGACAGTAACACTAAAGATGGAATCGGATCAGACGGAGCATCCTCAAAAATCAAAAAAAGAAAGCTAAGAAAGGAATATAATTTTCTTCCAGGAATATCTTGTCTATAATATTCAAAATCTAAATCCACATATATAAAGAACAAAAATCAATTTCCAAATCTTTTGCAACCCAGGCACCATATATGAAATTAATATGACACGTTGAAAAGAACTGAAACGACAAAGAAAAACAACAAAAGATTCTTACCTGCAATGGGTGGCTATAGCTTTGAGCCCCTTGTTTGTGAACCCATCACAACAGTACAGAGACAAAGCTTTGAAGCCTGGAAAAGATTTCGCCAAGATCTCCAAGCTCTCATCATTTATAGCCATCCTCTTGAGTCTTAATTCCTCCAAAAAGGGGTAAACTTTGGCAAACATGACCAACCAAGAATGCACATCAGCGCCCCAATCTCTAGGCAAAAGGTTGAAATCCGAAAATCTTGGCTTCCCTTTGAGGGTAACACTCTTAATTCTTGGAAACCTCCTAGCCACAATTTCAGGAGACACTGAATAGCAGTTGCCTATGAAGAGCTTTGATCTCGTCCAACGTTCAGCATTATACCAGTCCTTGCACACCAGGGAGACCGAGCTCCTGTCCTTGTGTGAATCAATGAATGACACGACTTTTTCCAAGACTTCATCTGGGAATAGTGATGATTGCAACGGAACTGACGCTTTCGAGTTGCCTAAGTTTGGTGATGGTGAGAATTTGGACTTTTTGGAGTCCGGATCCATTTGGACCTTGATTGATGACGCAGAAGAATCTCAACTCCCCAAAACAACTGCAATTTTTACGCAAAAAAGGTCCACACAAATAAAAACACAATTCAATTCAAAGCAATGATTTCATTAATGCAATCAGAAATAACATTTACCCGAACAACAACTCCATTCACCACACAAAAAGCGGAAAAAGCAGAACCCATTAATTTCAAAGCGAGTTTCTTCATGTTGCAATAAGACAAGAAACTTTAATAAAAAAGTCAAAGAAAAAGTATAATCTTGGAGACAAGAAGACTGCGAGACAGCTTCATATCCACAACCCTCTACTGCAAGTAAAAAAAGTTTATTTTTCCATGGCGCAATTTCACCTTCGAGGTGAGGTTATTGCAAAAATTGAGGTTATTTAAAGAAAATGGGAATTGAAAAAAAATCAGAAGCATCTCAAATTTGAGAAACACAAATCATAAATTCATCAAGAAACATAATATCCCAGAAACATAAATCAATATAAAATCATAGAAGAAACGAAAATAAACTTACAGAACATGTGCTCATCAAATAATTGAATCTACAGATTACATGACTTAGAATTGGAAAAAAAAAACAAAAAACAAAAAACAAAAAACAAACTTGTAGGAATGAATTTGGTGTGTGTGTGTGTCCTGTGTTGTATCGCTTGAAGGAGCCGAACAGTCGCAGGGACAAAGCCCACACAAGTATAATAAATAAAAAAATCAAACGGTTTCATATAAATTATTACTTTAATAAAAAATATTAATGAAGGGGTTTCAATTATTGGTAAATTTGTGAAAAAATTCTGAGCATATTTTTAATTAAAATTCAGTACTTCACCATAATATTTTAAGAATCAGTACGTGATAATGATATAATTTTAATTTCAAATATAATTTTAGTTTCAACTTCCTACTAACCAAAACTTACAATTTTTCCCTTTTATTATTTAAAAATATATATGATTTTATCTACAAAATTTACACAATCTTTCCCATCTAAAATATAATTTTAAAAAAATATTATTTCTCAATTATCATCCAATAAAAGTAAATACTTATTTTGACATACAAAGTATCTATTATGGGGTTTCAGATATCTGATTTTGTTTTTTGAATACTCCAAATATATTTAAAAAATACTATATTTTCGAGTAATCATCAAAATTCTGTCATTGTTGGTATTTTCACGAAAAAAGCATTAAGATAACTTATTCATGTCATTTTATTTTATTTTAAAAAAAAAACATAGTTCACCACTTATCATTAAATAAGATTAAATATTTATTTTGACCTACAAAGTATCTATTTTGGAGTTCCAAATGTTTAATTTGGCTCTTTGAATACTCTAAATGTGTAAGAAAATATTGGATCTTCGAGCAATCACAATAAATTCAGTAATTGTTAATCTTTTAATTGAAATTGCGTTAGGATGACTTATTCATGTCATCTAATTTTTTAAAAAATACAGTTTCATATTTTGGAATTCCAGATATTTGATTTGGTATATGAATACTTCAACTGTGTAATAAAATATTTGAGTTTAAATAATATTAAGTGAATTTTGATGGTGTCATTTGTGAAGTTAAAATATAACACCTAAATTGGTACAAATAGTATCTAATTATAATATACAAATACATGATTTTACTCCTTAAATACTCAAATTCAATTATTTGAAATACTCATATTCAATTATTTGAAAATGTCAAAATATATTTTGAAGTTAATATTGAGTGACACTGATGGATGACATTCATGAAGTAAAAAATTTGATACCTAAATTAATACAAATAAGACATAATTTGAGTCCAAAAATACTTCATTTTACTCTTTAAATACTCAAATTCGATTATTTAAGTATGTCAAAATATATAGTTTGAAGTTAATATTAAGTTATCTTTGATGACCAGATTTGTAAATTAAAGATATGGTACCTAAATTGGTATAAATATTACGCAATTCGATTCTACATATACTTGATTTTACAATTTTAAGACTCAAGTTTGATTATTTTGACATATAAAAAAAATATTTCAAGTAGTATTGAGTGATTTTAGATATGTCATTTGTGAAGTTAAAATGTGATACCTAAATTGGTACAAATAGTATCTAATTTAAGTGTATGAATACTTGATTTTACTCCCTAAACACTAAATTTCAATAAATTTTTTATATCAAAATATATAGTGTGAAGATAATACTAAGTGGTATTTGATGATGATATTCGTGAAGTAAAATGTGATACCTAAATTAATACAAATAATACATAATACGAGTCACGAAATACTTGATTTTACCCTTTAGAAATTCAAATTTGATTATCTGATGATGTCAAAAAATATAGTTTGAATTTAATATTTTCTATGGTGTTAAAGTAAAAATGTGATACATAAATTGGTACAAAGAAAACCTAATTCGAGTTACAAATAGTTGATTTTACCTCATAAATACTCATATTTGATTATTTGGGATGTCAAATTAAATATTTTTAATGTCACATTTTTAGGTATCACATTTATAATCCACAGATGTCATTATCAAATAAGTAATATGTCACATTTATAGGCATCACATTTTTACTTTATGAATGTAAAAATAATATAGTTTGAAGTTAATAGCTTTTGTTAGTGCCATTACCAAAGGCCACTCGATAATATTCATGGAGTCGAATTAGATACTATTATTATTAAAGTAAGCATCATATTTTTACTTCACGAATATCATTATCAAATGTTACTCAATATTAACTTCAAACTATTCATTTTGAAATCTCCAAATAATTGGATATGCGTATTTAGGTGGTAAAATCAACTATTTGTAACTCGAATTAGGTTTTCCTTATACCAATTCAGGTATCACATTTTTACTTCACGAATGATAAAAAAAATATTAGCTTCAAACTATATTTTTTTGACATTATCAAATAATCAAATTGAGTTTTTAAAGGGTACAATCAAGTATTTATGGACTTGAATTACGTATTATTTGTATTAATTTAGGAATCACATATTTTACTTAACGAATGTCGTAATCAAATGTCACTCAATATTACCTTCAAACTATGTATTTTTGACATAAAAAATTAAATTTTATTATTTATGGAGTAAAATCAAGTATTTGTATACTCGTATTAGATACTCATTATATCAATTTAGGTATCACATTTTAACTTCACAAATGACACATCAAAAGTCACTCAATATTACTTGAAACTATATTTTATATGCCAAAATAATCAAAATTGAGTCTTAAAAGAGTAAAATCAAGTATATGTAGAATCGATTTAGGTACTATTTGTACCAATTTAGGTACCACGTCTTTAATTTATAAATCTCATCATCAAAAGCCACTCAATATTAACTTCAAACTATATATTTTGACATCATCAAATAATAGAATTTGAGTATTTAAATAATAAAATCAAGTATGTGTACTCGAATTATGTCTTATTTGTATTAATTTAGATATCAAATTTTTAATGTCATTATCAAATTATATTTTGACATCCCAAAATAATTGAATGTGTATTTAGGGAATAAAATAATGTATTTGTAGACTCTAATTAGATACTATTTATACCAATTTAGATATCACATTTTAATTTCACAAATGAAGTCATCAAAAGCCACTTAATATTACCTGAAACTCAAGTATTTTCTTACACATTTGAAGTATTCAAATAGCAAAATCAAATATTTAGAACTCCAAAATAGGTACTTTATCAGTCAAATTCAGTAATTTTTTCCAACTCTATGATTAGTGAGAAAATGTGTTTTTTCAAAAATTAGATGACATGAATAAGTCATCCTAACACAATTTCAATGAAAAAGACTAACAATTACAGAATTTATGGTGATTGCTTGAAGATCCAGTATTTTCTTACACATTTGAAATATTCAAAGAGCCAAATTTTTAATTTGGTTCTCCAAAATAGGTACTTTGTAGGTCAAAATAAATATCTATTCTTATTTAATGATGATTGGTGAACTATGTTTTCTAAAAATAAATAAAATGACGTGAATAAATTATCCTAATGCATTTTTTATGAAAAGAGCAACAATGACCGAATTTGTGGTGATTATTCGAAAATATAATATTTTCTTATGCATTTGGAGTATTCAAATAGCAAAATTAAGTATCTGAAATACATAATAGTTATATGTCAAAATAAGTATTTACTCTGATTCCATGATAATTGAGAATAATATTTTTTAAAAAATTATATTTTAGATGAAGAAGACATGTGTAATTTTTGTGAATAAAATTATATTTTTTTAAAATAATAAAATGAAAAAATCATAACTTTGAGTTTGTAAGAAGTTAAAACTAAAATTATATTATTGTCATATAGATACTGATTGTTAAAAAATTGTGACGATGGATTGAATTTTAATTCAAAGATTTGCCCAGAGATTTTTCGCGAAATTACCTTCAATTATTAGCTATAAATATATATTATATTCGCCGAAGCTGACGGTAGCAAGGAAAGGCACCTACCCTCCACCTCGATGTGCCTGTGATTGTCATTGGCCAATAGTTTAACGACACGTACACCTTATCATATCGCTTGCTTGTCTGGCGCTCGGCGCATGTTAGAGTTTCGTGCTCCGGATCTACGAGACTAGGCAAATGGTTCAATTATTAGGTACCGCATTGTGAGATTAGACGATTATTAAATAATGAGGCTAATATAATTATTTTTTTAACTTTAATTATTGTAATGTAAAAATATTGAATTTTATCGTTGTATTAAATGATATTTCGTTACGTAATTCATTATTATTTTTTATTTTTAATGACATAGAAAAAGTGTGTATCGATATTTTTATAATCAAACTCATAATCGAATCAGTTTATTTTAGGGTTGATCAAATTTTTTTATTAACCGCCTGAACCGTCCGAACCGAATTACACCGCACCGTTTTTCATAATATTTTTATAAAAATCGCGATTAAAAATATTAATCATAAACCGCACCGCATACGCAGTTCTGTTATTTTTTTTTTGCCAAGAACTGCACCGCTTAAACCGCTTGCCATAATATTGGGCCTAGAATTATAATAATTTGTAAACAACATATTCAAATACAGAAGTCATCATTCATTACATCTCAACTCTCTTCAAAATTATTATTATTACTAATAAAACTTATATTTTTTTAAGTATTCTTCGTATTAGTCTTTTATTAAAGTATTTATTTTGTTTGCTACAATATTTTGTTTGAAGTTTGAAAATTTAAAAATATAAAATAGTGTAAATGTCATTTTTTTTGAATGTGTTGTGTTGTTGAATTATTAACTTAGTTTTGAATCTTGATTATTATTTTATCTATTTTGATGCTTTGAACTATATTTATATTTGAAGATAATATATTGTTGTTGTTTTCAAATAAATTAGAATATATGTTCCAATATTTTTCATTAAAAAAACCGTAAACCGACCGCAACAGCTTAAAACCGCTCAAAACCGAAAGGCTAATTTTTTTATGTAAAACCGCGATTAATTTTTCAAAATACTAACCGACCGCATATAGCAATTCGGTTTGAATTTTTTTAAAAAAATCGCAAAACTTCACCGTGATCGCCCCTAGTTTATTTTATAAAAACAGTTCAACTGATATGATTAATATTCTCTTGGCATAATTAGGAGCTTAATTCAAAATCCAAATGTGCATAAATCATGTGATGTAGAGGCAATGGCAGCCCCTTTAATTCACTGTTGATTCAGTTGTATGCGAACATATTCGTAGATTACGCTACATCGCGTGATCTTTATATAATATCTTGACTATTTGTAAATTATTAATATTATATCAAAAGAATTTTAGATAATTTCTTAGTTCAGACTGCGTAGAAAGATTGATGGACAATATAATTCCAACTTTTTTTCCATCGAATTTGGTTTGAAGAGCGAAAGGAATATATGTGTTTTTCTATTCCATTGATCTTCTAATAAGGCTCCACACATTTCCCAGCTTTCTAAACAATCAACTCCATTAGCCTAACAAATAATGATACCCGAGGAGTGTCGAGTCATCTTAGAACTCGGACAGGAGATAGATCAGAAAGATAGGGGAAGCCGAGTTAGAACCTGTCAGGTAAAGAGACTCTTTAGTAAATTTTCCTTGGATGATTAGATCACTGCGTGCTCTAGTAAACCTGGATTCTAAGCTTAGCCAGAGCAATGTAAGAATATTTAACAAATCGGGGGTCATGTCTATGTTCCTCATGATCACTACCCGAGCACTTCGGGACAATCGGAGATTTTGAGTCCACGGGTGTGGGAAGCCATGCTTCTAAATCACTAGCATGTTACTTAGTACGTGTAGGGGTGATGTGACAAGATCAGAAGCAATATGGGTTCTCAGTTGTGACAATGTTAGGGAGCTTTGTATGGGCGGTCATCCAGCCATGAGAAGTGGTCGATCCACAAAAAACAAGATTATCATAGACTTCTTTTCTATAAATATACATGTTTACTTGATCATAAGACATTCTATTCACTAAACACTTTTCACAAACACTCAATATATATCATTTATATCGCACTTTTCTTTGCATAAAATACTTGACTGACTTAACCGTCAGAGTGGCTATGTCGAAAAAATCTTATGGCGTCCTGCTAATGTTATTTGCTCTTAAAAGTGTGCAGATCATTCAGCTCGGAGACTGTCTGCTAGGTCTCTAACATTTCCGTGAGACACATATCTAGCCCAGTAAATCGTTCATCCAGCTCACCCGATTTACCCGGTTGACATCATTGGTGATGTATTGAAGTTATGGTAAAAACCTGTGTGAGACAGTCTCACGAGTCGTATTTTGTGAGACGGATCTCTTATTTGGGTCATCCATGACAAAATATTACTTTTATGCTAAGAGTATTACTTTTTATGGTGAATATCGGTAAAGTTCTCACAGATAAAGATTCGTGAGACCGTCCCACAAGAGACATACTCTGAAGTTATTCTAGGAAACTTGATCTTCACTCGTTTTGTTTCCTAATTTATCAAGAAATGAAACCGATTTTTGTTTTGCTATTTTTTTCTTGCAATGAAAGTGAAGTTTGGCTAATTCAAATAATTGAGGTTCAATAATATAGCAAGTGAGAACAAAAGGAGCCACGTTCTGCCTCTATATCACATCATTATCCATTCAAATTTTTCTATATCTATCTATATATAAATCCCACTTCAATTTTATGCGCATATGAGCACGAAATTGTAATATTCTGATTTTACGTTTTCCTTGTCCAATATTATGGTGAAATTTTGGCGCATTAGTTTTCTTTTAGAAACAATCCTTTAAAATTCTTTAATTCATAATTTTTATTCATATGAGAATGTGTCACGAATCAATTTTGTGTGACGAATCTCCAACCCGATCTGATTCATGAAAAAATATTATTTATTTGTAAATATAGACTACATCAACCCGTCTTACAAATATAAATTCGTAAGACCGTTTTACAAAAATCTTACTCTTTGTAAGACTTGTTTAAAAAAACCGCAATAATGACAACACAAAACATTGCAATGCCTCATTAATTCGCTAAATTTCTATATAATTTTTTTCTCCAAAATTTAAATGGTAACTATATATCTTTTACTATATACTTTTTCTTCTAAAATTGTCCTGTCATGATGTACATATTACAATTTTGTTTTTTTCTTTGTCTTTTTTTAATTTCAAAATTTTAAATTGCATTTAGTCTCTCGGTAAATTTTAAAATTATGATATGATCATCATATAAATATAACCAATTCAAATGATAATACGACACTTCTTTATTTTTTACGACCATGATATTATTTTTATTTGAATATAAATCAAATTAATTAAAAAAAATTATACACACGCTCTAGACTACCCTAGTATACATAAATTAATTTTTGAAATTGGACCCAAATAACTAGCTTACAATTTGGCACGAACTAGTCAACATCAATACTTTTTGACCCTGCTTACGACGACGACGCTATTGAGAGATTGGAGACGATCACTTAGCTTTCGAAAGTCGGCCAAGGTCTCGTGACCTCTCAATCTTTCTTATTGAACCTCAACAACCTAATAAAAACTAGTTTGTTAAATCGACAACCAATTTACGTAACATAACTATTAACCATTCTACTTGTAAGTATTACTTTTTATGCTAAGACTATTACTTTTTTATTGTGAATATCGATAGAAGTTGACTCGTCTCACAGATAAAGATTCGTGAGACCGTATCACAAAAGAGCTACTCATAACCCATAGTGCATAAATTTTATTTTCCCCTTATATAAATATTGAAATATGCATGAAACAAAGTAATGAGTTTTCCACTATATATTACCAAATAAGATTCAAAATAGAAAAGGCAACGTGTATATACGAATTAGCCAACTCGAACAATTTCTATCAATCAGACTCAAGATCACGCTTAGTTAGATCACAAAATGAGATAAGATTTGTACCAAGAAAAACCATTTATTTAATAATGTTACAAACGATAAAAGTCATAAATAAGATAAGATCAAGTATTTTCTTGTCCCGACCACTATATCACCTAAATTCACGTGAAACTATCTTAAAGATTAATGTTATAAGATAAATAGCTGATCAGATCCAGTTTATGAAAAATATTAATTTTAGCGACAAACATATTATTTTTTATGATAAGTATAAATCGAGTCGATCTGTTTAAAAGATTATATATATATATATATATATATATATACATACATGGTGTCGGCGGCCGAATAAAGCCCATGTTACTACAATCATATCTTTTTTGTTGGAAGTCCATTATCTCGGCATTATCCAATCCCATGACGTTTTTTTGTCCACTTTTATTTAATTTATTATTATTATTTATTTATTTGGGGGACTTCACACCTGTCAGCAATTATTGACTTTATTGGCCCACTGGTTTATTGGCCTTATTGCAGCCCATTTATGTCTCTCTGCTCTTTTCCGTATGGGCCTTAGGCTGTTTAGCAATCAGGCCCAGATGTGATGGTTAGGGATCCGTGTGAAACGTTATTAATCAACACATTTGAATTGGAAATCAGAATTGTTTAATGGTAAGGATCTTGTTTGGTGTGGCACTTGAATTTTTAAAATATCAAAGGATCTTAAAACCTTGTGATATTAATTATAAGCTGGTGGGTTTTTCAATCAGTTATAAGTTTTAAAAAAAATGTTGTTATTATGCTAAAAATGATGTTGAAAATAAGAAAATAATGATTGTCGGAAAGTGAACAAATAGAGAACATATTTTGTATTGAAAATCAACATTTAAAACTCATATGTGAAGATAAAAAATACAAGATTACATTTGGCCTCCTTGAAAGAGAGATGTCTTAAACCACTAGACGATGTGGCCAACTTGTGATGCAAGGGTTTCCACAGCAGTACGGTCTGGACTACGATGAAATTTTCAGTTCAGTGGCAAAGATGACCACCGTAAGCTAAATGACCATTATAAATATTAGAGCCGGTGCATAACACCGAGCATTAATTGATGGTTTACAAAAAATCCAGCTGCATCAGTTGAGTTTTAATACTTTATTTTAATTAATACTTATAAATATTATAGTTGGACTTTGAGCTTCGATTATATGAGTGAATAGAAATTGTGACACGACTCAATCAATTTACATTGATTGTTTTGCGGGTTTAAGACATTTCAAATAATATGGTGGAGAGTGCAATATAAGGGTCTAATTTGCACTGAAATGGCTTGATTCTTATGTGAGTGTAACCTAAGTGCATCGAATCACGGATCAATCCAGGACATCAAATACAATAAAGTGCATTTTTACGGATTTGTTCCTATTTAGAAAGTTCAAAAACATCTTAAAATTCGATGATATTGTGATTTATGTTGAAAATGAATATGAAGATCGAATCTGAACACAAGAATTGGTGGTGAAAAATATTCACCAGTTTCTGTGAAGCTCCCTTTATTAATCTGGAAGAAAAGTTTTTTTATCTAATTAATGATCACAACTATTTATATACAAGGAAAGATAAAAGCGTGTTAAATAAAATAGCGTTTCTATAACTGCTAAAGTGCTAAGTTTAAGACTCCCCTTCAAGCTTGAAATAGGTTCACCATTCCAAGCTTGGACATAAGATGCTGATGCTGGACGTTCCCAAGTGCTTTAGTGAACAAGTCAGCTGGTTGTTCTCATGTTGGAATATAGGACGTTTTGATCAACTTTTCACATATCTTTTCACGTACTAAATGACAATCAATCTCTATGTGTTTTGTTCTCTCGTGATACATCGGGTTGGCCGCAATGTGTAGCGCTGCAGTATTATCACAACAAATAGTCACGGGAAGTGTCAATTCTATTCCCATGTCTTTTAGAATCCCAACTATCCAAATTACTTCACATGTTGCATTTGCCATGGCCCTATATTCTGCTTCAGCCGAAGACCTTGAGATCGTGGCTTGTTTTTTTGTTTTCCATGACAGTAATGAGTCTCCAAGTTTAATGCAGTACCCAGTGATTGATCTTCTTGTCATAGGGCATGTTCCCCAGTCGGAATCACAATATGCAATAAGATATGATGATCTTTGGGCAGTGAGTAGAAGACCTTTCCCAGGTGAAGACTTTAGATATCTTAGGACCCTCAATGCTCCTTCTAAATGTGATGTCTTTGGATTATTCATGAACTGACTCAACGTTTGTACAACATAGCATATATCCGGTCTTGTGACAGTTAGATATATGAGTCTCCCAATTAGTCTTCTGTACTCACCAGCATTTTCTAGCAAAGGATCATCCTTATCATCTTTCTTTGTACTGTCATCAAAATTCTTTGAAGTGAACTTGACATTCTGTTCCATGGGCGTATTACTAGTCTTAGCACCTGCCAAGCCCGCATCCGAAATGAGTTCTAGAGCATACTTTCGTTGATTTAAACATATGCCATTCTTTGATCGAGCAACCTCTATGCCAAGGAAATATCTCAATGTTCCCAAGTCCTTGATTCTGATATGATTGAGTAAATGCTGTTTCAGTGCATCAATTGAACCTTGATGATTACCCGTGATCACTATATCATCCACATACACCAACAAGATAGTTACAGCTTGTTGCTCTCTCTTCACAAACATGGAATGATCATGCTTCGACTATAAGAAACCAGCAGCTTTCTTGATTGAAGCAAATTTAATATTCCATTGTCTTGATGCTTGTTTTAGACCGTATAAAGATTTCATCAGCTTACATACTTTTGTCCCTCGAATCTCCCCTTGGCTTCGAAGACTCTCACCATGCTCCCCTTGGCTTCGAAGACCCTGAGGGAGGGTCATATAAATTTCCTCATCAAGCTCCCCTTGAAGGAATGCATTAGTGACATCCATTTGATATAGATGCCATTGGGACATGGATGCAACACTAAGAAGGCACCGAACAGTGGTGATTTTAGCTACGGGGGAGAACATGTCATGAAAATCCACAACATATAACTGAGTATATCCCTTGGCAACAAGGCGAGCCTTGTATCGTTCCACACTACCATCAGGATTGTATTTAATTTTGTAGACCCATTTACAACCGATGGGAACCTTATCCGATGGTAAATCAACAATCTCCCAAGTGTGATTATTTGACAGAGCTTGTAGTTCAAGGTCCATAGCAGATACCCAACGAGGATCAAGCATTGCCTCATGATATGATGTAGGTTCTCGGGTGACAGAAATATTGGAAAGAAAGGAATTGTATTGAGGGGACAACCGATCATAAGTGAGATAATCAGATATAGGATGTGAGGAAGAGAAATTAGTGCACACATAGTCATGTGACCAGATGGGGGGTCGAGAAGTGCGAGCAGAACGTCGAGGAACACATTCTTGTGGTATTGGATGAGGAGGGAAAGAATCAACAGGTGGCTCAATAGGTGAAGTGGGAAATATAGGTACAGTGGGGGGTGTTTGAGCAAACGGAAACTTGGTCTCATGAAACACAACGTCCCGTGAAACAAAGAACTTATGTGTGAGTAAATCTTGGACCTTGTAACCCTTTTGCGAATTGGAATAGCCAAGGAAAACACAAGCACTAGCACGAGGAGCAAACTTGTCTCCCTTGGGTAAGATGGATGCATAGCAAAGGCATCCCAAGACTCGTAAGTGTGAGTAAGAGGGGGAAAGACCAAACAAAGCTTCAAATGGTGTTTTATCCAATAAAAGAGGTGTCGGGGTACGATTTATCAAATATGCCGAGGTAAGGACACAATCACCCCAATACTTATCGGGTAAGGAAGCTTGAAATTTCAGGGATCTAGCAACATTAAGGATATGCCGATGCTTACGCTCCACTAAACCATTTTGTTGAGGTGTATAGGGACAAGAGCTTTGATGCACAATGCCTAAAGAATGAAACAAAGAAGTACAGTCCCGTTGAAAGAATTCCATGGCATTATCCGTTCTAATCGTCTTAATGACAGTGGAAAATTGGGTTTGAACTAGAGCTATGAATATTTTAATCATTGGAAGCACATCAAGTTTTGAAGCCATAAGGTATACCCAAGTTGTACGTGTATAATCATCTACAATGGTAAGGAAGTATCGCTCCCCACTATATGTAGTTGTGTGAAAATGTCCCCATACGTCCATGTGGATGAGTTGAAAAGCAGTCGAGGAAAAAAATGATCTAAATTTTGGAAATGCCATACGTGTTTGTTTTGAAAGAGGACAAATAGCACAATGGGATAGATCAAAACAACTTGATAAGAAAGGCTACATTTTCATTCGAGTCAAAGATATATGTCCTAGACGTTGATGCCATAAAGTAGCTGGCAGAACATCAGAATTTTGTGTATCTTTTACAGCTGAAAGTAATGACCTATACAACGGTAATCTATAGGTAGACAATGTAGGAGCAGGATGTGGGTCTAAGAACTTCAAACTTGAATTGACGAGATAGTATAATCCTTGTTTCTCTCTACCAATCCCCATGATCTTCCTATTTGAGAGGTCCTGAAATACACAAAATCGAGGAAAAAAAGTGACAAAACAGTGATGATCTGCAGTGAACTTAGATATGGATAGGAGGTTATGATGAAAATCTGGCACAATGAGGACATTTGAAATGGAGGTGGTTTGGTTAATGGGAATGGTACCTAGACTGCTAACTTTTGTGGAATTACCATTTGGCAAATGGATTGAACCCGTGGTATCTGCATAGGAGTTAAGAACATGTGGTATTCCATGATATCCAATCATATGGTCATTAGCACCAGAATCAAGTATCCACTTGATATCAAGATAAGAAGATTTTTCAGTACCTGCCATGTTTGAAGAAGCAACAACTTGATCACCATCCACTTTGTCTTTGGCTAGGAGCTTCAAAATAGCAGAACATTGGTCAGGTGTAAAGAAGGAATCTACACTCTTGGTCTCATTTTGTTGCTCAGATTCTCCAGTGACAGCAGAAGTATTGGCCTTCCCTATCACTTTTCCTTTTTCGTGACCTTCTTTGTAATATCTCTGGTTACCACCCTTCCAAGGTCCCTTATAGAATTTGTGTCCTGGAGGATAGCCGATTATCCTGAAGCAGTTTTCTTTGTTGTGACCAAGTAAGTTACAGTGTTCACATCTAACATCATTCCTCCTTTTGTTTTGAGCAGAGAAGAAAGCAGAGGGTTCATGTTGTTGTGGAAGCACATTTAATAAGCTTCGATGCGATTCCTCTTGTGATATGATAGCAAAGGCATTGCTCACAGTAGGAAGTGGATCCATAATCAATATGTGACTCCGGAGATGAACAAAACTTTCATTAAGCCCCATAAGGAATTGAAGAAGTTTATGTTGCTGATCAAACTCAATAAATTTCTTCGAAGACTCACATGCACATATAGGTAAAGTGACAAGAGATGCATATTCATCCCATAGCTGTCTGAGTTTCGAATAATATGTTGAGATTGAGCTGGTACCTTGAATGTGGCATCCTATCTCTCGGTGAAGAGCAAATATCCTTGAACCATTAACTTTGTCAAATCGTTCCTTTAGATCGGCCCATACTACTGCAGCATCCGTGGAATAAACGACTCCACCAAAAATTTCTTTCGACACCGCATTCATTATCCAGGAAAGCACAATCGCATTGCACCTTTCCCATTGTTGTGCTCGATCTGAGCTAGGATCTGGCTTTCTACAGCTCCCATCGATAAATGCTAGCTTATTTCTAGCTCGCAGCGCGATTTGCATTGCGCGACTCCAAACTCCATAGTTCTCCGTGCCAATCAGTTGTTCATTAATCAGATTGAGCCCTAGAGTGTCGGATGAATTCACATAAAGTGGATCCAGCATATCAATTGCAGAGGAGGCCATCGAAAGAAATTTGAGATATAGATTCTAGATCTCGGTAGGTAGGAACGGCAAGGAAGAACAATCAATCAATTCCAGCAATCAATTTCCAAGCTCTGATACCATGTTGAAAATGAATATGAAGATCGAATCTGAACACAAGAATTGGTGGTGAAAAATATTCACCAGTTTCTGTAAAGCTCCCTTTATTAATCTGGAAGAAAAGTTTTTTTTATTTAACTAATGATCACAACTATTTAAATACAAGGAAAGATAAAAGCGTGTAAAATAAAATAGCGTTTCTATAACTGCTAAAGTGCTAAGTTTAAGAATTTAGAGTGTTACTGTCACCGAAAAAAATCATTGTATCTTGACAAAAGATTGTCATATACCATAAATACCATATACGAGACAAATTCATCTTAATGACATAAAATTTAACTCTCTAGCCTCGATTTCAATGGAAAATATCTATTTCAAGTTCTATTATGATACAATTGCAACAGAATTTAGACTGAAGATCTGCCAAGCCGAGATACCAGCAGATCCAACAATTATTACAATTACGTGCAATAATTTCTGACAACTTACAAAAAGTGTGGCACAAAAATTTGTAGAACAAAAGCATGATAATTTTGTTATGTGTTTTCATCAATTTAGTAGTCGAACAAGATGTATACATTATTAATGGCAAAAATTTGTATGAGACGGTCTCACGGGTCGTATTTTGTGCGACATATATTTTATTTGGATCATCCATGAAAAATATTACTTTTTATGTTAAGAGCATTACTTTTATTGCGAATATCAGTAGGGTTGACTCGTCTCACATATAAAGATTCGTGAGACCGTTACACAAGAGACCTATTTTTAATTAATTTAGTATATGATAGTTTAATTTATTGACTTCCGATCCCGATGCTATTAAATTTAAAAGTTTCTTCCTATTAATAAACTCATAGAATTTCAATCACAAATGGGCAAGAATTTGATAAATCAAATTAACAAATAAATTATTGTTGACTATATAATATCTATGCAATCATCATCTTGTATCGTTTCAACGATTCTTGCCTTTGCAACCTCATGTCTTCATTGAACTTGTCAATGAAGGCCTCAACCCGCCGGTTCAACTCTTCCTGTCCCAGCGACGGTTCTCTTCGAATTCGGGAGTTTGTCCGGTCCGTCAAAACCTCAGACGACTTCTTGCGGTGCCTGGTAAGCGGTGTATGCCGGCCGTCTGTTATTATCTTCCATGTAGTCTCCACCATCTCCTCCTTGCTCGGCTTCGCCACCCGCAAGGTTTTCACACCTGCCAGGAATAAATTTAAAAGAGGAATTATAACTTTAAAGCCCTTGATGGATCTAGTTTAATTAATAATTATAAATTAAATAGCCATGAAAATTTATTTTCTCAACTTTTCTTCATGAATAACCAAATACATTTGTGCATGAAACTCCTCTAGGTATAATGCATGCATCACGCCAGATTTGATTGCAAAGATATTCGTTTCGATCTAATGCGAGTATGTCTCCTGTAAAACAACTAAATATTCTCGAAATGAGTCGATCCAATCCATAATTATCATGAAAATATAATATTTTTATCAAATCATGAATAAACAAATACATTTGTGCGTCAAACTTAATTATCTATCTATCATGGAAAATAATATTTTATTCAATACTTATATTCTTATAAATTGTCTAATTTGGCTTGATCACTCAAGTAAAAAATGAGCACATCCGTCTCAGAAATCACGTATAATAATGGCGTAAAATATTCAATGGTGCAAGTTGGACGATTAATTAATCAAAGATAAGTTATTGCAATAATTAAAAATAAACCATATAATTTCTTTTTGAAAAATTCGTGGCTTTGTATAAAAATTATATATAAATTAATTTTATAATTTCATTATATTTAACGTGCAAGATTAAGAGAGAATATATATATATATATATATATATATACACCTTGTGGACTGGATTTGATCGGCTTCCGCTGAGCAAATCTAGAAGAAACCAGAGGTTTATAGTCCAGTACTTGAGAAGCGATCTCCTGCGCAAGCGCAGTACTCAATTCTTCACTTTCATACTCACCTTTGGAACTTTTCACCATCACTGGTACCAGCTCCATTATCCTCCTATCTTCATTCTCACGCATCTCCGCCGTGGAATAGTCTACATCTGTATTAATATGCGGCTGAGTTGATAACAGCGGCAACGGTAAAGCGTTTTCGACTGAAATCAACGGCCCATGATCAGATGGGTCGGAAGGCTGCAGATGATGTCGATGATGGAATCGCGAGGAGGCCGCAATGGAGAGGATGATGCCGTAGATGATCAAGTAGGAGTAAGGAGGCTGAAGCCTGTTGGATCCCGGTTTTCTACGCATTCAAACGCAGCGGAAGTTTAAATTTTTTTTTTATTTTGACAATCAAAATAGGTTTTGCTTTGGGCGCTCGTTTGATTTTAATTAATAAACATACATAGGATGTTAGAAATTTATACCTTTGATGATTAAATCACGTGGCTCCAACTATTCCGGGGTTAGCGGATATAGCTCTTGATGAATCCCTACGAACTTTCTTCAAGAAATCCTCCTATCAAGTCCACGACTAGATAATGTGTTCCTCTTCCAATTTGCACTAGAAAAATATGGAAGATATTTTGCGTAGGAGAGAAAATAATTGAGAGACGGCACAATAATTTTTTTCTTTTCAAAAGTTGGCCGATTTCTTCTTTGATTGAGTGGAGGCTCACGTATCCTCTTTTTTGTGGTGGCTAGGTTAGTGTTTTTCAAGTATTATTTATAATAAAATAATAACATAATTACATAATTAACATTAATGAGCTTGATTTAATTAATTGGGCTAGTCCAACTAGTTTAATTAATTTAATCAAAGCCCATTAAAACTTTAATTATTTATTATGTTGGACTTGTACTCCTACAAGCCCATATTATCTACCATATTTAATTTATTAATTAATAAATTCAACTTTTGAGCTTAATAAATTAAATATATTATAAATTCAACATTTGAATTTAATATTACAAATTCAACTCCTTGAATTTACCACCTCCAAAATTTAATATTTAATAAACTCAACTTTTGAGTTTAATAAATTAAATCCTCAAATTTTATAAATTCAACTCCTTGAATTTATTCTCTCCAAATTTCATAAATTCAACTTCTTGAATTTACTATCTTATAAATTCAACTCCTTGAATTTATTTTCTCAAAATTTAATTATCATAAATTCAACTCCTTGAATTTACTATATCATAATATAAATTCAACTCATTGAATTTATTCTCTCAACGGGAACAAACGATCCAGTGCTTGTGTGACCCTCAATGGTTCAGGGATACAGCTAGCCGTGGGTTCACAACTCTTCGTGATTCAGGACATAATCCTTTATCCGGGCTTACCCTAGTTAGCCCCATTCTTTTCATCAACGCCTTGATCAAGAATGTCAGAACTCATTTCTGATTGCACCCATCGGATCATGGTAAGAGCGTCTAGTGGCATCGCCCCATGATCCCCTAGGTATCACTGATAGTGCCTGCAAAAACCAGCCGATTATGATTAACGTACAGTACGGTCCCTTCATCTCATATATCCCGATCGAATCTGCAACCATTGGTTCATCGAGGGTTGCATATTAATTCGATAACTATGTGATAACTATAATAGTGGCATCGCGTGTACTATTGGAGAACTCCTTCTCCAACGTACATCTCATACTCTGGCCAGAGATTCATGCACTATTATTTCATTAGATCACATAGGATATCCACACCCGCAGGTGAGCGGTGAATCCCCGACTACAATGCACTGGCTCCTATATGTGTAGCAACTATACCCAACCTCGCCACCTGATGACTCTCCTGGAGCCGGTAAACGAGTCAAAGCACAGCCCTAGCATATAGAGCCTCAGTGTTGTCCCGGGTCGTAAGGACTAATGGTGTACAATCATAACCAAAGGCTTATCCTCTCGATGAATGATAACCACTTGGAAAGTCCGAGAGATGGTTGTTCGGTATAATCATCATATGACTACCCATCTGTATGTTTGGACATCTCTATGCCCTTACCAAGAAACGCAGTACACAACATCACAGATGCTAGTCTTGAGCTCAAGCGGCCTTTATCCCTGTTTTAGGCGGCTGAATCGACTAGGAACGAATTTAGAATATGCAGTGTTTACAAATGAGTTTCAACAGTCGAATTACGATTCATTTGTATTAAAGCATAATCAAGGACTTTATCTATGTTGTTTGCATGGGTGTACAGATAAAGTATAACAAGAGCCATAAAAAGTTAAATTATATTAAAATAAATATTGTTTATTAGTCAATAAAATCCCTAGCCAACCGTTGGCTTGCAGGGCATCTACTCTAACAAAGCCAAGACAGAACGATGGACCATACAAGAGGGATCCCGTTAACCGCGAGTGGGAGAGATGATTTTAAATCAATAGCTGACGAAACAACTCCAGCTGAGAGTATCAGGGATAAAATAAACGCTTTTCTTGACTCCATCCGGCGGTCTACACGGTGGAAGTTCCAGCGAAATTAGCGGCAATTATGTGAGACACTGAGCGGCAAAGAGAATGAGAGGGTGATGACGATCAATGGAACTTCAGTTATGGAATATATATATATATATATATATATATATACACACACACAATGAATGTGTGTGTGGTTGAATTGAGGTGAAGTAATTTGCATGGTGGCTAGTTGGAGGAGCCACGTAGCATGCTGACAGCTAGCGATAAACTGTAAATATATAATAAAACTAGAAAAATGATATTTTAACATAAATGGTATGTTTCCACGTAGCATCATAAATATATAAAATAGAAAATAATGTTGTGAAAAAGTAAAAATTTATGGTAAAAAGTAAAAATCTCAAACTCTCAAAATTTACCAAACTACACACTTTATAATATTTTTCTCTCTACTCAATTGTGATTTTCTTCACAAATGAGAGATCTATTTATAGGAAATCTTTACAGATAATCCAAAAATAAAATACATCATTACCTACATCATCACACACTAATTTTCAATATTTACAACTCTTATTTTCAACATTCAAATATTCAACATTCAAATATTCAATACACACATTTTAAATATTATTTTCCAACACTCCCCCTTGTGATGATGATCATGATACGATGATGTCTTCATTACGTGTTTTTGTACTGCGTCGTTAAAAACCTTACTTGGAAAAACCCATTGGGATAAAAACCATAGTAAGAGAAAAAGAGTGCAGTCACGTAAACTCCCCCTGATGTTGACATGAACAATTCTTCACAAATTTCGTAGATTTCGCATCCCAATATTATATATGTGCTTTCTGAATATTGACGTAGGAAGTGCCTTTGTGAAGAGATCTGATGAATTTTCACTTGATTGAATGTGACGAACATCAATACATTTATTCTTCTCAAGCTCCTTGGTGAATGCGAAGAACTTAGGAGGAATATGTTTAGTTCTGTCGCTTTTTATGTATCATTCTTTCATTTGAGCAACACATGCAGCATTATCTTCATATAGTATCACAGGCTTCTCATCAGATGATAATCCGCATGAAATTTGGATATGTTGGGTCATTGATTTTAACCACACACATTCACGACTTGCTTCATGTAGTGCAATAATCTCGGCATGATTTGATGAAGTTGTTACGAGCGTTTGTTTCTGAGAATGCCAAGATATTGCAGTGCCTCCACGAGTAAATACATATCCAGTTTGGGAACGTGCCTTGTGTGGATCAGATAAGTATCCAGCATCAGCATAACCAATTATACTTGGATTAGCATCTTTTGAATACAAAAGTCCCAAGTCTGTCGTTCCTCGTAGATAACGGAATATATGTTTAATTCCGTTCCAGTGTCTCTTTGTTGGATATGTGCTAAATCTCGCCAACAGATTCACGGCAAAAGATATATCAGGCCTTGTACAATTTGTAAGGTACATAAGGGCACCGATGGCACTTAGATATGGTACTTCTGGACCAAGAATATCTTCATCATCTTTACATGGACGGAATGGATCCTTTTCTATGTTTAATGATCTAACAACCATTGGAGTACTTAAAGGATTTGCTTTATCCATATTAAAACGTTTAAGGATCTTTTCTGTATAATTTGTCTGGTGAACAAACATTCCACATTCTTTTTGTTCAATTTGTAGACCCAGACAATACTTGGTTTTTCCAAGATCCTTCATTTCAAATTCTTCCTTCAAGTATGACACAACTTCTTGAATTTCTTTATTCGTTCCAATGATGTTTAAATCATCAACATATACAGCAATAATTACGCATCCGGATGTTGTTTTCTTAATGAAAACACAAGGGCATATTGAATTATTTACATATCCCTTTTTCATCAAGTGATCACTTAGTCGATTATACCACATTCGACCTGATTGCTTTAACCCATATAATGATCTTTGTAATTTCACAGAATAACATTCCATGGGTTTTGAACTTTGTGCTTCAGGCATCTTAAATCCTTCAGGGATTTTCATATATATATTACTATCAAGTGATCCATATAAGTAAGCTGTAACAACATCCATAAGACGCATTTCTAAATTTTCAGATACCGCCAAGCTAATCAAATACCGAAACGTAATTGCATCCATCACAGAAGAATACGTTTCTTCATAATCAATTCCAGGCCTTTGAGAAAAACCTTGTGCAACAAGTCGAGCTTTATATCTTACTATTTCATTTTTCTCATTTCGCTTTCGAATAAAAACCCATTTGTATCCAACAGGTTTTACACCTTCAGGTGTAAGGACTATAGGTCCAAAAACATTACGTTTATTTAGCGAATCTAATTCAACCTGGATGGCATCTTTCCATTTTATCCAATCCTGTCGATTTTTACATTCACCAAAAGATTTTGGTTCATGATCTTCGTTATCATTTATGATGTCGATTGCCACATTATAAGAAAATATATCATCAATTTCATCTATATCTTTTCGATTCCATATTTTTCCAGTATTAATATAATTGATAGAGATTTCATGATTCTCGTCAGTTTGTGGTTCTGACAGAACATTTTCATCATCATGTGTTTCTTCAGGAACACCATTCTCTATTTTGTGATCATCATGTGTTTCTTCAGAAACGTCATTCTTTATTTTGTGATCATCGTGTTTCTCTATGAATTTTCTTTTTCGAGGATTTTTATCCTTGGAACCGACTGGCCTTCCACGCTTCAGGCGTTTAATGACATCATGAGTATCTTCCATTTGTTTCTTTGGAATTTCAATTCGAGCAGGGGCATTTGCAGCACTGTATATATGATTTAGTTACCCCTTTTGTGTCTGCAAATGCATCTGGTATTTGATTTGCTATTCTTTGCAAGTGTACAATTTGTTGTACATCTTTTTCACATTGTTTTGTTCTTGGATCCAGATGTAACAATGATGATACATACCATGTAATTTCCTTTTCGGTATGTTTCTGTTCTCCCCCTAACATTGGGAAGATTTCCTCATTAAAATGACAATCAGCAAAACGTGCTGTGAACACGTCGCCTGTCTGAGGTTCAAGATATCGAATGATTGATGGACTATCATAACCGATATAAATTCCAACCTTTCTTTGAGGTCCCATTTTCTTTCGTTGCGGTGGTGCAATAGGCACATACACCATACATCCAAAAATTCTCAGATGAGAAATGTCTGGTTCTTTACCAAATGCAAGCTGCAATGGGGAGTATTTATGATATGCACTTGGTCTGATGCGAATTAATGAAGCAGCGTGTAAAATTGCATGTCCCCATATAGAAATAGGGAGCTTTGTTTTCATAATCATTGGTCTAGCAATCATTTGCAGACGTTTAATCAATGATTCAGCCAATCCATTCTGTGTATGTACATGAGCAACAAGATGCTCAACAATGATTCCCATAGACATACAATAATCATTGAAATTTTGGGAAGTAAATTCACCAGCATTATCAAGTCTAATTTTCTTGATTGTATAATCGGGAAATTGATTCCTCAATTTTATTATTTGAGCAAGTAATCTTGCAAATGCAACATTTCAAGTTGATAATAAACATACATGTGACCATCTGCTGGAGGCATCAATCAATACCATAAAGTATCTGAATGGTCCACATGGTGGATGGATTGGTCCACAAATATCACCCTGAATAAGTTCAAGAAACATTGGTGATTCAGTTTGAATTTTGACTGGTGATGGTCTTATAATAAGTTTTCCAAGAGAACATGATTTACATTGAAACTTATTATTCTGAAAGATCTTCTGGTCTTTCAGTGGATGACCATGTGTATTTTCTATAATTCTTCGCATCATTGTTGAACCAGGATGTCCCAATCGATCATGCCAATTGGTTAATATCGAAGAATTATCAACTACCATGTTTGATTCAATGGGACTTATATGTGTATAATGCAATCCAGTAGGGAGCATTGGTAGTTTTTCAATCACATATTTCTTTCCTGATTTATATGTGATAAGACACATATATTTCTCATTCCCTTCATTCATTGTTTGAGTATCATACCCATGGGAATATATATCATTAAAACTCAACAAATTTCTTTTTGATTGTGGTGAATATAAAGCATCATTGATCAAAAATTTTGTACCATTAGGTAACAAAAATTGTGCTTTACCACATCCTTTAATCAAGTCTACAGGACCTGATATTGTATTCACCGTTGTTTTTGTTGGTTTTATTTCCAAGAAATATCTTTTATCTCGGAGGATAGTGTGCGTTGTACCACTATCGGGTATGCAAACTTCAGCTTTGCTCATAGCATTTTCCATATTTGAACTTCAAAAAAATATGCAATGAAATAAATTACTTGCAATATATATTTAAATACAAATCATAATTATACAATAAAACATTATTCTATGAATACATGAAAAATAAATTATTGTACATTTATATTCTACCATTATATTGTTCATTTTCAGAGAAATCGTTGAGAAAATCTGCAGCATCAATATTGTTCATTTCTATCCCACCAACATATTGATCATTTCCAGAGAAATCATTCATAAAATCACAAGCATCAAAATGAGTTGAATCACTCAAACGGTCACTGCGTTCAGTGAAGTTGGTCTCCTTTTCTTTCCCCTTTAATGATTCTTTATAAAGTTTACAAAGGTGATCAGGGGCTCTACAAACTTTGGACCAATGTCCTGGAGTACCACATCTGTAACAAGAACTTTCATATCTTTTTGAGTGCTTCTCATTAACACTTGTATTCTCATGATGCCTTTTCTGTGGATGGTTTGGGACGTTCTTTTGAGATGAGTTATAAAAATAACTATCTCGATTATTTTCAAAACCACGGTCTTGACCACGACCACGGCCAATTTCACGTCCACGTCCACGACCTCGACCTCGACCAAAACCTTGTCTTTGAATTTGATTTTGGTTTCCAGGTTTAAATTCATTTTTACTTACATCATTTACTTCTGGAAATGCTGTAGATCCAGTGGGTCGGGACTGATGATTTCTCATTAATAGCTCGTTGTTTTTTTCCGCCACAAGAAGACAGGCGATGAGTTCAGAATATCTCGCGAATCCACGTACTCTATATTGTTGCTGTAGAGTAATATTTGATGCATGAAACGTGGAAAATGTTTTTTCAAGCATCTCAGATTCTGTGACCTCATGTCCACAAAATTTTAATTGCGAGATTATTCTATACATCGCCGAATTGTAATCACTGACTTTTTTAAAGTCTTGGAATCTCAATGTATTCCATTCATCCCGGGCGGTCGGAAGTATAACTTGTCTTATATGTTCGAATCTTTCTTTTAATCCCTTCCACAAAGCCATTGGATTTTTTTCAGTCAGATATTCACATTTCAATCCATCGTCGAGATGTCGACGCAAAAATATCATGGCTCTTGCCTTTTCTTGTGACGTGCATATGCCATTTTCTTTAATGGTCTCGTTTAGACCCAATGACTCAAGATGCATTTCTACATCTAGAGTCCATGTCATATAATTCTTTCCTGTGATGTCGAGCGCAACAAATTCGAGCTTTGTTAAATTTGACATGGTGGTGCTAAAAAAATTACGATGCATTTTATTAGTTAATAATTATTGCAATACAAAGTAACGGATAAACAACAAGTACAAGTATTTGTAAAAATAAAGAAAACGCACGAGGAGGATATTCTCCGATAAATACAAGACTCGTGAGTATGACAACCAAAATAATTAAAAATATCCTTGAGAAAGCCATCTTCTTTTTTCTTCGAAAAATTTGATGATGAATAATTTTTAGAGAAGAAGAGAAAGTTGGAGTGATGGAATGTGTTTGTGAGATCATATTTATAGGGCAAAAACTAGCCGTTTTTTACCATTTATGACCGTTGGGGTACAAAAAAATAAAGGTATGTATTTGTATAATTTTATGGTAATAATATGATATATATAATATTAGACATGTTTAAATAATTATGTATATCATATCATAATATTATAATGAGTGTCATAATTTATTTTGTTTAAAAATCTTATAGGCTTTTATACTTGTCGTATCCCTTACCGGGAGTGTGGGATGTCGTCTTAACATCCTCCCAGATTTATAACAAGTTTATGAAAAATTTATTTTTATTATTTCTAATAATAACATTATATTGTATATTAAATAAATACACAATAAATAAATAACAGTAAAATAAATATAATTATTTTTGTTACCTTTTTCTTCTGTTTGGAGCTTGGAAAATTATGTAGGACTTTTAGAGCTTCGTGCTGATAACGTGTTGTGAAAAAGTAAAAATTTATGGTAAAAAGTAAAAATCTCAAACTCTCAAAATTTACCAAACTACACACTTTATAATATTTTTCTCTCTACTCAATTGTGATTTTCTTCACAAATGAGAGATCTATTTATAGGAAATCTTTACAAATAATCCAAAAATAAAATACATCATTACCTACATCATCACACACTAATTTTCAATATTTACAACTCTTATTTTCAACATTCAAATATTCAACATTCAAATATTCAATACACACATTTTAAATATTATTTTCCAACAAATAAGAGATATTTATGAATTACGTTATTTTTAAATTATAAATGTCTATTTATAACACTGTACGAATAAAATTACTTGGGAACGTGGCAGATGCTGCATGTAACTCGTTTTCTAGATTACCCAAAGGGGAAACTTCAAATTGAGAATGAGTCAATGTTCGGATATAATTTTTATTAAACTCAATTATATTATTTATATGGAAAAATAAGAAAAAACATCTTAATGAATATTATTTTATCATTGACAAAAATTTATGTGAAACGGTCTCACGGGTCGTATTTTTTGAGACGGATCTCTTATTTAGGTTATCCATGAAAAAATATTACTTTTTTATGTTATTGTGAATACCGTTAGGATTGATCCGTCTCACAGATAAAAATTGGTGAGACCGTCTCACAAGAGACCTACTCATTATCATATTTATCTTGATCACAAATCTAATCAAATGATAATAATCATCTATAAAAAAAATTGTTTTATAATACTCCCACAATAACCGAATCGTGAAAATCTCCATTTTGTAAGATGGATGCTTGATAAATTCATCGGGACTTGAATGTTGCCTCGTTAAAATTGTGTTAGCAAAAACCTAATGAGACAAAATATTTTTGAAGAAAAAAAAAAGAACGAGATCTTTCGATGCTTGTTAATTGCCTCATTAAAAACCTTATTATGAAAACTCACGTGGGAAAAATCATAAGACAAGGAAAAAAAGTATACCTGTGATTGCTCTTCCTGCTGCAAGCATCACTTGAAATTATTAACTCTTCGTATTTCGATCTTGTTCACTGACTTACCAAAAGTTGATACAAGTGGATTGATTGAATCAATTGGTTGATCACGCTTCTAAGGTCTTTTACATTTACTTGTAATAAAATAAGATATGATCCTGCACGATATCGATCTTTTAAGAACAACCGGCCATCATTATTATTGACATTGAGATAGTCTCTCCTTTTATTTAAATGAGTTATTTGTCGCTTCAAATAACTTGTATAAATTGTTCAACTAAAACATTAATGAAGTTAACCAATATAAGTAATATTACACACATGATCAATGTATTTTGTGAATTAAATTTTGAACTTCATGTTTACTTTATATTAAATGGATATCGGTCTCGAAAATATTTTTTTAGCTTCTATTTTCAACTCTCAAAACTAGAAATATTGTTTTAAATATATGAGAAATTGTGTCATAAAAATCTCACTGATCAAAATAATTGATCATAAGATCCAAATATTTCCAACATATTTACAATATCTTCAATATACTACTGCTAACTTTCAACACATAAAGTTTTGGCTCCAAACCAAAAATAAATATTAAATGAAATCATTCCTTATAATCAGTTTATATAATATTTTCATGGCATCCACCGAAATATGATGCATTTATTATTAAAATCAATGATTTTAATAGTTGATTTGAGACAAATAAATCAACTAAACCATTATATTTATAATCATAAAATTGATATATATATATATATATATATATATATCATCTATTTTGATCAAACTTGTCTTGATTATATATTCTGAGGAAAAAAATTACATTAGTATTTTCGCAAACATCAAGTTGTAATTCGTGAGCCCACACTTATCATTACTTATTCATTCTAGATAGTATTAGAATTTTCTATCAATTTGAGCTCATGACAGTGATATCAAATTTGATAAATCATAAATAATAATAATCTTTTGAATCTTTGATTAAAAAAATCTTTATCTTTATCGATCCAAGAATTTATGGGTTCATCATTAATATTTTTATGGACTATCAATAGTTTATTAACTATTTATATAATTTTTGGATGTTCAAGCCAATCGACTATGCCGAACTCTGAAATTATTTGTATCAATTATACTTTTGGAGTGTCTTAGCTATTCTATAACTATTGATTTGTAATATCATATTTATACAAAATCAATATTGGCACTGAATTTAAAAAATCCATGTACGTCAATTTTATTACTATTTTATTATATCAAGCACATCATCATTTTTGATCGTCAATCTAATGATCTTATAGATCTATAACACATTCATAACAACATATGATTAAAATATAATCTGGGTATATATCATCGACTTTCAAAAACTTTACATCGTGCTTGATAGATATAAGTAAAATCCATGTACATACTTCAAGTATGATATCATATAAATATTGATATGAAAGACCAACATACATTTATAGTACAATATATGATTAAGACTGTTGAGGATCGAAGTTGAGTTTAGAGGAGGGGGGGTGAATAAACTCTACTCGTTTTTCCTTTCTTTTGATGAGGTACTAAAATCCTGTTAGAGATAAGTAGTTTATCTTGTTGCGTATACCTTCACCTAGATTACAATTATAGGTGCGGAAACAATCTGATGAAGTAAGTAAAAGACAATAATAACAGTAGGCAGTAGTTGTTTATGGAAGTTCGAAGATGAAATCTTCTACGTCTCCCCTTCTCCTGTTTCCAGAAGGTATAACTAAAAGACTATGGATATTACAGTACAACTCTTGTACACACCCACTTCAGAAGGACTTACACCTTTGCCTACTGAAACTCTTAGTTACTCGACTCAAAAAGAACGTGATACAAAAGGTTCTGAAAAGACTCTTTTCACATTACAAGCTCTTCCTGATAAAGTATAAGTGTTGTAAAAGATTGTGAAGAGTGTAAGAATCAGTAGCACAAGATGACCTTCAAAAGATCAGATATTTGCTATGAAGCGTGTGCTACTTTTCTTTGTGTTGAACTCAAAGTTATCAAGGAATTTCGAGGTTGTCTCGTTGAGTGAAATAGCGTTGATCCTTGAAAAGATATTATGCGTAGAGTTCTCTTTCTGTAAGGGTTTGTTCCATGTATATATAAGCGACTGAGTTCAACGTTTATGATCAGAAGATGTCTTCAGATTTCTGATAGAGTCAGCTTTATTACCAAAAAAAAGGTTCCTGCAGAAAAGCTATAAAACAATCAGTCCTGTTTTATACTAAACTCGGTAAAGTGAATTAAATGACTCCGCATAGTATTTAATGCTGCAATTAATACTAGTACTTGGTAACTTTAACGGTAACATTTAAAGTAGTCACGTTAGGCAACATCTTCTACTGATTCTGTTTTTCTATCCTTTCTACTGCTTTTGTTTTACTAGACCAGTAGCTTCTGATTTTCTTTTTGTCTACTGTTTTCTTAAAGAGTGCTGCTGGTCTGCTGGTTTTTATTTTCATCGCCACAGTTAATTCATGTCTATCAATTTCTCCTTTTGTGGTGATGCCAAAACCTAAACAGTAGGAAAGCGTTAAATAACAGATAATCAGTTACCAAAAGAATAATATCAATGAAATTAACACAGTAAATTGTCAATCAGTTCCAATGTCCCTGTAAATGACTTCTTCATCTTGAGGATCCTGAAATCTTCTATCTGAAGGTTCAGCTTCTGATTGCCTTAGTTCTGCTTCAGATGGATCTCTTCGTTTTTCTTCCCCCTTTTTGGCATCAGCGGCAATCACATGGGCCATAAGATCATTCATTCTTCCAGACAAGTTTTGAATGCCATTGGTTAACATCTCCAGATACGGAGCTTGAGTAGAGATACGATCATTGAGAGTAGTGAGAGATTGAGTTTGAGAATCAATTTTGGCATCCATTACTTCCATGGAGGTGGAAAATGATCGAATGAGATCATCATGCTCGGTGAGTCGATTTAGTATATCAGTTTGAGCAAGCACGATGTGACTATAATTTCTCGATACAGCTTGTCTGAAAACAATGGTTTCAGCATGCATTTTTTCCACGGATTCCGCCGTTTTATATATTTGTTTGCTCATTCGTTCTCTGAAGAACTGAGCACCACTAAATTCTGATATGCTTTCACAGGACATCCGATTGACTAAATCAGACAGATTATTGAGTTCCCTTTGCAGAACGTCAATCTGAAACTCCAAATTGAATGATTCTGATTCAGGTGAGGGGGTTCGCGCAAGCATGCGTTGCCTCATTTCAGCAGCGCGAGTGTTCGTGAGAGTTTGAACAGGATCAGTGACAATCAGTGCAGTAGAGACTTGATTGGTGGTGAGGGAAGTGGTGTCCATCACATCAGTAGAATGACCAGGGTCAGTAGAGGTTTCATCTGGAATAGCAGAGACATTTGGTTCGGCAGCAATTATGGTAGGAACAATCTCTTCATCAGGAGCAACCAAGTTGGAGACCAAGTTCTCTTCTGTTGGACCAACGGCAGTAGGTGAAGCTGATTGTTCTGCAGTTATGGGTTCAGATTGCTGGTTCAGAAGAACTTTCATTTCAGCTTGATGAGCAGCAGAAAATTTCTCTAGATTTGGCAAAAGAGATACAACATCTGATTCTGCCATATGTTGTTCTGCGGTTGGAGAGGGTGATTGTGGCAATGAAGTAGCTGGAACTGCTTCCTGAGTAGTAAGGGACGTGGGAACAATTGACTCAATGACTTCTTCAACGGAAGCCAGTTCATGCACAGACAAAAGAGATGATGACTGAAGAGGCCTTGTTGGTGATGCAGGAGTACTGAGAACAGAAGCTTTTGGTGAAGCTGTAGTCCGTTCCTCAACTGTCTGGATCTGTGGAAAGTCTGGAACAAGGCCGACTTGATATTCAATTGGCTCGCCAAAGCCCTTTTCTTGATCAAGAAGTTGCTCACTCATCTGTTTCAATTTGTCAGTTAGAATCAGAATGACGTTTTGATCCTGAACAGCAGTAGGAATTGTAGGATCAAAATTTGATTTAAGAATTTTTAGAACCGATTCCAACTTCTGACATTTCAGCTGTTCGAGGATGTAGCTTCTTCTACGCAAGGCCTCGATTACATTTTCTGTTTTGGCAAGCTGAAAGACCCTCTTCTCAGCGTTCATTATTTTCCCATAGGATCCTTTCTTCTTGAAGTAAGCAAAATAATGAAAAATTCGGACCTTGTGCCACTCGTCAAAGAAATTCATGTCATCATTGGCAGAGCTTTCTATTTCTGCCAAATTAAGATCAACACCTGTGGTCACAGTTGTTCTGAGTCCAAAAAGTTGTGGTTCTTCAATCATCTTTTCTTTGCCTTTGTCGGTTGATGAAATAGGCAAAATGGGTCGAAATGCAGAAGACCCCCTTGTTGGTTCTCTAATCACTATTCCAGACATTGGTCTGAAAGTAGAAGCAGTGGATGTTGCTGGAACAGATGCAGTAGCTTGCACTGAAGTAGGAGCATTAGATCGTGCAGATGGAACCACTTCTGGAAACACCTGTCTAATTGGCACTTTCTCAATTTCAGAAATTGCTGCTGTCTTCTTGATTTTAAGAACAGTCCATGCTTTATTTTTGATTGGAGTTGGTAGGGATGGTTGAACATCAGCAGCAGACTCTTCCGATACTGTTTTATCAGAATCAACAGAGACGATCACTCTTTTCCTTTTAATCTTTCGTTGAGGTTTCTGAGTCTCAGAAAGAGTCTCTCCAATCTCCTTTTTCAAGGCAACAAATTCAGCCACGATTGGCTTGGGCCTTAAAGCGAGTACATTCTCAGCATCAATCATTGTTACCGAAACAACATCCTGTTCACTTGTAAAAGCGAAACCAGCATCCTTGAGCATTGTGCTGATCTGAACAGCAAATCCAGAACTTTTCTTGATGACCATGTCTTTCATGATTCTGAATATGAAATTACTCCAATCCACTTTAGTTCCCTTAGTGATGGCAGCCATCACTTGAACTTTCTCCTTTGTTAACTTGTCGAATGTGCCAGCTTTGACTAATATAGCCTGAAAGTGGGAAGAGAAAAGTTGCGCCCAATAGTGCGGCATCAATGGAGATGGATGCATCTCCTTGAGAGTGGACGATCTTTCCTTCATGCACAGTTGCCTTAGCGTAGAAATCCAGAAGAGCATTTTTGTATATCACAGCTGGTGCTTCCAAGAAGTTTCGAAGTCCTGATTTCTCAAGGTCTTGAAACATTTTAACAAGATTCTTATCTTTGACATTGAGAACTGAAGCAAAGTTGACTTGATATGCATTAAGAGTGTATGCTCCGGCCATTTCTCTATGATGAAAGGATCAGATAAAATTTGCAGTAGATAGAAGATGATTAAGAGAAAGCAGTAGCTGAGTAGCAACAGTTTTGAAACGGTAAAAGTGAAAAATGAGAAGGTGATATTTTAAAATGAATGCACAGCCGTCAAGTAAACATAAGGACACGTGTCAGTATGTTTATGGTTGAATGTTTGAAAAGACTTGCAAAGTTTGTCAGAGACGCGAATGATTTAAAAATTTGAAATATGCGGGCTGTCCAGACGGTTACTAAAAATAATCAGAAGAAGATTTGTCGTTTTATGATAACGTCTGATGGAAGTTTCAGAGTGCTGAAATATTTGAGCACTGTGACAAAACCAGCAGACTTGTTGTTTTATCGAAAAGACAAATACTCTATCTGTTTTCTGAAAAAGGTATAAAAATCTTGGTTTGGCTAAGATACTGTTCCCCCTCGGTTAATGCAACTAATAAGTGGATATTAAACACCAAACGACTTTTGGCAATCTTTCAATCTGAACCGTTGAAAATGAACAGTCGCAAGAGTCTTTGTGTCTTCCGAAGATTACTATAAATGCCTGCACAACTTAAACGAAGTTAAACATTCATAATATAAAATGAAAGCTCAAGTTAAAGAAGAGTTAGAGTCTGATCCAGGGGCCGAAGAAAAAATGTTCAGAAGGAAGTTTGAAGATGTCATTCTTTACGTAATGATCCTTGGATCAAACTCCTGGAGTTGTAATGTCAACAATCAAAAAGATTTGTTGCTTCCATTTAGTCGGAGATGTAGCATCGATCTTTTCCAGAGGCTTTCTAATGCAATAAGAGAGTGTTGGTTGATCGATGAAACTGATGCCCTGTAAAGTATCTGATTATACATTAGTGCTAACAAGACCCAAGCTTGCTAGATTCTTACTAGACCCAAGCTTGCTGGAATCTTTTCGAAGCAGACCATCCTTTTCCTGCTGAAGATACTACGATCTGCTGATATTACTGAATGCAAAAAGTTTAATGTAAAGCTTCTTGTTAAAGAGCATTTGTTGATCTACTGCTTTTACTTCTGCATCGTTTAATGTACTGGAATGGTTTCTAATAAAATTTCAGTTTAAGTACTTTATATTCCCTTCTGCTTTCCTGCAAATAACTTATTGTTGGCTAAATAAGATAAATAATTGATGAATGATGAATAAAATTTAGAAGAAGAAAAGTCGTCTTGATAGCTTCTACTGGAAGATAAAATAAGCCTTGTTTTGTTAATGAGACAAAATACCTTTTGCTTCTGACACAGAATCACAGAATATCAGAATAAAGTTTTTCCTAAATTAGTGCAATATATGGTAACAAATCCGATGAGAGCTAGATATGGGATGTTTCATATATCTACTGTAGTCAAGACTTTCTCGAGCTTTGGTCCCTGGTTTTCATCTATAAATATGAACATGGGTTAAACCAGATAGTCATTCTTAAGAAAAAAATGGCAAGAGATAATAGTCCTGATTTGGCTGATGAGTTCATGAGAGAGGTGACTGCTGCAAGAAAGGAGGCAATAGAGGTCAAGGTGCTGAAGAAGACACTTGCTACTTGGACTAAAATCCAGGAGCTTAGGTCTTCCTTCGAGAGTGGGCGAACATCTTCTACTAAGGAGTTGATGATGATGTCGAAGTATTATCGACGTATCCATAGTGCTGATAGTGCTGACGTTGTCTCTGATGATGGCGTCATCTTCTTATGCTCTTAAAGGAGCTTAAGACTCTGAAAAAGATTGCTTTTTCAGATGAGTTTTTACGTACCTCTACTGGAGAGCTGACCGCTTGGTTGGCATCCTGGAGAGTTTACGTTAAAACAGAAGTGAAAAATGTACGCCCCCGTTTCTATTATCTTTAATGAAATATTATGTCTACTGATTGTCTCCATCGTTCAACTTTTACCTTTTGCAAAATTAGAAACTGAATAATCACAGAGGAAAAGTTAAGCCAAAATATCAGATAATGATAAATAATTAAGTTAAATCTATTAATCCAAGTGTATTTCGAAAGTAAGAAAACTTATTCTCAGGGAGAGGTTTTGTAAAGATGTCTGCTGCTTGCTGATCAGTAGGAATGTATTCCAGACGAATGTTCTTCTTCTGCACATGATCTCTGATGAAATGATGTCTGATGTCTATGTGCTTCGTTCTGGAATGAAGTACTGGATTTTGTGTGATTGCAATGGCACTGGTATTGTCACAGAAAATAGGTGATTCGGAGGCTTGAATTCCATAGTCTTTTAACTGTTGCTGAATCCATAATATTTGAGAGCAACAGCTTCCAGCAGCCAGATATTCTGCTTCTGCAGTAGATGTGGCTATGGAGGTCTGCTTTTTACTAAACCAGGATATCAGCCTGTCACCAAGAAATTGACAAAAACCACTTGTGCTTTTCCTATCCAGTTTACATCCTGCATAATCAGCATCTGAGTATCCAATAAAATTAAACGACGAGTCCTTGGGATACCAGAGGCCTACATTTTGAGTACCCTTAAGATATTTTAAAATCCTTTTACCAGCAATGTAATGTGATTGTTTAGGGTTTGATTGAAATCTAGCACAAATGCAAACAGCAAACATGATATCTGGTCTACTGGCAGTCAGATATAACAATGAACCAATAAGACCGCGATACTGAGTTACCTCTACTGGAATTCACTTTCATCTTTATCAAGTTTAATAGATGAGCTCATTGGAGTAGAAGCAGCAGAGCATGCTTCCATACCGAACTTTTTCAGAAGCTCCTTGGTGTACTTGGCTTGATTTATAAAAATTCCAGTATCAAGTTGTTTAATCTGTAACCTAAGAAGAATGTTAATTCTCCCATCATGCTCATCTCGAACTGGTCCTGCATTAACTTAGCTAACTTTGCACATAATTTGGGGTTAGTTGACCCAAATATGATATCATCAACATAAATATGAACTAATAATATGTGTTTGTTTTTGGCTAAGGTAAACAAGATTTTATCTACAGTACCAACGGTGAAACCATGATTAATGAGAAATTGTGAAAGTGTACCGTACCAAGCCCTAGGTGCTTGTTTCAGACCATACAATGCTTTATATAATTTAAAAACATGATTTGGTAACAAATGATTAGAAAAACCTGGAGGCTGTTCAACATAGACTTCCTCTTGTAGTAGACCATTAAGAAACGCACTCTTTACGTCCATTTGATATACTTTGAAGTTTTTGAAAGCAGAAAAGGCTAAGAATATTCTGATAGCTTCGAGCCTAGCTACTGGTGCAAAAGTTTCATCATAGTCTATTCCTTCTTCTTGTCTAAATCCTTGTGCCACAACTCTTGCTTTGTTTCTTACAATTGTTCCTTCCTCATTTAGTTTGTTTCTGAATACCCACCGAGTTCCAATGACAGCTTGGTGAGAAGGTCTAGGTACTAGAAACCAAACTTTATTCCTCTCAAATTGATTCAGCTCTTCTTGCATAGCTTCTATCCAACTGGGATCCAAAAGAGCTTCTTCAATCTTCTTTGGTTCATCTTGAGAAATAAACGCAGCATGTATGTATTCATTTATCATTTGCCTTCTGGTTCTCAAAGGCGCTGCTGGATTACCAATAACCAAAGATGGAGGATGGGATTTTCTCCAAATAAAAGGATTTAAAAGGATATCTTCCTGATTTGATATGTTGAGATTGTTCTCGACGGAACCAGTAGTAGGTTCTTGAGTGTCTTCTGCTGGTATTGGCAGATCTAATGTCTGTACTTCTGGTTCCACTATCGGAATGTCTGGTTCTGGATTTTGAAGATCCTTGATGTTTGCTTCTACATCATCTTCACTGTCCAGTTCCAAGTGGATCATGTCTAACCTGTTACTTAAATCTGACGTGTTAGATATTTCAGGAGCACTGCTGTCTTCATCGAAGACAACATGAATCGACTCTTCAACATTAAGAGTTCTATTGTTGAAAATTCTAAAGGCTTTGCTTACAGCAGGGTAACCAAGAAATAGTCCAGCATCTGATTTTGAGTCAAATGCAGTTAAGTGATTTTTGCCATTATTTAGTACAAAACATTTGCAACCAAACACGTGAAAATAAGATACGTTGGGTTTATTCCCTTTCCATATTTCATACGGAGTTTGATTGTGCCTTTTGTTGACCATAGTTCTGTTTTGCGTGTAACAAGCAGTGTTAATTGCTTCAGCCCAGAAGCGCTGAGAGATGTCTGCATCTGCTAGCATTGTTCTAGCTGCTTCTTTTAGAGTTCTATTTCTCCTCTCAGCTACTCTGTTTTGTTGAGGTGTTCTGGCAGCTGAATATTCATGATGAATCCCCTATTCATCCAAATATAACTCAAGATTTTTGTTAGTGAACTCAGTACCCCGATCACTTCTGATTTTAATGATGGAAGAAGATTTTTCATTTTGAATCCTTTTCAGAAGCTTGATCAGGAGGCTACTGGTTTGATCTTTTCCTGCGAAAAATATTACCCAAGTGAATCTAGAAAAATCATCAATAACAACAAGAGTATATTTCATTCCCCCTAAGCTCATGATAGGGATTGGACCAAATAGATCCATATGCAGTAATTCCAGACATCTTGAAATTGACTTGCTATCTTTGTTCTTGAAACTAGATCTTATCTGTTTCCCAAGCTGACAAGCAGAACAAACATGATTTTTAACAAAATTAATATCAGGTAGGCCATCAACTATATTCTGCTTTTTGAGATGATTGATTGACTTGAAATTCAGATGATTCAATTTCTTGTGCCATAGTCAGTGTTTATTACTAAGCGAGGCAACTAAGCATGTAGGAGTGTTGACATGATTTGAGTTCCAAGAGACTCTGTAGGTGTTGCCTTCTCTCTTTTCAGTTAATACAGTAGTTTCAGCAGAATCTCTAACTACACATGAGTGCTTCTGAAAAGCTACAGAATAACCATTATCACATAGTTGACTAATGCTAATTAGATTGTAACAAAGGTTGTCAACTAATAACACATCATTAATGGTTATGTTACCATGGATAATCTTACCTTTACCCACGGTTTTACCTTTTGAGTTGTCTCGAAAAGTTATCTTTGGTCCAGTGCAACTCATTATCTCGGAGAGTAGGTTTTTCTGTCCAGTCATGTGTCTGGAACATCCACTGTCCAGATACCATGTAGAGTTACTGATTTCTGTTTTCTTCTGCTGTTCCTGCAAACACAAATTTTAGCATCTGGTACCCAAATCTATTTGGGTCCAAGCCTTATCAGTCCTTTGGGGACCCACATTTGTACAATTTTTGTACTTCGGGTATACATGGAAGTGTGTGCAACAAAGAGTCTGTTGTTTTTAACATTGTGCATCCTAGTATGTTGTTCTTCCATTCTGTTTCTGTTGTCCAGCCTGTATCTCTTCTGAACAGGTTTAGAATTATAGTACTGGTAGTTTTTAATCTTCATAGGAGGTTGTCTTCCTGAGTTGAATCCACTCATGATTCTAGAACTCTGGTCAACTTTTTCCTTAGGTTTAACGTAACCCAGACCATAGTGCATTCTTCTGTTCATCTGATTTACATTCCTTTCTACTGAAACAGTAGGTACTTCTGGTTTCTGTACCACGCTGGATTTCACAAAGTGAATATACTTCCCTTTGCACATATCCAGTTTTGGCTTAGTATTTGTTTCAGAGGTGCCTTCATTATTACAAAATCCGAGACCACTCCTGTCTCCAGAATGTTTTTGTAACTCTTGCATCTTTTCCAGTGAAATAGAAGACTTGTTCCAAGCATTTACCAGTAGTGATAACTTCTGGTTTTCAGAAAGAATCTTCTGGTAATCTGCTTTTGCTCTTTCATTCTCCGTTTTTAATTTACTCATCTCAACTTGTAAATCATTACAGCTGTCTACTTGCAAGCAAGTTAACTTACTGTTCTGATCCTTTAAGTTCTGATTTTCGATCTTAACTTCTTCGAATGATTGAGAAAGTCTAGAATACTCTTCTACCATGTCATGTAATGCATTAACCAGATCAGTTCATGTGAATTCGTTAGAATCAAAATCAAATACCTCTCCAGATGTCGAGGTTGAATCAGTGTTTGCCATGAGACATTTAACTTCTTCTGCATCACTGTCACTGGAATGACTTTCTGAATCAGATGACTCAGAACTGGAGTCCGCCCATTTGGATTTGCTTTCTTCAGCAATCATTGATTTTCGATCTCTTCTGGACTTTTTGTCATTCCTCTTGTGATCCTTTCTCTTCTGGTTATCCTTCTTTGGTTTAGGACAATCAGCAATGAAGTGACCTATTTTTTCGCAGTTAAAGCATCCCGTATCAACAGATGGTGAATCTTTCTTGAAGTTGCGATTGGGACCCTGATAAGTTCGATGGTTCTTTTTCATGAACCTGGAGAATTTCTTTACAAACAAAGACATAGCATCACTACTGATTTGTTCAGCAGTCTTCGCCAATGTACTGTCAATGATCACAGTAGGTAATGCTTGAGGTACAGCTGTAGCAGCAGTAGAAAAGGTAGTAGCAGTAGCAATAGCAACAAGAGCCTTGGTAGGTAGACTTGAGGGCTCTTCTCCACTTCTTACCTCCAGTTCGAACTCGTATGCTTTCAGGTCTGCAAACAAGTCATGTAGTTCCAACTTGTTTAGATCTTTGGACACTCTCATAGCCATTGTTTTTACATCTCATTCTCTGGGTAAGGCTCTCATCACCTTGAGAGCTATTTCTCTGTTTCTATGCTCTTTACCAAGAGCTGTTAGCTCATTTACCAAGCTACCGAATCTTTCATCGAACTCATTTAGAGTTTCACCAGCTTTCATTTTTAGATTTTCGAACTTCTGCATTGCTACAGACAGTTTGTTTTCTTTCGGTTGCTCATTTCCCTCACATATCTGGATGAGCTTTTCCCAAATATCTTTTGCAGTAGAACACATTTTAATCTTGCTAAAGGTATTCTTGTCGAGAGTTTTATATAATATATCCTTTGCAACATTATCAAGGTTGACCTTCTTCTTATCTTCGCTGGTCCATTCACTTCTTGATTTTTCAACCATCTGCGGTGCACCCTCAGTAACAGCAACAGCTGTGTTAGGCTTTAATATTTTCAATGGACCATCTGTGATGACATACCACATGTCATCATCTTGTGCTGCAAGATGAGCTTGCATTCTAATCTTCCAATCATCAAAATCTTCCTTAGAGAACATAGGGGTCTTGCTAAAGTGTGCCATCTGTTGTAGTTTTTCACGAACAAGAATAACCTGCTCTGATACCAATTGTTGAGGATCGAAGTTGAGTTTAGAGGGGGGGTGAATAAACTCTACTCGTTTTTCCTTTCTTTTGATGAGGTACTAAAATCCTGTTAAAGATAGTAGTTTATCTTGTTGCGTATACCTTCACCTAGATTACAATTATAGGTGCGGAAACAATCTGATGAAGTAAGTAAAAGACAATAATAACAGTAGGCAGTAGTTGTTTATGGAAGTTCGAAGATGAAATCTTCTACGTCTCCCCTTCTCCTGTTTCCAGAAGGTATAACTAAAAGACTTTGGATATTACAGTACAACTCTTGTACATACCCACTTCAGAAGGACTTACACCTTTGCCTACTGAAACTCTTAGTTACTCGACTCAAAAAGAACGTGATACAAAAGGTTCTGAAAAGACTCTTTTCACATTACAAGCTCTTCCTGATAAAGTATAAGTGTTGTAAAAGATTGTGAAGAGTGTAAGAATCAGTAGCACAAGATGATCTTCAAAAGATCAGATATTTGCTATGAAGCGTGTGCTACTTTTCTTTGTGTTGAACTCAAAGTTATCAAGGAATTTCGAGGTTGTCTCGTTGAGTGAAATAGCGTTGATCCTTGAAAAGATATTATGCGTAGAGTTCTCTTTCTGTAAGGGTTTGTTCCATGTATATATAAGCGACTGAGTTCAACGTTTATGATCAGAAGATGTCCTTCAGATTTCTGATAGAGTCAGCTTTATTACCAAAAAAAAGGTTCCTGCAGAAAAGCTATAAAACAATCAGTCCTGTTTTATACTAAACTCGGTAAAGTGAATTAAATGACTCCGCATAGTATTTAATGCTGCAATTAATACTAGTACTTGGTAACTTTAACGGTAACATTTAAAGTAGTCACGTTAGGCAACATATTCTACTGATTCCGTTTTTCTATCCTTTCTACTGCTTTTGTTTTACTAGACCAGTAGCTTCTGATTTTTTTTTTGTCTACTGTTTTCTTAAAGAGTGCTGCTGGTCTGCTGGTTTTTATTTTCATGGCCACAATTAATTCATGTCTATCAAAGATATATATCCAAATATTTTGTGTCAATTTTATAATTTATATGTCACTTGAACTGAGATAACCCAACTATTTTTCTTACTTAGCTATCTTTGAGTGTTCAATATCTCAATCTAGCTTCCTTCCGCACATAAATTATCTGATTAACCAACTAACATTGACTCGACGATAATTAAAATTAAAAATTGTTAACATAATCGAATTTCGAACAAACTAGTTTGATTTTTTATCCAACCTCATTCTAACCAATCACCCAATCCGAACTGTATGATTTATTGTGTTTATTTTTTATATTATTATTAGTTTTAATTTTTATTTATTGTATTTATTTTTTAGATTATTATTAAATTTTAATTTATGTGTTTATTTTGTGTTTAATATATTGTTCTAATATTACATTTAAAATGGTGATTTATTTATGAGTTGTGTATTGTCCAAATTGTCCATATGTTTAATTTATTGTCTTAAATTGATGTTTCATTTGTGTCTGATTTATTGTGTGCGTTAAATTCGTGTTTAAGTATTTAATCTATTGTATTTGATTTATGGTAAATTTCTTTTAAATCCAAACTTAACTTTACATTAAATCATTATTGACAAAAAATATTTCTCCACTCTCTGGACCTGCATACTATTTCTCGGATGAAAGATGATACTGATATATGATATTTGAGGCCCCATTGTTTCAAAAATGATCATAATATATGATTTTTCATTACTCAAATATGTATGCAATTATTGATATTACTGACATATTTGTATTTTTTGGATGAAAATCGATCAAAACATTGAAAATATGATAATAATATATGATATTTGAATATTAATTGTTTTAGATCGGTACTAATATATGATTTTTAAGAACCCAAACATGTATTGCAAGTGTTGACATTAATAAAAATGTTCAAAGTTTATCCTCAAAGGCTTATCTTTTATATTATATATAAATCATTTAATGCTCAAATATCAAATATACTATATTTTAATGTTTTGTACTCATCTTCATCCGTAAAAATACAAGCAGGCTCAAAGAGTGCATAAATATTTTTTTGTGGATCAGGGAATACAAACACATTTTTTCTGACATGAACCGAATGCAAATTTGAGTTTGAGTATGAGGATTTAAAGGAAATTTACCATTTATTTATTATGTTTATTTTTTTAAGATTATTATTAATTTTAAATTTGATTTATTGTATATGTTATACAATAGTTGTACTTTTATTTCCCCATCCATTTTGAACTCTTGAACCACAACCTCATATAGTAATGTTTAAAGAATATATTCTAGTAAACATAATTAATATAGATGACGAATTGATATGCTTCATAACCACGAATTTGTTAATTGTCCCACATCGGTTGGATAAATAACCTGGGAGTTGTATATATTGACTTGGACAATCCTCCCCCTCTTGAGCTAGCTTTTGGGGTTGAGTTAGGTCCAAGTTCCAATCTTAACATGGTATCAGAGCCAATATTCAATCTCTCTCGATATCACATATACCAATCTATTCAAAATCATCAAACCTCTTGATCTTTGCTCGAGTCTCAAAGCATAAGGAACAAAACTAAGATTTTGTCCTTTCCACAATTCAATTTCTTTTCTATCAATCACCGCTTGTGCAATTCTTTTGTCTTGATTTGTGCGAAAGTCAAGTGCTAATATTTAAAATGAGCGAGAAAGCTTCAGAATCTAGTGTGAATAAATCCATTCCGGTTGTAGTTCAATCTGAAGGAGCATTTAATGCTGGAATCGTCCTTACAGAGCAAAATTACGACATATGGTCTCAACTCATAGAAATGCAAATCGCTGAAAGAGACAAAATCTCCTACATTCGGAACAAGACCAAGTCACCGAAAGAATCAGATGCAGGCTATGAAAAATGGTATGCTGAAAACCAAAAGGTCAAAAGGTGGTTGTTAATGTCTATGTCACCAGAAATTATGATATATGGGATGCTTTGTCAAAAGCATTCTATGACGGAAGTGATGAGTTACAAGTCTTCACATTGAATCAAAAGGCTTTCTCATCAAAACAAAACGGGAAAATGCTTTCTATTTATTATGGAGAATTGACTGAAATTTTTCAAATGTTGGGTCATCGTGATAAAGTGGTTATGAATGACCCAGAAGATATCAAAGCCCACCACAAATCCATCGAACGATTGAGAGTTCACATATTTCTGGCTGGCTTAGATGAAGATTTTGATCCTATTCGAAGAGAAATTCTGCGTAGAGATACAATACCAAACTTAGATGAATGTCATTCGTTGGTTCGACGCGAAGCTGTTCGTAATACCTCCTTCAAAGGAGATTCTGGAGCTCTTGAACCCAGTGCTCTGGTGGCTCGGAACAGATCTACTCAGAATCCACAAAATCGACCAAACAATGGGAAAACGACTAATGGTATTGACAAGTCCTTCTACAAATGCGATCAATGCAATAGGACAGGCCATACCAAAAGTCGTTGTTTTGAGTTGGTAGGATATCCAGAATGGTGGGATCATAGTCGTTCGAAAAAAAATCAAAAGGCATCATCCACAGCAGCAGTTGTTGAAACACAGACCCTGAAAGATGTCTCTGAACAAGCCTCAGCACTGGTATTAACTTCAGAGAATGGTGGTAAGTCTTTAAATATTTCTGCACCTGTTATGAGTAAAACATGGATAATTGATTCGGGTGCTACAGATCACATGACATTTGATTCTAGACAGGTATCTCCTCTTAATTGTTCTGCTCAAAAATTTGTCACCACTGCAAATGGAATTCCATCCCTAGTCTTTGGGGAAGGACCAATGACTTTAACAGATTCACTAAATTTGGATTCGGTTTTGGTGGTTCCATCTTTAGACTATAACCTTCTGTCTGTTTCTCAGATAACAACTAACTTATCTTGTATTATAACTTTTTGGCCTGATTATTGTGTGTTTAAGGACATCAAAACCAAGAAGACGATTGGTTGTGGTATTAGGCGAGGGAAGCTATATTATTTGGACCTTGAATCAAAGAGTACCGAAAGCCTACGACAAGCTCTACAAGTGGGTGACTGTAAGTACGACAAAAGGAAAACAAATATATGGTTATGGCATCGTCGCTTGGGGCACTCTTCCTTTGGATATATAAAAAAACTTTTTCCCAGTTTGTTTTCAAAAGTAGATGTTTCCAGTTTTCGATGTGATGTCTGTGAACTTGCGAAAAGTCATCGTGTCTCATTTCCCTTGCGATTGAATAAAAGTCCACTTCCTTTTATGCTTATTCATTCTGATGTTTGGGGTTCGTCTAAAGTCACTACTTTGGGTGGATCTCGGTTTGTAACATTTATTGATAATTGTACCAGGATGACATGGATGTGCTTGATGAAATATAAAAGTGAGGTCAATTCAATATTCCAAAAGTTTCAGAAAATAGTTGAAACTCTATATAATGCAAAAATCCAAGTACTACGTAGTGACAATGGTGGAGAATATCTTAGTAGTGAATTCCAACAGTATCTGGAAACTCAAGGAATAATTCATCACACTACTTGTTCCAACACACCGCAACAAAACGGGGTTGCAGAGAGAAAAAATCGACACTTGTTGGAGATTGTTCGAGCTCTGTTGATTGAAGCTCATGTGTCATTGTCTTATTGGGGAGAAGCTCTAACTTTGCAGCTTATATAATTAATCGGGTTCCCTCTAGCGCTATCAACTTTAAAACACCATTACAGACACTCACTGAAGCAATCGTAGCCCCGGATGTTCCAAATCTACCTCCTCGTGTATTTGGTTGCGTGGTGTTTGTACACCTCCACAAGCATCAGCGCACTAAGTTAACTCCCCGAGCATTAAGATGCGTCTTTGTTGGGTATGCCACACACCAAAAAGGGTACCGATGTTTTCACCTTCCAACTCGTCGCTTATTTGTGACAATGGATGTTGTCTTTCATGAAGATACCATGTATTTTTCAAAGGCTGAACTTCAGGGGGAGTACCAAAAGAAAATTCAGATTTTAAATTATGATAACCATGATGAGTGCACATTAGATATAGGTGATGATACATCAGCAAATGGACAAATTCAAGGAGTAAGTCTTGACCTAAGCACCGATGAGCATGTAACCGACGGAGAAGTGAGTTTATCTCAATCTCAAGATGAGCACATAACCGCCAAAGAAGTTAGTCTATCTCAAGATGAAATCGGGTCCCTTGAACAAATGGTTCCTACTTGTATGTACCACACAAATCTCTTGTTGATGATGTTCTCGAGTCACACAAAAGACAGTTGCCACAACGTTATAATAGAGGTATTCCTAAACCTTCGTATGAACCTGAATTGTCTAGCAAAGCCAAATATCCCATGAGTTATTATGTATCCAACCATCCCTTGTCAGAATCAAACAGGTCCTTTATGAATCAATTATCTGTTGTATCTATTCCTAACAGTGTGCAGGAAGCCTTGATTGACCCGAGGTAGAAAGCTGCTGTGAACGAGGAATTGAAATCCCTAAAGAAAAATGACACATGGGAGTTAGTTGATCCTCCACCAGCGAAGAAAACAGTTGGATGTCGGTGGATTTACACTGTGAAGTACAAGGTTGACAGCACAATTGAACGCTTTAAGGCGAGACTTGTAGCCAAGGGATACACTCAGACATATGGTATTGACTACACAGATACATTTGCTCCAGTAGCTAAAATCAACATTGTTCGTGTCCTGTTATCTTTAGTTGCAAACTTGGATTGGCCATTACAACAATTTGATGTAAAAAATGCTTTTCTACATGGTGACTTATCAGAAGAAGTCTACATGGATCTTCCACCAGGATGCGTGATACATGAAAATAACAAGCACAACGTGTGTAAGTTAAAGAAATCACTATATGGGCTAAAACAATCTCCAAGGGCATGGTTTGGAAGATTTACAAAGTCTATGTTAGCCTTTGGTTACCGACAAAGCAATGCAGATCACACTTTTCTTAAAAAGGAAACATGAAAAAATCACAGCACTAATTGTATATGTAGATGACATGGTGGTTACAGGGAACGATAATGATGAAAGGAAGGCCTTACAAGATTATTTGTTCAAAGAGTTTGAGATGAAAGACCTTGGGTCTCTAAAGTATTTTCTTGGAATTGAAATATCCCGGTTTGATAAGGGAATATTTCTATCCCAAAGAAAATATACTCTTGATTTGTTACAAGAAACTGGTATGACGGCATGTCCTGCAAGGAGATGAACTCGTGAATGGACGCCGGAGGGGTGTCCGGCGTGGCCACTCCGATGATTAAGTCAGCAGGTGGTCCGTGTCCTGCAAACAAGGAGATGAACTGGTGAATGAACGCAAGAGGGGTGTCCGGCGTGGCCACTCCGATAGTTAAGTCAGCAGGTGAAGATAACCAGTGTAGCTCATGAGAGAAATAAATGATACTGGTGTAAAAATATGTGTGAATATATCAGTGAGTCAATGAATTTAATGTACAATGAACTTGCTATTTATAGGAAGGATAATCAAGGATTACCTCGTTTTTAGTGTCTACCCACCACTTATAGCCAATGATGTTGACTTCCTGTCACGCCTCCACACCTTTTCCATCAAGTCCCATGACTAGGATTCTGTCAGGAATGCTTATCGAGGTAAGATTTTACACGTTCTCGCACTCGAGTGCGACATTACTATCGAGGCTTCTAGGGTAGTGAGTCATCAGTCGAGAATTAATTACCTGAGAAGTCGAGCCTCTGACTGCCCGGATAGATGACGATATCCCGAGCACTCCCTTTGCTCGGCTAAATAAATAAAAAATCATTCTACCACCCTTCCACGATCCGAAATATCCACGCACTGTCCCGGTCACCCATGATCTGGTTTTTTTCCATTGTTACAGGGTTATCTATAAACCGGTATCTTATGGGGGTATGATGGAAGAAGGGGAATTGGAACGACTCCTCGTTATCAATTTGCTCATGCACAAAGAGTGGTGGAAGAGTCTGATTCAGAATATGAAAGCATCAAGTATCCTACACTTGAAGCCGCGAAGCCAAGCGAAAAGCCTCGAGTAGTTGTTATGGGTAGTGGATGGGCCGCATGTAGATTCCTCAAAGGCCTCGACACTAAGTTATATATATGACGTTGTTTGTTGCATCTCACCGATAAATCATATGGTCACAAGTCATTATTTAAACAATAGCAAAGGCGTGAGGACATTGGGTACAAAAATCTCTTCACAAAAAAGGAACCAAATATGGATTAAGCAAGAAGTTCCATAAATGCATGTGGCAGACAACAACCATTTCTAGAAAAGTATGGAGGTTACCACAAAAGGTTTCTCCAAGATAATACCTCAACGGCCTGCAATTCAATCTCCTTGCGTGTGATGGGCTGCGAGAGAGTAAATAATGATAGCTGTAAGAATAGAGAAATGCAATATTAAAAAAATCTACTTTACTGAATCAGTCCTTCGCACCGAATCACAAGTATTGAGAACCTAAATAACTTCAAATTACAATACACAATTCCATTCATGTTGACTTTTAATTTTTTAATTAGATATCGACAACAAGATCTCATTTTAAAGAATGTTTTGTCGTTTCAGATATATCTATTCAGATATCAGCAGAGGGGATAGAATTCAATACATCTCAAAATTTTAAAATAAAAAGCAATAGAAAAAATTTCAACTTAAGCTTCCTAGAATATTTTGAGTCTGCAGGCGACCAGGTTCACCTAAATTTGTGCGCCATGTTATCTCAAGCTTACCAAGAACATTACTTCCCTCCAGTTTCACTCGTGCACTGTCATGTGATGATAATCTTAACTGCTAGAGATGGTCGTAAATTCCTCCTCCAGCTTTAATGAGAATGGGTATGGGTTTCTTAAACACTTTTTTCTCTGCCAAAACAATCTAGCGTTCACTTTAATGACTATAAAGACGGTGATGCCAAAACCAAGTTGGATAAGTAGATCTTAAACCATTAAAAACGATTAAAAAAAAAAAAACCAAGATCGTAAATTAATTAGAATAATTTTCCAAATCACCTTATCGATAGATTGTTTTCTGGAAGGTGACCATCAGCTTTGAGCACTGTTGCAGTCCAATTCTATGCCGGCTCAAACTCAACTTGGTCCATGTGCAGATTGGATTTTGTATTGTTTTCTATACAAGCCTCCAAAAAAGTGTTCTCCTGATAGGAAGGACGATTTGACGATCATGAAAGGGAAGTAGCTAGCTCAGCAGCTACCTCTAATTTACAAGTATTTGCATCTCAGCCTGAAAAATTAAATGTGCATTTGAACAATCTTCTGCTGCATGGGCTCTTAAAATAGGTCAGAAAAATTGAGTCTATATTTCAAGTAGCCTCAGCCACCAATGTGAGGCTCCTGGAACTCCTGGAATTGACTCAAACTATATGACGTGATATATGGATCATATTTGAGGATGATAATGAGCATAGTATTTTTAAAACTTTTCCAAGATCCATCCATCATACACAGGAAATGTAAAACAAAGAATAAAAGTACAGATTCATCACACCATCCTAAAATCCATCATGCATGCTGCGAATGTAACTTGGACCTAACTTAACCCCCTCTCACGCCCAGAAATGAACATCTGGAGCGTCGAGTTTACAAATGACCTAATTATGGGCAGAACGGGTGGCCTAATTATAGGCAGTCCAACACATAACGGTGGAACCCGGGCTCTAATACCATGTTAAAAATGGAACTTGGACCTAACTCAATCGCATGATTATCCAAACCTATATATACAACTCTCAGGTTATTTATCCAACCGATGTGGGACAATTAACAATACAAATGCAGATGCAATCCACATAAGAAACATATGACATGCAGAAGTGGTTTACTAGAATAACACATTATGAATTGCTAGGAAAGATCACAAACTTACACTTAATAAGCGATAATCACACAACAACCTACCTTCACAACGCAAACCTGCATAACAAGTAGAGTAATTATTACTTAGTTTGAAAATTTAATGATTGTCAATTTACAAGATAAAATATTCAAATAGAGACGGTATCATTTTCAACGATGAAATCGTATCTTCCACTTGGACATAATGATTCGACGGGTGATTTTGATGTTCTCTGTTTGAATTTCAGCCTGTCAACATCAATTACGAAATTTTAGGTTGAGTATCTTGAGTAGGGGTGTGCAATCGATCTATTCGATCGATAACCTGAATAGACCTATAATCGATTTAACCGATTTTATTTTCAAATAACCGAACCGATCGAAAAATTCATAGAAACCGATTTTTTAAAAAAAATGCAAATTTTAATAAAAAAAAAAAACAATGGAGAACTTATAAATAACAAAAAACATTGAACAAAAAATATCAATAACAAATAAAAATATTGAAGATAAAATCATTGAATGAATTAGCTTCCTTCTTCTTCTAATGCATTTTTAATGCCCATATACAATTTAAATTAATATATATAATAATTCGGTTAATTCGGTTTAACCGAATTTTTCAAATTTAAACCGAAACCGAACCGAATTAACCGATTTTTTAAAATTTCAAATTCCGAATTAATTCGATTCGGTCGATTAATTCGGTTTAACCGAAATTTTTCACACCCCTAATCTTGAGGTCGGTGCTAGTAGGTAAAAGAGGATTTGACAGTGTCTCCTGACAGATTGATACACTGTTCTAACTCATGCACACAAGAATCTAAAATTTCTCCCAAGATTTCTCATGGATTTGAACTGTGACATGGATAATCTTCTGGAACATTCTTTCCATCGTTGTCTCTAATTTGAAAGTTCATACTACTGATTGAGCTCCGCCGCCACCGGCACTCATCTCAGCTCCTAAGTAGAGTTGAAAGAAGGGCAACTTACCAATCACTCTCTAAAATCTTTCAACTTTACTTCCACTCCCTATTTTCCCAAAATATCCCTCATCCTTATATTTTAATAATTGATTTTCTTATTTAAATAATGGCTCATCATGCTTCCATAAAATAAATTAAATATTTTATCTCTTTGACCGGAGTACCACAGGGTTATATCCACCGTATTTTACGAACGGCTCCTCACAGTCCAACCACACGATCGCAACCGATGGTTACCGATGCAGATTCCTTCAGTAGTACTGGGCACAACTCTAATTCGTTTCCTACCGTAGAATGTACAATAAAAGATAAAAATTTTGAAAATAATACATGAGAGGGGCTAAGAGCAAAGATCTCTTTATTCAAACACAAACATTAATTAGTACATTGAAACCTCATGTAGAGGAGGAGAAACTTGTTTAACTACTAATAGTAGCCGAACTTGAAAAACACATAAACTAGAAAGATAAATATTACAATTTATTTGTTGAAAGAAATGAGAAAAATGTTCGATGATCTTCATTTCCTTCATCCTGCCTTATTTATAGAAGGCTTCTTCGGATTTGAACTTCGGATTTCAAATCTTCATAAACCTTTACAGCTTGCACATGGACCATGTAGTGGTTGAGTGGTCCCTTGAGATGTTCCTGTCTTTTTCTAGATTATTAATCTAGAAATTAACTTCTCATCTTCTTTTACCTCTCCGAGGTACCAGTAACGATGAGTTTGTAAAATATCTGCGGTAATCTCATATCCTTTTTCTTGGAAACGATTGACTAGCCATTTAAGAGAATCCGCCTCTTTTCTCTTATATTTGATTCTTCTTTTTAAAACCTTTAGATATGTGTAATACATTTTCTTTAGGTTTCTTTCTGGTGTAGTTTACTGGTTCCCATTTACCCTTATTTATAGTATGATACTTGGGTCCAGTTTTCTTGTCTTTTTATCAGATTTCCATTATCTTTAAAGATAAGGAATCCAATGTCCTTTGTCATTTTTCACCTATTATTGGTGGTCCTTGTTCTTTTTCCACCGATTATTGGTGGTCCTAGAATTTCACTCACATGGTTTTTCACATGGTGGTCCTTCTTTTCTTGGTGGGATGATCACATGTCCACTTTCAATTTTGTCGAGGAATTTTTGGCTTTTTGTAACCTCGAGGAAAATGTGATGGTGGTCCTTCCCCACTTGTCCTTGTTTCGGTAAAATGTTTCCGATCAGATCTCGGTTTGAAACCTTTACCGAACTCCGGTTCTTTTTTATTCTGGCATTCAGGACAGATGTTTTCTGACCATCTTCCTACATGTGCCATATTGCAGAATTTCGACGAGTTTCTTTACTTGTCGGCAGCTTGTTGTTCCACAGAAGATTTCTTTTCTTTTCAAATATTTCTTCTGCAAAACTTGTGATTTTTCCTGTCATTGTATTTAACATGAACTGATCCATTCAAAGAATTTTGATAAAACTTGAATGGAAACTTGACTTTGTCCATCTCAGTGAGATAGACCCATAAACCCCATGCTCTTCTGGTTGAAATATCGTCTTCAATAATTGAAGCAACCGGGGGTGTTTCTTCTGTCGAAGGGTCCTTGATAAATTTCTGAATATTTGTATCTGGCCTCCTTAACTTGATGAAATGAAAGGCTTCGTATGAACCTTTCCCTGCTGGTTCAAGTGCTGCACTGAAAAAGTATAGCTCCAAGACATCTCCTCTGGACAAATAATCGTTATTCGCCCAAGTTTCATGAACAGCTTCCTGGATCCATTTAGGTAATCCTGAGATTTCCGGAAAGTTGGGTGATGTGGTATAAACTGAGGCAAGGGCCCCGAATTCATACCAGGCTTTGACCTCCTTGGGATATGAATTAGATTTCATCCATATCCTAGGATATTTTCCTGAAACATCAACCCTATTGGTAGCTGGGTTAATCCTCACTCTTGTTTTTAATTTCTCCCAGTTTTGTTGGTAAACTTGAAATGAAGAAATTGCAACTTCATTAGTACTAACCTTAGATTTGTCTTTGTCAGTACGAGGCCTAAGGTTGATCTCTCCCGCTTCAATCCCCGAGGTGAATGGTTGACTTGAGGACTCAAGATAAGGATCAGGAGTCTCAATTTTTGTTTCAGCCGACTCATATGGAGATGACCCCGACTTAACACTTGTGCTAGGGGTATTTGAATCCCCTGCTCCAGGTATAGAGTCATGTACTCGAAAACTCTCCATTTGGGAAACCAATGGCTTCTCAATGCCTTGGAGGATAGGCCTTTGTATTACAGACCATAACTGAGTATAAGCCTGTAAATATCCTGTAATTCGATCAGAGACAACTCTCTTATCGGCTTGTTGTAGTCTTCCCGCAACTTCTGCGTTTACGACTAGCTTGTTAAACTCGTTTTGAAGCATTTCAAGGTATTCCCTCAAATGCCTCTGCATCTTGATGATGACATCGATATCACCGCTGTCCATCTCTTGTTAAAAAATCTGCAAGTATATTTTCATGAGATTTTATTATCACAATATCAAAATATAATTCTGACATAGTGCCTGTCATCTTAATAATCTGGACTTCTCAGGTTTAGACTCAATTCTATTCCTTAAGAAAGCTTTTACCTGTGTGTTATCAACCTTCATAGTAAATTTCTTTGCAAGTAAAAATAATTGCCATTTTTCAAAAGCCTTTTTTACTGCATAAAATTCCTTCTCGTTGATATGCCATCTAATGGCTTCTGCATCGGAGAATAAACCACTACAATATCTGCATGGTTGTTCTCCATCTGGTGTGAGCTTAGTAAGAACTGCTGCCCACCAATGATAACTGACATCTGTATATAATACCAGATCATCTTCATCTTGAGGAATCGTCATTTTTGGAAGATCCTTACAAATCTTCTTCAAATAGACAAGTTCTTCTGTGTTTTCTTTTGTCCATATAAATCTTGCATCTTTTTTCAATAATGGACTAAAAACTTTCACGTGTTTTGCTAGGTTAAACATACCCGCAAAATTAACAACTCCCAGAAAACTTTGAAGATGTTTCTTGTCTTTGAGACTTTTTGGAAAATTCTGCACTTTTTCGACAATGTGGTCTTGCAGAATTATTCCTGACTCATCGATTTCAATTCCGAAGAATTCAATCTTTCTTGTTGCAATGACAACTTTCTTTTCAGATAAAACAAGTTCTTCTTTTTTTACAAACCTTAGAGAAAATCTCCAAGTAGTTTGACTATGTTTATCCATATTTTTAGATGCTATTTAAACATCGTCAATATAAACAAACATAAATTTAAAATAATCTTTAAAGAGATTATCCATTTTCCTTTGAAATATTTGGGGTGAATTAGCCAATCCCATTGGTAATACTTCCCAAATATAATGTCCTTGAGGTGTGGAGAAAGCTGTGAATTTCTTGCTTTCTTCCTGCATCCGAATTCGGTAAAATCCGGACTTACAGTCAAACTTAGAATATATCTTGGCGTTGCGTATGCAACTAATCAAATGTTATCTACTAGGTATAAAATACCCATCAAACTCCAGAATCTTATTAATTTCTTGATAATTAATAACTAATCTGGGTTTTCCTCGTTTTATCTCAACATGATTTCTTACCAGGAAACCTGAACTACTATATGGTGACATATCTGCTTTGATTAAACCAAGGTCCAAATGTTCCTTGATTATAATCTGCATATCCCTCTGATCAATGATATTCATTGGGATAGGCTTGCAAAGGACAAATTCATACTCTTTGTCTTCCTTAATCTTAAGGCAAGCTTTGAGTTGATTTCTGTCCCACCATGCCAAGGGATCTTCATTGTAATTTTCTTTGATCCTCTTCTTGACATCTTCCAATGATACCTTAGATTCGAACTCTACTTCGTTTGTTTGTAGAGTTATCTTAAGGCATTCTATATCTTCTGGTTGGAGTACTTTGTTTCCTCTTAACTGGAGCATTGTTTCTCCAAACCGTCTAGAATCCTTCATTTTTGGGTTCAGAAGTTGTCCTGAATCACCACGCTTGCTGCGAAACTGGATCAAAAATTTTCTGTAAAATGCCTCTCGTAGTCTTTGGACTATGATTTTGTGATCACAGGATGTTGTGAACACTAATCGTCTAATCTCATTTTATTGAGTATAGGATTTAAACATTTGTAGGAAATTATTTCCTAGCAAAATGTCAGCTCATGTATCATGAAAATAAATTGGTGGTGTTTTCACCTTGTACCAAGGTGTTTGTCCAGCACCGCCAATCATGATCTCAGTCATCTTAATCCCTTTACATAAGATTAAGATTCTTTTGGAAAAATCTCTTCCAGCAATCTTCGGTAATTCTTTTTCCAATTATTTGGAAAAACTCCTCATTTTGCTGTACATATTCCAGCACCTAAATCAATATAAGCAGCAAAATATTCTGCCTTATATTTTTCATACAAAATTCCTATTGGAATGTATATGGAGAATGGACTTGTGGTCATTGTATTTTCCACATTTTATCATCTGCCATAAACTTCATTCCATACTCTAGAAGTTTCCAAGGTTTGTGTTCCTCGAGAAACTCTAGTCCAAGAATCAGTCGATCTGATTCTTTCCCTGGAATTCCTTGAATATGAACCTCCAATTCTCCGATATTAATCAGTCCTTGGTAAGTTCCTATCATCGGTTGTTCCAAATAGTATATTGAATTACAAGGAGTTGATTCCTTTGCTTTGTAATATCAAATACTATTTCTACTTCCTTCCACCTTTCTGGGCATCTAAGTTTTCCCATTGTAGAAAAAAATTTCGGCTCCTGTTGGGTTTCTATGATAGGCATTTTTCCCCACCTATAACTCGTAATTCTATCTCCTTGAAAAGATAGTCTTCTTAATTCCAATCTAAGACTTTGATTCTTTTGTAGAATCGGTTTGTCTTTTATTTGGATATCTGTTTTCTGTATTAAAGGAAACTCAACTCGTTCTGGATAAATTGTCCTGGTCAACTTTTTCGAATATCTCTGGTATTTCAATGAACTCGTTTCTAATAAACAATTCGGAATGATGTGTATTAGATAGAGCATATGAAATCTGATAAGTAATAGAGTATGGTCTATTACCTTCTTTCATAAACCTCTTTTCCTTGAAATTCTGATGTAATGTCAAGGCTCGGCTGAAATCTCGATCTGCCAGGTTGTAGGCTATCCTTGGATAGATTACTCCCACAATCTTCCCTGCGCAGAGATTTCCTGAGATTGTTCCCAGTACTGAATCTTGTAGATTTCCCATTCTTTTATCGCATATAGCAATATCAATAGGCGAATCTATCCCTTCTTTGAAAGTAGCCTTTATCATAATTTGGATTGCTCCAATATGAATCCACGACATAGTCCTTGCTACTTCTATCTTGAGTTTTTGTAATTCCTCCTTAATTTCTTCGGAAGGAATTAACTGCATCTCCATTCTATTTCCTGTAAGTTCTATTGGGATTGCCATTTCCCTTCTAGAAACTTTATAGATTAGATGATGCTTTCTGTTTCTTAGGCCAAGATTTCCTAAGAAATTTTCTACCTGTCCTGTAGAGAAACCTTGATATCTCTGTAGACTAGGATTTTCTCTCATGATCCTTTGGACCATATTATGAGATATTGTTGTCTGGCTGAAAATCCCAGACAAATCTTCATGTGTTTCGTGTCGAAACACCTCGTCCTCAGTCAGATTCCTATTATGTTCCATCATATTCTCCCTGACTTAAGACCTCTTCTTCTTCATATATACTTTCATCCGAAGCAATGTCTTCGAATCTGTATACTTGAATAAGATCTTGGTAATAAACTGCTTTTTCAATATCTGGGGTTGGATCGAAGCGTTTAATACCTCTTTTTTCATTCTCTGGACAGTTGGTCGAGATATGACCTCTTGCTCCACATGTCCAGCAATTACAATCCTTGAAACTTTCATTGGCCCGAGTATGGGCTCTTCTGAAAGTTTTCTTCGTAGGTGTTCTTCCTGTGCTTCGAGATGTACTCGATGCTTGGGATGATATCCTACTCCTTGATGGTCCGCTTTTTTGTCCAGATTTATAAGATCTGGCTTTCTGTCTAGATCATACAGTTCTTGGTTTCCAAGAACTTCTTCCACTTTGTGCATAAGGATGAGTCCTAAAACTTTTCCTCTTATGCTTCTGTGGTTTACTTCCAATAATTGTTGGAAGATCATTTTCCTTACAATACAAAGGAGTTCTTTTGTTGATACCCCTTAAGCGTTTGTAATTCTTTTGTAATGCTGCCACGTGACACCATTCTGCCAATTTTCCTTTAAGGAAAGAGGCTCTTTGTGCCAACGTATCTGGATTTCCCGGTACGTATTCCCTTATGAGCATTTCTCTCCAAGGGCTTGGCATCTTTGCGAAGAAAAGCTGGAAAGCTATATCTTCTTCGACTCCTGAATTCCATCTATATTTAGTGAATAACATAATGTATTCATCCATTAAACATATATCGTGTAATTTAAGACTATACAGAGCTTGAGTATATTTCTTCCTCTTCTCTGTATCTTGACTGTTAAAATAGTCTACCCCTATAAATTGTGCTTTAAATAGGGTAGCCATTTTTCCAGCTATCTCGCTTAGAGATTCTCCGGCCAGGACTGACTCTTTCATTTCTAATGAAGTCATGTCCTAAGCAATCTTCATTGATCCCATAAGACTCATTTCTAAAAGTTTAATGAATCATTCTTTGTTGAGATCAAGTATTCCTGCTGCGATTCTCATAGCAGATGTCCAATCATCTATGAGATCTTCTCTGTTTTTGAAATCTAATACATCAAGGTTAAGCATAACCCCGTAAGGATGTATAGGATCTGAAACAGTCTTTCCATAGGGTGTTTGGTGCAAAGGAATTTGACTTCTCCTTGTCCTTGTACCCGCTGGGTGTGATCCTCCACCAGTATGGAAATCAGATTGAGATTCTCTCATGTTAACATTCTGAGATCACACACTTTCTCTTGGTGGTTCCTGAGTAGATGACCAGGTTATAGCAGGTATTTCACCTCCTACTGTGTTCATCTTTAGATCTACTACTTTGAGATTTGCGAAAGATTCCGCAAGCTCTTGTAGATCCTCTAGACCAATCATTTCTAAAGTTGTCATCAGATAAATTTCTTTTCTGAGACAGATTTAATTAGATTGATCATCTTTTTCTTCTTCAGTCAAAGGTTTTGACACCACTCTGGCCTTTCTTTGTTGATGTAACAAGGGTTCAGTACCGAATGAGGGTGGTAACCATCCTCCTGAAGTTCTTCTACTAGAACTTGGTCGTTGTTCTAATTTATGAATTCTTGTTTGAATATCCTTTAATATTCCAAGAATTTCTTCCTCTCGTTGAGGTACAAAATATAGCATGTTGCCATAATTTTGTACTGTTTTCTGGATTTGTCTAAGATCTAAAGAGAGCTTTAGATGAATCTAGTACTATCTCCAGAAACTTATTTGCTTGAATCATAAGTTTACATGAGAGTTTACCTGAGGGTGTCATAGCTTCCCTTTCTGCTTCTGATATCTAACAATAGTTAGATAAACTTGTGTATATTCCAAAATATTGGAATAGATCTTGTAAATTATTTTTCTCGAACCTAAGTTCGGATTCATAATTTTTTCGAAATTCTCATTCTTAAACATTTTAGTTTCTCTTGTAATAATAATTCTTGTGTTTGAAATAAATTAACCATGCTCTGATACCATTTTCGTGAAGCGCGGGGATCAATTAAAATAAAATAGGGAATAAGTGTAATTTTGGCATTTTTGAAAAACTTCTCTCTCCAGGGAGTTTAGAGCAAAACTTGTTTGGTTTGGGGGATTGAAAGTTAATTTACCCTTGAAAGAACTCGGATGCCGAAAATTATTATTTAAATCGCTTAAAATAAAATGTTTTGTTAAAAAATTCTCGCGAGGAAATTAATTAGAAAAAATCAACCAATGGAATTCCGATGGTTAATGATTGGGAAATAAATTCATAATCTCAATTGATGATTATTTATCCAATCTCATCCAAGAATGTTTGATTATTTATTAATTAATTCTTAAAACGATAAAAATATAATCTTACAATCTTTATCCTATATAAAAAAATGTAATTATTTATTCATCATCGTTTAGTCAAATATTTTAATAATTATAATTTATCTAATAATTATACCAAATGGCTTAGTAATTCTTGGATTTATGTTTAGTGAGCTAGCAATGAGGATCTGTAGCTCAGCAAAAATGACCTTGCTCTTGACAGGAAGGAAATAAGCCCAAAAGAAAAAACTGTGCTGCTTACAAGTTACTCAAATTTGTGTTAATAGGATTGAAAATCTCACTGTTAGTTCCAAATATTTACATATATTCCAAAAAACATGCCTTATCGCTTGGCCCGGTACAAATAAGCCAAGAAGAACAAGTGATAATACAAATTGACATGCTCCATAGGGGGAAACCAGGTGATGTTAGCTAGCAGATCAAAAAACACCTCGAGTACAAGTTCAACCTCCAAAACTCGCATAAATTTGTCACTGCGAATAATGTCCCCCAAGATGGAACTGAAGGTCTTGTATCTTTCTTCTTTACCTGAACAGTATTAACATTTCTAGGCCAAGATGTAGATGCATCGGTCACAATGATCCAATAGATGTACACAGACTTCTGAGTTTCAACCTAAGGGACGAGCAACTGCTCCAGCTTCCAACAGATTAGTGTTGGGTCAGCTACTAAAAAACGAGGCCCTCATTTGTTCCAAGAAATTAAAAGTGCAGACCATAGTGAATAACTCGAACAATTTCAGCATCTCAGCTGCATCAACTACATGTTTTACAACAAATCTACAATTCTTGTATGATAAAATCAGGTAGGATAACGCATACAAAAGATTCATGGTATAGGAGATGCATTCTTAGGGTATCGGGTAGACAATGGTGTTCGTTGGACAACTCTAGAGAAATCTGATTTTAACCTTTTGTTTGACAAGCCCTGCAAAGATCTGAAGATCAAAGACTCAAGAACATGGTACTAATTGTAGCCTACACACAAGTTAAAAGAAGCAAGCCATGAGATATGTTGGGCAAAAATGAAACATTTACATTTTACAAAGCCAATTAAAACAAGGTATACAAAATCCAGCATCGAAAACCATTTAAGATTTGAATAATAAATCTTGTAATACTAGATCTCTGGTTATTAACATTGCCAGAAGAGGACTCTGAATGGCCCATGATGCTCAACCAAGACTCATGATTGCAAGTCTTGCAAAACAGCAGTACTTTGGCGGATGATAGTGCCAGATCAATGTTGCAGAACTGGCAAACCAATCCACCACCTATATTTTCTCATTCCTTCATTTGGGTGTGGCGGTACACTATTTTATTTACGTATCCTCTACTCCTAAGTGTGACTTATCTCAGGAATCAAGACCCAACTGACTCCATGACAACATAAAAACACCAAACCATCAATCCTAGCCATCAATGATGCTGTTTTTGTTGTTGATTTCACTAATATGTAGCATCATCTATATTTTTTGCAAATGCATTCCATGAACTTCGAACAACATACGATAAAAGTACAAGACATGAAAGATTGGCGTTAAATAGAACTTGCAATTTTAGAAACATTTATGTCCAAATCTTCAAATTTTTCTTCTATTAATTCATTTCATTACCCCATTATAAAATGGGTCTCATATATATGTAATGGAAGATGCAAGTGCACCATGAACTAACAAGATCAAATTGTGATGGTTGAGCAGTGATCTAATATTTTAATCTCACTAATGGGATGAAGGTTTGTAGAAGAGGATAAAAACAGCAAGGATTTCAGTTAGAACTATTTTTCAGTGTTACGAGGAGAGAGAATTGTGGTAGTTCTACTCAAGGTTAGATTTGACTTCCACCAAAATTTACTTGCAATAGGAGAATTGCTCCAGGCATAACACCAATTTTATTTTTTTGACATGCATAGTCAAATTAAGTAGACAAACTGAAAGAAAGAAAAACTAAAAAGTAAAATCACTCACGCTGGAGAACCATGGTGTCTGTTAGGAAACTGACCAACCATGGAATTCAAGGCCTCAAGAGCCTTTTCAGCAGCCTGTGGTAAATGATTTTCAAAACTCACGACTCATATTTTGAAAAAGATGAGCAAGTTCAATGCTAAAATAGTTGGAAAGAAAAGAAACGCAATTTTGAACTGATAAGCGGTACCTGTGATTTAGCTTCATCCCATGTTCGACCAATTCCCTTTCCCATCAGCTGTCCATTGATTTCAACCTGAAGTACCAGAGAATGAAGAAAAGTAAATACCAAAGAAGATTTTTTTTTTCACATTCTTTTTTTTTGTCTGTTGAAGGAGTCCAGCAAGGACCAGATTTTAAAAGCTATCAATCGAAATATCAATTAACAACAGCAAAGAAGAAACAATAGTTTCCAAAATAAGAACGTTATCATATTGTGATGTCGAGTCCAAGACAAATCAAAAAACCCGAGGTTGAGAAACATCAGAATCATGAAGCCTAGGGAATCTCTAATACACATCTGAATTCTGAAGCATTTAAATCTTAGAGAGATGGAATTGAGACAATGACAGGACTCTCAAAAACTGAAATCACCAACAAACTGATTGACGGAAGTTACCAGATAAAATTCAGAATAGAATCTGAATCTTCGTGTGCAAGAGTGGGTATTTGTCCCAGCACGCAGTCCACATCTAAATTTTAAAGAATTGTGATTAAATACAATAAAGTGTAAATGTTCCTACCTGAGCATACACCTCGTTTTTTAGGCTAGGGTTAGCTGAAAATTGAGGTTGGGTTTGAAACGCTACACCAAGTCCTTCCTTCATGCACTAAAAATTAGGAACTATCAATGGAACGCAAGGGATAAAAACCTCACTTCTACCGTTTACAGCAGTAGACAAGAACCAACTTAAGTTTATGATACTCACTAATTCGTTAAGTGCAGCTATTGAACCCATTGACTTCTTGGAGTTCTCAACCCTTGCATCATGAATCCTTGGTGACGCTGTATGTTGAAAAAGGTACCAACTCCTCATGGTGTGACTAATATAAAAGCGAATTAACATCACAAAAGAACCACTGTATTAGGATTGGCAAACTTACCCTCGTTCCCAGTCGTGTAGCTGAACTCAGGTTCAAGATTTGACAAATATTTATCTGCAAAAAAATAATGCCAAAGTTTCTAAGCTAGGATTTCAAGAAATCCAACAGTTATATATGCACCAGTGAATAGGAATTATGACATGAGGAAAAAATAATGCTACAATGGCATCATATTTATAAATAGATAGCAGTCCACAGACCTCATTATATAAACTAGATCACCAAAAAATTTCATGCTACAATGGCATCATATTTAAATATCATTTAAATCAGTCACGCTACCCAAAGCATCACATCTTCAATAGTTATCAGACCTCATCATAACCTCATTACGTTATACAAACTAGAGCGATATCCAGGAACCAAAGGTAATTCAGCAATCTTGAACTTAATTTTAACCCAAAATCTGAAAATGGCAAGTATAATCAAAACAATTTCCTCTCTCAAGCATCAAGTTGCGATTCCCCAATGAACATTAGCACCAATATATGCCACACAGTTAACACATTTTGTTATGCTGAGAACCAAAAAAGTCCAAAGTTCACAATAAAGACTGCCTTATCCCCGGTGCTAATTAGCAGGTTTCCATAACATTGATTTCTGTACTGAAACTGCACATATAGAAAATAATATACTCCTTTCCGTTGTGCTCATCTTCCTTTGTGAGAGCCCAATAACTCATTTGAAGCCCAGCCCATTTAAATTTATTTTAAACCCCACCCATTTAATATAAGAGCGTATCAGTAGCCAAATAAAGAAAAGCTTTTCTCCATCCCTGCAACCCGTCGCCTTTACTCCTGTTTCTGCAGCCCTCACGCAGCGTCTTCAGCAGTCGAAAGAGTAGCGCAGTCCAGCAACCTTCTTCCTCAGTCTTAGAGTCTCTTTCCTGCAATGAATCAGAAGATTTCGAGCTCGATCGGCCCTGTTTCCAGCTCCTGTGCGTGCGAGCTTTGATCTGGTTTTTTGTAAGATTTTGGCTTCGATTCTTAGTTGTTCTTGGAGCATTAGTTTATATAAGTGAAGCCTTAAGTTTTTCCCTGTTGTCCAATTTGTTTTCTCAATGTGAACAGTAATTCCGACGACCTTTCCGGCGAGCCACCTCCGCGAGACTGCCCTTGTGCGTTTAAGCTTTAATTCCTGAGGTATTAAGCTTGAAATTCCAGATTTTAAATGGGTCTATAGGCTGCCGAGAATTCAATTTTTAACCACTCCGATTTAATTTGTTTTAGTCGTTGGAAATGCATTATATTGGGGTATATAACAAATTTATATTGTAGGTTATATCGTTGGACGAGTTTAAGATTTTCAGAAAATCCTTGAGAAATTATTGTGGTATTGTAAGATGAGGTACGCTCAAACCTATATTATTATGACGTCTATATCGACGTGTAAGAATATTCAGTAGATGTTGTTTGCTATTATGTGTCTTGAATGTTTTATCTGATGCGTTCATGCATTAATTATTTTGGATAGCATATTAAGCCTCGACTCTTTTGACGACGATTTATGTTGATTTTGTTCAGATATACTGAGTTATCAGAGGGACGAGTGGGATAGGATTAGCCACATTCTCAGATGACAAGCTAGGGATGAGCGACTTAGCTAACCGCATTCCCGATGCAACGTGCATGGAGGAGCGGCGATTTGATGCTGCATTTTTGGCACGGGTGGCCAATGTTACTGTTGTTGATGCTATTTGTCTGGACTCCGTTTGGTATTCGTATTTCTATTGTTACCATACATGCATCACATAACATTGCATTTTACTTGATATTATTACATGTCATTATTTATGTCATTATTTTATTGGATTGTCGTACTGGGGTTATATATATATATTATACTAGTTTGATATTTTTGCTAGGGAGATGCCATGTGTAGCTGTATTGTGATGTTTTATATTGTTTTGGATTGTTTGTGATGTATTGTGTCTAATCCTGACCAGTGCAGTTGTAGGATATTGGTTTGTTTGATTGTGAATTTTATGTTATTTTCAAGCGTATATTGTTGTTGTGTTTTCAGAAATTTTTGGGATGTCTTATTTACAAAGAGGTCATGCCAAAATTTTGTGCAGGCCCAAATGAACATTTTAAATTCGTTTTCGTTGTTTACATTAATTAATCATTGTTGTTTGGTAATCAAAAATAAAAATTAGAAGCACGGGCCCTCACATAACAACAAATTCAAAGAAAGATGACTAAAATGAAAAATATATGTAGTTAATTGAAGATTGCTGCTAGAAGGAAAAACTTAAAGAAGAAGGAAAAACTTAAAGAACATTTTGTACAAAAGGATTTGATTATAGCATGAGTCCTTTAGTGGAACAATAGAAATGCAGCATGTGTCTATGGAAATTACATCTGTTCCTTCCCATTAGATGTTCATCTAGCCTCGGAACGTGGAAAAAAACATTCTATACAAGAAGCAGTGAAGGGTTTTCTCCATTAAAAATCAAATGGAGTTGGGATTCGGCGCCTCAAAGAGTTGGCGAAGGCTTTTCTCAATTAATTTTGGGTTCAATTCAGCACAGAAACTCATTATGGGCTAACTTTATGTGGAATAAGTATTGACATTCGTGCTCCCCAATGGGCGCTCCTAGCAGAGAGGGTATCTCTCCTACTTGGCATCGGCTTCTTCAGATACAGGCTATAGCTGAAGCACGGATAAGCTGGGGTTCTGGGCCATTATTATCAGCTTCTAAGATGATATTTGGCTAATGTCAGGACTCCTATCCAGTGTGCACAGTGACTGGTCCTAGGGGTGTTGGGTTATTTTCTTTTGGGTCAATAGTTGATGGCATGTGGAGAAACTCCTTCAGGTTCTTCCCCCTAACTTTATCGTTCCGATTCTGGAATTTTTGCCTAATAAACTTAAATGAAAAATAGTTCTAATGGGGCCTTATCGACCAGATTGGCATGGCAGCTTATTCGCTCTTCGAAAGAGGTAAATCCAATCTAAACCCCTTGTTGGACTTACTTTCCAACCGTTTCCTTCTTCTGTTGGAGGTACCTAGCCAGGAGTATTCCAGTTGATGACATCAGTAAAGATCAGGGAATTCAGTTTGTGCCTAAATGTCGATGTTGTAACCACGAGGAAACAATAGATCATCTCTTATGCTCTAGATATTGCTATGAAGGTATGATGCACACATTTCGCCCGTTTCTTTGGTGCTTCTCACTTTGACAGGTTGAAGGGTTAGAAGCTTGGACAAGGATAGCGGCAAAAGGGGCACATCAAGGAGGGCCTTCTCTTTTTTATTTTATGGTTTATCTGGGTAGCCCGCAACAACTCCAAGCACCACGATGTTAAGTGCCTTATTTCTAGGATTACTCGAGCAATCTCATCTCATAGCTATCTTTGTGATGATGTGGGGCTGAATAAATATGCACATCGGACAGGATTATCAAACTGTCAGATTGGTGTATCTTGCTCAATATGGAAAGAATTACTCGCGTGAATGTGATTGAATGGATCAAACCAAAATTTGGCTCCATTAAACTTAATACGGATCTTCTGTTGGTGGTATCATATAAGCACAAAGAGAGCACCATCTGCGCATTTCAAGATTACACAAGTCTATCAAAATCAAGGCTGAAGTAATGGCCATTAATACAGATTGGAACTTTTCCAACAATACCATTAATTCCCTCTTTATCTTGAATCAGACTCACTGGTTTCATTGCACATCATAGAATCAGATCATTTGGCTTGGAATTAATTCACATTTTTTAACTAGAATTTTATCCATTCTCCTAGCATGTTCATCTCTCAAATTATTAGGAAGGAAATGTCGTTGATGCCTTGAAATGTTGTTGATGCCTTAGCAAATGCGACCTAGAAGAAAGACAGGTTTAATTACTTTTAGAGAATAGGCTTTCTGGCCACATTAGAGGTTTCTGCAGGCTCTTTTAGATGGGGTGTCCATACTTACGTACTTCTTCTAGGGTTGTTTAGTAATATTTGGTTGTATCCACCTCATGCACCTTGTAGTTCTGTTTGATTTGTTTCTTAGTCATTTTGAGTTTTTGGTATAGTTCGCCCTATTTACGTCGTTCTCTTTCATTCAATAAATATCGAATTGCTTTAAAAAAAGTTCAAAGAGTTATAAGACTTTTCCGAAGGAAAAAAAAGTCAAGTGCATAACCCTTAAGTGAAATATCATATCCTCAAACTAATCTCAAGAGGTTTCCTTCACTATTGAGCTTGGAGACAGAATAGAAAAAGGTTGAGCAGGAACTTTCTTTTGAGCATCAGACCTTGTAATGTTTTTACTCGCAAGGTTCAAGCAATTACGCAAAGTAAATGAAATCTTCCAAGTAAAAAAGAATTCTGGCTAACTGGATATACATATAAAAATGTAATATACAGCAACCATTTCATGTCAATTATAAAGAGGCCTGCATTGATTCATTACCAGCCAAGTTCATAAGAGATACTTCGGTAGCCTGACGTTGTGCTTCCCTTCTTGTTCTGCCAATTCCTTCACCAATTTTCTGCCCTGCAAACAAAACCTGCAGAAAACCACATAACATTCATCTCATGGATCACCCAAAGATTCCAAAATAAGTAATCAGCACCAGGTGTCAGTGATATAATATAAGATCAATTTGCAAGAAAGAGTGGTAGAAACAAGAAAATAACATAAATGTCAATCTTAATTGTTATTACTCGATTATTACTTCTGTTTACATAAGGTGAACACTAACTGCAAATGCCGGAGGGAAACCCACCTCCACAGCGAATTGCAGTTCTAAGTTCGGTGATAGAGCTTGATTGAACTCGACCTACAGGAATGTGAGACAAACCAATCACAAAGTTAGACAACTAAACTGAAGTAACCAACACAAAATGAATCAACTAGATATCATCATACCTTTGTTCCACACTTCAATGCAATGTTCTGCAAAGCTCCAGTAGACGTTTCAGGGTAGGGGTCAATCTGTCCTGCTTCAAGATCTAGATCTTTGTTTACTAAAGCTGGTTGAGGCCTTCGAGGACCACCATCATCTTGTAAAAAACATGCATCTCAGCATAACTTCTAAACATAGTTGGCATGGTACTAAGTTTGAAGCATCCTATCAGATGCTAACAAAAATATAGTAAATTTTATAGACATAAATATTTGACTTACTTAGAATACATTAGTAGACATTAATAACATGCTTCAACAAGATCTTCTAAACTGGAAAAACTTCAAGTGACATCAAAATCATCCAAATATTTCCTCTCCCCGCTTTCTCCTTATTAAGGGGAATAAGTACGTGGGATCTTTAATGACGCGTGAAGCATGCACATTGCACAATATGATTTTATTAGCTCACATTGAATAAATATAGCATTTATAATCTCGGTAATTTTCTGTTGTAAATTGGAGAATTTTTTTAAAAAAATGACCTTAACAATTTTATCAGCAAGATTCTAGACAGAATAATTGCAACAGTTTAATTATTGATAGGTGCTTCCATATCAATAGTATATATTTTTCAGCACTCCTGCAACTTTAAGAAATGAAAGTTCACATTCCCATATAAATTTATTTTGCATGGTATCGCAGAGGGTTCTAAGCTCAAAATATTTCATATGGAATCCTTTTTGACATTTCAACAGTAGGTTTAGGTACTTATTTTTTAGCGTCCATCACCAAATGTCTCACAAAAGTGCAAAGGAAGAAGATATTAAATTGCAGACCATTCTATCCTGTTTCGCCCTACGTGTGACGGGGAGACATCTAAAAACAAAATTATTTTTGGAAATCCTACTGAAAGAAATAAATATTCACCCGCTTGAGAAAGCCTATTGAAACAAATGTAATATAAGCAATCTCTTGAGACTTGCTGATGTGAATGAGAGATTTCTTCATAAAGAATGTTATAGCAATTCGCTTGGTAGGATTATAGACAAGGGATTCCGCTACCCAATCACTCTCTCTCTCTTTCCACGGTTATATTTCTCTCATTCGCGTGATCTATGGTATGCAGACTTCTACTCAATCAATCTCTCCCTCTCTCACTCTCTGTGTGTGTGTGTGTGAGCGTGTGTGTGGACACTCGCAGTAACTTTCCCAGACCGATAGTTCTCATGGCACGAGATGTTTCCGAGTACGCAAAAGCTTTCCACATGGTAAAGCAGTAAAAATGGATAATTTTCTAGCCATATGTAGCTGGTGATACTTTTTCTTTTCAACCTTTCTTCCAATAATTGCTACTTTTAAAGAGAATGGAGAAATGTGCAGGCTGAGCCAAAAGGGGAAAAAAGCATGGATATTAAAATTCAACTCAAATACAAGCTATCCATGAAGGCAATTACATGAAAATAGATTCATCATCACGCTTAAAAATATATCATGAAAAGATTAAGTTCATCTTTCTAAGCCATTTGAGCTTTTGCCCAAGTCTAGCAAACTAGATAAATTTCTGGGAAAAATGTAAAAAGTCCGGAGATTCCAGCACATTAGCGCAACCACATCTATGGTGATATGGAAAATGAGGAAATTATCAATTACCAGAAAAGGAATGAAAACCAGGCAGCTGTTGGTTTAACCTTAACAGGTCTTCCCTGGGAAGCACCTGTATATAACCCTTTGTTATATATCAGGAAACTCACATTAAAGTCATATCAATTTCATCTTATTTTTCAATTGATACTGATTAATTACCTCCTTGGACAACCTTTGGTTTTCAAGAGCTCTACCAGGTGGAATAGAGGGCTCCACTTTGTGTAGAAATGGAGGATGATGAACCCGATGGTGGTCAATAGGAAGAGACTCTGCATTCATAGGAAACTCCTTATTTGGCGCCACTTGGTTAAGGTGTCCTGGGCTTATCTCCTCTTCAACTGGAAACCAACCACGTGGTTGAACTGCTGGAACAGAGACTGGCATGGGAGGTCGGGCAGGAAACTGAGATTCAGATGGAGTGTGGCCTCTCATGTCTTGACCATGTTGCAAAATGAGCAGCCTCCTCCTTGTATCGGGATCTAATTCAGACTCCGGTACCTCACCCTCTTCCGTTACAGGAGCAATGTGAAAAGTCGATTCTGCTTGCCCAAGTTGAGTTAATGGTGGTTTAAGCAAAGAGATCACTTGAGATGATTGCTGATTGGTAAAAGGCACTGGCAGCCCTTGAATTGTTGATGGAGGAACTGAAAAAGAAGTAGATGATACTGTGTACTGGAGTGCTGGAGGAATTCTTGGATCCAAATTCTTTGTCAGCGGTGGACCAGTTGAAGAAGCAGAAATTGCCTCCTGATTATTTTAGATAATCAGCACAAATTTAGAAGACAGCACAAATATAGTAGAAGAACAGAAGAAATTTATTAGAACAAGACATTACACCTTTAGCCTCCTTTCCACCTCAGTACCAGCCATTCCATCAAAAACATGCAAGTCCTTGTTTCCATTAGAGGTTGAAGGATCATCCTTAGCAATGAAAGAAATCCAACGGAATAACTTAATTTTGAAATTCTTGGATGAAAAGGAAATGGTTTTCAATTAAGATTGCTGTGAGCTCATTATCTCGATTACAGATACACAAAATCCTCGCATAACAATATCACTGGCCAAAATAAATGAGGCAAAAACCTAATTTTACTTGCCTCTGAAATCAAGTAGTTGCTCACATCAGGTGGGAAAGCCACATTTTTAATATCATCTTCAAATGCAACTTCAGCAATTTGTTGCAAGAGACGATCATCAAATTCTCTGCATCAAATATGTTTCATTAAGCCCAATCCTTAAAGAAGCAGTCATGAACAAATCTTGACAGACTAAATAATGAGCTGTGAATTTATTCCTATATGAACTTACTTGAAGAATCCACCTCTAACATTGCAGGCCACATTTCTTGCAACGCAAAGAACAGGTACGGTGTTGTTGGCCTGAGAAACATAATTTTGAACTTTTTAGCAACAAACATTTTAGAGTTCAAGGTGGAAGGGTGTTGGTGGAAGTAAAATTACTTCAGCTTGAGGAGCATAATACGGAGCAAATGCAGGAACTATATGCACTCGAGGCTGATCTTTCTCATCCCACACTTTTAAACGGTCATCAATCACCAATGCCATCTTAGGATGACAACTTCCATCTTGAAAAACATTAAATAGTGATTTCCTAGAACCTGTTAAAAAAATTGACATATCCATGCAATCAAAGACAATCCCCAGTAGTAGCAATTAAAAGCTAAAAAAAGAAGTTTATCAAAGTTACCAGATTTGACGCAAGCAATTCGATCCAAGAGCTCATTAGAGTTTATCAAATTTGACTCTGGGTCAAGAAGCCTCCACATTTCTAATGCGTAATCTCTTTCAGCCATAGTACAAACAAAAACCTCGAAGCGCTTTCGACCTCTAGCAGTCAAATAGCTTCTAAGATCCTCCCAAGCAGGTCTTAATCTCACGAGAACGCTGGTATCTCGAATCTGTTGGAGTACAAAAAATCCTCAATCTTGAAAGGATTAGAACTTAGATTAGAACGTAAAACGAACAATCATCAATGACCAAAAAGGTGGTGAATGTGGAACAGTTGCACAAGAAGAGCTATAGCATGTAATATAGCTACCTAAACAGCCATATAAATGCGTTATTATTTATTTATTTGCTAGCGTCGCACAATATAACTATATATAAAAAATATTGGTTATTACAATATTAGCGAGAAGGGATACTAACTAATCCACAAATTGATAATTTTTTATTATGTAGAGGAAACTCACGATTCAATGAAGATACTTCAATTGTCTGTAAATTTGTGTATATATTATAAACTTAATCAATTAAATATGAATTCATCTATTAACATATTGGAGAATCATCAGAAATTTTTACCAACAAAAATAATAGAGGGACCAAAACGAAAAGTAAATTTTTTTATATTTCTTGCTATGAAAAAGGATAAGATATAAATAACAAAATATACAAGCCGATAATTCAATTTAAAATATTCACATGTGTCGCTTTGGAGCCCCTGAAACCTAGGGAAGTACTATCAATTTATGATTCAATGAGCACATTAAATCAACTAGTAATCCATGTATATATTATTATTTAATCGATTAAATATGGCATTGTCCATTAATATATTGGAAACCACAGAAATACTTGCCAAATAGGCAAAATAATAGAGAGGAAGGAAGAAAATTATATAATTTGATATTCTTGATACCCAAAGAGTAAGAGACCATACAAGACGATAATTCAATTTAAAATCTTAATACGCATAGTTTTGGAGCTCTTGAAGTATCGACAACACTAACACTAACATAACATTTTATTATATTTTGAGAAGTCAACTTTGTAACCATAAAAAAATTTAGAAATAGACTAAATTATAACACTTAAATTTCAAGAAAAAACAACTAAGATAATTCATAGTATAAGAAAATGTGAAAATGAATTATTTTTGTAATATTTGAAATTTATTAATTTATGATTCGAACAGTGTCATAAACTTATATAAGATTTTTCCGAAAAGCATTATTTAATTGTAAACCAAATGGTCATTGAGAGAAAACTATTATATATAGAAGTTATTATATAACTGAATATTAATCAATGGAAATTATAATGTAAGCAAACCACAATGAAACAAAAATAAATTCAAGCCAGAAGTATTAGATAAGAGGACTCACAAACTCAAAGTTAAATGACAAATGCTAGAGGAACAGATGGTATAAATACCAGTGGATTAATGCGAGTCAGAACGATGCTCTTTTCTGGTAGTCGTATAATTGGACGAAGAATAGGCTCGTGATTGTCTGATAATGCTGGAACCACTTCAGACTGTGATTTGATAACCTTCCCATTATCAATCACCTGATCACTTTCTGCATATTGCTTCAAAATATTTTTATCATCCTGATAACGTTTGACCTCCGCAACCATGCTAGAAACACGGTGTGGATCAGACTCGGAGCTTATTTTTCTCTGCAATGCCTCTATTCTGTCCTCAAAAGAACGCATTGTGTTTGCAACTATGAGAGTTTCATCAAGATCAAACACAATGGCAAGACATCTAAGATTCAGCATGACAAGACAAGAACTGTAAAGTCCAGGAGCAACATTGAACCCCCAAAAACAAGGGCCCTGCCCTTCATACTTCCTAGAATGCATCGCAACTAAATGAATTTCCCCTCCTCCAATTGACATTACAGCAGTCTGCAAAACAAAAAACGTGATTAGACAATGAATGTGGATTCAATATCAGCGAGTGCCAGTTACTTCCAAGATGCAAACAAGAAGTTATCTTCTAATGAAAATTCAGATGCACTACTGCATCGACAAAAATGATTGTGACGAGATTTTTATGGCAATACAAAGATGCATCCTTGTGCTGAAGCACATAGGAATAAATACGATACAAGATTAATGACGCGCTATAAATAAGCATTTCAGAACAGAGACCACTGAACAATCCGTATAAATTATATCAAATCCATAATATCCTTCATTTGCAAAGTTAGTTCAAAGAAAGAACAAATATTGCAATCCGTAATTAAGAAGAGAAATTTGCAAATGCTTTTAAGAAAACATGAGGATTGCTAACAAACCTCCCGTGTTCGTCCAAGAATCAAAAGTTCAACGGGCCATTGAAACTTAAAACTTGAAACCATCACAAGGATTTTAGACATTGCTCTTTGACTCAAAGACGGTGAAAAACAGTATTGGGAAAATAATTGTTGTCGTGAATTAGAGTAAATTATCAAGGATGATCAGTTCAATTTTCAAAATCTACTGAGTAAACTAAAATTGTAAACGCGTAGATATAAGCTGTTCATAAATTTTCAGGTTGAATCCTACGAGGGAAGTCAGTAGCAGGTCACGGTAATCATTCAGATAAAAAGTCCAAATATCAATATTCGAGTCAGAATTTTTGGAGGTCTTTCTTTATTCATCAGTGGAAATCGAAATGGTTTTGAGGTAAGGTCAGTTTACCAGAACCAGAGTCTCTTATTGATAATATGAAACTTATTTTCTACTAATCGGTATCTTCTTCCCTGAGCGACTCCTTTGGTTAATAAATTAAATAAATCAGAATTTACTCCAATCAGTAAATCAACTGATAGGATTAGGGTTTCTTGTGATGGAAACAGAATTCAGACTTTTGATAACTGAATCAATCGAGGGTTTCTACAGATTAAGAAAGTGATTGGGAAACTGTTGGTTGGCAACACCAGTGTCAATACCTTGTTATCTCTGAGGCAAGTGGCATGCAATACAGAAAGCGGCGATTCTTGAGACTTAAAGGAAGATTCCAATTTGAAGCATGTTCCAGTTGCGGATACAGTGTGAAGCACGGCGAGTGGCGGGCACCTCTCACTGGGTTGTGAATAGTGCGATATCCGAATTTCCCTAAAGTCCTCCCCAAATACAATACCATTTTGAGGGTGCAACTCCACTTCTCCCAGCACCGTGTCTCCTTCATACACCGTCACCAATTTACAATACATTTTCACGCAATCAAAATGAGTTTAAAAAATAACTGAAATTTCGTTTCCGAGTAATGCCCTTGGAGATAAAATCAGTATTCGGGTAAACCAATCGTCCATAAAATCGGCTCTAATGCCCAAAAGATTTCACTTTTTGTTGAAGTGGGAAGTTCATCGGTTCAATTTGTTCAGATTCACTGGTCGCTTTGTGGATGAATCAAATCGGAAATAAAAGAAGTTTGTGTCACAGATTAGAGGTTTCTTAAATCAAGATTGATTATGTTGGTCGAATTCTTGAATTTTCTTCACGCAATGGGTCTGTATCTTAGATTTTGAGAACAAGGGTCAAAGCAAAAAAGTGATGAATTTGTACTGGCAGAGAAGTGTGACGACGGAAAGAAACCCTAGATCCGGAAACTCCAAGTCTCGAATCGTCTTTTTTTTCTTTTTTCTTTTTTCTTTTTTTCCCTTGTCGTGTGCATTACACGTTATTTTGTACGTTTATGGAATACGGTACAGTGTACTTATCATGTGATTACGTTAATAATCCAATATTAATAAAAAAAATTAATTTTAGCATTCGAACTCGAATATTCAATACCAAACTCAAAAATTAAAATTTTTATTCGACTTCTGCACTTTGAACTATTGTTCGAATAATAAGATTCAAAAGCTCGAAAAATTATATATGTAATAATATTATATTAATAAAATATTAAAGTTCGCAAAATGTTTTTAAACTATCGAACAAAATAATTTTAGCTCGAATTCATCTAAAAAAAATTCGAACATATTCAAGCTCGATAAATTCGAATATGAATCATTTTGATCAATAAAAATATAATTAAAATTTATTTAATTAAATTACTAGGAAACATCATTTGTCATTTACTTTCTAAAAGTAACTATTAGAATATTCATTTATGAATTTGAGTTTTTAAAATACGCCTGCTCTATGTTCTAATACAGTTTTCATGTATTCGCTACATGTAATGTTGTATTTGTCTTTAATATCAATTTAACATCAACACAAGGAGTGATGTCTTCAAGGGAAAAGAAAAAACTAACTGTTGACAAAATAACTTTTGTAACCAATATTTGTGAAGAAAAATAATGAGTAAATCTCTTGTAAGACGGTCTCACGAATCTTTATCTGTGAGACGGATCAATCCTATCGATATTCACAATAAAAAGTAATACTCTTAGCATAAAAAAATATTTTTTATGGATGACTCAAATAAGATATCTGTCTCGCAAAATACGATCCGTGAGACCATCTCACACAAATTTTGCCAAAATAATTTAACATGTTACTTGTCATGCATTTGTTGTAGTGACCTTTTATTTTAAGACCATTATACCCTTCTTTGGTTACCAATATTGTTGTGGATATCCTAATATCATTGCTACATAATTACAACTGAGTGACATTTTGCATTCTATGCTCATTCCCATTTGTTCGTATCATTATTCACTTTGTTTAGAAAACACCTTGTCCTCAAGGTGAAACTCAATCCGTATCCTTCCCATTGCACCATCAGAAGTTGAATCCTTGTGTTGTCTCCATTCTTGCTCCGATCTTGCTTCGACAGCGGGGAAAAGCCATGTAGGACCTTACGACCACTGTACCTTCGAATTAATCCTACTAGACGCCACCCTTGAGTGATGTATGAAGCTTCCATTTTAATCCATTTGACCAAGATGGTCTTTGGTCCCTCCTAGACCACATAAGAAATTCTACGGAATTTGATGCTTTGTTCCCCCAAATTTTTCATTCTAGTATCCAATATAAAGGATTTTTCTATCAGATTCCGCACCACTCCAGTTTTATGTGGCATTTGTTTTGAAAATTCACCAGTATATTCAACTGTCTCGACATGTGAAATTGCGAGAATGTGCACAAGTTGATAAATTAAGTCGATATATCAATAACAGTGGGAATTTTTTTGTATTCTGGAAGTGCGAAATCCCCAAATCCCCTGTCATAATGCCATGTACCTTGCTGAATTTTGGCTATCCTTAAATCTAACTCAACTTTGATGTTGCCAGATGTCATCTTTCCTCCTTGGTTCACATATTGGCAGTCTCTCTTGCAACCTTCCGAGAATTGAGAATAGCCAACATAGTAATCAAAGGTTGGTTGCCAGTATTTACTTTCTCTCAGAGATCACTCAATCCCATAGCTATCATAAGAGTAACTAGACCCGGTTTTCTTTTCCTTTTACGAATGGTATTTTTAAACGAGCAACTAAAATCGTCAATGTATACATGGCGAGAAAGATCCCCCATCCACGCTATCACAAACCCAAGAAAAAGTGAGGAAAGAATGTAACAAAACAATTATGGTCTTTAGTAAATTTGGGGATACAGAGAGAAGATTGACTTTGAAATCTGCCATATGCAAGACATTTTCAAGTGTGATAGAATCAGTGAATGGTACTGATCCTATGCTAGCAACATGAGTCTAATCACCATTAGACAATTTCACAAACTTAGTGGGAGTTGTTGTAAACTTAGAGCTAGAGGGATGCACATGTTTTCTAGTCATATGTTCATTTGCTCCACTATCTATAATCCAATGCATGGGTATTTCAACAGAATGTGATGTACCTGCTATATTAACCACTGCTCAGTAGGGGATCGCACTTTGCAGCCACCTAATAGCTTCATGACCTCAACATACTGCTCAGAAGTAAATATAGAGATTGTAGGACTGATTCCAATGACAGTTCCATCAGGTGAGAAATCCTGTTGATCAACTTCATAAGTGTTCACATGTGTAGGAGGTCTTTGGGGCTTGTAAACCTTCTTGGTTGATCCTCTAATCTGTGGCTTGTATTAGCTTATGATCAAGGGGATAGTCAACAAGCTTGTAACATGTCTCTTTAGTATGTCCATTCCAGATGCAATGGTCACATCTTAACACATCTTTCCTCAAATGATGTACCTTGCTCTGATTAGAGAAGAATGATGTGGATGGTGTTTCAACAGAAAGCAACGATCTATGTGATTCCTCTTGTGATATGATCGAAAAAGCTTGCCCTACTGTAGGTAATGGACTCATCATTAAAACTTGACTCCTAATAAGAGAATAACTCTCATTCAATCCTAACAAAAATTGCAATAACTTTTGTCGTTGTTCATGTTCTACATATTGCTTGGCACCAACACATTCACACGATGGCAATATAACCAATGAATAATATCCATCCCAAGGTTGTTTCAACTTGCAGAAATAAGTAGATATATTGCTACTTCCTTGTTTAAGTTGACCAATTTCTCTCTGCAACAAAAAAATCCGTGAACCATTAACCTTATCAAACTGTTCCTTGAGATCAGTCCATACCACTGAGGCATCCGTGTAGTAGACTATTCCTCCAAAAATCTCTGTGGAAACCGTATTCATGATCCAAGATAAGACCAAAGCATTACACCTCCCAGTGAAGCAATGTAGCATGACCAACAGCTCGTCTATCGCAAGTGCCATAAATAAATCCAGTCTTGTTTTTCACTCGAAGCGCAATAACCATTGATCTACTCCAACCACCATAATTTTCTGTGCCTACTAACGTCTCATTAACGAGATTCATACCAGGTGTGTCTGATGGATGAATATACATAGGATCATTGAAAGCCACTGCTGTTGCCATTGATTGAGTTGCTCATTTCAGGAAATCGGTTTTCCAGATCTGTACAAGGGTGCTATCAGATTTTTCGCAAAAGAGGAATACTTCAATGTCTCGTCTCTATCGAAGAGTTTAAACAAACCTATCGTCGAGCTGAAATCAACAACTAGCTTGATTGCGAAGATTTGATCTCAATCAAACTACGCGATTGAGAACAATATCTTAGATAATGAAGCAATTTCGGAATCAGATCAAAATTTTTCTCTAATACCATGTTAAACAACAAGAAGGAGTTTATTCATTGATTGATCTCTACTCAAAGAGAGAAAATATTTGCATCTTAGAACAATACACTGAAAATGAAAAATGAGTTATTCAGCTATAACATAAATCAGAAACTGATTTATATGATTTCTTCTAAAGCTAAAGCGTATAGTAGTAAAAGAGTGTTCTACTAATGTATATCACTAACAAAAATAAATATTGACGATATATTTTTTATTTAATGAACTCAAGAAATATTGTATAAAAAAATTAGCATGTCAGTGCTATAAGTTTTGAGAAATAAAATCATATTTATTTAATGAAATGGATTTTACTGAGGCTGTATTTTGATATAAGGATTTGAACTCTAATTTTTTTTACATGTAGTCTTCTATTTTACTAATAAGTTATGTCTTCAAATTCAATTAAAAAAATAATCATGAAAATTAAAATAAAAATAAAAAGCAGCGTCCACTATCTTTGATAGTTGCACATGGCAGCTTGGACACTGTTATTAGTGACGTTTTGCCTTAATTTTGTAAAACTCCACCATAAACCTTATTTTTTTAAATTAATTTTTTTAAAAATCCTAGTTTGTTTGATTTGATTGATCAAATTTGATATATAATTGTAAATTATTGTTCTGTATTTTTAATAATTAATAAAATATCAATGCTATTATTTATTGAAGTTAATATTGTAATTTAAATTCAACGATTTGATCGATATAAGATAAATAATTAAAGATTTGAATGATATAAAATGAATATTTAGTAGATGGATAAATAATATAACAAAATAAATATAAAGTATGATAAAATAAATTATCAAAACTCAAAAAGATTACTATGCCTAAATTCATAAAAATTGTACATAACCAATGAAAAGGATTACACTGGAAAAACATGATAAACCAAAACATCGAATCGATCGATTTAATTTAATACTATGTTAAAAATATTAATTTCAATCTAATCTCATTCCTGTTCATTCATTTCTAATTCGCTGAATAGTCGAGTCAAATCCGGTATAACTTGTTTTGTTTTGACTCGGTTTTGGATTGGATTATATATCCAATTTGATAATCCAAAATACTATCAAGTTGGTTTGGTTTAATTATTTTGTAATCCGAACTTGATTAAATCCAGTCTATTATGTATCAATCAAGTCATAACATCCATAGTCTGATTCCATCAAATTTGTACCCATTCATTTATCTCGTTAAGATTAAAATTAAGATTTATGATTTTCTAAAATAATAATAATAATTTAGGAAGTATTTGGGTTTGTGGATAGATGGAAGCATCTTTGTTGGGACTTGGGAGTGAGTTAAAGGAAAACCGCACTTTAAAATAACAAATTAAAAATAAAAGAAGAAAAGGAATAAAAAACTAAAAAAATAAATAACAACAACAATAATAATATAAATAAAAAAAATAACGATAATTTGTCAAAAATCCCTAAATAAAACAAAAATCTACTTTCATTCCCTATGTATAAAAATGTGTATGAACTCTCAGGGCTGTAGGGTGTATTTTTTAGATGAAACTCTGGTATAAAATATTAAAAATTTGATATTAATATATGATATTTGAATATCAATTATTTCAGATATGATACTAATATATGATTTTTTAGTATTCAAACATATATATAAATATTGATATTAGTGATAAATTTGTCTTTTATGATTAAAATAAGTACAAAACATTAAAAATTTGATACTAATATGTAATATTCAAGTACTAACTATTTTAAACCTGATACAAAAGTTAAGATTTTAAGTATAAATTAGAACAACCTTTTTAATATTAATATTTGTTTCACATGTTTATGTACTAAAAAATCATATATCAGTATCAGATATAAAACAATTGATACGTAAATAGCATGTATTAGTATTATATTCTCAATGTTTTTTTAATCGATTTTTATCAAAAAAACAAATGCATCGTTACAAGTACATTTTATTGTGAATCAGATAATATAAATACATAAATTTTTTTTATAAAAAACTGAATGTAAATTTAAATTTGAGAGCACCAGATGTATTACTACTAAAACAACAGTATGTACATCAACGGACAAGAACCAATAATACTCGAGCAAGCAGTCGTTGAATTGTCATTCTCGGCTTCAATAAACATAGGTATGATCGTTAGGAAGTACGGTCGCCGGAGTAGAGACTTGACCAGGAGCTATTCCGGGGCCAATAGCCTATCCGACGTCGTCTCCGATTCTCCTTCCCAAGAATTCTCTCAAGATGTTTACAATTTCACCTTGTCGTCCCAGGACTCAGCTCGCTGTAACTGGTCCGATCCCTACGGTTTCAATTCATCCCAGGAGACGAGGAAATTGACGATTTTTCCCTCAGTAAAGGATGGGGATTTTGATGGGGGGTTGTGGAAACCGAAGAAAGTGAAGTTGTTTGACGTTGATTTGGAGACATACGGTTCAAGTTCGTCTCAAGATTCGAGAGAATTTGCAATTCCGAGCTCTGGGTATGTGGGTGAAGATGGGATTTTGGAGTTTTCTGATGGGGGTTTCCGGAAACCAAAGAAGGTCGAGAAAATCAATTCGAATCCACACGGCTTTGATTCATCTCTGGAGATACACCAGAGGAAGGGCGGGGAGAACAAGGCGTTTGAGATTTCACACGGTGAGTTTTGGGAATCAGAGGAGTTCAAGAACGTTGATTATGATTCATATGGGTTAAATTCCTCTCAGGAATTGAGTGAATTGGGGATTTCACTGCCAAGAAAGTGCAAAGCTGATGGTGATCCCTGGAAATTTGACGAGGTTTCTAGGAAACCCATCAAGAAGAGGAAGAAGGAAAATGTGTTCTCGCAGAAGAAAAAAAATAAGACTAAGATGAAAATCAAGGAGTTGGTATCTGGCGATGTAGGTCTCACCAGTACATTGATGGAGACTCAGGAGTTTGGGGAGATGATGGAACACATGGATGAGGTGAATTTTGCATTGGATGGATTGATGAAGGGACAGCAGGTGACCGTTAGGAGGGCAAGTCTCCTGTCATTGTTATCTGTTTGTGGAGCGGCACAACAACGGAGGCTTTTAAGGGTTCATGGGTATTTTTCCTTCATTTTATAAAAGCTATCATTATATTGATGTACATATTCAATTGATATATATTTCAAACTTTTTTGTCTAATTTGTGTTGATATGGTATGTATGGTTTAAAGGAAAAGATATTGTATAAATAGAAAATTTATAGATTTTTCATTTTTCAGTTTCAGTTTTTCGAACTGCAGTACTCATGATATAAGTCTAAACTCATGGGCCTTTATGATATCGGAAAAAGTTCAAGTAACTGAAAGAAACCAAAACAGGAATCTTGTCATTCATTGCAATAGGAAGCCGAGATTAAATGCTATATCAAATGATGCATTTGATTTTTTTGCTACCTTTGTAGTGCTCTTGTCTGTGTAGTGAGAGTTCTGAAAATTTTCTCATTTTGGGGAACTTTTTACTGATTTGTTGACGACCAACCTGTTACTTTTGTTATCTTTATTAGAATGGCCAAGACAATCATAGATGCTGTATTGGGACTCAGCTTTGATGACCCTCCCAGCAACCTTGCTGCTGCTGCTTTATTTTACATTCTGACAAGTGATGTGAGTGATTTCGATTTTATGTCATAGCCTGAATTTACTTTATTTGTCGGCATTATAATTTGCTACCATATAAGCATTACTTTAACTGTAACCTCTAAATTATTATTTGTTTTCAAATTCATGCTATATCAGGGTCAAAATGATGATCTACTGGATTCACCAAATTGCATTTGCTTTCTGTTAAAATTGTTGAAGCCAATTTCATCTAATGTTGGCAAAGAAAATGCACCGAGCATTGGTAGCAAGCTTCTAGGCATGTGCAAGAATGCTGGTTTTTTACAAAATTCAGCCAAGGGAACGGATTCCAGTGTTGCTGCAATATCACTCAAGGTTCGTGAGATGCTTATCAATCGCAAGGAAATAAAGCCAGGGGGTGATTGTGATAATGGAACAGAAAAGCCCGAGTTGAATCCCAAATGGATTAGTTTACTTACAATGGAGAAAGCTTGCTTATCTGCTGTCTCTATTGAAGGTTTAAATCACTTACTGCTGCAATTTTATAAAAGTGATGTCGGCTTTTTATTTATCTACTTTCAAGGTTTTATTTTGTTGGATAGGATGACCAATGATTGTCTAAATAGTTTCGACTTTCAATTTTATATAGATTAGGTGGTTGATTATGTCACATATAACTCGTCGGAGTTTTAATTACCTGTTGTAGCGTATTCAAATTCTAAGGAGTTTGCATCTCTCCTTTTGAACAATCACTCAGAAATCCTGTAATAATTATCTTTGGAAAATATTTAATTTGTTTCTTATGTACATCTCGAGCCCACAGATACTTGAATTATTTGTCCTTTTTTTTTGCTTGACCTCTGATAGCATTTTTTATGATATTCTAAGCTTGTTTTTTTAATCCCAACCTTGTTTTCTCTAATTTACTTACCCGATGGCAAACGATGGCTTTTCATTTCACTGTGTAAAACCTTTATTAGCGAGAATAGCGCATACTGCAACAGTCTCTCTTGGTTGTCTTGTATCTTTTAGTTGCGCATTATCTCGTATATTGCTTGTTACTTTTGGTTGAATAATATTTTCTCAATTCTCAAATTGCTCATGTTTTCTTTGTAAGTTTTCTTCTTAATTGCTTGTTATTCAATCGATGCACTCTCTTGATAACTGAGAAAATGTATATTCTCCTTGGTGATTTCTTCCCTGAAATTTTGGTATTAGTAAGTTAGAATCATACAATTTATCTGTTCTTTTCCAAATTTGTTAGACAGCTCTGGCGCTGTACGGAAAACTGGTGGTAACTTCAAGGAAAATTTGAGAGAATATGGAGGACTTGATGCTCTGTTTGAAGAGGCAAGGAAAAATCATTTTGTTATGGAGGTATGGGCCTGTATACTGTTTTTCTTGGTTTTATTATATGGTGGACAATACATTGACTGATAGATGCTGCTCAGTCTTGACAGTTGAAATGATGTCTCCTTGATAGCATGAAAAATATTTATCACCTATTGTCAATGAAATGGCGCTTGCTATTTCTGACTGGTCTTTGCATATATTTTAGATCTTATTAGCCATTTGATTTGTTTATAGTGTTCAGAGATATTTTTGCGCTATGTTACTTAATGCTCATCACATACAGGAATGGTTGGAGCAGACTTATGCACCAGATTCAAAAGATACTATGGGACAAGAAAGTCTAGTATTGCTTTTGAAATGTCTAAAAATCATGGAAAATGCTACATTTCTTAGCAAAGATAATCAGGTTCTATATTTTGTGTCAAACACTCCGCATGCCTTTCTATTTTACTTGAACTTATTACCTTATGTTAAATTACGAATTGGCAATTTTCCATATTGGGATTTATCTGTAAATTTAGTGCCACTTGCTTGGGATGAAAGGAAAAAATGATGGTCAACAAGCTCCAAATTCTTTCACAAAGCTCATTCTGAGCTTCATTAAGATTATCTCAGGTATCTTTTCTGTATATTGCCGACCTGTGATATGTATCTTATGTACCTTGTAGTTTTTTGTTGTCACTGGCGTTAGTTTATTGATTACCTTGGTCTGTTCTTGTTTTTGTCAAAGCTCAAGACTTGATTACATTTCTGATATCTAGCAATGGTGCATTGTTCCCCAGGCATTTCCTTATTCAGAAGTTTCCCTGGCAGTTCTTTTGATAAAAAGTTGTCTGATACTTCCAACGAAAGCAGTCAATCTGGTTGTAGCGTGGAATGGACTATTTCTCAGAAAAGTTTCAATGCATCACAACACAATCAATCCCTGATTTGTGGTCAACCAGAATCTTTCAAGTCTTGTCTCGAACCTACTCAGGTTTCATCTGATCCTCTATTGCTCAAAATGAGAGTAGAATCTTCAAAAGCAGGGTCATGCAGTGGATCATTCAGGAACTCAAACACTGTTTCTAGTGTGAGATGTTTTGATTCAAGAATGGAATTTGGCAGTGGAAAGACCCTACTCGTGGGTACTAACATTGGAGCTATGGATGACAGCCTAGATCCTTTTGCATTTGATGAGGATGACTTTGAACCCTCAAAGTGGGATTTACTATCCGGAAGGTTAATTAAAACTCACTCACAAGAAAGTAGGCCAACCATGAGACCATTTAAAGATGGGAGTCACTCCCTACTAGTGTTGAGCCAGCAAGAGTCTAGCAACAGAGAAAATCCTGATAATCAGGAGGCATCTTGTTCTTCAGCGGTTGATGAAGAGCAGTCCATCCTTCTAGCAGATTGTCTTCTCACTGCTGTCAAGGTAGTTTTAATATGTGACATTTGTGAAATCCCTTTAAATTCTCATGAAAATGACAGGAACATCTATGATTTATTCGGTTGTTCTTGATGATCATTATATGAGCCTTATATTTTTTTCTGTTTGGTGTTTGCATCATCTTGGGGGAAACTATTGAGGTTAAATGGCATCGTTGACTTTTCCAGGTTCTTATGAACTTGACCAATGATAACCCTGAGGGTTGTCTACAAATTGCAAACTCCGGTGGACTGGAAATTTTATCTTCACTGATTGCTGATCATTTCTCATCATTCACCTTGCCTTCGCCACACAGTGATGATCTGAGAGAGAGTAGTTTGTCACCTAGATCAAGTTCGAAGATTGATCTCCAGAGTAACCCAAGTTTATCTGATCAAGAGTTGGACTTTCTTGTGGCTATTTTAGGTTTGCTTGTGAATTTGGTAGAGAAGGATAGCTGCAATAGGTAGTAGTTTTGTCACCTGTCAGTTTTCGTCGTTGACGTTTATCAAGTGGCAGTATTATTTTTGCCCGCGTAAATTTTGTTTATGTACTTGAGAAATTAAACTACTTTATTTGATTCCAGAGCTCGGCTTGCAGCTGCTAGTGTTTCATTACCCCACCTGGAAGGCAATGGACTGAATAGAAGAGATGTGATCTCGCTTCTATGCTCAATTTTTTTGGCTAACCAAGGAGATGGTGAGGCTGCTGGAGAGGAAAAATGTTTGTCCTTGGTGCGGAAACCATTTTTGTTCTGCTATCTTAATGCCTAATGGGATAGTATGTCTCATAAATTTGCTTTCTGGAATTGTTTGCTTTATTGTTGTTTGCTCTGAGGAAAGAGATTGTGAGGAAGCTGATAGTTGAAACAATAGCAAATGATTGAATGGTCTCACAACTTTATTAGTACCTATTGAACTTAACAGATAACTAAGGGGGAGCTTATGTGTGGTGTCTTTCTCAAGAGGAAATATGCTTGTACAAAGTTCATGAATCTGAACGCATGTTGAGGTCGATTAAATTTTTGGTCAAATTTTGTTGACAACTCCCTGATTTGTTGGCCTAATTATGCAAACACCATATTGCTTATGATCATCCTTGCAACAACTTATTTAACCTCATAACTACTCTCATTATTCTGACTTTTAGGGAGATGCCACAGATTCATGTTTGCTAATGATTTTAGAAACTGAATAATAAGTTTGTTTGATGCAGGAGGATGAAGATTCCATATTACAGGGAGAAAAGGAAGCTGAAAAGATGATCGTAGAAGCTTATGCTGCTCTTCTTCTTGCATTCCTTTCAAAAGAAAGGTTAGAATGCAGTCACAGCCCTTATGTTACATATAACATGTGTATAGATGTGTGTGTGTGTGTGTGTAATGGGTTCATTTCTGATTTATTGATTTACTCATATTCATGACTTCCAGTAAGTGCACGCGGAACTCCATTGCTAAATGTCTCCCCAAGCAGAACCTGTCAGTACTTGTTCCAGTGTTGGAAAGATTTGTGGTAGGCATTTCTTTAGTAGCTCACCTTTGGCAAAGCATGATGAATGCACCAGTATAATTTTTTTCTCGCAAGTATACTCATTTATGGCCTGTGATTTATGGATATTCCTAAAAATTTGATCTGAGTCCGTTGGATACACCAAGGATTTGAGTCAGTCTCAATACTTGAGAAATATATACATAATAAATTACAAGTATGTCCATAATTTGTTGGCTTATTTTGTCAATTTATAATGTGATAAAATTGAGTATTGCAACATGTTTGAATCTTGATATACTTACTCGATATTATCGATTTTCTTATTTTCAGTTCCAACAATTTACATGTATTTTTCATGTATCACCGACACGTGTGTGTAACCATATTCTTGCAGTGTTGTGTCTTAAATTGTTTGCAGCATCGTGTCTGTGCCTGCGCAACATTGGTTGTTATAGCTGTTATAATCACCAAATACACTGAAGTGAATTATGTTTTGAATTGATGGATAGCATTTTGAATGAATCATTTAACTTTGCACAGGAATTTCATCTGACGTTGAACATGATTTCATCGGAAACGCACACTGCCGTGCTGGAAGTTATTGAATCATGCAGGATTCATTGAGAGCTCTCAAAATTGCCAAGACAATGAACAGCATCGCCGTAGTATTCCCTCGGTTTCGCTGTAGAGTGTCTGCTATCGTGATTTTGCAGTAAGTTGCGATCTAACCACAGGGGGGGTATCATAATTCTTTGTCTGTTCGGTTTTGTATATTTTTTCGGGTCTCTTGTGGTTATCTTATGTATGTATTTCTGTGGTCCGGCAGTTGGCTATCTTACATGATGATGGAGACTGATATGATTGTATACGAACAATTGGCAAAAAGTTAACCATTTCTGTCTAAATCTGTTTGTTATAGTTAATTAGTCATATTCATTTCTGTTTGTGTCTTTGTCATAGTTATTTTTTTATCCATAAAGTTTATGTGATTTAACACAAGACTACCGATTGAGTGTGAACATTTATAAGAGCCAAGTCAGATTGAATGCATTTGGGAAAAATGACTGTTCATGTGTAAATATCTTCCCAAGCCAAACTGAACTCTAAAGCTACGTTTGGTTGGAGGATAAAATAATGAAATGATTAAGAGATAAATGATAAAAATACTGATTGAAGTAGATAAGCATAAAATAATATTATGTTTTGTATGATTTTTAAGAATGAGATAAATAATCATCTTTTGATGAATTGACAAAATTGTCCTTTCAGTTTGTGGCGGTGGTTGATCGGCCGGAAGCGACGGCGGCAACGGCGGTCCGGCTATCGGCTGGCGGTCGGCCGACATGAGGAGGGGGTGGGCGGCGGTCGACGGCGGCGGTCGGCGTAGGCAACGGCCGCTGTGGCGCCGATGGTCGGCCGCGGTCGTCGGTGGTCGGCCGGCGATCGGTGTAGGTAAGTTGTGGTAGTAGTTTGAATTTAGGAGAATGATAAAGTTGAAAAAATAAGATGGATTAAAAGTGAGATAAATAATCCTAGGGGGTGAGAAGTGATTATTTTATCAGACCTAATATAACCTAATCATTCATATGAGGGATATACTTGGTTAAATAATCATCTCTACCAAACATGTGATTAGGTGAGTTAAATAAAATAAACACACCTAATCACCCCTACCAAACGCACCGTAAGGCTACTGAGTTTGAACATAATTGATTATCGAAAGCTAACTGATTATCGAAGGTTGCTGATTATTCTATATGATTGAATCACAGACATTTTCAGCAAATATTCTCCTACATTACTTCTAGAACATTCTTCAAGAATCAGAGTCCAACTGATATATCTGATAAAATATTTTGTACCTTAACCTCTTTAAACTGTTGGAATACTAGTGTTCATGCACATTATCGGCATGTACAATTTGTCATAAATGACGAATGAAACGACTATCAAATTCAAAAAATCGACTGTCAGATGAAACTGAAGTGTGTTATTGCAAATTGTTAGTAATAATCAAAATCTTCTATTGAAATCTTTCTTAAGCAGAGAAAAAGTGATGTTAAGTTTTTCAAATAACATCTATAAACAATTATTTCTGCATTTATGTTTACTTTTAGTTTTGATAACCTAACTGATCTGTAGTTAAGTCATTTTTATTATTCAAACATATCCAGTAAGTTTATTTTCACGTAGTAGTTAAATGTTGGTTTGTTGTACCCAACCGACAAAAAATACACCAGCCGAATTAATTTGAGAATTTTGTGAGATTGTTTATTCAACTCCTTATAATTAATCTCTCGATCTTAACATATACGAACGTAAATTAAATTTTAAAACGAGTGTCATCAATTCTAACTATACACTATCTCATACTCCAAATAAAAAGGTTCATAATTAATTAATTAATTTTTAAAAAATACTAATTTAATTCATTCAACTCACCATTCTTTGAATAATATATTTTGATTTTCTCATAATAATAACAACACTAAACATAAAAAATAATTTAAATTTTAGCGACGAAAATAATAAGATTACCTTTTAAGACTCGTTCAAATGCAATTAATGACAAAATCAATTAACAATATTACTACCTACTAAATTAAAAATTATTATCATAAAATAACTTTACAAAACAAAATTATTAGAATATTAATAAAAATTTAATAATTACACGTGAACTACCTAACAAAAAAAAAAATTATGCTTGATAAACAAAAAAGTGAAGCAATGCACCTTCAAAACTTCGGAAGAATGGAAGTGGGATGTAAATGAATTTGCTGGCTTTTATAGCGACTAATTTCTATTTCACAGGTCTTTTTTGAATCCGTGACAGACTACGACGGATTTTGCCACATATTCAAAGAATCCGAAACTTTTTTTGTGAATTTTTTTTTTACAAAAATACTTTTACAATCATTCCAACTTTGCAACAATTTTATAATTGTTTTTTAATTTTATATTATTTTTAAAAAACCCAGAATTCTTTAGTGTATCCCAAGCTTTTGAATTATATATTAACAACTTAATTATTAATGAGAACGACTCGTGTGATACATGAAATATTATTACTAATATGTTATATCACTAATAACATTAACTTTAACGAAAAGGGAATTAATGATCTTTTTATCGATATGTTTATGGAATTCAGAGAAGTATTATATAAAATGAAGGAATGAAACTAATGTAGTTGATCAAATATTCGAGGATGGTTTGAAAGTTAATAATAAGAAGAAAAAAATAGGTAGTATATATGTATACTATGGGGAAATATAAACTTATGTCCAATCTCAATGTTCTACGAAAACAGTAAATTTTTTTTTTTCAAATGATATCTGGTTAAATTTATGTAGTTCATTATGTAGAGTGAATAACAACTAAATATACTTTGATTCCCTCCTTCAATTTTCAGGTAAGAGAACTTCATTTCTTATTGTTTCACTTGACTCTACTTATATATATGCTTTTGACTTTTGACATTAAGTTAGTGTTTATATTTGTAAAATGTAAGGTATATCAACTTTATGGCTTCATAGTTGAATGTCTTTGATGGTTAAATGATGGTGATTACCTAAAATATGGTAAAGTCACAATATGTGAAATAATGGTGAATAACCAATAATGATTTATTTGACCAATATTTGTCTAAGATATTGTGGAGTAGGTCTCTGTGAGACGGTCTCACGAATCTTTATATGTGAAACATGTCAACCTTACTGATATTCATAATAAAAGGTAATACTCTTAACATAAAAAGTGATACTTTTTCATGGATGACCTAAATAAGAGATATGTCTCACTAAAATACGACCCGTGAGATCGTCTCACACAAGTTTTTGCCGATATTGTGATGATGTGTTATAAACTGTTTTTCAAACTATTGGTTTATTGTGTCTTTGATGGTTGTTGGCAGAAAATTTGCCCCATTTATAGAGAAACACCGTTGAAATTTATCATACTCATTTTTACAATATGATACTTGTAAACATCAACATATTTTTAATATGTATATAATGTACATGCAGCCTATGTAGTAAGAACATTACACCATCCAAGGGAACTTGATTGACTCTCATGCTTCTATTGTAATAAATCAGATCAAACTAGTAGATAATCAGCAGAAAAGTCATCAAGAACTGTCTGACAAGATAGAAAATGTATAAGACTCCTTAAACTGAAAGCGGTTTTGATTATATTGATGCGATCTCGTTGAAATGGATGAGCCGGGTAAGGGGCTCTAACGAATCAAATCAGTAATTTATAGTGTTTGGGAATTTGAGTGAAGGTAATGGCTGAAACAACACCTGCAAACAAGAAAGGAACTCGTGAATGAGCGCCGGAGGAGTGTCCGGCGTTGCTAGTACTCCGATGCTAAAGTCAGCAAGTAGAAGACGAACACAAGCAATATTCGAGAGAAATATGTAAGTGCTTGAGAGTTGAAGGATTTGAGAATCATTAAATGACATTAATACCTGCTATTTATAGAATAAAAAATGGGGTAGGTACCTCGATTCTCGTGCCACCTACTAAGTATGGCAAGTCGGCTGCCCATATTTGTAGCTTCTGATGACTTCTAGGATACTCCAAGCCCAAGTGGTTCTGACAGACTAGACGGCCTGTATCAATCATACTCGAGTGTGGTGCAAGTTTCGAGGTGACCCGGGTAACAGAGTACCCGGGTGGTTGGTGGAGAGCCCGGGCTTATGATGATTGCCCAGGAAGAGCTGCAGTGCCCGGGTAGAGAAGATCTGCCTGGGTCTTCAGGGAAAATAACCGGCATATTGACTATGATCTGGGCTATCCAAGTAACAAACCGGGTTAATGATGACCCGGATCCTTATGGGGGTATCACCACCCATCCCTAAAATAGTCGGGCTAGAGTTTGACTCGCTGTCCCGATCACTCATACTTGTATTTTTGTTGAAACCTAATTTCAGCATGTGTAAGAGCATCGAGGGCTTCAAATATTATAGATGAAATGGGATACCGGGGTTTGATACAACCCAGGTTTTGAATAAGATGTCGGAGCCTCCTATCTACCGGGCTTGTGAATATTGTGTCAGTTAGTATCCTTGAGTAGTCCAAGGGGTGTCATTATGACACTCGCTTTAGCATTAAAATCCCGCCGAAAATGTTCCGTATTCCGAGAATCCGATAAGTCTGACACCTTGATATACGTGCACGTCATTTCGCATGCCCGGTACAATTTACGAGGTGCATCTGGATCGTCCACGTGTACTTAGATCAACGATCGAGATCTTCCCCCACCGCCTATATACAGTAGCCCTCCTATTTTCTTAAAATCACTTTCAAATTCAAAATTATAGTGAAGCTCTTGCGAATTTTTTTCTCGAAACCCTGTTTGTGCAAAAATCATCCGACTCCGGCGATCTTCCACCGTTCTCTTCCCCACCATCGTAAGTTCTCTTTTTTCAACCTTCTTTTAAGCATGTCGAATTCTACATCTTCTACCTCCGGAGCGAATGCGCGAGGCTCGCCTAGTGACGAGTCAACCGCGATGCGTTCCACTTCCTTCCCTTCCCCCCCTCGCCGTCGCATTACTTCCCAAACTTCTAAAAAACCCACAGCTCGTCAAACAAAACCTTCTTCTTCAGAACCCTCTTCCTTGAGTAGTTCTCGAGTCCTTAAAAAGGACAAAGGTAAGGGCAAAGCCCGGGCTGCTGACCTTTCTTCTATCGAGGCCCAGGGGGTTCCTTGGTTCTCCTCAATGAGCAGCACTCTGCGCTCGGGGGCAGACGAAGGAACTTCGCACTCTAGGCTCTATTCCTTCAAACCTTCTTATTCTGATACCCGGCCCCTCTGATCGGACTGATAACCCTCCTACCGAGTATACTACTTTTTTGGGGACCAGGTTAGGAATGGTCTCCGATTCCCCTTGCCTTCTTTTTATATTGAGGTCGCCAAATTTTTTGGTGTGCCTGTCAATCAACTCCACCCCAATTCCTTCCGTATAATGGCCTCGGTTTTTGTTCTTTTTAGGATGAATAATCTTATCATCAACCCCATTATCCTCCACTATTTTTTCACTTGTAGGCTTGGAGACAATGCCTTTTCCTTAACCGCCCGTCTCAATTCCCTATTCCTTGATGACATTCCTTCTTCCCAAAAGGGGTGGAAATGACGATTCTTTTATATTCAACTCCCGGGTCCTCTTTCCTGTTTAACCGGGTTTCTTCCTTCCCTTCCTCCACAACCTGCCCTTCCTAGTGCTTATAAATTCGAAGAATTTTATACCCGAAGCCAAGATTTGGTGGAGGGCAAGAAATTCTCCTCCTCTGTTCTTATTACAAATGAGAACTTGATTGCCTACGGGTTGAGTGCTCGGGCTGAGGACCCTCTAGACCGGGTGATTGACGAGGTTGCTGACTCGGGCGCTCAACCCGGTAATTCTCAACATCTGCATATTATTTTCAAAACTTGTTAATATTTACCGACTGTCATTTAACTGTCCCTTGTTTTGTGCAGATAACTCGAAAATGCAGGAGGATTTTGCCAAGAAATGGGCGGCCGAGAAGGCGGCCAAAGAGAAAAAAACTGGCAGCCCGGAAAGCCGCTCCTGAGAAGAAACGGGCCGAGAAGGCGGCCCAACAGGCAGAACTGGCTCGGGTCGAGGCCTAACGAGAGGAGGAGGCCACCCGAGATGAATCCCGGGAGGATTCTGAGGATCATGTCCCTCTGACCCAGAGGAAACGAAAGGCTGTCACAAGCCCGAAGCAGATTCTGGTCGAGGATAGCCGGGAGGTGGGTCAAAGTTCCTCTCAAGCGACTCGGTCAACCATCCCTCCCCCCCGGCAACAACCCAACCAACAGCCTCCCCTCCTCGAGCAGCCTCCCTGAATCAATATTCTTGAGGAGGGATCCTCGGCAAAGGGGCTCAAGATTCTCAAACAACTCCTTACTCCTGATGAGGAGGCCCGTTTGAAGAATTCCTGAGCCTCTGCCAAACTTTTTGAGGGCTCGAATAAGCTCTTGGCGGTAAGTTTTCTCATTAATCTTGTCTTGCTCTGATTATTGTTTATTCTCACTGACTTTGTTTTTGAACATGCTGCTTCACCTGCTGATCTCGGCCTTCGAGGAGGTCGCGGGGGCTGCCACTGTTTCTGGCAAACGAGCCCGGCATTTCCAAGATACTCAGGAGAGGCTGCAAGAGGAATTATCCCGGGCTCGAGCCACTCACGAGGAGGAAGTGGCTGGTTTGCGCTCGGCCCTGGACAAAGCCCAAGATGACATCAATGAAGGCCTTGTCCGAGAAGAAAGTCTGCGAGGCTCTCTGTCTGTCTCGGAATCGAGGATCCATGCCCTTTCCGAACAGGCAGAGGTGCAATTACATCGGGCCGAGAGGGCTGAGAGCGCCCTGGCCCTGGCCCTGGCTGAATATAATAAGGACAAGTGGCAGGCTTCCTTCCTCCAATCTCCCGAGTTCAAGAAGGTCGTGGTAGATAAGGCCTATCTTCTTTTTCAGACCGACTTTGATAAATGCCGAGAACAATTCGAGGAAGCCGGACTCTTGCCTCAAGATAAGGAAAACTTTCCTGATTTTGAACTGGCTATTGCATCCCTTCCCAAGGATGGCAAGTAGGAGGAGGAGGCAACCCGAGAAGAGCAGCCAGGGCCCGAACATGTAGATATAGACTAGGATTGTACTTCTTTTATTTTCTTTTTCCTGCTTTTATTTGTAATCTCTCAGCCTTCGAGCTTTTATTAATGAAACCTTCATTTCCCTTTATTATTTTTTGCAATCATATCCTGATAAATCTTCAAAAACCCGAGTAACATGATTGCTTGTGTACAAAATAATCAGGAAATTTTCTAAGTGTTGAGATTTAATCGGGAACTTTAGTAAGTGACCGGGCTGCTCAGCTTTTGAATCCGAATAATATTCCTTGTACTCTAATCGATGCTCGAGATAAACCCTTTAAGTCAAGGCACAAAGACTTTGCATCGTATGAATTGGCAAGAGTATAAAACCCCTGGGCCGGGGAGTATGTCCCGGGACTTTTGAATGGCCGAGGTGTGGTGCCCCGAGCCAGGGTGCAGTGCCCTGGGCTTTTAAGAACCAAGGTACGGAGCCTTGGGCTGGGGAGCATGTCCCGGGAGTTGGGAATGGTCGAGGTGTGGTTCCCCGAGCCAGGGTGTAGTGCCCTGGGCTTTTAAGAACCAAGGTACGGAGCCTTGGGCCGGGGAGCATGTCCCGGGACTTGGGAATGGTCGAGGTGTGGTTCCCCGAGCCAGGGTATAGTGCCATGGGCTTTTAAGAACCAAGGCACGGAGCCTTGGGCCGAGGAGCATGTCCCGGGACTTGGGAATGGTCGAGGTGTGGTTCCCCGAGCCAGGGTGTAGTGCCCTGGGTTTTTAAGAACCAAGGTAGGGAGCCTTGGGCCTGGGAGCATGTCCCGGGACTTGGGAATGATCGAGGTGTGGTTCCCCGAGCCAGGGTGTAGTGCCCTGGGCTTATTTTTAATAATTGGGGCTTCGTATCTCCCGGGATAAAACAAAAGAAACACTCATAACATTTTTTCTTTAAGAAAATAGATCTTTCATTTTTTTCTTCAACCAAACAATTACATCTGTTAGGCATAATACTTCTTTAAATTAAATACATTCCAAGGCCTTTTGAGAGAATGTCCTTGAGCATCTTCTAAATAAAAGAATCCCGAGCTGACTCTTCGGGTGATTTTATAAGGTCCTTCCCACCGAGCTTCCAGCTTCCCAACATCCCCAGTGAGGTTGACTTTCTTCATGACTAGATCCCCTACTTGGAAGTCTCGGATCCGGACCTTTCTGTTATATGATTTCATAACCCGGCTCATGTATGCCTCCATTCGAATGAATGATCGGTCTCTCTTTTCTTCTACCAAGTCCAATTCCATGGCTCGGCTTTGGTCATTTTTATCCGGGTAAGATTCTACCCGGGAAGAAGTTTGCCCGACCTCAAATGGAAGGACTGCTTCAGAACCATATACTAAGCTGAAAGGAGTTTCTTGAGTACGTGCCCGGAGAGTAGTTCTGTAAGCCCATAGAACACTGAATAATTCTTCCACCCAATCTTTTCCTTTGCCTTGTAGCCTTGTTTTCAGTGCTTGTACAATAATTCTGTTGACAACTTCTGTTTGACCATCGGCTTGAGGATAGGCAACAGAGGTGAAAGATTGAGTGATCTTCATTTCCCGGCACCACGACGTAATTTATTTGCCCTGAAACTGTCTTCCGTTGTCCGAGATCAATCTTCTGGGCACCCCAAACCGGCACACAATATTTTTCCACAGAAATTTTAAAACTTCTCGCTCAGTGATTTTAGCCAAGGGCTCAGCTTCTACCCACTTCGAAAAATAATCAACAGCTACTAGCAAAAATTTCTTCTGAGCCCGGGCAATCGGGAAAGGGCCTACAATATCCATGCCCTACTGATCAAAGGGGCAAGATGCCCAAGCAGGCTTCATGAGAGTGGCCGGGCTCTGTCGAAAATTTGAATGATGTTGACAGCCCTCACAAGCTTGGACCACTCGAGTAGAATATTGACTAAGAGTTGGCCACAAGAACCCGGCAAGCATTGTCTTCCGGGCCAAAGATATTCCTCCGAGGTACTCAGCACAGCACCCTTCATGAATCTCTCGGAGGACATAATCCACCTTTTTCTCTGATAAGCATTTCAAAAGAGGTCCCTGGAATGATCTCCTGTACAAAATATTATTTAAGAGAACAAACCTGGGAGCTTGTCTCTTAATCTTTTGAGCTTGAGCGTTGTCCTCGGGTAATTCATTATTCATAATGAATTTAATCAGAGGTGTCATCAGGAGTCCTCGGGTACTGGTGATATTTCTTCCTCGGTGGAGAGGATCAGCCGAGAAACATGCAAGACCTCCCGGGTGCTAACTTCTAACAAAGAAGCAGCCATTTTTGCCAGAGCATCTGCCTCGCCATTCTCCTCCCGAGGTATTTGTTCAATACTCCAATCGGCAAAGATTTCTGCTTGGGCTCGAATGAGCTGTAAATATTTGAGCATCCTGTCATCCTTAGCTTCATAAACACCTTTTATCTGTTGAGTGATGAGCTGTGAATCAGAATACAGGATAATCCGGGAAGCTCCAACTTCCCAGGCAGCTCGAATACCGGCGAGGACAGCTTCATACTCGGCCTCATTATTGGTTACCCGGGAATCAATCCTTAATGCCAATTTAATATTTTCTCCCGGGGGAGATATTATTACAACCCCTACCCCACAACCCACAAGGCTAGACGTCCCATCCACAAATACTCTCCATACTTCTTCTTCCTCGGGTTGAATCATCTCGGATAAGAAATCTGATAAAGCTTGTGCTTTGATGGCAACCCGAGGTTTGTATTCAATGTTGTATTCTCCCAACTCTATTGTCCACTTGATCATCCGCCCGGATACTTCTGAATGAGTCATGATTCTGCCAAGAGGGCTATTGGTAAGAACAATGATTTGATGTGACAGGAAGTAAGGTTGTAGCTTCCAGACGGTCATGATCAAGGCTAAAGCAATCTTCTCTATATCACTATAATGGAGCTCGGGGCCTCTGAGAGCATGGCTGACATAGTAGACAGGCTTCTGATCAGAGCCTTCTTCTTTTATTAGAACCGAGCTGACAGCACACTCCGTAGTAAACAGATAAACGAATCTTTTCCCCGGGCTCCGGCTTCACCAATACAGGGAGCTCTGCAAGGTGAATCTTCAAGTCCTGGAAGGCCTGTTCACATTTCTCATCCCACCCGAATTGTTGGGCCTTCCTTAGAACTTGAAAAAAGGGATAACTCCTGTGTTCTGATCGAGACATAAATCGAGACAAGGAAGCAATCCTCCTGGTCAGCTTCTGTACTTCTTTGACAGATCGGGGAGATGGCATGCACAACACGGATTTGACTATTTCGTGATTTACCTCAATCCCCCGATCGGTCACTATGAAACCCAAAAACTTGCCACTCTTGACACCAAAAATGCATTTGGCAGGGTTGAGCTTTATCCCGTAATGCATCAGAGTGGCAAAGGTCTCTTCCAGGTCAATAATGAAATTTGCGACCTCTTTAGACTTGCCCAGGGTGTCATCCACGTATACCTCCATATTCCGGCCCAGTTGCTTCTCAAATACTTTGTTCATGAGACGCTGGTAAGTGGCCCCTGCATTCTTTAACCTGAAAGGCATTACAACATAGCAAAATCTACCTCCCGAGGTGATGAAGCTGGGCTTATCTTGATCATTCTTGGCCAAGGGAATTTGATGATACCCCTGGTAAGCATCCATGAAACTCAGCAGTTCAAAGCCCGAGGTGGAATCCACCAGTTGATCGATTCTGGGTAGGGGGTAGTGGTCTTTAGGGCAAGCTTTGTTGAGGTCACGGAAATCTACACACATTCTCCACTTCCCGGTGGACTTAGGTACACGCACCACAAAAGCCATGTAGGAAATTGAATTTCTCGAATGTGGCCGGCCTTCAGCAACTCCTTCACTTGTTCATCAATAACTTTGTCCTTTTCAGGACCAAAGTGTCTCTTTTCTTGCTTCACCGTGTGAGATCCCGGGAGAATATTCAATTGATGCTCCGATATCAGGGGTGAGATCCCTGTCAATTCCTGTTGGGACCAGGCAAACACATGAATATTAGCTTTTAAACAATTGATCAGACTAACCCGGGTGGATGTACTGAGGTCCCGAGCCACCTGAATTTGCTGCCCTGGTCCGACCTCTATCGTCTCCTGCTCCTCCTCTGCCACAAAATGTACATCTCCCTTCTCCATTACTATTCCTCCTCCTTCATCCACTCTTTTTTTCTTTCCTTCCCTCCTAGTTTTGCTCTGATCAGCCCGGACTGCCTCCACATAGCACTTCCGAGAAGATGGCTGATCTCCCCGGATTTCTCCTACTCGGGCTCCCACAGGAAATTTGATCTTTTGGTGGTAGGTGGATGCCACGGCTCTTAATTCGTTCATAGCCGGTCTCCCCATAATGATATTATATGAAGATGGGGAGTCTACTACAGTGAAAGAGGTCATCACTGTCTTTTTGAGATCTTGGGAGCCTAAGGTTAGCGGCAAGACAATCTCTCCTTTCGGGTAAACCACATGGCCAGCAAAACCAAAAAGTGCGGTTTCCACAGCTTCCAAATGATAGCCCTGCAAATCCATCTGCACAAAGGCATCTTTAAAAATTACATTTACAGAGCTGCCCGAGTCAATAAAGAGCCTCAAAATGTCATAATTTGCCACCCGGGCTTGGATCACCAGGGCATCATTGTGAGGCAGATTCACCCCCTTTAAATCCTCTGGGCCAAAACTGATGATCGCTTCGTTCCTCCTTGTTCCCTCTACCTCCATACACTCCCTCCTACTCCTTGCTTTCCTCGCCCAGTTAGAGTCACCATCAGTGGATCCTCCAGAAATCGTTTTAATTAACCCCGTGGCAGGGGGCGAATTCTTCTTTCTCTCGGGCTCGGGCTCCCTCCTTCTCCCGGGCTCATTCCTTACATTGCCCCTTACATCTCCTCCCCGGGCACTAGATCCTGGCTGCCGAGATGTCCAAGGTAGCAATCTCGGTCTCTTGTTGGCTTGACTGGGTCCCGTGGCGGGAGGCAGGGCATAGTCTCCCTTCAATGTTTTACAGTCCTCGGTGTTGTGGTAGCACACTTTGTGGAGAGTGCAGAATCCTTTCTTCTCGGGCCGGGATAGTTGATAATCCGGGGCCAGATCTCTACTACATTCCTGTATCTCCCTCTCTCGGGCAATCTTTAAGGGCACATGGTGAGAAAAATGCCCTGGATTACCCCTTCTCTGTCCCTTCTCCTCGGGCTTAGATACTCGATCTCCTCTTTCCTTCCTCACAGCCTCTCTCTTCTGCTTCTGAGCTTCCTACATATTGATGTATTTTCTGCCCGGGATAATAAATTCTCGAAGTTCCCGGGCACTTTCTTAGTCAATGACTTGAAAAATTCACCATCTCTCAAGCCTTGGGTGAATGCAGTCGTCTTTGTCTCGGTGGCGCAAGTAGGAACGTCAAGAGCCACTGTATTAAATCTTTTGATGTAAGCCCTCAAACTCTCTTCCGGGCTCTGCTTAACTTCAAAGAGACTAAAAACAGTCTTCTTGTACTTTTTGCTGCTGCTGAAATGGTGTGAGAACACCTTTTGGAAGTCTTTAAAAGAGCCAAACCCTCAAACCATCTTTGAGCCAAATCCACCAATGTTGTCAGGAACACCTTACACTTGATTCGATCAGTGTAACAATGCAGCATGGCCATATTCTCAAACCTGACCAGGTGCTCCTCCGGGTCTGCATTACCATCATAATCTTTCACTTTGGAAGACTTGAAATTTCGGGGAAGGGGTTTCCGGACAATAATGTCAGCAAATGGGCATCCTTTGGTGATTGCCCGGGAAGTGCTCCGGCTCTCCAACTGTCCTTCCAGGACCTTCATCTTCTGTCTCAACTCCAGCAATTCTTCTGCCACAGTCGGAGATTTGGACCCGGCGCTGGACTCCTCGGCCTCCTGTCTCTCCTCCTCCTCCCTCATCTCCTGCTCCTGTCTATCTCCGGGTGGTGTAACATCCTGAGAAACTTTTTTCCTGGCCATAACTTTCTTTATTGCATCGGATACAATTTTTTTCAACTCTTCCGGGGTCATGGTAATGAGATTTGGTCCGGTGTTATTACCACCACCTTGTCTTGAAGTCTGCGCTCCATCCTCATGGGCCCGAGAATTATCTTGGTTGGTTCTTCTTGTACGAGCCATATCAACGTCTTAATCTCGATTTCCCATAGACGGCGCCAATGATGCGACCTCGTTGAAATGGATGAGCCGAGTAAGGGGCTCCAACGGATCAAATCAGTAATTTATAGTGTTTGGGAGTTTGAGTGAAGGTAATGGCTGTAACAACACGTGCAAACAAGAAAGGAACTCGTGAATGGGCGCCGAAGGAGTGTCTGGCATAGCCACTCCGATGCTAAAGTCCGCAAGTAGAAGACGAACACAAGCAATATTCGAGAGAAATATGTAAGTGCTTGAGAGTTGAAGGATTTCAGAATCATTAAATGACATTAATACCTGCTATTTATAGTAGAAAAAATGGGGTAGGTACCTCGATTCTCGTGCCACCTACTAAGTATGGCAAGTCGGCTGCCCATACTTGTAGCTTCTGATGACTTCTAGGACACTCCAAGCCCAAGTGGTTCTGACAGACTAGACGGCCTGTATCAATCATACTCGAGTGTGGTGCAAGTTTCGAGGTGACCCGGGTAACAGAGTACCCGGGTGGTTGGTGGAGAGCCCGGGCTTATGATGATTGCCCGGGAAGGGCTGCAGTGCCCGGGTAAAAAGATCTGCCTGGGTCTTCAGGAAAGTAACCGGCATATTGGCTATGATCTGGGCTATCCAAGTAACAAACCGGGTTAACGATGACCCGGATCCTTATGGGGGTATCACCATATATGATACCGTAAAGAAATATAAAAATGAATGTTTTGATATAAAATTTTGGAAATCTCTGTCTTATCAGCACAATTAGTAACATATACCAAGGACTGAACACTTTGACATGTGTTTTGGAATATGTAGTAAGTGATAGTTGGCTTTCTTGTAAATTTAAATTAAATTAGTTGGCTTTTTGTAAATTTAAATTAAATTATTATTTTATCGTTATTTGCATATGCTGTTTGGATATTTATATCTTTAAATTAAATAAAATATTTAAGTATCTATTTAATTATTAGGACAATTCGTTCATTTTTTATATGTCAATATTAGTACATATACCGAAGACTGAACATTCAAGTTTTGGAATATGTGGTAAGTTGATTGTAACCAAAAAATTAAATCTTAAGGTTTTTTTTATAAATATTTGGATCAGTTTTTCATCAAAAATATATATAATTGTTTTTTTATTTGGCATTTTGGTAAATTTAAACATACAAAAAAATTATGTTTAGTCGTCATGTTGGTAGATTTGATAATTTTTCTATTATCGTATCTCCTTATTATCTTCAAACTTAAATAGTTTAAAAGAAATGTCAATTGCACATTATGAATATGATGATAGACGTATCCTTAAATAAACTTTAAAATTAGATGATTTTATTCTAAATTTAAATTATATTATTATTTTATAATTAGTTGCATGTGAACCGGAGAGGTTTCTCTAGGCCAAAACCTCTAAAATTTACTGAGATTGGGATTGTTGTTCGAATTTGGCTGGATTTTCTTGGACACGGATATCATTGTTTTGAAGAGTTTTAGGGAGTTAATGTTTGAAATTTCAAGTACATTTAAAGATTGAATAAAAATTATGTCTCATGAATGTCAGAGTGTCTTTTGGCTTTCCACATTCTTGAGTTAATTGAAGACTTTTGGTTTTTCATATTCTTGAGTTATGGGAAGATTAATTGAGTTAATTAATCTCGCATGACTCTTGGTGTGCATTTTGGGGCTTATAAATGGTGTTCATTTCCTCATTTCAAACATATGAAAATCTTATCTCTTTCAAGTATTCTCTTGCATTTCATATTGTTAGCTTTTCATTTGGCCTCCGTTAAATCTTGGTGATAAAGTAAAGGTACTTTTTCAGTTCGCCGTAGTAGTGTCTCGTGCTAAGTCACTGCTGGTTGTTCCATTGTATCAGGGAAACAGACGTCCAAGACGATCCTCGAAGCACATACAGGAGGGAACGAATCTGTTTTAAGGACACTGTACTTCGTACAGGCCTCGGTTTGGTATACTTTAAGCTTTGCTCTACTGTGTTTTCTTCACCATTTAGTTCATTGTTTTTTACGAAAGTTACTGTACTTTATCGTTCGATATATCATGCAACAGTTAAAAAATGCAATTGGAGAACAGAGCGTGGATCTTGCAATAGGCCAATGGAGCAGACTAAACAATGTCGTGATGATATTTGATAAAGGCCATCATCTTCTCTACAAATTCATTGATGAATTCGCACTCACATTCGATGGGAACAAATGGGGTCACTATGGACCTTATCTAGTTTGGCGGGTCGTCTCTCGAGGCTGAGTGAGAGAGGCTTGAATACAGCGTCACAGTTTTGCCACCCATGGCATTTTATCTGGTGGATTGGAGTAGGATTGGTAGCCTATTTCATCTGCCAAGAAATGCGAGTCAGTCAATATGTTGCTTGGAAAACTGAAGCAAATTACAGCCAAAGCTATGCAGTTCATCTCTGGAATAAGCAGAGTAAAGGATTTAAGGTTGAAGAAGGAAGTATCATACAACACATGATGACGAGTTCTTTTGTGCTGTGTAATTCATCTTCGTCATCCGTACGGTGAGACAAACCTCACGCACTCAACCGGACGGCTGCAGTTGGCCTGTTACTAGGAAAACAGATAAAATTTCATTTGACAGTTGTAGGATTTTAATGTGTAGTTTTGTATCAATTCAGTCTATTTTAATGGAATAGAAATGTCAGGGAAAACAATTATAGCTAGCTACAATCATGTGTTGTGTAAGGCCCGAGATTTTAATTACTGTAATCTGAGATGATTTCTGGGTTAATTAAGGTAAATATGGACGGAATGGATTAGACCGGGAAAGCCGCAAAATATGTGTGAGGGAAGTGTCATTCGCGCACATGCGCAACTTAATGCGCGAGCCATGCGCAATTTGGCCAGAAGACCCGGCGCATATGCGCGGAGTGAGATCGCGCATATGCGCGAGGTGATAGGTAGCACAAGTAAGAACTCCAGAGAGTTCGGCGCACATGCGCGGCAGAAGGCGCGCATATGCGCGGGTAGTGGAATGCACGAGACAGTAGGTCTCGCGCATATGCGCGACGTATGTGCGCGCATATGCGCGAGCAGTCCAGCAGCTGATTTCCGGATAGAACTTCCGGCGCATATGCGCGGGCCTTGGGCGCGCATATGCGCGCGGCATGCAAAACAAGAACAAGCCACTTGCCATAACCGTAAGCAACACATGTATATATATATATATATATATATATATATATATATAAAGAATAAGCAGTATTCTTATCGGAAGCAAAAGAAAGAAAGGAACGAAAGAAGCAAGTTCTGATTTTGATCGAGATTTACGAAAAATCCGCTCGTCTGATTTTGAATCTGAGTACAGTACCGAGTTCTTAGCGCCGACAGCTATAACGGGACGTAAGTTTTGTTACGTTTTGATGTCATTTGAAATTATGATGTTGTTAGAATTGAATAGGAATCATATATGGTATTTCTGATACAGTGGACATTGTATAATCGAAGTCAGATTAAAGAACAGACTGGTTATGTAATTGTTATGATTTTTGGAATTGATTAATTGAGATTCGATATCAGATTTGTATTGTTATTGAAATTATGAGTTGCACCGATATTGATTATGAGTTCTGGTATTATATCTGTGGTGTTGAAATTGACGGGGTTATCGTGACTGTATTGTTGTGCCGTCGAAACATCCGTAAATTGATATTGATCAGATTCGGTATTGGTTGAGATTGTATTGTGCTACCATATGTCGATTGCCACTAATCAGATTATGTTTTGATTTGAGTATTAATCAGAGCAGGTTTTAAACTGAGTTATATACTGATATTGTATCTATTCGATTGTCATTATCAGATTGGGTATGGACGGAGTTGAATTCGAGACTTCGTCTTCGTCAGACCGAGAAGATAAAGGTATAAATTAATGTTGAGTTGGGATTGCACAACTCGAGTGAGGTTCGACTCGAGTTTCCCTAAATCACATACTTTATTTTATTGCATTGTTATTTGCAATTGAATGTGGTTGATATTTTTGGTCTATGGATTTATAGACAACGTATGTCTTGAGTCATAGGCGGATGTGCCTAGTTGTAGACATTTGATCTTGTGACAGGAGGGCCGGATAGTGAGGACTCGTCACTGGCCCATTGCACTTTGTCACAAGATAGGATATTGGTGAAAATGCCAAAAGTCTGTGACGGTTAGGTCAGGACACCGGATGTTTGGCTATATCGGAGTTGATAGAACTGGAGTCTTTTCTATTACTGATATTCGATATGGAAAGAGTCAAAGTCCGTGAATAAGAACATACCACCACCCCGATCGGGAGTGTAGGTGGGTGTATGTTCTTATTCCGAACGGGATCCCTAGATTAGGACTGAGTCGAGTCTGAGTCTGAGAATCACGGAGAGTGATTCATTACTTGATGTTGAATTATGTTTCTGATGATGATACATGTTTAGAATATGATTTATTCTTGATAGTGATTTATGTTTAGGATTATAATACATGTGATGAATATTTGATTCATGTTTCTGATTTTGATACATGTTAGGAATATCTGTTATATGCTTTATATTGTTTTTATGATTGTATGTATACATGGTTTATACTGAGAATATAATTCTCACCGGAATTATCCGGCTGTTGTCTTGTTTGTATGTGTGCATAACAACAGGTGGGACAGGATAAGGGTCAAGAAGAGAACGAGGCTGGACTAGATAGCGTGGAGATCCTGGCTCAGAAATGGACTAGGATTCAGTACTTGATCTATAGTAATTGAAATCTAGTTTAATAGGAATGTATTAAGTACTAGACTTGTACTTTAACTTTAATATGTAAATTAGATTGATTTACGTTACGTTTCCGATGTGTATTTAAAAAATAATAATTTTATGTCCCACATTACTTAATTGTTTTATTTGATATTAAAAACGATTAAGGAACTGATTAGCGTCCGGGTCCCCACATGTTGTAAGTTTGATAATGAAAATACAAAATCTATATTCCATAAATTGATCATTTGGAACATGCTCAATTTTTTGTTCCTATAAATATTGAAAAACTCAGACTCTAGGATAGATAATTTTCCTCCTAATTTGTTATGTTTTTTTTTTAAAATGTTCTTCATTTTTTCAGATATTCTATTTTGGCTTGGTTGCACCAATATTGAAGCCAGGACCATCTATAAAAATTTGGAGGAGTGCAAAAATAATACATGATAAATCGTTGAGTGACCAGATGCATTTCGAGGGTTAGTAGTTATCCATGCACAATCATAGTAACATGGCTCCAACATCACAATCGCAATGCACGGAACCACACACATCGTCATGCCATATGAAACCCTTCCCAACGAATATCGGAGCGGCCGGGTCATGTATTCGGGCAGCAAATGCGTCACAGATGCATGGCTCCATGCATAAAATTTCCAAAATACCTTGTGCGTTCAACACATGACAATGTTACTTTATGAACAAACAAGAAACAAAGGAATGAAATAGAGAATATGAAGTAAGATTTTATTTCTTACTTCAGAAATGTTTACAACCTTGTGCTCATTATATAGAGCTGAAAATGGATAATAACAAACAACAAATAACTCCTACAAAAAAGGAACGTTCACTACCAGACTTCCAAAAAACTTGGTAAACATGGACTTGGTAAAACAAACAAACTAAAATTAAAAAGAGAACTAAAAAAGCAAACTTGAACTATTAAAAGAACTTGACTTCAACAATCCCTCCCTTAAACTAGAAGTTTTTAAACTTCAGTTTATATGCAGTAAACCAACTCTAGCCTTCAAACATGGTTTCCCAAAGTGCAGACTCCAAGTATCTTTCTCAGCTTCAGAAATGGAACTAGTTTAAGGGGCTTAGTTAAAACATCAGCAATTTGATCATCACTCATGCAGTAAACAAGATCAATTACTCCTTCCTTCACTAGATCTCTCAGATAATGATATTTCACATCTATATGCTTGCTTTTTCCATGAAGAACAGGATTTTTAGAAAGCTTGATTGCAGAGCTGTTGTCACAATAGATTATAACAGGTCCTTGTTGCTTGAAGTTCATCTCTTCGAGTAAATTTTTTAACCATACAGCTTGGCTAGCACAAGAAGTTGCAGCTATGAATTCTGCTTCTGTAGTTGATAAAGTGACGATTGTTTGTTTCTTTGAAGACCAAGAAACAGCTCCTCATCCCAGCATGAAAGCATATCCCGAGGTGCTCTTCCTATCATTCAAATCTCCAGCATAATCAATATAAGCAAAAGCCAGCAGATCTGATTTTTCTCCTTTCTTGTAGAACAACCCAATTTCAGAAGTACCTTGCAAGTATCTTAAGATCCTCTTGGCAGCTAGAAGATGCATTTCTGTTAGAATTTCCATATATCTACTAATGAGACTTATAGAATACATAATGTCTAGCCTCGTTGCTGTTAAGTACATTAAACTTCCCACAATTTTCATGTAGAGTGTGCTGTCAACTCTTTTTCCTTCATAATCTCTAGTTAACTTTAGACCAAACTCTGTAGGTGTGCTTGTTGCATTACAATACTTCTTTCGAAACCTGTCTAGAATTTATTGGATGTATTTCTTTTGAGAAATAAAAATCCCATCAACAGATTGTACTATTTCAAAGCCAAGAAAATAATGCAATTTTCCAAGATCAGACATATCAAATTCATCCATTATAGACTCTTTGAATTTGGCAAACATGTTGCTATCATTTCCAGTGAAGATAAGATTGTCAACATATAAACACACCACAAGTATCCTACCCCCATTTCTAATTTTAATAAAAAGTGTATGCTCATATGGACATTTTCGAAAACCTTCTCTCAAAAAATAAGCTTCAATTCGACTATACCAAGCCCTTGGAGCTTGTTTTAATCCATATAGAGCATTTTCAATTTATACACTTTGTGCTCATTTTCAGTTTTAATATAACCAAGGGGTTGATCAATAAATACCTCTTCTTTCAACTCTTCATTCAAGAAAGCCGATTTCACATCTAATTGAAATAAAGGCCATGAATTTTGTGCATCTAATGCGATCATCAACCTGATTGTATCATGCCTTGCAACAGGAGCAAAAACTTCTTTATAATCGACACCAAATTCTTGCTTGTATCCCTTCGCTACTAGTCGCGCTTTAAACTTGTCAACTTCGCCGTTCACTTTTAGCTTTGTCTTATACACCCATTTTACGCCAATGGTCTTTTGCCCTTTTGGAAGCTCCATTAACTCCCAAGTGTTATTTTTTCCTATGGCTGCAATTTCAGCATCCATTGCATTTCTCCATTTTGATTCTTTAACTGCATCTTCAAAAATCACTGGATCACAATCTGAAAATAGAGCAAAATGAGTGAGTGGATCCTCATTATCACTAATTCCTTGTACTTCATAGTCCTCCATCCATGCAGGTCTTCTTCTAATGCGTTGAGACCGTGACTACTAGCTGCATCAGTTTGTTCACTTGATAATATGCCATTAGTTTCATCCGGTTGACTTTGTGGGGTGGATGGAGCCAAATCTGCTGATTGTTGTTCCTCCTCTTCATCAAATTCACTTAGAAGTTTTTGTCCTACTTGATTGTCTTGCCATGTCCAGAATCTGCCTTCATCAAAAATGACATCACGACTAGTAACAATTTTTTTTTTATGATAGGATTATATAACCTGTATGCTTTTGACTGATCACTAATGCCAAGAAAAATGCATTTTTCTCCTTTATCATCTAGCTTTTTCCTCTTCTGATCTGGAATATGAGCATATGCTATACACCCAAAGATTTTGAAGTGATTTACATCAAGTTTACGTCCATTCCAAGCTTCTTCAGGTGTCATATTTTTAACAGCAAGTGTAGGACTTCTATTCAAAATGTGACTGCTCCAGTTGACTGTCTCAGGCCAGAAAGTTTTTGGAACACCACTCTTAGTCAAAAGACTTCGCACCATATTCAGAATTGTGCGATTTTTTCTTTCACAAACACCATTTTGTTGAGGAGTATAAGCTGCTGTAACTTGTCTCTTGATGCTATGCATTTCACAAAAATTCGCAAATTCTTGTGAGTTGTATTCGCCACCTTGATCTGTGCGAAGAACTTTAATTGGGCTGCCAACTTCTTTCTCAACGAACACTTTATAATTTTTGAATGCTGAAAAAGCTTCGGATTTTTCGTGCAAAAAATATACCCATATTTTTCGTGTAAAGTCATCAATGAAAGTAATAAGACATCTTTTACCTCCATTTGACGATGGATTTATCGACCCACAAATGTCGGAGTGAATCAACTCCAAAGGCTTCTTTGCTCTACAAGATTTCCCATGTGGAAATTGAATACGATGTTGTTTGCTAACAACACATTCTTCGCAAATCTGAGATGGAATTTCAATTTTAGGAAGACCTGTCACCATATTTCTTTGTTGAAGTGTCTTGAGACCACCAAAATTTAGATGTCCATAGCGGAAATGCCACAGCCAAGTTTCATCCTTCAATCTTGCTGAAAAAACATGAATTAGTTGTATTGTGAAGATACAAAGGAAACATTCGATTTGCTGTCATTTTGACTTGAGCAATTAAGCCCAACTTCCCATCTTCAATTCTGCAAATACCGTCTTTAATAGAAATTTCAAATCCTTTTTCTTGAAGCTGACCAACACTAAGCAAATTTGTTTTCAAATATGGAACAAGAAGAACATTAGAGATAGTGTGACTAGTGTTATTTTTGGTTTGGATTGTTAAGGACACTTCATCATCCTTTTCTGCAAAATGAGATTTTTCGTGTCCTTTGGATAAATTGGTTGAGCATTCAGATTTGTAATGCCCAAACTCATGACATCTGTAACACTCTACATTGGATTTGTCTACTGATTTTGATCTATAGGTGGTTGATTGGTGACCACCACGTCCTCTTCCTCTTCCTTGTGAATCATGAGCATGAATATTTTTAGCTCCTTGTTGTGAGTTTCTGCGATCATTATATCCTCTTCCTCGGCCTCTTCCTCGATCATATTTATGAAAAATTAAAGGATGTTTGTTTGTTGTAGCTTGCAAATCCTTCTCTTCTTTTTCTTGCTGAGCCATTTAATTTTCATGAACCAACAATGAGCCACACAATTCATCTACAGAAAGGACATCGAGATTTTTTGACTCCTCAATTGAACAAACAACATAATTAAATTTCGGTGTCATCGATCGAAGAATCTTCTCGATGACTGCTACATCTTCTATCTTTCCTCCATGGACACACATCTTGTTGACAATGGTCATTGTTCTTGAGAAAAAAAATCAGAAATTGACTCTCCAGAGTTCATGCGAAGTGTTTGAAGCAGTTGTCTTCTTGCTTTATTTGATCCTTGATATTTTTTTTTCATCGAATCCCAAATTTCCTTGGAAGTTTCTTTGCTAAGAATAATTTCCAAGATGGAGCGATCAATGGCTTGGAAAAGATAATTCTTTGCCTTCAAGTCCTTCAGCTTCAGCCCTTCTAACTCCGTCCTTTGCGCTTCCGAAAGCATAACACCAGCAGCTGGTTCTGATACACCAGAATCCACGACATGCCAATATTCTTTGGACCTCCAGAAGTTCTCCGTTAACATGCTCCAATGGTCATAATGACCATCAAACCCGTGGAATAGCCGGTTGAACAAATGTTGTGTGAGATGACATTTGTTATTTCAATTATTTCACTCCACTTATGTGGCTCTGATACCACTATTATTTTATTAACAAACAAGAAACAGAGGAATGAAATAGAGAAGATGAAGTGAGATTTTATTTCTTACTTAAGAAATGTTTACAACCTTGTGCTCATTATATAGAGCTGAAAATGGATAATAACAAACAAAAAATAACTCCTACAAAAAAGGAACGTTCACTACCAGAATTCCAAAAGACTTGGTAAACATGGACTTGGTAAAACAAACAAACTAAAATTAAAAAGAGAACTAAAAAAGCAAACTTGAACTATTAAAAGACTTGACTTCAACAGACAACACTATGCACGTACGAGGTTAATCACCAAGCCGGTTACTTTGAAATTTAACCTTTAAATACTTAAATTATTGACCTATTCTGAGGCAAAAACATATACTTAAGGATGTTATTTTTCAAAAAACATTTTTACGGAGAGTCAAATCTCCAAATTTTTCTTGCATGAAGCTGTGGAGATTTCTTACTTAAAATTTTAATCCGTAAATTGTTTTTTGATCCCAATTTAAAGAATTATACTAAAAGCTTTACCCATTGTAATCAAAATATTTTATAAAATATCTATTTTTATTTTATGAAATTTAATGATAATGCGATTTTTGTTCTTACCGATTCGGAAAACATTTTAATTTTCTAAAAACATATCATTCTTGTCGTACATAAAGTACTCAGTTACTCAAACATAGAAAGCCCATTTAAGTCGTTTTGGGCTTTCTATTAAAGCCCAAATCCAGACTAGAAAAATTAAGATCAAGTAAAGAAAAGGACCAAATATCAGATATTAGAACTAAGCCCAAATAATCAATCAGCCCAGTTCGTTGAGCGACCCGACCCATCAACTCCAATTTCCTTCCCCCCTCGCTCACGGTCACAGTTTAATCTCACTCGGAGGAGAACTTGAGAGAGCAGAGAAGATGCCCGCGGAAGTAGCGAACGGTATTGTAGAGGCAGTAACTTACCAGAACAGAGATTTGAAATCTCAGAACCCTAGCAACGCCGCAAAGAAATCGCGAGAGACTGAACGACGCCGGAGGCGCAGGAAGCAGAAGAAGAACAGTAAAGCTTCCCAGAGTGCCGCAGGAGGATACGACAGCGGAACCGACGCAGAGGAAGCCAATAGCAATGCTCATGAAGACTCCAAAGAGAACTCCGATCCTCTAAAGGTTGTTGCTCGTAACCCTAATTTTTTAGGTTTCAATTGCTGTGAATGTGAGCTTCGGATGTACCAATTTACTTTCCTTATCGCTCCACTCAATTTAGTGTTTGAGATGAATTTGGACTGGCATTTTGATGTGTTATCGTGACTCCCGAGCAGTCTCTTGTGGTTGATGCTCTGTTCATTTAACTGTCGATGTGAAAGATCCGATATAATTTATCTTTTGATCGTAGTTGAGATTGCTATGTCATGCTTACGTTGTGAAAATGCTGTTGAATTCTTTATCATTATTCTCTGGTAATAGTAGGAATTGCCTTTGTTTCCTATTTATTTTCATTAATTGACAGGTTTTACCGCTAGTAGAGGTCGAATATGTCCCAGAGAGAGCAGAATTGGAGGGTGAGTTGAGTGAGGAATTTAGAAAGGTTTTCGAGAAATTCAACTTCAAGGACAGTGCTGTTTCCGAGGTAAGAACTTGTAAATATATTGTTCGCTTGATTTGTTGTCAATTTTGAACTTGTTGTTGATTCCTTTTCTCCTTGGATATGCTTTCTCTCTCTTCTGCTCTACTCTAATTTTCTATTTTGTAGGAAAGTTTAAAGAAAGATGATTCTGCATCTGATGCAGCTTTGAAAAAGAAGGATGACTCTGATTCAGAAGAGGAAGAAGATACACAACAAAAGGAGAGAGGGATCTCTAATAAGAAGAAAAAGGTAACTTTTTCACACCAATAAATTATACACCTGATAATATCATGTTTGAGCGTAGAACGCATGGTTGGATAGATTTTCTTGCAGTTTGCAAAATTTGCAGTAACATTTCTGGCCCTAAACTTATCTTGTTGTCTTGTAGTTACAACGTCGAATGAAGATTGCTGAACTGAAACAATTGTCGTCTAGGCCTGATGTAGTCGAGGTATAGTTTATTATTATCTGATGCAAGCTTTATTGTTATTTGTTTCCGGGACCACATCTTTAATTTGTGTCTGTTTCTGATTTTCAAGATTCAGTCACTTCTTCGGTGTTTGAAACAATGTGCTTTCATTGTGACTTAATTATTTCATATTTAATTTATTTATTCTAACATACATATATTTTTTTAAAAATTTAAAAACATGCGCCTTGCTTCATTAAGGCGTGTGCCTCGCCTTGCGCCTCAGGATCCATAGCACTTGTGCGCTTTGCGACCTTGACAACTACGACATCAGCTGTTAAGCACATTACTTTTGCCGTGGATCCTAAGGTTCATTATGCTTAATTGTAGTTGCAACTGTCCATATGACATCAAATGACATTTTATGGGGTATGCTCAATTTGTGAAACGTATCATGCTACCAAAATTATTAGGAAGTATATTATTTTCATATTGGATAATTTTAATAGAAATTGTGGATGCTACAAGTTGCATCATGACATATTGTTTAAGTAGTCTTGGAAGTTTGCTCTATTGATGTTTCTGACATATTTTGTACACGATCTGACTTGGTTGGTTATCTTTATTGGGCCACCTGTATTTATTTGTTTGAATTAAATATTATGATTTTTTTCGTGAAGTATAGAGATTGATATAAATATATTTTTGGAAAAATGATTGATAATGAGGTGATGATGTTTGATTTAATATTGAAGAATTGGAAATGGGGTTTGGGAAATCAAAAACACACATTGCAATAGTTTTCAAACTGATTGTAGAAGAGTACCTGTAGCATGCAAACATACTATAGGTTTGTTGGATTTGAGCTACTCTTGAATTTATTTCTTTAATATGATATTTTGTGCATATGTTACACTGTCAAGGTGGGAGAATCAGAGATCTCACCTTTTATCCAATGTTAAGAGGCTTAAAATTATCATTTGCTAAGCGCACTGTGGCACATTAATTCTTCTTCCTTTTTCTTTAATATTAACATAAGCAAATTTCACCTGCTTGATAGTGAAGCACTATTTTTTCTATAGTTGGCATTAGTGATGTTATGTGTAGGAGTCATTGTTTTCCCTTGACCATGTTCTTGTGGTATGCCATTGATTGATGGAGATGAATTTTTTCCAGCAATTGTTTGACACTTGTTGTTTTGACTCCCTAGGTGTGGGATGCCACTTCATCAGATCCCAAGCTGCTAGTGTATCTGAAATCATACCGCAACACTGTCGCAGTGCCACGACACTGGTGTCAGAAAAGGAAATTTTTGCAGGTGAATTATTGTGGCTGATATGCATATTGTTTCATAATACACGTTTGTGTCACTGGTCACTACTATTTGTTTGATAAGAACTCATCTGAAAGGGAAAGGAAGTGGGTTTGATTAAGTGATGGGTTTGGGGAAGAGTGTGATAGATGGCAAAGTCGATGATGTTTGTCTTATACATATATATGGTTCTTGCAGGACAGCAGCACTGGCAATTGTGGAGCCTCAACATGTAGGTGTATGGCAAGGGGAACCTTGCATGAACTTCCTTTTAATCTGTTTGCTAGTCTGGGATGGGGTGTAGATAATTTATAATGCTGTCATAATAATTATAAAAACGCCTCACAAAGTAGTTTTTCTGGGAGCTGAACCTGCAACTCTTGATGGCACAATGCCAAGGAATTTGCATGGGATTTTAATATTTACACTTCAATTTAAAGCTTACTATAATATCTATACTGTCATTCCTAGAGGATTTTAAACCCATTTGATTTGCATGTACAATTTTATGCTGGTTTAGTTTCATCTCATCATCTTTTTTAATTTTGCTTTGCAGGGAAAGCGAGGTATAGAAAAACTTCCCTTTCAGCTTCCTGACTTTATTGCTGCCACAGGAATTGAGAAAATAAGACAAGTGAGACCAATGTTTCCTCTTTGTGGTGATATTCACTTTAATGCCAGTTAATGCATTTTCATTAGTGGTTTTTAAAGTATCCCTTGTCCCACATGAATTTAGAAAAAGAAGTTTGAAAGGGTTTATAATGATTTAAAATGAACTTCTATACCAACTTGACTTAACTTTTTTCATAAAGTGAGGACATATACAAAGTACTTTATACAGGAGCCCATTATGCAGTCGTGATTGCATAGGCCTAGGTCCGGGACGTGATAGTTTTGGTCATTCTTATTGCTTGGGTCAAACCTTATTATGGATTTACTGAGCAACAGACAATAAGCCCTGCAGGCTAAAACTTAAAAGAGTACATTGTAAGTTTAAGATTGATTATATCTCCTGATTTTATTTGAAAGGAACAAAAGAGAAGTTTTTGAATGTGAGAGGGCTTTTGGGTAGTTTTGTTCCTTCACTGGCATAACAAATTGGTTAAGCATTTCAAATAAATAGGTTTGGAACCTTTTGGTGGTGTTTTTCCTTGCATGTGGCTATAGAAAAACATTTGGGTGGTGATATTGTTCCCAGTCATTTTGATGTATTCTTTGTGCGTTTGGAGTTTAACCTTCCCCTTTTGCTTTTCAATGCTAAAAAAGATTCACGTTTTTGTTTCTTTTGGCCATTTTGTGTCGATTGTGTCAACTACAGAGAGTTTACTTGGATGCGTAAACTGCCTTCCCCATGGTCTCATGCTTAATCTATTGCCATCTCAAGCTTGAGAAATTCAGATTTTTAATCCATCAGTACGAGGAAGAAAAAACCTAGGCCTTTAAAACAATAAGTGCCGTCATTAAATAATTTTCTGGTCGGCTTATGGCGTGTATTTTTATGCTCTTTAAGGCTAATGATGAACATTGATTATGATTACCAGTTATTTGCATTTTGTATTATCGTAAATGTAAAAAGCCACAAAAATACACTTTTATCCGGCGCATATTCTGGCAACTGGCGGTAAAAATATTAGGAGAGTGGGTCCATATAATGATTGATCCTGGGGTATTAGTTGTTACATTATGTTATTTCAATCAAGGTGTTTCCTCATCTTATTTTCTTCTCTTGATGTTGGGATAAGTTACTGTGCATTTGTTCTTGTTGTTACATTTTTTATTTACTATATTTTATCTGTACTTACATTGATGAATTTTGGTTTTACTTGCCAGGCGTACATTGAGAAGGAGGATAGTAAGAAATTGAAACAGAAACAGCGTGAGAGGATGCAGCCTAAAATGGGAAAAATGGACATTGATTATCAGGTCTTTTGATGTCCTAACTTTTAAACTATTTTACGGAACAAAGTCTCTAGTCATAGTAATTATGAGATTAGAATGTGTAGGGTCCTTCCTGTATGAGATCTTTCGTAATATTTTCCTATTGAAGATTTTTGCACATCCTTTTCGTTTCAACTTTTGTAGGTCCTGCATGATGCCTTCTTCAAGCATCAGACTAAACCTAAGTTGACATCACATGGTGATTTGTATTATGAGGGAAAGGAATTTGAGGTATGAAACTCAGTGTATATTATTATACGAGACATTGCCCGTTTTTTTTCATACTGTACAGATGCAGCTGTTATTGTTTTTCTAAGATATAATTCTGATTAGCGTAATGCATGAATTTATTTGTAATTATGATTTATCCATGTCCCATGATTTTATGTTGGTTGTGGAGGCGCATCAATATTTCTGTTTTATTTTTGTTTACTTGAGTGTTGGTGTTTGCATTCTGACTTTAAGATGATCTTTTCTCATAATTTTGTATCATTCATTTTTATTTGAGAGTACCTGGCAGTTTCTAAACTTTTGATTTTCTTCTACTACAAAATGTTGGTTAGTCACTTCAATTTGGATTGTATGCAGGTGAAACTTAGAGAAATGAAGCCAGGAACATTCTCTCAAGAGTTAAAAGAGGCTCTTGGCATGCCTGAAGGCGCCCCTCCTCCTTGGCTTATCAATATGCAGGTTGAACAATATATCACTTTGTTTATAGTTCTCCTCCACTTTTCTGTTTGGTATTTTTGGCTTCTTGCCCAATTTCAAATTGCAACCAGCTGTTTTTTTTTTCCATGGCAGAGATATGGTCCTCCACCTTCTTACCCTCAGCTAAAAATCCCTGGCCTCAATGCTCCTATTCCAGCTGGAGCTAAATTTGGTTATGGTCATGGAGACTGGGGTAAACCTCCTGTTGATGAAGTATGGTTGAGTTTTCTTTCCTTTGTAGTTTGATGCAATCTCTTCTAATTTTTAAGTGACCTTTTCCTTATGTTATCCTCTTTTCTGAATTAGTATGGGCGGCCTCTATATGGAGACGTTTTTGGTGTTTTACAACAAGATATGCCCAATTATGAGGTAAAATAAAATTAGCGTTTGAAAATATATTAACTATATGCCATGCTTTGTTAAGTATTTATTACTCCCCCCTCGCTTCCCTTTTCCTCCCTCCGCATGCCATCTGTTTCCTCTCATTCTATCTCACTGAATGTCTTTCAGGAGGAACCCGTTGATAAGACCAAACATTGGGGAGATTTGGAGGAGGAGGAGGAGGAAGAAGAAGAAGAGGAGGAGGAGGAAGAGGAAGAGCAGATGGAGGAAGAGGAACTGGAAGATGGCATTCAATCTGTGGACAGCCTTTCGAGGTGAAATCTTTGTTTTTGCCCTTTGTTCGATGTTGAGTATTTTAGAATAGGTGATGATAGTGTCATAGTAAATATAAGCAAGCCTTGTGTTCTGTTTTCAATTGATCATCAGTTTCTTAGTTTTGTTTTGTTCTTGCTTGTGGGTTTTAGTACTCCTACTGGTGTGGAAACTCCTGATGTCATTGACCTTCGTAAGCAACAGAGGAAAGAACCTGAGAGGCCTCTCTATCAAGTAGGTGCCCCTTTAAAAAATTTCTTCACTGTTAACAAGCCTTTCTTTTGATTTTTCTGGAGGAATAATTTTCATTTCGTGCTTGGTGAAGGTCCTTGAAGAGAAAGAAGAGAAGATAGCCCCAGGAACTTTACTTGGAACAAGCCATACGTATGCAATCTGCTTCTCTTTGCATCGTAAATTTTTTTTTTTGGGATGATATCTTTCACTTGGAATTTAATTTACATTTGCTGTCAGGTATGTGATTAACACTGGCACACAGGACAAAACTGGTGCTAAAAGGGTAAGCAGTTTATAATTTAGATTATTTTTCTCTCTCTCTACCTCCGGGAGAGCTTAACTCAAAATTGGTATTGATGATATTGGGTAATTATGCTAGTTTTCTGTCCCACAATTTCTGCTAATATCCTTCTGTATTTAATCTGGTTAGTGTTTACATGTTCTCCTGGTGAAACAATGAAAGGTTAGAGTCTTGTGTATTGGTGTTGGTTTCTATGAAAATTGAATCTAATTAAATTTTCTTACATGATTAATCTGATTACGCAACCTGTACCTTGTGTGCATCCAAGTATCAGAATGTCGACATTATATAAGCATGTTTTAGTTTATCAGTATACTTTTGTTAAACATCCCTGAATTTTACCCATCCTATGAAAACCATGAAAGTAAATTTTTATCCCGCAGCTGATCAGCTTGGAAAACTGGTTCTTTGTAAGTTTGTAATTACATATTACGATGGACAACGTCAAACCTGTAGTTCCCATTCTAGTTTTTAATTTTGAATTTTAAAGTTTACCGTGACATTATATATGTGCAAGCTTAGGATATCTGCAAACATAATATGGTGCAAGTGAAAATTTCTACTGATGAATTTTTATTTGTAAATCTTGAGTCCTCGACATCTATTAAACTTTTTACCCTGGTCAGGTTGATTTGCTTAGAGGTCAGAAAGCAGATAGAGTTGATGTCACATTGGCACCGGAAGAGTTGGAACTCATGGACAATGTTTTGCCAGCCAAGTAAGTTCCACAGCATCCGCTCCCTTTCGTTCATTATTGATTGTTTGATATAATAAGATCTGGCTTATTGTTATGCCACTTATCCTCAGATACGAGGAAGCTAGAGAAGAAGAGAAGCTGCGTACTCAACGGGAGGATTTCAGTGACATGGTTGCTGAGGTACACTTAGTAAATAATATTGCGACCAAATATTATCCTCTTAGCGGCATTTTTATTCATTTCCTTTGGAAGAACTTCTGACCGGGTGAAATTGATACAGAATGAGAAGAAGCGTAAACGAAAGATGCAGGATAAGGAGAACAAATCGAAGAAGAAAGACTTCAAGTTCTAAGTGTCTGGTGGTGTTTTTTAATGAACAACTTTTTTTGTATGGCCTACGACCTCGTATGTTTGTATTAGTGCATTATCGTAGTGTAACAATAATATCCACCTTTTGCACTATTTGTTGGTCTTTATTTTCTATTCTATATTTCTCGAGTTTCTCTGCAGGAGTGAGCAGATCCAGACAATCAGCTCCTGAAGTGAATGTTAAAACCCACACACACAAGTTTAGGAAATTTAACGTATTTTACTTCATATTATGCCAAGCTACGTAAATTCATGATTCAAAATTTTGAACTAAGAAACTCCATCTTTTCTACCTTGACTTTCAGTGCGGGGCCATTCTTTTTCCCGACTAAACCCGTTAAAACTTCACATAAAAAGACTGTCGGTTCCTGTATCAGGGTAGACCTACGAGACTTGAGAAGAACAATCGAGCTGAAGAACAGTAGAGATGCTTGTAAAATTTCATGCTAATTTTCCTTGATTTAAGATAATATGGTCTTGTTCTCCTGTGAATTTCTTGATATAACATTGTCATATATGCTTCGATGTTTCGGCATGTGTATTTTTCCTTTCACGAATGATCATTATTACATCGGCGATTATGCTGCCGACCCTAGTGGTACCCACTCACTACATGGCCAAAGGGGTTCATGCGTTTTCAAGACATGACAATTGACAATCAATCGTGAGTCAATTTGTGTTGGATATAATGATATTTCAAGATGTCCATTAAATATAACATACGATGCGATGCATCGACCATAGGGCCAAATATCTTCGAAGTGGCTATCATTTCACATGGCTCTGCACATTTACGGAAAAGTTTAAGGTCGATATCCATTCACTTTAAAACTTGGACACAATCTTTTTTCTTGTGATCCGACTAATTTTACCCACACATAATGCTATCTCAGTGGGAGGTTTACAATACTTCATTTTTTTTCCTTATTTAAATATCATTAGTCAGGTAGCAGGACTTTATTAAAAAAAAGTTGATGATTTTATGGAATGAATCACACGCCATATAGCAGAGAGCATGCACTAGATATACGGGGTCCAACACAAAAATTTACATGAGAATTTATGTATTATATAATCCAATGGTTTAAATTTTATCGAATATTCATGTTTCTCCTCAACACAATATACGCTTACCCTACAAAATTTTTGAAATAGCGAATGTGTCTATATTTATACATCTCATTAGGGTGTTTGTGTGTTATTCACGCTTATTTGCTTGATAGGTAAGGATGTAAATGAGTCGAGTCGAGTCGAGTCGAACAGTATCAATTTTGAGCTCGGTTGTTTAAGGTATATATAGGCTAGAGCTCAATTCGAGCTTTTGTCATGAGCCTCAAACTCGACTTGTTAATAACCATTTTTCTTATTTAACGAGTCTGACTCGAGTTTGACTCGTTAAGCTGACTTTTTTTTAGCTAATTATACAAGCTCATCTAGCAATATTAGCAAAAAGATCAATTAAGATATGAGAATTTAAGGGATAACTTATCATTTTATAGTATTTCAATCACTTTCCTACACTCAAATTTCGATGTGAGATAATGCAAGTTATTATTGTTCACTCAAGGATCAACAAACTGACTTCCTCGATTTATCAAACAAGCTCATGCGCTAACGTGCCGAATATCCTTAAGCTCGAGTTCGACTCGATAAGTTCAACGAGCAATCTCAAATGAACTTTTTATCAAGACGAGCTCCGAATAGTGCACAAACGACTTGATTCATTTATACCCCTAGAGATAGAGAAAATACACATCATAGACACAAGAGATAAATAATAAAACAAATCATATGAAATAAAAAACCTTCGAATAGTGAGATGCTTTCTACATCTAAAAAATAACTTCCTATGCATTGAAAAATTTGATATGCTCAAATATATACATAAGTTTTAGATATAGAATTCATGTACAATTACATAGGAACTAACTTTTGCATAGACATGATAATTAATGTGTAAAGTGAGTGAATTTTCATGGAACCCACCATAAAACCAGTACATGTGATTGGGCCATAGACTGATCCCCAATCAATAATGAGTCGAACCACGTGGTGACAACTGTACTATACCTATATCTATATCTATATCTATATCTATTATTTCTCTTTATTTTGCTTTATATGAAAATTTTAGCACCTCTACTTTTCTAAGCAACAGGGGAGGGAAGGAGACAAGATAATGAGTAAAATAAGTTTGGTTAAATTAATTTAAAGAATATAATTGAATTACTGGGTTGAATAAATTGGATTATGGAAGAAAAGTTTTTATTATTGCAATTCTCAGATATTTCGGTTTTTTTTTTTTTGAAAAATATATATTTAATTCAATTAAGTTGGTTTTAACGAAAAATCCAACTAATATTATGAATTCAGGTTGTGTTTAGATGGATGCATTTGGATTTGTGGGAGAATTTCAAATCATAGATTTTAAATAACTAGGTTGATGAGTGAATATAATTGAAGCAAAAAAAAATATTTAACTAATATAAGATATTTTAAATCTGTCAGTCTAATTTTGAACCAAATGAATACAATAGATTTGAGGTGTGGATTTGAAATCAAATAAACACAAATACTTCAATCCAAGCACAACTTTTAGCGTTTTAAACTTTGGTTCTATCGATGACCAAATAATGATCGTTAGTAGGATCCATTTTTTACTCAAATATGTATATATATATATATATATGTGTGTGTGTGTGTGTGTGTGGGGAAAAAACACACACAAATAAAATAAATTTTGAATTTTATTTGGTTTTATTAGTTTTATACAAAAAAAGTTCATCCCTCAAATAAAAATGTACATCTGTTTTCATACCTTTAAAAAGATTTCAAATCACACTTCTAAATCTTAGGCACAAGCTCATAAATTCTTCGAATTTTAATTCTAACGAAGTCATTTTGTCAAATCTGTTGTAGAAATGTTCCAACTTGACTTAGAATATGAATAACTAGTACCATTACAAAGTGTATCATGGAGAGAAATGAGACGTTGTCGTTATAATAAAAATTATAAATAGATACGATTTTCATTAATTTATTATTATTATTGTTGTTGTTATAAATATTATTATTTTCCTCTAAATATATCATTATATATATATATATATATATATATATTGAGTTATGTAAAGTTTAAAACTGTTGAAGACGTGAAATGATATATTTTTTAGTAATCACATAAAAAAATTGAATATTATTTTACTTGTATAGAATAATCTTAATTTCATGCATCTAATCAAGAATTTTAATTATATGATCAAAATTATATATATATATATATATTCAGAAAATACATGCTTAATTATTTTATTTGAAAACATTTAATTTATATTGTACGTACCCTGTGTACCAGTAATATGCATGCTTGATGCAGATATGCTAGTGATGTGGGGTTAACGAGGGATGGATTGGGGGAACCAAAGTGTTACGACTGTGCATAGTAGGCACTCAGTTTGCACCCCACATACAGCGATTATTACATGGTCACTCATGAACTCTCTAGCACACAGACAATTTAAATATATTTATTACACATGTATATAATCTTGATACGTTGTCCATCAACTATATTCATATTTATGACCATATCCACTAAGTGTCACATCAGCGATCAATACAAAGATGAACAAAGTTATAGTAGGTCTTTTGTGAGACGGTCTTACGAATTTTTATCTTTGAGATATGTCAATTCTACCGATATTCACAATAAAAAGTAATATTTTTAACATAAAAAATAATATTTTTTTATGGATGACTCAAATAAAAGATCTCTCTCACAAAATACGACCTGTGAAGTCGTCTCACACAAGTTTTTGTTAAAAAGTTAATGAACAACGTATCAAAATTATGTAGTATATACGTATGTATATATATTTATGACTTGGTGGTGGTTATGATGGTTAATTTTTTTATTTTTTTTAAAAGACAACACAAAATTAAAGAACCTAACATTTGTAACATGGATATCATGGTTGCTTAGTGTCCTAATTGAGACCCTTTGGACCCACAATGGAAGAGATGCCTGATCATTGATATCTCCATAGATTTATTTCCATTTTAACAAATAGATTATTACTATACATTATAAGAAAAACAGAGTATATAGATTGGCGATATAGAATCTCACGGAAGTACTCTCACTTCCTTCACCCCTTCCAAGAGTTTCTTTCTTCTCCCTTGTAATCTGCTTCAAGAACACATTTTTTTTTTAAAGATCGAACTTAAATTTGCTGATTGTGGTTCTTTGAGCTGAATTATCGAAATTTGTAAACAAATACATGGGTTGGAGTGTTAAACAGGACGTTTCTGTTAGTGGAGGAGTTGGTTGGAGCCATATTTTGCTGCAGTCAGGAGCGGCGGCGGAGCTGGTAAAACCGCCATTGATGCGGCGGCAACAGCAGCCGGAGTTCTTGAAGTGTCCCAGGTGTGGTTCGACGAATACAAAGTTTTGTTACTACAATAACTACAACAAGTCTCAGCCACGCTATTTCTGCAAAGCTTGTAAGAGGCATTGGACTAAAGGTGGCACTCTTCGAAATGTTCCGGTTGGCGGTGGCCGGAAAAGCAAACGGCCCAAGAAGTCAACTTCCGCCATCCCCATCTCCTCCTCCTCCTCCTCCGCCGCCACTCCACAACACCGATATTTACCAAATTTTCCATTCGCCAGTACTACTAATGATCCTGATCAGAAAATCATGTCCAGTACCCTTTATCACACCCTCTCCCGTTCTTCCTCTCCCATGTTACGAGATATTCAGAAGACTTCCATGGTGGACGAAAATGGCCCAAATAATACCCCAAATTCGAATGTGACAGCATCTCAAATCGAGAATGCAGAGTGTCCGTTCTCGAGTTTAGGCATATTTGACCTGAATTCTTGTTTAAATGTGTACCAAGATCACTACACGTGGAATCTTGATTCTGCAGCGGAATCGACCATTACCTCTGTAAATAACCCCACCATGAGTAGTAGTGTGCAGATTGTGGAAAGCTGCAGTGATACCATGGACTTGGCAAATGACTGGAATTGGAATGAAATTGATGGGTTAGTTTCACCTGATCGATTCAAATATATAATGGGATAATGATCCAATCGTGCAGAGATTGGATTCCAAACAAGATTCCCGATTGCATATATATATAGTGTATATATTGTTGCATTTGTATGGTTGAAGTTTGTATCTATGATGGGCAGTGTGTGTCATAAGTTTGTAGTTTGAAGCTGTCATTTTTGTACCAGCTTCGGTTTAGTCATGTGTATTAATTTCCTAGTGTACGTTGGTTGCTTCCCTATTGTTGTAAAAGAACCAAGGAGTTGAAGTTACTCGGTTACTGGTGGATTTTGACAGTGGAGAATTTCAAGATTTTTATTGTAGTTTCATTTGATGTATGTACGTAAAGAGTATATACTTACAAAAAACAAGCGTGTAGTGCCATAATGTGGAGACATGGGACATTAAAAAAAATATGTTGAGAATTTTGAAGTTGGCGATGCAAGAGGGAAATGGGACCATTGTAAGCTGGGGTGAGGGTGGGGGGAGGGGTGAGGGTGGCTTAATATGTGATGGAAAATTATTGTGGATATTATCTCTGTTTTGTATGGATATACATTGAACAGTTTCTGTCCTGATTTGTTCTGATTCGTTGCAGGTGTCGTGCTTCGTGCTCTGTCATAGACCAATTGCAAGTTGTAAAAATATGAGATATTCTGTGACAAAAAATAAGGTCTTGCTTTCTTGTTGGAATGATCTGAGTCAAAGTTAATTTTCCTCGAGTTGAGTAATTTAGTTCGGACTTTTTCAAGACATGATTAACAAAATAAATAGGTTAATGAGTTGCTCCTTTTTTCTAACCATCATCACTGATAAATAGATGAGTAGGTCTTCGCCCCAAACATTGTTAAAGAACCAATCTTTCAAATATGCTTTCAATTTTTGGAATGTTTCTTCACTTTGCTCATATAGTCTAGGAATTTTCTGGTCTGAACTCTCAGTGTTCACTTACTTGATTTAGCTTCAATATGTAATCCAAAAGTTTTTTGGAAAGTTTGTTTTAGGTCGGATATAAAGTGCTCGAATGCCTTGGTTTTGATTAGGATGTCATCAAGATTTCTTTTTATGTCTTAAATTAATTATATTTTTTTAAAGTACGTATCTGATAACTTTGGGTAGTAACTTAGCAAATTTGCTCATATACCCCAAATTCGAAACATGGAGTCCATCTCATACTGCACAACTTCAATTCATTTGGATGAATTGACATATGATAATTCTTCTTTGAAGTTTCTTGGATCACATCCAGTAATGAGCTCGTCTTGACTTTCTTCAAGAAACGTGTGTTGATAAAAATATATGGAAAAACATGACAGATATGCAGTAAATCAAACAAGCGTGCTGTTCACAGTAGAGTATGACTAATGTATAAAACCAGCAAATCAGTATCTTGAAGAAAACAATAGAATAATGCTTAATTAAATCAAACCGAGGACTGTAGCTTGTACAGTTTCCTTAAAACAGATTCGCCCCCTCCTGTATGTGCTCCGAGGATTCAGCGGACGTCTGTTTCCCAGGATACAACGGGCAAACCAGCAGAGTTGCAGCACAGCACTATGCTAGCGAACAGAATCAGTACCTGAACTTTATCAGTGAACAGAGCAGAAGCAGAACAAGCAGAAGCAGTACTGTAGCAGCAGAAGCAGTACTGTAGCAGCAGAAGCAGTACTCTAGCAGAACGAACAGTACTGTAGCAGAACAGAAGCACTGTAGCAGAAGTACTACTGTAGCAGAATAAGCAGAGGAACTGTAGCAGCAAGAGAAAGTGAATTTTTTGGTCTCTCTTTCTAGGCTAGGCACATCCCCTATTTATACATGTCAATACCATCCATATGAAAGGTCACAGGTTGCCTTAAATATGCCTTAAAGATGGTAGATGAAGCATCAACAGTTGGGGAGATGAAGCACCAACAGTTATGCCATGCGAAATGTCTCAAGGGCATGTGAAAGGTCTTAACAAAAAAAATAACAAAAGATGGCATAGACTGCTAGGCAAATTTTGCCTTGATCGGTCCGACATTCGACGCGCCCAGGTCGCGCTCGTACGCTTGCACACAAGTCAAGCCTTTTTTCCACTGCAAATCGAGCCCATGATTTGCACCCCCATGCGCCTGTGTGCGCGAGAGAGAGCTTCTTGACCAATAATAGTTACACCTCCATAAAGTGTAACACAATATAACTTATCTATATCACTTCATTTTTCCAATGTGGGACAAACCCACATTTCCAAATTTCCATTCACTCACATGGAAAGCCCATAAGCCTGAAAGCCCACCTTTAATCCAACAATCCCCCACATGAATGGGAATTTAAAGTTATGCGAAAGGATTCCACTGATAAAGTTCAACAGTTGAGTCTTGCATAGGATAGGTAGGTGTTACCCTTTGAACCTTCCTTTGTAAAAGCATATTAATTCACTGGTTGACAGTAGACGTGATGTCTTTGAACTGTACATCCGTTTGTGTGAATGGTGATATACTTCACACAAGACTCTCCCTGATACTATTGAGTTCTCATGATTGTGTTCTTTTTGGCCATGAACACACGCTTGGTTCTGCAAGAGGGTCTAGAATTGAGCCCTGCAATTCCTTCGAAGCGGCCCCACTTCTCTCTCACATAGGTGATTCTATATTGCTTCTTATCAGAATCATTAAAAGCCGTAAGCTTATCCTCAACATTCATTGTTTCATAATAGGAATGGATTAGGGATAACCCCCACAGTGATTCTCCAAATTAGTGCGATTAGGTTGTCCCATTGAACCTAGTTCTTGGGATCTCTAGTCAGCGTAGGTTGGGTTTTCCTTCACACCAATTTATTCTATAGGGTTGAGCTCCATTCCCCTTGACATTTTCGCAACTAACTCTCTGTTTAACCCTTTGGTTAGCGGATCCGCTATATTATCTTTTGACTTTACATAGTCAACAGAGATAACTCCAGTTGAGAGTAGTTGTCTAATGGTATTATGTCTACGACATATATGCCTAGACTTACAATTATACATTTTATTTTGTGCCCTTCCAATCGCAGATTGGCTATCACAATGTATGCAAATAGCCGGCACAGGTTTTTCCCATCCTGGAACATCTTCTAAAAAATGACGCAGCCATTCAGCCTCTTCACCACACTTGTCAAGAGCTATAAACTCAGATTCCATCGTGGATCTGGCTATTACAGTTTGTTTGGAAGATTTCCACGCAATTGCTGCACCTCCTAAAGTGAATACAAATTCACTTGTAGATTTTGAGTCTTTCGTATCAGATATCCAATTTGCATCACTGTATCCTTCAATAACAGCAGGATATCTGGTATAGTGCAGCCCATGATCACGAGTGTACCTTAAGTATCTTAGCAATCTGATAATTGCTTTCCAGTGTTCAACTCCATGATTACTCGTGAATCTACTCAATTTGCTTACTGCATAGGCTATGTCTGGTCTTGTACAACTCATTAAGTACATCAGACTTCCAATGACTCGAGAGTATTCTAATTGAGACATACTCTCACCTCGATTCTTTGATAGATGTTGACTAGTATCTATCGGGGTTCTAGCCAATGCAAAGTCATCGTTATTGAATTTCTCAAGTATTTTTTCAACATAATGTGACTGACTTAGGACTAGCCCTTCTGATGTTCTATGGATTTTAATTCCAAGGATTACATCGGCTAAGCCCAAATCTTTCATGTCAAATCTAGAGTTCAATAACTTCTTGGTGGATTTGATCATTTTATCATTACTACCAATGATAAGTATGTCATCTACGTAAAGACATAAAATGACATATCCATTTTCAGTGGTTTTTATGTATACACATTTGTCACAATCACTGAATTTAAATCCACTTTCCAACATGGCCTTATCAAATTTTTCGTGCCATTGTTTTGGTGTTTGTTTTAAGCCATACAGATACTTCACCAGTTTACAAACATTATTTTCTTGCCCAGTCGTAGAAAATCCCTCAGGTTGTTCCATGTAAATTTCCTCTTCTAAATCTCCATTTAGAAAAGCTGTCTTTACGTCCATTTGGTGTACTTCAAGATTCCGCAAGGCGGCAATCGCAAGTATCACACGAATAGAGGTTATTCTCGATACAGGAGAATATGTGTCAAAGTAATCAAGCCCTTCACGTTGATGGTAACCTTTAATTACCAATATGGCTTTATACTTATCTATGGTTCCATCTGATTTCATTTTTCTTTTGAAAACCCATTTACAGCCTAGTGGTTTGCTTCCCGGAGGAAGATTTACTAATTCCCACATATGGTTTTGTAAAATGGATTCCATTTCGGAATTGATAGCCTCTTTCCATAGAGGTCCCTCAGATGAACTCATTGCTTCCTTGAAGCTTTGAGGTTCACTTTCCATCATGAAAGTGATGAAATCCGGACCAAAGGATTTCTCAGTCCTAGCTCTCTTGCTACGTCTAGGTTCTGTGTTTTGATCAAGCTCTTGTTCTTCATCATTTGTTTCATATAATCTTTTGGATGAACTTGGTTCTTCCTTAGATTTGCATGGAAACATGTGTTCAAAGAACGAAGCATTTCTTGATTCTATTATCGTATTCTTGTGAATATCAGGTATTTGAGATTCATGTACAAGAAAACGATATGCACTACTGTTTTGAGCATATCCAATGAAAATGCAATCCACAGTTTTTGGTCCTATCTTTACTTTCTTTGGAGTGGGTACTGCTACCTTAGCAAGACACCCCCACACTCGCAAGTATTGGTAAGAAGGACTTCTATCTTTCCATAACTCATATGGACTTTTATCTTGCTTCTTTGGGGGCACCTTATTTAAAAGGTAATTTGCTGTTAGAACATCTTCCCCCCACATGTTCTGTGGTAAACCAGAACTTAATAACAACGCATTCATCATTTCTTTCAATGTGTGATTCTTTCTCTCTGCAATGCCGTTTTGCTGAGGAGAATAAGGTGCAGTTCTTTCGTGTTTGATACCGTGTTGAGCACAAAACTCAGCAAATGGTGATTCATATTCACCTCCACGATCACTTCTTAGCACCTTAATTTTCTTGCTAAGTTGGTTTTCAACTTCACTCTTATATTGGACAAATTTGTCAATAGCTTCATCCTTACTTTTGAGGAGATACACATAACAAAATTTTGTGCTATCGTCAACAAAAGTGATGAAGTATTTATTTCCACCACGAGTTTGTACACCTTTTAGATCACATATATCACTGTGAATTAGATCAAGTGGTTCACTATTTCTTTCAATAGTTTGAAAAGATGATCTTGTTAGTTTTGCCTCAACACAAGTTTCACGTTTGTGTTGTTTATCAATTTGGAATGCAGGAATGCTTTTCATGTTAATTAGTCTACGAATTGTATCGTAATTAACGTGTCCAAGTCTACCATGCCATAAACAAGAAGACTCAAGAAAGTAAGCAAAAGTATTAACTTCATTCATCACAGGCTTAACAGCCATAACATTGAGTTTGAATAACCCATTACAAACATAACATTTGCCAACAAACATTCCACTTTTCGACAAAACCACCTTATCTGACTCGAATACAATGCGGAAACCATGCTTGTTCAGAAGCGACCCTGACATCAAGTTCTTGCGGATGTCAGGCACATACAGCACATTGTTCAAAGTCAGTTCTTTTCCAGATGTCATCTTTAGGACAACTTTCCCTTGTCCCTTGATCTCGGAAGTGGCGGAATTTCCCATGAATAGTTTTTCACTCTTCATAGATTCCTCAAGAGTAGCAAACATCTCCTTGTCGGAGCAAACATGGCGAGTGGCACCAGTGTCGATCCACCATTCCCTTGGGTTAGAACCCACCATATTAATTTCTGATATTACAGCACAGAGATTCATGTTCGAAACCTCTTGAGATATGTTCTCCACCATATTCACCTCTCGGTTTCTCTTTGGCTTTTTACGTTCAGATGCCTTGTGACCCATGCTATCACAGTTATAGCATTTTCCAGAGAACTTCTTCTTTGAAACACCTCTTTGGGTCTGAGGTTCAACTTCTTGTTGGAGGGAGAGAAGTTTCTCTTTTTCGAGCTTTGGCCATGCTCGACAACATTTGCCTTAGCGGCAACAGGAGAAAACAATCATCTTTCCGAACTCTTGTTGTCTTCCTCGATGCGAAGTCTAACAATGAGCTCTTCAACGTTCATCTCCTTTCGCTTGTGTTTCAAGTAGTTTTTTGAAATCCTTCCAAGCTGGTGGTAGTTTCTCAACTATAGCAGCCACTTGGAAAGATTCGCTCAACGTCATCCCCTCGGCGTGAATCTCGTGAAGAATCACTTGGATTTCTTGAACTTGACTGATAACCGGCTTAGAATCCACCATTTTAAAATCCAGAAAGCGGTCTACAAGAAACTTCTTGGCCCTGGCATCCTCGGTTTTGTACTTTCTGTCAAGGGATTCCCATAGCTCTTTGGCTGTCTTCTTTTCGCAGTACACATTGTACAGCGAGTCTGTCAATCCATTCAGCACATAATTTCGACATAGGAAATCAGAATGATTCCAAGCCTCTAGTGCACTGACGGATTCAACATCTCCCTCACCCTCTTTCAGGTTAGGAGCATCCTCGAATAGGAATCTAGCCAGGTTCAGTGTTGTCAAGTAAAATAACATTTTCTGCTGCCACCTCTTGAAATTCACACCAGTGAACTTCTCAGGCTTTTCACCGTGGCTGGCTGGGACAGTAACCGCAGCAGCACGTGGGACAACTTGAGTAGGCACAGTAGGGACAACATGACTAGTTTCCCTTTGCACGCTGGATTCAGTAGCCATATCTGAACTGAAACCACGTAATGAGTAAATCTGTTTTAAGTTTGTTGATAAAAATATATGGAAAAACAGGACAGATATGCAGTAAACCAAACAAGCGTGCTGTTCACAGTAGAGTATGACTAATGTATAAAACCAGCAAATCAGTATCTTGAAGAAAACAATAGAATAATGCTTAATTAAATCAAACCGAGGCATGTAGCTTGTACAGTTTCCTTAAAACAGATTCGCCCCCTCATGTATGTGCTCCGAGGATTCAGCGGACGTCTGTTTCCCAGGATACAACGGGCAAACCAGCAGAGTTGCAGCACAGCACTATGCTAGCGAACAGAATCAGTACCTGAACTTTATCAGTGAACAGAGCAGAAGCAGAACAAGCAGAAGCAGTACTGTAGCAGCAGAAGCAGTACTGTAGCAGAACGAACAGTACTGTAGCAGAACATAAGCACTGTAGCAGAAGTACTATTGTAGCAGAATAAGCAGAGGAACTGTAGCAGCAGGAGAAAGTGGATTTTTCGGTCTCTCTTTCTAGGCTAGGCACATCCCCTATTTATACATGTCAATACCATACATATGAAAGGTCACAGGTTGCCTTAAATATGCCTTAAAGATGGTATATGAAGCACCAACAGTTAGGGAGATGAAACACCAACAGTTATGCCATGCGAAAGGTCTCAAGGGCATGTGAAAGGTCTCAACAAAAAAAAATAACAAAAGATGGCATAGACTGCTAGGCAAATTTTGCCTTGATCGGTCCGACATTCGACGCACCCAGGTCACGCTCGTACGCTTGCACACAAGTCAAGCCTTTTTTTCCACTGCAAATCGGGCCCATGATTTGCACCCCCTGCGTCTGTGTGCGCGAGAGAGAGCCTCTTGACCAATAATAGTTACACCTCCATAAAGTGTAACACAATATAATTTATCTATACCACTTCATTTTTCCAATGTGGGACAAACCCACCTTTCCAAATTTCCATTCACTCACATGTAAAGCCCATAAGCCTAAAATCCCACCTTTAATCCAACAACATGCACATCATATTACGTGGCCTTGAGACCCTTTCGGATCTCCTAGGAGCTGTATCTCTCTTACTAGTCGTTGTGGTGTGGGTTCTACTATTTCAAGAGTGTGTTTCTCGTATCTATTCGAGTTCTATCATTTCAAATTTTCTATCTAATAGAAACTCCTTCTCAAAGAAGGTGTCATTCTTTAAAACAAACATCTTTGTTTCATTGTGATCATATAAATAATATCTAACGGAATTCTTTGAATATCTCACTAAGAAGTACAAATTGGATCTACTATCTAATTTTTCTGCCAATGTCTACTTCACATAAGCAGGACATCCACTTATTTTTAAGAAAGAATATTTTGGAGGTTTTCTGATCCATATCTCATATAAAGTTTTATCCAATGCTTTTCTATGGACTTGATTCAACAACATTGTCGCAGTCTCAAGCGCAAATCGCTAAAAGGATGACCGAAATTCAGTGAATCTCATCATATATCGAACTGTGTCCATCAATGTCCGATTACGACGTTCTGACACGCCATTCAAATGAGGTGTGGCATGTGCATTCCAATGTGAGTAATCTTGAAATAAAGTACTTAAGTACTACTCTCCGCCTCAATCAGATAGAAGTGTTTTAATATTATTTCTTAATTGTTTTCTAATTCAACTCTAAATTCTTTGAAATTTGCAAAGACTTCAGACTTATATTTTATTAAATACGGCATATACATACCTCAAGAAGTAATAAGTAAAAATAATGAAGTGAGATTGCCCAGCATGCTAACACTTAAAGGACCATACATATCTATATGAATCAAATCAAATAGAACAACACCGTAGATGTGTAGATTTTGAAAATCACAAAAGAGAGAAACATTGTAAGGTCTTCCAACACCAAAGCAAGTTGGAAAATTGTTTAAGTCATATGCGAGTGAAGTCAGTCCAATTGTACGTGGCTATACTTCGAGTCCTTAAGGCCAAGAAGACTCGGGAAGAGTGAGTGGCAAGCTTAAATCCCTTAAAGCCAAGAATCATATTGTTCTAGTGAATCCCTCGATTCAAGGAATTATAACTGGGAAGAGGGGACATGAAAGATTTTTCGTCAAACCTCTACAACATATCCTTATGTCTTTATTGCTTTCATTTACATTCTGCATTTATTTTCTTGTATAATTTTATTTTTAAATTGATTGACTATTAGTCTTTTCCGTTATGCAAACTCAAAAATTTGAGAAATCACATTAAATATGCTAAAGTAACCAATAGAACCTAATTCACCATTGTTAGGTTCTATTGGTTAGACAAAGATCAAGTGAAAAATCAAGTGAAGGAGACAAAGATCGATCTCTTGCAACTCAAATACGAGACATATTAGATGGAGTACGAAGAGAATGTTGATTCCATGTTTAGGAGACTCACTCAAATTATCAATGAGCTTGCAGAACTTGGTGAAAGATAGCCCCCCAAGAAAATTTGTAGAGATAACTTCGAGCCTTGCTTAAAGAATGGGAAGCAAAGAGGACGGCTGTCATTGAATCCAACAAAGGAGAAAGTGCATCCTATATAGGACTTCGATGAACTTCATGACATGCCTTGGTGACCGATGAGCTCGAGGTTTCAACTCGAAAAAAGATCATGAAGGAGGAAGCAAAAGCTACAGGAAAGGGGATTGCCTTGGTTGGAAAGCAAGCAACTTGTTATAATTGTCAAAAACAGGTAATTATGCAAATGAATGCCCTCTAATAAAAAAGTGGACAAGAAGAAAAAAAAGACTTTGATGGCCACACGGAGCGATAGCGATTCCGAAGATGATGAAGTATCCAACCTTTTTTATGGCTCTCGGAGAAGAAGATGAAGAGGATGATTATGAAGTACCATCCTATGCTGAATTGCTTGATGCTTATTGTGGGGACCCGGACGCTAATCATCATCTTAATCATCTTTGGGATTTAATTATCAATTAAGATAAACAGGGTCTAAAAATTTTTTTAAAATGCGGAAGGTAATGGAATCAATCTATTATACAAACCAGTATAATAATACAAATCTTGGACAACATGCTTCTAGTTCAAACTAGTCTAAGGTTTAACTACTAAATTTCAAGTATTAAACCAAGTCTACATCCAAGTCCGGAATCACCACTCTAATCTCGATCTCTCATCATCTTTTTGACCCCGATCTTGTCCCACCTGTTGTCATGCACACATACAAACAAGACAACAGCCGGATACTCCGGTGAGAACAAATCCCAGTATAAATAATGTATACATGCAGTTAACTGAATTAACATAAAAGCATGAATTATATCTTATCACATGTAGCATAATCAAACAACATGTATCCATACCAGTCTGTAAATAAAACATGAATCGTAATCTACGAAACATAAATCAATATGGATCTGTAAATCAAGTTCTAGTCTCGATATCTAAGACTCGACTCATCTCTTATTCTAATCTAGGGATCCTGATCTAATTTAGACTTTGGTATGCTGTATCGAATGTCTACAATAGACGTCGATCTACATCTAAGCCCATCGATACACCGAAAGTCTAGAGTTTACGCGGTTCTGACAAAGACTCGGCGGTTCTGCCCTAGCTAGGCTTATCTGCCCTAGACTCAAACTCTGGCTCTGCTATAATTCAATAGACTAAACATATCAATCTGATAATCTGCAAATATCAATGCAATAAAGTAAAGTATGTGATTTTGGGAAACTCAAGTCAAACCTAACTCGAGTTGTGCAATCCCGAATCAACATTTATTTATACCTTTATCTTCTCGGTCCGACGAAGACGAAGTATTGAAGTCAACTCTGTCCATATCAAATCTGATAATGACAATCATATAAATACCATATCAGTATATAACTCAATTCAAGACATGTTCTGATCAATACTCAAATCGGTATATAATCTGATCCATATCTGAACAAGGTACAATCTAATTCATATCAATGATATCACGATACAATCGAAATTATTACTGAATCTGATCAATCTCAATCAATACTGAATCTGATCACTATCAATCTACTGATGTTTCGACGGCATAACAATACAGTTACGATAACCCCGTCTATCTCAACATCACAGATATAATACCAGAATTCATAACCAGTATCAGTACAACTCATAATCTGAATAATAACACAATTCTGATATAGAATCTCAACTAAATCAACTCTGAAATTCATAACAATTTCATAAACAGTCTATTCTTTAATCTGACTTCGATTCTATGATGTCTAACATGTCAAGAACATCATATATGAATTCCATTTAATTCTGACAACATCATAATTTCAAAACATATCAAAACGTAACAAAACTTACGCCCAGTTGTAGCTGTCATCGCTAGGAACACGGTGTCGTACTCGGATTCAAGTTCGGACGGACGGATCCCAAAATCTTCAATTTCATCATCAAAATCTTCCCTCGTCCTTTTCTCGACTTTCCCTCAAGATTTACGTTTGTATATATATATATATACACCCACGTACATGCAAAAGGACGAGTGGCTTAATCTTTGTAGCACACGTCTCGCGCATATGCGCGACCCCAATCGGCGCATATGCGCGAGACACTCGGTCTCCGCGCGTATCATGCACATCGCCTCGCGCATATGCGCGACTCATCTCCGCGCATATGCGCGAGACTCTCTGGAGTTACTCGCATAGGCTTCGCGCATATGCGCGAGGTCTTCTGCCTGTTTGGCGCATGTGCGCGCATCCGGTCACGCATGTGCGCCGATGCTACTGTCCTCGCACATCAATTTCCACACGCGATCTCATTTCGTGTCTCGGTTAGCCCTTTCATAATTATCTCGATTAAAAATCAATAATCGTAATTTAACACGGCATAAAATCTCGGGCCTTACACTTATAATGAGCTTATTGATCTTCTTGGTAGAACTAAGAAGAACAATAAAATGTTAAAACTGGATTGAGCAAACAAGGAAGACGAAAATAATATTTTGAAAAACGAACTTAGTAATTTGAAGAAATCTTTTTCCAAGTTTAGTAATAGTAGTTTAAAGGCTTGATGAATTGTGTGCCCAAATTTCCTATTATTACAACCAACAAGGACCCAAAGAACAATTGTGTACCAAAGTGTCAAACATTAAAAATTTGCTTTGTATGGAGGTGAAAACAATAAGACTTCCAATTCTTGGTATCGATAGTGGATGTTCAAGACATAAGACATGCGACAAAAAAATTTATTGTCACTCATACCAAAGAGTGGAGGAAGTGTCACCTTTGGAGACAATAGCAAAGGAATCATTGAAGGAATTGGCTCAATTGGTTACTCTTTAACTCCACTATTATTGATGATGTACTTTATTTAAAAGAATTAAGCATAATCTTCTTAGCTTAAGTCAATTATGTGATAGAGGTTGTGAAGTCTCTCTTGCATCACAACAATGCACCGTATCAAATTCATTGGATATATAAGTGCAAATGTATACAAGTTTGATCGACTAGGATAATCTTTCTTCTCAAAATGTAAAATGCCTTGTTACATTGAGTGCTAACAATAGTGTGTTATGGCATAACGACTTGGTCATGTTGGTTTAAGTACTATTGAAAAAATTCGAAAACTTGATTTTGTTGTTGGATTGTCTAATCTTGAATTAAAAGTTGAATTCATTTGTGATGTTTGTCAATTAGGTAAGCATATTAGAGAATATATATTGAATATAAAAATATTATTTCCACTTCTATGCCATTTGATTAAAAATATGCAGTGTGACAACGGAACCGAATTTGAAAGAGTACATCTCTTGTGAGACGGTCTCACAAATCTTTCTCTGTGAGACGGGTCAACCCTACCGATATTCACAATAAAAAGTAATACTCTTAGCATAAAAAATAATTTTTTTTATGGATGACCCAGATAAGAGATCTGTTTCACAAAATACGACCCGTGAGACAGTTTCACACAAGTTTTTGTCAATTTGAAAATGAAAATTTTATAAGTTTTTGTGAGGAAAAAAATTGGTCACGACTTTTCTTGTCCTAGGACACCTCAACAAAAGTTGAAATAAAGAACATGACTTAGTGGAAATTGCATGTTATTTGTTATGTGAATATTTGTTTCCAAAATGTTTTTAAGCCGAAACAATGAACACCGCTTGTTACATTCATCAATAAGACCAATTCTCAAGAAAACTCCACATGAATTATGAAGTCATAGAAAGCCTGACATTTCATACTTTAAAGCATTTGGTTTAAAATGTGTTGTTCAACAACGGCAAAGACAATCTTGATAAGTTTGATGTCAATTTCAATGAGGGAATTTTTCTTGGTTATTCAAATACTAGTAATGTGATACTCTTGTCCTAAATTTTAAAAATTAAAAGATTTAAAATAAATTTATAATAAATTTACAATCGACTGTGGTTGTGGGGCCTGTAAGGGGGTGGGGTACATGGGAAGAGCTCATCCTGGGAGGCACGGCACCCAAGACTGGAACGTCCAGCTCCATTCGCCCCTTCACCTTCAGGTCCACGTTTTCACCCTTCGTTCTATGCCTTCCTTTATGCTTGCCATCTTAAATATGGGTTTTTTTTTGTTTTTTTGTTTACATTTTCTGTTGTCTTTTAAAATGAAATTACTTTTGAAATTAAATAGCAAAATCGAAATTCCCGAGTTTGTGTGTTCTCATAACCCCTTGTAAGCTATATCTAATGTAATCTATATCTAAAACGGATAGCAGTAGGAGTCTCAACTAGCATAAGATTTTCCTGTATTTTATACTTAATACAAATGGCAAAAACTTCCTTTCATTTCAGGCTTGTAAAAGCAAGTACGAGGATCTGCAACGGCATTATTCTGGATCCAGGTAAGTTAAATATTCATTTCTTATCTCACCATTTGTGGCCAATACTTGGTACATCGAATCTTGAGTGGTTTTTGATAAAAATGTGTATCTTATATTGCTGTCATGTTTACTGTGATGACTTACTCAGGGCTTGGTTTGAAGAACTGAGAAAGCAACGAGTGGCGGAGTTGATACTAGAACTTGAAAGATCTGAGGATTCAATCGGACAAGTGCAGATAACAAAACATTTTTATATTTCTTCACATGGGTTGTGGCGTAATCAGCTACTTATTTACTATTAAGTAAATTAACTCTTGTTTCTGCTTTTAATGCAACTCTTTTTGCTCAAAATTCGGGTTGCTGCTTAGATATGTTATGTTGAGTGAAAATGCGGATCCTATTGACTATACCAATGAGCACGAAGTCGTAACTTCCAACATGTGTATATTTATTTATACATCAAGTAATTTTATAAATACATTTGACTTGACAACGAATGCGTTGAGCTTAAAACCCCTTCACTTGCATAGCTTCTGCCTACAAACCTTCAATTTTTGAACAAAGTGACCTTATTTGACTCAAATACTATGGGGAAATCGTTTTCAACTAAAAATGATCCATTAACCAAATTCTTCCGGATATATATATATATATATCTTTTTCGAAGTCATTTCTCAAAGTCAAATAATTTCCACGAGCCATCTTCAGAATTACTCTGCGTTATCTTTTGATATATGAGGTTGTATTCCCCATGAACAACTTCTCCCCATTCCTCAGTGTTTGTTGGAACACGCATATAGGATGACACTATTGTTAATCCGCTATTCTTTCGGGTTTGAACTCATTAGGTTCACAACCGAAATTATGGAACAAAGATTGATATCCAACATATCAATGCAGATGTAATTAACATTGTTAATCTCTTTATTCTTTCTTGGCCGCTTATATTTAGAGGACTTGTGACTTACACCATCAGAATTGAAGCATTTTCCATTGAATTTTTTCTTGGAAATGTCTCCCTTGGGACCAAAATTAATCCCTTTGCCAATTTTCCTTTTCATTTTCGAGCTTTGACAAGATAACATTGGTTTTTTGCTGCAATAGGAAAAATTAAATGTCTTTATAAACATTTATTGTCTTTTCAATATGAAGTTTAACAAGAAGTTCCTCAACATTCATTTCATTCCGCTTGTATTTCAAATAATTTTTAAAAATTTTCCGATCTACAGGCAACTTCTCGATTATAACAGCTACCTGGAAGGATTCACTTGCTATCGTCCCCTCACTGTGAATCTCATGTAGAATCACTGGAGTTCTTGCACTTGGCTGGACTCCGTTTTAAAGTCCAGAAATCTCCATACTATAAACTTTTTGGGATTCAATGTCCATCAGTTTTGTATTTCTGGTCAAAAGATACCAAAAATTCTCAACTGTTTTCATTGTTTTACACACATTGTACAGTGAATCGGCTAAGCCATTCATCATATAGTTGTGACAGAGGAAATCCTAATGATTTCATGCCTCTACCGTACTAATGGCTTCCACATTTCCTTCATTCCCCTCGAGTTTGAGAGCATCCTCTGTCAGGACCAAAGTGGTAAAATAAAACAGCAACTTCTATGGACATCTCTTGAAGTTCAACTTCTCCAGTTTTTCCCCACAAATTGTTAGAATCAGAATCTATTTTTGAATCACCAAGCCAATAGTTAATATTTTATCTCAACTGATGGGAATTTGTTTTAAGTTTGTTAGAAATATTATTGTATATAATAACAATAATAATAAATCACAATTGAGATAAAGTATAATTTCGATTAAACAACATAATAAATAATTGTATACTAATTAACTTATTGGCTAAGTCTAGCAATTGCATTTGCAGGTGAATCCAAAATATTTAAACTCAAACATAGATTGAGTGTTAAACTAATAGAATAATAATTCTTACAGAATATCAGTAGATATTTAATAAAGGTAGAAATTCAGCTAATATTAATTATTAGTTGAGTGATATGGACCTACACTTTAGTCAACAAAAATATATACTCGAAGCGAAATAAATTATCAATACCGAGGTCTGTGAAACTTACATTTTTCTTAAAACATATTCGCCTTCTTACGTGAGTGCTTTGAAAATTAATGAGCCTTCGTTTCTCCATATACAACGGTTCAAAACCAATAACACTTTGAGCACAAATTTTTTACTTCAGGTGAACCAAAAACATATATGAATGTTATCGTTTTGAACAAGAAAAATAGGTGCAGATAACAATTATATATATATATATATATATATATATATATATATTCTAATGGTTTAGTTTACATATTCGTTCTATTTATTCCTTTAGTTCACGATTTAAATGGTACATATATCATTAATATTAGGGCACCCACATGAGTTTGAACAACAACGTGGTGTTAATATCAATGTGGACCCACTTGGCCAACGCCCACATTACCTTTATATATATATATATATGTATATATATTATTTTATTCTTTTTTTTTTAAAAGAGTGAATGGGGTGGACCAAACATTAATTACATGTATTAATATTTTATATATATGTATATTATTTAATTTAATAATGTATTTTAATAATTAAATAAAGATTATTTAATTTTAAAAATATTAATAAAAACATATTATTATTTATATAAAATAATAATAATTTAAATTTTGTAAATAATTTGAAATTGAATTTATGTAACGTAAAATAAGAATGAGATGAATGAGTGGACAGCGAGACCTATAAATAATGAATATTAATGTTAAAATGAATGTGATTGAATAGATGTGTTAATATAATGTGAATGTGGCATGTGGACCCTACGATTTTTGCTGAGGTGGTGGGTGTTATAACAGTAACGTATGCAGATGCCCTTAGTTATTCGGGACACATGTATTACGTGTAATATATATCATATGAGATTGTCAGAACTTCAAACTAAAATTTGTAAAATAGGACAAGATATTATCGCCTAGTTGGGAAACTTATCTACCTCTCACAAACTCGACCAGGCATTACATTTGCAGTGAATCTAGTTAGTTAAATATATGCACTCACCTTGTCTAGGTCATCTGGATGCTCTACATAGAATCCTTGGACAGCTTGAAACAAACTCCGAGGAGAGGATTGTTCTTTGCAAAAAATAACGATCGAAAAGTTAAGACATTTACAAACGTCGATTGGGCTGATTCAATTTCTGATAGAAAGTCAACATCAAAATATTGTACTGTTGTATGAGAAATCGTTACATGAAGAAGCAAGAATCAATTGAGAAGTTGAAGACAATGACGGTAGAAGTTACAGATATACTAAAATGTTGGGAGCAAATTTGGAAGAAAAATTTTGTGTCGCACAAATACAGTTGATCTAAGGTGCTCATCTATTATTTATACTAGTTACTCTGCACACGCGATGCGTGTGTGTACAATCATTTTTATCATTATCGATGGACTAAAGTAAAATTTGACAAATTATGCAGGGACTAGATTGATATTTGAAAGGTTGAAATAAAAATAAATAAAAATAAAAGTGTGTGTTGAAATTTAAAAAAAATCAAAAAACAAAAGTGTAATATTAGTATAATATTATATATATATATATGTGTGTGTGTGTGTGTGTGTGACAAAAACTTGTGCGAGACGGTCTCACGGGTCGTATTTTGTTAGACGGATCTCTTATTTGGGTCATCCATGAAATAATATTACTTTTTATGCTAAGAGTATTATTTTTATTGAATATCGGTAGAGTTGACCCGTCTCACAGATAAAAATTTGTGAGACCGTCCCACAAGAGACTTACTATATATATATAATAGTATTAGAGCTTAATTAGTTATTAGTCGTAGTTGAATGAAAGTTTTTTTTTAATTAATTTTTTGGGGACAAAAATACAATCGGCTTCAAAAAGATAATAATAAAAAATAATTAATGATAATAAAGCCAACTGCATGGTGGCCGACGTTGAAATTGTACCCACTTCAAGCGCAACCTACACCATGTTTAGCTTGTGGATGAGAGGATTGAAGTATAAAACATTATATTTATTAAAATAAAAATAAATATTTTTAACTCCTATTACAATAAAATTTAAGTTAAGCACGATAAAATACAAAATCACATGTAACCAAAAAATATACATTGCCCATTATACGAAATATTAATGTGAAAATCCCTTCATATTTTTACGGGAATATATTTCACATCTCGGGATCAGAATTTTAAAGAATTATTCATTTGATTAACATGTAATGTTTTAAAAAAGCAAAAAGCTTTAGAGGGTAGGTGTGTGATCAGCCTCTGCTTAGTGAATGTGCTTTTTTTTTTTGCTTTATCTCTGTTTTTCCTTCTCGTTCATCTTCATATTTCTTCAACACTTGTTTTGTATCATATTCAAACTCAAATCCATGGCATCTTCCTCCTCTTCAGTCTTCATTCTATATATTCAAATTCTTTTTCGTGAAGTTCCCTCGTCTTCAACATTTCAACCATCAATCCTTGTGATATAGTTGTTTCACTTAGGGATGATATATCGTATGGTATCATACCAAAAAAATTATATTGTATATTGTACCGAAATTTATGATATTAAAAATATTATATCGATATCGTACCGAAAATTTCAGTGTCTCGGTATACCGAAAATTTTCGGTAATATCGATTATACCGAAATGTCGAGGTATGTGATTTCATTACAGTATCGGTATATACTGTTTATACCGAAAAATACCTTATTTATTTTTTAAAAAAATTAACTTTATTATTTAAAAACATAATTTTTTTAAAAAAAATTATATATATTATTTCGATATTTTCATATTTCGGTATATAACGAAAATTTTCAAATATTTGTACCGAAAATTTCGATATCGATACCACAATGTATCAAAAATTTTGATATTATTCGGTATGATAACCTCAGTATACTGAAAATTTTACATTTTTTCTCACCCCTAGTGTCACGCCCCGAGACCGAGGTTAGTCGACACCAGCATTATTCAGCAATCACATAATTGCTAAACAAAAAGTATCGTAATACATTGTAAACCAAAATCAGTTTATATCATAAATATCATCAAATATAATCGTTTGTACAACGTAACCTCTAAAAACGATAAAAATATGTGGAAACGTTTACAACTTGAATTAAAAACTCAAAAGAACATAAAATTAATTAAAATTCTCCATGCGTCCACTACTAGCCCCAAAATTGTTGTCTAATCTTTCTTTCTCTATTTTTTCTTCTGACTTACCTGGGAAAGATAGAGTAAAGGGGGAGTGATATGGTCGTCACTCGGTAAGCGGGGGCCGTTCAAGCATATACATAACAAATATATATAAATTTCGAAAACCACATATCATATTATGCATAACATGATTCTCATAACATGTCATCATCATAACCATAAGCATAATTTTGGCCAAGACACTGATATTTCTCTCATTTTCATGATTGACTGATAACAGTCCCTAATTTTTATTCATCTAAAAGGGCGAGGCCATATAATGGTTACAATACTACCGTGTAAGGGCCATAAACATATCATGCCCAAAACATAAAACATACGATAATCGTATCAAGAATGGGGTAGAAGAAGAATTGTACTCGACCGTAATTTTCGGAAATGAAATAATTCATAAACGAAATTATAATTTTAAAATAAGCCCACTTATATTAGACCCGGAAGAAAATATGAAGAATTCGAAAATCATTGAAGAATCACGCAACCAGCACTTCGAAAACGCATCAGCACATCGACCGAAAAATCGGTCGTTTTGAAAAATTCTTTCCTTATTGAACCATTGGATCGGGCTTAAACTTTTACAGTACGTCAAAAAATAATAAAATGTGGAGATCGGGTTTGGAAGTCGTTTTAACCTGCTTATGAACGAAAAATCGTAGGTATGTTGTTTCCGCCTAGAATCTGAGTTGTTTTCTTGCAAATGCTAAATATAAAAAACTAACCGTTGGATTTGACCGAATTTTGACAAAAACATATTTTAAACGATAGATATCGGATTCCAAGCATCGAGTGAAGGAAACATTTTTCCGAACTTGGACATTAATTTGATGAATGCAGAAGAATTTTTGTAGAGAAATTTCAAAAATATGGAGAGAAAAATCGAAAATTTGATGTGAAAATTTTGAATGGGAGCTTCTCCTATTTATAGAAGTTGATTGCTATCCAGAGCGTGTATTATCTTCTCGTTTAAACTTTTGAATTAAATTTTGAATCTTTTAAAATTTGCGAGTTTTACACCTAGCTTCACTTGCAAGTAGCAAATCCACTCTTTTTTTTTCTTTATCTTTTTTTGTTAATTATGCTACATGTACATCAATATTTATACAATACAAAAATTAAATTCAAAAATTAAACTTTTCAAAATCTCACAAGTACATTATATATTCGTTGTAAATAACGTTGTAACGATATATTGATTGTACATTTAGCATTATTCTTTTTATTCATGATCTTGACATTGAATTGACACATTGACTAAATTGTTCAACCTTTTCGAATATGAGAATTTTTTAATATATATATAATCAGTTTAGATGGATTTTGAGCCGCTTAGACGGTCGATTAATGTCGTTACGCCACTTTGTAAAAATTGGAACGGCGAACAACTGCTGATCATTACTAGACAATATCTTTTTGAATATTGATTAAAAAAAATGAAAAGTAACATTACCGATAAAATCCAATATAACAACCTAAGCGGCACGTTTTAAAACACAAATTAAATGATAGAAATATGAAAGCACTAGTATAGAATCCAATATGTCCATTCTCTGTTGTCACCATTTGAATTTGAATCAAATATAAATATAATTTTTTTAACAAAAAACAAACAAATTGACTATTTTCACATGGAGGATATCATACCTTTTTATATTAAACAAATACTTGTGTGAGACGATCTCACGGATCGTATTTTGTGAGACGGATCTCTTATTTGGATCATTAATGGAAAGAATATTACTTTTTATGCTAAGAATATTACTTTTTATTGTGAACATCGGTAAGGTTGACCCGTCTCACAGGTAAAAATTCGTGAGACCGTCTCACAAGAGACATATTTTTTATATTATTTTTATTATTATCATTATTATTATTGTATACATCAAGTCATTTCTTATATATATTTTTTACTATATCTAATGAAAATTAGACGAATATTTTAAATTACCGGTAAATTCTTCCAAACTCTAATATTTGGTTTGGCAGTCCGAACCTTTGATAAACATTTCATTCTGGTCCTCAATAGTCAATAATTAGTCTTCCTAATTAAATTATTTAATGCAACTAACTTCACCAAATTCACAAGATTTTGAATTAATTCTAAATTATCAAAATTTGACCCTCTCAATTAGGTTGAGTGGGTTTACTTCCTCTATCCTAAACAAATCATCAAATTATATTTATAATTTTTAATAAAAAAAATCTTCAAACATAAAAAATTCGGTATAGTTTAGAAAATACGAAGACTAAACAAACAGTCATATATTTTTTTTTTTTTGCAAAATGATCTTCAAAGATTTAAAAAATACGAGACTGAACAAAAAGTAAAAATTGAAAAAAAATAAATTTCAAATTCATGGTCAAACAAAAGTCATTTAGTTAAATAATTCTTATATTTTTTTTGCAATATTTAATTTTAATTTTTTAAAATAAATTGGACACCTTTAAATTGTATATATGATGGCATTTAGAGATGGACCTATGCTTGGCCCGTTTTAGGCTATATCATAATCCAATTTTTTTTTTACAAGGAGTTGTAGAGATTCGAGTCAATTCTATTTTTTTTTTGGTAAATATATATAGAGATTTAAGCATAATCTAATTTTTTTAAAAGATATCACGGTGCAAATAACTCATAAAAGTTAAAATTTAGAATACATATTTAACTTTCACAGTGAATAAATGTAGATTTTCGATATTTCAAAGGGAGTTTGGTACAAATAACTCATAAAAGTGATAAATTTATTATATCAATTCTTTTATTTAATAAAATTTAATTTTGAAAGTACATTTAAAATATATTAAAAATAGTTTTAAAATATAAATTTTGAATCTAAGTGAAACTTGTTTTATATTACACATGTTACATATTAATCTAAATAATATATAAATTTTGAAAAATGATATTGATTAAACTTCTTTTTTAAATTAACTCTCCTATTTCGAATACGTTAGAACAATAAGTTTTTTTTTTTATAAAAAATTATCAAGGTCATTTTGTTAACTATTTTCATATTAATATCTCATATATATATATATATATAAATTAACTTACTATATTTAGTTCAAGCTCACCTCAACTTTAATTTCTGGATCCGTATATGATGGCATTAATATTAATTTAATCATCAGTAATATTAAACTCTTTAAACCCCCTTAAGTTCTGGTGCCTTCGCATGTCTGTAAATTCGTTGTACTGCGAATCCTCACTTTTTTAGTTTTCTCCGCTTTGTACGTGGCGATTCCCATTCCAGCTCGCACTTGTCCAGCCTTTTCTTGTTTTTCACACATAGATACACGCAGTTATACTCACCAAATTATCTGTATCTACACTTGTCTTGAGATAATAGTTACTATTACATTTAGTGTTCGTTCAATCCAGAAACAATATGAGAATGGAAACGTGGGACATCTCTTGTGCTGTATTTTCATCTGGGATTTGATCACTTGCTGTTTTTTAATTGGTTACAATAGTTTAATAGTCGAATCCGTGGGTTGAAGGTACGCGTTTTCTGTTCTCTCTCTTTTATCTTTTTCTTGCTCTGTATGTATTTCTTGAAACCTTGTGTGTGATTAATGACTCAGGAGTTCATTTAAAGGTCATAAGATGCAGGAAACGAAACGGTTCTTTAATGACAAAGTTGTGGAGATTTAATTTAATTTAATTATTACTTCATTTAAAATAAAATAAACAAGAATTGTCACCCTTAAAATTGATTCTTGAAACCGTGAGTGTGATAAATGACTTGGGAGTTCTTTTATTTAAATTTAAAGATTATAAGATCAGGAAATGAAACGCTTCTTTAATGGCAAAGCTGTGGCGATTTCATTTAATTAAATCTCAAAGAAAAATAAAATAAACAAGAATTGTCACCCTTAAAAGTTGATTAAAAATGCTTCCTGGTTCTGGTTTTCTCGTTTAATTCTTGTAGACGTAGCCTATCTTCTTCACAATATCTGAACTTATTAGTTTCTTTGAAATTTGAAATTCATTTTTTTTATTCGGGTTCTGGATTTGGGGTGATGGTGAAAAAATGGTGCGCAATTTACTTACTTTAAATCATTCACGAACATCCTTTGCGCTGCTGTGAAATCTAGAACTTATTTGGGCATCATTGCTCCTTGTGAACACATACGTGAAGATAACGAAGTGGCTCTTGGAGCTCCTCACAAGACCTGCATGTCACAATTTCAAGTCCCATTTAATCAGAACTTTTGAATTGCATTTCGAAAAAAGTATGGACTTTGCGTGGTAGGATGAAAAATATGTTTCAAGTTGATTTTTGCAATGCGTTTCCAAAATTTTCCTGGGTATCTGAACTAGGATGGATTGGAATAGTGATGTTGAAGCCTTTACTGTGTCCCTAATGACTATTATCGAATATCCATATGAATATGAGCCTAGATATGGTTAGAAATAAAAATGCGATTTTGTTAGAATTCAGTGGTTTCTGGTTGTCTTTTTCCTGAGTTGTATGCAACTGGTTGGCGTGATATATATCTGATGTACTTCCACTAATTTCAGTTATGTTGAGACAAAATCCATAGTTTCCTATGAAGGCATCCGAGCTACAGAGATGGCTATTAAAGAAATGGTATTTCTTGTTTGACATGGTAGTAGCCTGAATTGATTTTTTTTTAATTCAAAATTCTGATAACAAAGGGCTCTGAATTTATATCTGCTGTTTTTTAAATTTTGAGCAACTTAACATATGCGCCCTTTGTAAGATCTGTATCATCTGTTGAAATAATAACCCATTACTCATAAATGGAACTGCAGCGAGTGACTGGCACGAAGATGAAACAGCTACCATTCCTTGGAGCTTTCTGTTTACTAATGCTGTTCTTACTCTATAGGACCACAAATTATCAGTATCAACACATGCAGGTGTGTTGGTGCAGTTTTCTTGGTTTTAGTTTTCGTGTATGAAGTTGAATCATAGTGACTACTATAAATAGAAAAATTGATTGAAATTTTTATTGGAAGTTTGTCCGAATAGCTACTTACTACTATTGTTTTTGTCAGATGGAGTCAAAATTACATCCTTTTTCTACTTTAAAGGTGATTATCCACACTTATAATCTATCATTCTTTGTCAAGGCATTTGTCACTGTTGCCACACTGAGATGGTGTTAATACTTTGATGTAGGACATTGATGTGGTTACCAAAAGTTTGAATAATTTGCCTCGTGGTATCATTGAATCAAGGTCAGACCTAGAGTTAAAGCCTCTATGGAGAACAAGCAGTTCCAAATCTAAGGTAAGATGTAGCATGGATTTCTGTTTCATCTCTAGGCCAATTTTGTTCTTTGCTTGGGATGGCATATTTTGATTCAACTTATATTTGATTGCATTTGATATGAAGTTAGACACACCAAGGTGGTTCTGAAAAGGTGATATAAACTCTAACGAGCACGTCCCTCTTAATCTTCAGGTCAATTTTACAAACTATCGTAATTTGCTGGCAATGGCAGTGGGAGTCAGACAAAAACAAAACGTTGATACAATTGTCCAAAAGGTACTATTACAATACTAAATGAATGTTTGTATTTAATAAATTCAGTCATGTACTGCTACATGATTTTACTTCTTTTATTGCCTCTTCTATTTTGAATTCAGTTTCTTTCGAAGAGTTTTACAATTGTTTTATTCCATTACGATGGCAACTTGGACGGGTGGTGGGACCTGGAATGGAGTAGGGAAGCTATACATATAGTTGCTCATAACCAAACAAAATGGTAATTCCTTCCATTTGCAGTTCTTAATGGAAGTTCTTCATAGCATTTAAGTACATGATTTGAGAAGGATATATGGTCGTGGCCTATGGATTTGCCATCATATCAGGGATTGTATGTTAGAAGTCCCAGTTAAGTAAACAATTGAAAATAAGGATAGATTGAGTTGGATGTCTGTAAAGATTTCATCACTAAGTTGTCTGGACTGACAAAGTCGCATTTTGTTTTATTGACGCCAATAGTTTCTTTGCTACATCTTACTCAAATTTTGTTATGTTATATTAATATCCGTGATTTTGTACGGACAGGTGGTTTGCAAAACGCTTTTTACACCCAGATGTGGTCTTTATTTATGATTACATATTTCTTTGGGATGAAGATTTGGGAGTAGAGAATTTTGAGCCTGGAAGGTAGATAGCTTCACAAGTTTAACTATTTATTTTATTATTTTATCAAAATTTTTGAATTAAATTTTTTCCTTGTAGTTAAAGCTCCCAACATGTGAATAATCTATTTTTTTAGCAGTTAAGGTTGCCAAATGGCATATGTACTACTTCTCCTTGCGGTTAAAATTTTCAATCATCAACATTTATTCTGAAACTATCAATATTAAATTGAAAGTAGACTCTCTCTGTCAAAATGAGAACCGTACCAACTAAAGATGTTATCTATTCTTCTTGAATAAAAGCAAGTCTTGCACTTTTCCTTTTGAACCAGCATGATGTTTATCACGTGCACTATCTTCAATCTTGATGGTCATATCATAGAGTCTCAGTTTCAACTTCCAGATACGGAGGCTTTTTACATTTTTACTGATGCTTAAATCTTACAGTAGTATTCTTTTTTTCCCCTTTATTATCAAACCTTCTTCTATCAGGTACCTGGAAATTGTGAAATCCGTAGGACTGGAGATATCGCAGCCAGCTTTGGACCCAAATTCTACAGGCATACATCATAGGATTACGATAAGGAAAATGATGAAAAAATTTCACCGGTGAGTTTTGTTCAGTACTTATGTGATTTGGCATCTGACAGTTGATCTTTAAATATTTATGTATCTCAATATGGCAGAAGAATATATGTTGAGCGAGGCAGTCGCAAGTGTTCCCATGATAGTGAGGGGCCGCCTTGTACTGGGTAAGCACAATCTTTTTTTTTGAGTAATCCTCAACGGTATTAATTTTTATTCATCCTTCATGCTTTCTTTTGTATCACAGTGTATAAATGCTCGGTGATTTTTTTGTGGAATGCACGCTAAAAAATATCCAATATAATGTCGTCAAAACATGTAACTTGAACAAAAAAATACCATTAGAAAACGCAGAGCTGTTGCTGTTGCAGATCTTAGTTGTATGCTAATATTCTCAAATTTTCAGATTTGTTGAAGGAATGGCTCCTGTGTTTTCAAGAACAGCATGGCATTGTGCCTGGCATTTGATACAGGTTCTTTTTTATGCTTTTCTCTGAACAATTGTACGAAACGCTGTAATTGCTTGTATTTCCTTGAATATGCATAGCTAAAGGTAAACAAGAAAAGAGAACCAAATCGATGGGTGGATTTATTGATCAAAGCTGAAGTTTGGTTATTTACGATCTTGGTCTCATGATTGCAGTTCCTCTTATGAAGTCTTGCGTTGCATTATTGAATGGATATTGTAATTGAATATACTATTCGAGTTTCCATCATACAAAGATATGATATTTCTGTTGCATTTCCATAATCTGAGACTGAGTTTTCACTTGGTGCCAGAATGATCTTGTTCATGGATGGGGGATTGACATGAAACTTGGTTATTGTGCCCAGGTAAAACTTCTTTCTGCTTCTTCCATAGATTCTCTTATACATTTATCCATACAACAGAGCTCTTTTTTCATGTTCTATTGGGCGGCAACATGCTATATTTTAGAATATTTGAGCTGTGTTATTACCATTTTTTGGTACAGTTATTGGTGCTCGATTGTGTACTTGATATCAAATCTAATGTCATGTGTCCAATTCCTATAATATTTTAGTCAAGACCAACTTTTAGGGGGATTGTTGGTTGGCATTAATTGTCCCACTATTCCTTGGTTGCTTTGTGGTTTGGTTATCAAAACGTAGACCTGTGTTGGTGTATAATTAAATGATTTAAATTGCACCTTGACCACCATCAAGTTGTTGCTATGGTGGCACGCTCTCGGTCCTAAATTTGAACAAAGAAAGCAAGTAAGAACAACATAAACCACATTCTCGGGAATCAATTTCGTGCATTTGTGCTAGTAATTTATCTTTGATACTGGACAATGCCATTTGAAATTATCTTAAAAATGTTCGTCCGACTTTCTTTAACGTCTTTTATTGTATGAACTTGGATATATACAGGGAGATCGAACAAAGAAGGTGGGAGTAGTAGATAGCGAATATATAGTTCATCAGAGTATACAAACATTAGGAGGAGTATCAGCCAGGAAGGTGATTTCTTTAAGCATCAGCTTTTCGAATTTATCAGTCCTTTTTCCGTAATGTTAGTTGCTTCATCTGCTTTTCCAGTCCTCCAAGTTCTTTTTTTTTCCCCATCTGTGCAGGTCTCAAACCCGGAAAAGAACACAAAGGTATATAGCTTCCAGTGCCTCCAATTCCTATTCTCTTATGTTTCCATTCTAACTCCCCCACCGGGATTTCTTTCATCCTCAGTACTAAGATGTTATTTGTTCTGTTTGTTTTTGTCACCCTGTCTTACATTCAGAGGCACGCCATGGACGTTAGATCAGAGGTGAGATGCGCGAAACAACTCTACTTATGCTATGAATTGTACTGATTTCTTGGAAACTTTGCTAGTTCTTGTGAAAACTACACTATGATTCTTTTGGAAAATAACATGTTTTGAATATAAAGTTATAGCTTCGAATTGGGGTCGTCGTGCAGATTCGGAGGCAATCAACTATAGAACTTAAAAAATTTAAGGAGAGGTGGGAAGATGCTGTGAAGGAGGACAAGAAATGGGTGGATCCATTTGCTACCAGAAAATTCACTTTAAAAATCGATGGTTTAACCTAGGATTTCCTTGTGTGACCCAAGATTTAACTTGGAAACTAGATTCCCATTTGTCATGGTGGCCTACAATTAAGTTCTAGCCTCATATTTGTTGTATTTTGTTAGGCTAATGTAGAATAAATCCCACGTAATTCTTTTATTCTTTTAATGATCATCTTCGTTTTCATTAATTATTCTTCCATTCATGTGGAGTGTGCAATCCTGATTTTCGATTCATGCGTTTGTTTGGATATATCGAGTAGCTCACGATTTATTTAAATAGACACATGTAAAATTCGAGCTTGGTTCTATTAAAGATTTGATATATTCAAACTCGATGTGGAAGTATACGTTTTAATTTTGATTTTTTTTCATCTTTACAAAAATGTCTAGATCCTACTATGTTCTAACATTTACATATTTTGTAATAAAAATTTATTATATCTCGCACAACCTTAAAGATTAAGGAGCTAATCATATTTTTGTGTAAAATTGTATTTTTAGTATGATATTCATATTCATTTGAATTTATTATAAGAGAATGAAATTTTTTACAGTACACAGTTTAACAAATTTCTTTTCACAATTTTCATTTCGCGGCTTTGTTTTCCAAAGTTCCAGAGCTCATTTTTATTCTAAAAACAAAAATAAATATTACAAATCTTTTTAAATAAAATGTAATCGACATATATTTTTAATTTTATATTTATATATATTTACATGTGCAAGAACACAAGAACACCGTCTTATCATAATCACACATGCAATGTTATGTCTAAAAATTAATTTTCAAAATCTTTCTTTAATTTTTTTTTAAAAATTAAAATTTAAAAAAAAATTGTTAAAAATAAAAATTTACGGTAAAGAATAAAATCTCAAACTCACAAAATATATTAAACTACACACTTTATAAAAATTTTATCAACTCAATTGTGTATTTTCTTCGCAAATTGAGAGACCTATTTATAGAAATTTTTTGACAATAATCCAAAAATAATTACGTCATTACATACATCATCACACACTAATTTTCAATATTTTCAACACTCCCCCTTGTGATGATGATCATGATACAATGATTGTCTTCATTACGTGTTTTTATAATGCCTCGTTATAAATTTTACTAGGAAAAATCCATTGGAATAAAAACCTAGTAAAGAAAAAAGTGTGCAGTCATGTAAACTTTCCCTCATGCTAACACGAATGATTCTTCACAAATTTCGTAGATTGTGCATCCCAATATTATATATATGATTTCTGAATATTATCGTAGGAAGTGCTTTTGTGAATAGATCTGATGAGTTTTTATTTGATTGAATGTATATCAATATCTTTATTCTTCTCAAGCTCTTGGGTGAATACGAAGAACTTAGGAGAATATGTTTAGTTCTGTCACTTTTTATGTGTCATTCTTTCATTTGAGTAACACATACAACATTATCTTCATATGGTGTCACAGGCTTCTTGCCAAATGATAATCCGCGTAAGATTTGAATATGTTATGTCATTGATTTTAGCCACACACATTCAAACCTTTCTTTATGTAGTGCAATAATCTCGGCGTGATTTGATGAAGTTGTTACAAGTGTTTGTTTCTGTGAACGCCAAGAAATTGCAGTGCCTCCACGAGTAAATACATATCTGATTTAGGAATGTGCCTTGTGTAGATTAAATAAGTACCCAGCATCAGTATAACCAATTACACTTTAATTGATATATTTTGAATACAAAAGTCTGAAGTATGTCGTTCCTCGTAGATAAAGGAATATATGTTTAATTCTGTTCCAATATCTCTTTGTTGGATATGAACTAAATATTTCCAATAAATTTACAGCAAAAGATATATAAGGTCCTTAGCAATTTGCATGATACATAAGGGCACGAATTGCATTTATATGTGATATTTCTGGACTAAGAATAACTTCAACATCTTCACATGGACGAAATAGATCTTTTTCTATATTTAATGACTTAACAACAATTGGATTACTTAAATAATTTGATTTATCCATATTAAAACATTTAAGGACCTTGTCTGTATAATTTGACTGATAAACAAATATTCTACATTCTTTTTGTTCAATTTGCAAACTTAGACTATATCTTTTTCAAGATCTTTCATTTCAAATTCTTCCTTCAAGTACAACACAACTTCTTGAATTTCTTTATTCGTTCCAATGATGTTTAAATCATCAACATATACGACAATAATTACACATCCGGATGTTGTTTTCTTAATGAAAACGCGAGGGCATATTGAATTGTTTACAATCCCTTTTTCATTAAGTGTTCACTTACCCGATTATACCACATTCAACTTGATTGCTTTAACCTATATAATAATCTTTGCAATTTCACAGAATAACATTCTCTGGGTTTTGAATTTGTGATTCAGACATCTTAAATCCTTCGGAGATTTTCATATATATATTACTATCGAGTGATCCGTATATGTAAGCCGTGACAACATCCATAAGACGCATTTCAAAATTTTCAAGTGCTGCCAAACTAATCAAATATCGAAATGTAATTGCATCCATAATGGGAGAATACATTTCTTCATAATCAATTACAAGCATTTGAGAAAAATCTTGAGCAACAAGTCGAGCTTTATATCTTACTATTTTATTTTTCTCATTTCGCTTTCAAATAAAAAACTCATTTGCACCCAATAAGTTTTACACCTTCAGGTGTAAGGATTATAGATCCAAAAACGTTATGTTTATTTAGCGAATCCAATTCAACCTGAATGACGTCTTCCCATTTTATCCGGTCCTATCGATTTTTACTGTTCACCAAAAGATTTTAGTTTATGATCTTCATTGTCATTTATGATGTCAAATGACACATTGTAAGAAAATATCTCATCAATTTTTTTATATATATTTCTGGTTTCATATTTTTCCAGTATTAATATAATTGAAAGAGATTTTACGATTTTCGTCAGTTTATGGTTCTAACATAACATTATTTTCATCATTTGTTTATGCCAGAATATCATTCTCTATTTTGTGATCATCGTGTTTCTCTATGCATTTTTTTCGATGATTTTTATCCTTGGAACCGATTGGTCCTCCATGCTTCAATCGTTTTATAACATCATGAGTGTCTTCAATTTGTTTATTTGGAATTTCAATTCGAGTAGGAAGCATTTACAACATGTATATATGATTTAGTGACCCTCTTTTGTGTCTACAAATGCATCTGGTATTTGATTTGTTATTCTTTGCAAGTGCACAATTTGTTGTACATCTTTTCCTTATTGTTTAGTTATTGGATCCAGATGTAACAATGATGATGCATACCATGTAATTTTTTTCGATATGTATCTTTCCCCCCTAACATCGGGAAGATTTGCTCATTAAAATGACAATCAACAAAACGTATTGTAAACACATCGCTTGTTTTAGGCTCAAGATATCGTGAGCTATCATAACCGATATAAATTTCGATCTTTTTTTGAGGTCCCATTTTTGTTTGTTGAGGCGGTGCAATAGGTACATAAACCATGCATCCAAAAATTCTCAGATGAGAAATGTCTGGTTCTTTGCCAAATGCAAGCTACAATGGGAGCATTTATGATATGAATTTGGTTTGATGCGAATTAATGCAGCAGCATGTAAAATTGCATGTCCTCATATAGAAATATGGAGTTTTGTTTTCATATTAATTGGTCTAGCAATTGGTTCTAGATGTTTAATCAATAATTTAGCTAATCCATTTTGTGTACGTACATGAGCAACATGATGCTCAACAATAATTCCCATTGACATACAATAATCATTGAATGTTTAGGAAGTACATTCACCAGCATTATAATGTCTAATTTTATTTGATTGTATAATCGAGAAATTGATCGCAATTTTATTATTTGAGCAAATAATCTTGCAAATACCACATTGCGAGTTGATAATAAACATACATGTGACCATCTACTGGAGGCATCGATCAATACCATAAAATATTTAAATGGTGCACATGGTGGATGAATTGACTCACAAATATCATCCTGAATACGTTCAAGAAACATGGGTGATTCAGTTTGGATTTTAGCTGATGATGGTCTTATAATAAGTTTTACAAGAGAACATGATTTACATTGAAACTTGATATTTTGAAAGATCTTCTGATCTTTCAGCGGAAGACAATGTGTATTTTCTATAATTATTCGCATCATTATTGAACCAAGATATCCTAATCGATCATGTCAATTAATTAATATTGAAGAATTATCAACTACCATGTTTGATTCAATTGGACTTATATGTGTATAATGCAATCTAGTAGGGAGCATTGATAGTTTTTCAACTACATATTTCTTTCCTGATTTATATGTGGTAAGACACATATATTTCTCATTTCATTCATTTATTGTCTGAGTATCATACCTATGAGAATATATGTCATTAAAACTCAACAAATTTTTTTCGATTGTGGTGAATACAAAGCATCATTTATCAAAAAACTTGTACCATTAATTAACAAAAAATATACTTTATCACAACCTTTAATCAAGTCTATATGACCTGGTATTGTATTCACTATTGTTTTGATTGGTTTAGTTACAAGAAAAATCTTTGATCTCGGAGAATAGCGTGCGTTGTACCATTATCAGGTATACAAACTTCCATGTGATTAGTTCCGTTTCTTGTTTAGCTTTGTTCGTAGCATTTTTCATTTTCGAACTTCAAAAAAAATATGCAATGAAAAAAATTACTGATAATGCAAATGTAATTTATTGAAAAATATAACACATATCATAATTATACAAAAAAAAACATTATCATATGAGTATAAAAAAATAAAATATTTCATATTTTTATTCCACCAGTATATTGATTATAACACATATCATAATTATACAATGAAATATTATCATATGAGTACATGAAAAATAAAATATTTTATATTTCTATCCTACCAATATATTGATCATTTTCATAGAATCATTTAAAAAATATACGACATCAAAATGAGTTGAATCACTCAAACGGTCACTGTGTTCAGTGAAGTTGGTCTCTTTTTCTTTTCTTTTTATTGATTTATTTATAGATCTTACAAAGATGCTCAGGGACTCGACAAATACCATACCAATGTCCTGCATTGCCGTATCTAAAACAAGAACTTTCAAATCGTTTTGAGTAATTTTCATTAACAATCATGTTCTCATGATGTCTTTTTAGTTGGTGGTTCGTGACGTTTTTTTTAGATGAGTTATAAAAGTAATTATCTCGATTGTTTTCAAAACCACGGCCGTGACCACGACTACTTCCACGTCCACAACCTCGACCAAAACCTTGTCTTCGACTTTGATTTTGATTTCCATGTTTAAAGTCATTTTTATTTACAACATTTACTTCTGGAAATGTTGTTGATCCAATGGTCGGGATTGATGATTTTCTCATTAGCACCTCGTTGTTCTTTTCTGACACAATTAGACATGCGATAGTTTAAAATATCTCTCAAATCCACGCACTCTATGTTGTTGTTTTATAGTTATATTTGATGCGTGAAAAGTGAAAAATGTTTTTTCAAGCATATCTGATTCTGTAACCTCGTGTCCACAAAATTTTATTTGCGAGATTATTCGATACATTGTCGAGTTGTAATCACCGACTTTCTTAAAATCTTGGAATCTTAACGTATTCCATTTATTACGGGTGGATCAGAAATATAACTTCTCTTATATATTCAAATCTTTCCTTTAATCTTTTCCATAAAGTCATGTGATCTTTTTCAATGAGATATTCATATTTTAATCCTTCGTCAAGATGTCGAAGCAAAAATATCATATCTTTTGATTTTTCTTGTGATGATGAGTGTAGGACCGAGTGCTTTTCGCTTTACTAAAAGCTATAGCTAGTAGTAATGATGCAACTCAAATCTTTTAAACCGCACTAGCAGCTCAAGTACCACTGTTCGATCGTTCTACCAAGCAGGAACAATTATTGCACCCAACAATCTCCCTCCCAATAATTGCACTCCTTGCAATTAATGGGAATCGAACCCATGACTTTGGCTCTGATATCAATTGTAGGACCGAGTGCTTACCGCTTTACCAAAAGCTATAACTAGTGGTAATGGTGCAACTCAAATCTTTTAAACCGCACAGCAGCTCAATCACCCATGGTTCGATCGCTCTACCAAGCAGGGACAATTATTGCACCCAACAATCTCTCTCCCCAATAATTGTACTCCTTGCAATCAATGAGAATCGAACCCATGACCTTGGCTCTGATACCAATTGTAGGACCGATTGCTTACCGGTTTACCAAAAGCTATAGCTAGTAGTAATGATGCAACTCAAATATTTGAAACCGTACAGCAGCTCAAGCACCACGGTTCGATCACTCTACCAAGCATGGACAATTATTGCACCCAACAATCTCCCTCCCAATAATTGCACTCCTTGCAATCAATGTGAATCGAACTCATAGCCTTGGCTCTGATACCAATTGTAGGACCGAGTGCTTACCGCTTTACCAAAAGCTATAGCTAGTGGTAATGGTGCAACTCAAATATTTTAAACCGCACAGCAGCTCAAGCACCATGGTTCGATCGCTCTACCAAGCAGAGACAATTATTGCACCCAACAATGAGATATCATTTTTTAATGGTCTCATTTAGACACAACAACTCAAGATGCATTTCTACATCGAGTGTCCATGACATATAATTTTTTCCCATAATGTCGATTGCAACAAATTCGAGTTTTGCCAAATTTGACATAGTTGTACTAGAAAAATAACAATGCATTTTATTAGTTAAGTTCTAAATTTATTAATATGGTAATACAAAAGAACGGATAAATTATAAATACAAGCATTCTTAAAAATAAAGAAAAACGTGATGTGGATATTTTTCGATAAATACAAAACTAGTGCGTATAATAACCAAAATAACCTTGAAAGAACAATCTTCTTCTTCTTAGAAAAATTAATGAAGAAAATTTTTTAGGAAAGATGAGTAAGTTTGAAGTGATTGAATGTGTTAGTAAAATCATATTTATAGGGTAAAAACTAGCCGTTTATCCGTTTACAAAATCTTTAAAAAATAAATGTATGTATATGTATAATTTTATGGTAATAATATGATGTATATAATGTTAATCATGAAATAATTATGTATATCACATCACATTATTATAATGAGGTGTCAATGACTCCTTTTATATAATATTGTGACATTATTCAAATATACATATATATAATTATTATATAACACAATAAAAATATATAAACAATGAGATGATCACATCACGTTATTTTAATGAGGTGTCATATAATCCTTTTATATAATAACATTTTTTATTAAAATATATATACAATAAATAAACAGTAACACAATAAAAATATTTAAACAGTGTAATAATATAATCACATCACGTTATTATAATGAGGTGTCATAAACTCTTTTTATATAATAACATGATATTATATATTAAATATATACATGATAAAAATAAATAAACAATAAACTAAATATTTTTATTTAGTAATATTGTTATTTTTTTCTTATATTTTGGAGCTTGGTAAAATATGAGAACCTTCGAATGTCGTAATGATAATGTGTTAAAAATAAAAATTTACGGTAAAGAATAAAATCTTAATCTCACAAAATATATTAAACTACATATTTTATAAAAAATTTCTCCACTCAATTGTATATTTTCTTCACAAATTGAGATACCAATTTATAAAATTTATTTGACAATTATCTAAAATTACATTATCATACAATTATTTTCAAATTTTAATTTCATCTTAAATAATTTTTTTTATGAAATTAAATACGATTAATATATTTATATCTAAAAGATAGGCTCTCTCTCTACGTCAGGCATTCGAAGTTGGAACCCGTTTTGTCTTGAAATTCTTCCTACCTCGTCGCTTTCTTTTCTTGTGTTTTTCTACTATTTGTCTTCCCATTTCTTATTTTTACGTAGATCTGAAAACCCTTGGTGTCAAAAAGACAATCTCAAATCTTTGTTTCTTGTCTCCGCAATCAAATTTGAGTTCAACTGAGTCAATCAGATGGCCGGCCGTTACGATCCTAATCCTTTTGATGAGGAAGAAGTTAATCCATTCTCTGTAAGTTCTCTGCATAAACACTCCCACTATATTGTTTTTAGACGAAAATGTTTCCTTTTTAATTGCTGGACTTAGGAGTTTGACGAGGTTTTTTTTTTTGATAAAGTTGAGTCTTTGGTTGTGATGAGTTGGCTATTGTTTTGGTGGGTTTGGTTCTGTTATCGGAGGTACAAGTTTGGTTGACTCTATGGCTGGAACCAATCTCTTGCCGTGTCCGTTGGAAAGGATTAGAAGTTGAAGCCTGTAGCTGATTCTCCAACATGAGATTTATGCTAGAATAAAATTTGGAAGTCACCGGTGCCATTAGGGTTTTAGTAGTGTTACTGACACGATTTTGGCGGTGCCTCATAAGCTTTCACTGGTGTGGCGGGTAGTGGTGTCTAGAATGAGGTGGTGGAGTAGAATATTTGGGGTGAAGCTTGAGACTTGAGTGGCCTGGGTGGCTTCATTATTTGCATTTTCAGAAGTTAGGTTCTACTGAGAACTTTGAGAGTTGGAAAAACTAGGAGAGGACTGGGTGGGGGAACTGCATTAAAGGCATATGTGAACATTTCACGATTTTACTGGGCTGAACATTTTGCGAGTTGAATTTTAGTTAATCTACCAAGTTACGTCCAAATTTTTTATGTTAAACTTAATCAGAAGAGAGAACTACCTGATAGTTATTGATATTAATGTGAGCGCCTGAGCGGGCAGCTTTGTGATTCTGATCTGAGCTTACATAGATCTTACTTTAATCTCTTTGATATGTGTGGGTCAGTTTTATTAATGGAGTAGAATTGGAAAGCCTTTATTTTGTTGGTAGTGTTTATGCATTTGATAATTTTGTTTTCTGAAACTAGGATGGAGGGGCTAGAGGAAAAGGAACGGGTCGATCAAATTTCAGTGGTGGTGCATTTTACACGACGGTTAGTTCATCTTTATTTTGATTCCTTGTTGTTAAAGGGTCTCGCACAAATTTTGTGACTTTAGATCCATAAATTCATGACTTGAAACGAGACAATGTATTAGATCAATTGTCAATCTAGTCCTTGCCATTTTTTCCACCTTTTGCAGTCTTTTGCTAATGTTTGTATACTTAAATTTCTGCACATCGTATAACTTCAAAGATGCTCCTTTCACACTAAATTGTGTTTTTCTTTGCTTTCAGAGTTCTGGTAGTGTTCCTCCGGTGACAAATTCAAGGCTTTCACCCCTTCCTCCAGAACCTGCTGATTTCTACAATCCTACTGCCCCTGTTGATATTCCTCTTGATAGTGCTGGGGTGCAACTTTTTACTTGTTGAACATGATACCTCATTGTTTCTTTGGTGGTTCTTGACACTCGAACTTTCATCTTCTAATCAAAGTAAATTTCAATCGCAGGATTTGAAGAAGAAAGAGAGAGAGCTGCAGGCGAAGGAAGCTGAATTGAAAAGGAGGGAACAGGTTTATAAGACATTGATTTCAATTCATTTCATCTTACTCACTGATTCTCGACAATGTTTCCAAAATGATACAATTGGATGACATTGCTTGAGAATTTTATGAAAAAACCCTTTCCAAAGGGAGACAATTGTAATATTTTTATTTGAGAATTTTATGAGTTTACTGCTTTCTTGTAACCATTCAATTGGTAGTGCCGTGATTCTGGATACAATGGAAAACCAAACCATGGTAATTTCTATATTTCGCGTACTAGATGAAGGAATCCAGATTTCCTACTTCTGTGTGGGAGAACAGTAACAAATTTATTTTTGTTTTGTCGAGTAGGAAGTAAAACGGAAAGAAGAGGCTGCTGCACGGGGTAATATGTCTCTGCTCTAGCATTATTCTTATTTCTTATTTTCTCTGCAATGCACTTTATCAACCACAAAACATACTTTACCTTGTTTAGCTAGGAAAATAGACTTAATAAACCATATATTTTTTTCACTATCATAACAAAATTGTGTTAGATACATAAATTGCAGGATGCATGTCCGATTATACCCGACAAAATAGGATAACAGTGAACGTGTTTTTTCTTTTGCAAGTGAAAAATTTTCTGGATGTCTCAAGTAATTTCTGGTTTCTTTACAGCTGGTATTGTTATTGAGGAGAAAAACTGGCCTCCATTTTTTCCTATCATTCACCATGATATCGCAAATGAAATACCAATTCATTTACAGAAGCTGCAATATGTCGCCTTCACAACCTTTTTGGGTATGTCAAATTGCAAGTTGAAGCTTTCTTGTTTTCTTGTCATGTGCAACTATGCTATTTTAGTCCCATGATTGTTCTCTCTCAATAAAATTTGTTAATAGTAGAACTTTGTTGAGGATAGAAAGTTGGTTTGTTTTACTGAACTGGAAGCTTCTTGTCTGATAATAAGTGTGTGTAAGGAAATGGTAAAGATATTTTTACCAGCATTAATTGGGTGACCTTCTACTTTCTCAACTTGAGGTATCAGATTTTTTTCACATCAAAGTTTGTGAACTATTTAAGATTGTGTTCATTTGTGCTTGACAAGGATATAACTTCAACTTTGGTTTATGTTATTAATGTTACTGAAATAGTTTAAGCAGAAATTGACTCATCCAGGACTTACTTTCAGAATCGATCAAATTGCTTAGATTTGTTCTTAGGTTACTTTATCAAGTCAAATACATTGATAGAGAAAAGTGATGTTTAACTTTTTGTGCAACCTTAAGGTTGACCAGGTTTTCTCCCTGTGTTTCTTTTTGCATTTTCCATTTTTCTTTGCTCATAAATCCTTTTTCAGTAGAGGTTATTGGAGAGATTTTGGTATATTTCGCACTGGTTAGATTTGTCAAATTTTACAATGTGTGATTTCCTTCTGTATCGAAAGGTTTTAAGTGTCTTGAGATGTTTGAACTGCAAGATTCCTCCTTATCTCTCCGATATGACTTATATTAATGGTCACTGGTATGATGTTGTATTGGTGGTGATAGGACTCTCCTTTTGTCTTCTATGGAATTTGATATCTGTGACCACTGCGTGGATTAAACAGGGAGGTTTGTATTCATGTTTTATTATTATTAATTATTGTTGTAGCAGGTTTTTGGATTCAATGTTCCTAACTTAATCTTCTGGCTTCTAGATGCAAAGATATGGTTTCTTGCCATTATCTACTTCATATCTGGGGTTCCCGGAGCTTATGTGTTATGGTATCGTCCACTCTACCGTGCTTTTAGGTACGTACATCCATTCTTTTGCAAAACCTGCATGTACGATTTTGAATTTGCATAGTTTCCTTTTGTATTTAATAACACGGGAAATACAGAAGGTTAAGGCTGCAAACATGTTCATCGTGTGACTTAAAATGATTTTATTTTGACATGTTTTTACTATTTTGGAAAATGAAATGGTGCAAATTGCAATGACTAGTATCTCATTCAATCATATAATACTTGAAATTATTGTTCAATGAACTACAGATGTTATCAAGAATGGATGAAAAATCGCTGATGTCTGTAGTTTAACATACCATCTGTGTTATATTTGCAGAAATGAAAGCGCTATGAAGTTTGGGTGGTTTTTCTTGTTTTACTTGGTAAGTTTTCTCAATTACTTGCCATGACTTCTATCTTTCGCAACCAACTAAATAAAAACTTTTTGTTTTATCCATTTATAGCTTCACATTGGCTTCTGTATCTTTGCCGCTGTTGCGCCTCCCGTAGTTTTTAGAGGAAAATCTCTGGCGTGAGTTTGCTTTCTATTATATATTGCTAGTTTGCTATTGTTTTATTTAATTTTTAAGTCCACTTATTAGCCTTTTCAATTTATTACCTTCAAGTTTTAATTGTGTCTGTTCAGGGGTATTCTTCCGGCTGTTGACCTCATAGGCAAGCATATACTGGTTGGGGTAAGTTCAATCTCCAGTAGACGGTGTTTATGGATGCGACTCTATTTGTGACACTGTTCTAGTTTAGTCACCTTACGAAATATGCTTCCCTTGGTACTAACTTTTTATTTCTTTGGTTTAGATTTTCTACTTCATTGGGTTCGGATTATTTTGCCTCGAGTCAGTTCTCAGCATTTGGGTTATTCAGGTCTAACATGTTTTCTTATTCTTTTGTACTGTTGTATCGATTTTCTTGAAAATATTGAGAGAACACAATAGCATGATATAAGCTGTATTATTTACTGTTGTTGACTTCTCGTTTTTCAGCAAGTATACATGTATTTCCGAGGCAGTGGTAAAGCCGCTGAGATGAAACGCGAAGCTTCAAGGGGCGCCCTTAGAGCTGCAATCTAACATATCCATCATGATTCCTTGAGAATCCCAGAAAATCTACTCGACTCTGCTGATTTGGGATACTGTTCTGTGCAAGCTATTGAGGGAAGAGGTTCTGCAGAGGAAATTTGTGTATGTAAAATCTTATTCAATGATGCATTGATGAGTGTTCTTTACTTGATTTGATTTGATTTAAATTTTTTTTGGTTTTGTTTTGTGAGAAGACTAGGAATATTGTCTCGTTGTTAAAATCATTATTGTTTGTACAATCATAGTTTGACATCTGTTCTTGATTTTGATTCATTTTTGTCTGTATCAATTCATCGATGTGAGCCCTGAAACAAAAGGATTTTTTCTGTTTTGTTTGTAGTAATATCTGAAAAATGGTTTTATAAATTAACTATGAATCTATGATGCATATATAACAATAGATTAGAAATTTTATAATGATAGAATTGACTCAAGGAATTATGAAAATTTGAAATAGATTATGGTTGCATGGATGAACATTTATAGAGATTGCTCACTTGAACCTGTAAGATTCATCTTTTATAATTTTTATGAATATTTCATAAATTCAACCGAATTTTATGGGGGTGTTTGATCTATGACTTACCCAAGAGAGAGTTGGCAACTTTCTACAAAGTATTCAAGACCCGCTGTTAATTGACATGATCATTTAATCTCAAGTCCGTGCTTAAATTATTTGAAAGCTCCTGATAGTGTAGGAACAAACTTGCTATTACACATGATTCGTAAATTAAAGGCTAGAAGAATTCCGGCTGGCATCGACGGACCCGATTATCTTCTCGTGTAAGCGAGCTCCAGAACAAGCAACTATATTTCGATCAAGTCCTTCTAAGTACACACCTCTTGAAAAGTAGAGTAGATGACCTCCGGCATCAGTTACGACGCCACCAGCTTCTTGGATAATGACACCGGCTGCATGATCCCATATCTTTTCCAAGTAACCTGATCGCGCAAACTTCATGAATATTTTGGCATCTCCTCTCGCTATGGCTGCAGATTTCACCATTGAATACAAACGTAATGGTTGGTTCCTGCAGTTCATATGAACTGAGGTTTCCATGTAGACTAAACTCTGGTATTATTGTGATCCTTGAACCGAAAGCAAGAAACTTGAATTTATAAAGATTTGTACAAAATTTTGAATTCGTGTTACTTCCCGGCATGTATCCTTGATGTATTGGAAGTTAAAGACATAGAAGCCACAACAAGAAAAGGTATAATGAAATAAGATCGATATCTGCAACAAAGGTGACAATCAAAGACAAGGGAATATCACACTGCTTCCTCACTTTGGAACTATGCTGGAAACTGACAATGGGCTGGAAAAGCCCATTATTTTTAAAGGCCCTTTCAATTGGATGCTCTTATGGGGCTATTTAGTTTATTTTAAGGGCCACGAGGAATCTCAACGAGCCCAATTATGATTGGATTTTCATGCCTTCGAATCTGAAAAGCGACTAGGGAATTTAAACGGAGCGACTGCACTGACTTGCCTCTTTCGAGTGGGCTTGGCGTTTCAGTGAGGCAGATTGAGTATCTTTTTGAAAAGAATGGCGGCCGGCGGCGGAGGAGCGGTGAAAGAGGTCAAATCAAAGGCTGAACTTGACAGCGCCATCGGCGGCGGAACTCCTGTGATTCTACACTTTTGGGCTTCGTGGTGCGATGCCTCCAAGCACATGGATCAAGTCTTCTCTCATCTCTCGACGGATTTCCCTCTCGCTCACTTTCTACGGGTATACAATATATTAATATTGTATATCGATACAGTTTTTGTCTGATTATTAACCGTGAATATATTTGAAATTAAGTCTTGCCCTAATTTTTTTTCCCCTGCATATGATGTTAAAAATAAAGTACTATCAGGCAGTTGTTAGCTAATGATATTCTTTGGTTGTGTCGTTGAGAGGTGTTAATCGACTTTGCTTGATTTACATTAGTTTCAAGTTCAAGCTGAAGAATTAAAAAAGAATTATGCAGTTATGGTAAACGCACTTTTTGACGTGAGTTACTAAGATACAAGTTTTTGTCCAAAGTCTGAGGAGAACAAATTCTTTTGGCCTAAATTAGGGGAGAATTCTGGAGTTGCAGGGGGTGGATTGTGGAAAGAAAAGACATCAAGATTTTTGGGTACCTATGTCTTCTGTTTCTACTGAACTACCTTTTTTCTCACTAAAAGCTATATCTATAAGATGAGAGTTAATTAACGGAGCTGAAGCTTAATATGTAACCCTGAAAGTAAGTAGAAATTGTTAATAATTTGCATACCTGCATTTTAGGTTTTGCTACCCGCTGACAGGCTTTGGGTTCACAGTTCCAATTTTTTGTTTTAGTTACATGTTCCACGAATCAACAATTGACATGAGTTTACTCACTAAACAGTGCATTTTTTCTTCTCCTGCGTCATCCATGCACCACACGTCCATCAATTTGCAGATATCCGACACTGCTATGTTTATACCATATAGATCCCTATCAATAATGTCACAGCCTCCATTATTTGCTTCGCAATAAAGTATTTGCTTGCCTACTGATGAAAAAACCTCTGTGTTGTGTCATCACATTGCTTGGTCTTGCCCATTGCCAGCAAACCTTCCTTCCTTGTTCACCGCCTCCAAAACCTTACATCAGATGTTCAAATCCATCATGATTTCATTATCGTTTAGGTACCATTTAGTTATGGATCACCTACATTGTTTGCTGGTTCATCTTGTTTTTGTTCATAGGTTTTGGATCAAATATGTAGTGCACTCTTGAAATATTATATCTTGTAAATTTGTTAAGAAAGATGTTCATGAAATCATTCATTGACTTACTCGTGCATCGCCTTTCTAGTTTACAATAGTGGGGTGTTTGTGGATGTGCTGGTGGTTGTGGTTTTGGTGGAGGGGGAATTGCAAACTGAAGATAGCCTAGTGGATAGTAGACCGAGGGAGAGGGAGAGGGAGAGGGATACTTTCTTGTTTTTTTCTTTCCGTAGATTGAACATGAGGCGATTGTTATGATGGTGGGCCACTGAGAGAAATTGGGGGTGATACAGTATCTATTGTGTGATCACACAATTCTCTCAACTGGAGAAGGATCACTCCAATCATATCTTTGTAAAATACTTAAAGTTCTGAATTAAAAAATATTTGGGTACACTTGTTTAGCTACTGTTGGTTTGTATATTTCGTAGATATGTTGGTCCAAACAATGTGAAGGCTATGCACAAATTTATTCAGATTTTCTCTGTTCCCTTTCTTTTCTTTTTGGAGTTGTTAGGTATCTTCAAACTGCCTGCTCCTGTTCTATTGATTGTTGATTAAACTAGAGCTATTAATTTGGTGTTCTTAATGAGAACATTGATGGATTTGAAAATTTGAGTGGTCGTCTTGTCAATCGAAGACGATTTGGAGAAGGTGCTTCATGAACAGGAGAATTCAGAAACTCAAACAGAAATTTATTTCAAATATAGACCTCGTAGAAGTTAGCAGCAATCCAAGTGCAAAATTTAAAGATTAACAGTAGTAGCAAATTGGAATGCTGGGAAGAGGATAGCCATTAACTTGATGGCTTCTAAGATCTAATACTAGGTTGTGTTTGTCCGCGAGAGGAGAAGGAAGCTAATATTTTTTTTATGTGTAATTTGAGATGGGTTAAAGTAAAGCTTCCTGATCACTTTTGAACATTTTAGTTGGAAATGAGGCTACAATTCGGATATTTTTCTTTTTGTTTGTCCTGTTTTCTGTTAATTATTATGTCCTTTAAGCATGTTTTGATCTTTATTGAGTTGATAATTTTTCTTAAACTATTGGCTAGTGTGCCCATTGCTGACATAATTTTATTCTGGTATTACAGGTTGAGGCCGAAGAACAACCTGAAATTTCTGAGACGTATTCTGTTTCTGCTGTCCCATATTTTGTGTTCTTTAAGGTAAAAGGAAAGGGATGTTTTTATTTATTTTTTCCCTGTGTGATATTCAGTTGCCATGGATATGTTTGGATTTTTTGAGAAGTTCTTGAGAACTTCATGTGATATTTTGAAAAATATGGTCAGTCCTTTCCCTGTGTGATAGTTGCCATAGATATGTTTGGATGTTTTTAGTTCTTGAGAACTCCATGTAATATTTCGAAAATATGCCCAGTCCTTCAGTTTTACCTTTCCCATTTGTTTGCTGCTGCACAATTTTTTAATTCTTGATGGAAATCACATTTTCTAGAATTCATGAACCTTTATCCATTATATTCAACTATACAACCCACTCCTGCTAAATGCACATATCTCGCTTGACACACTTTTTTCTCAATGGTAACAGTTGAGAAGACCTCCTGCTTAACTTTAATACATTTTTAATAGATCTATTTATTTTTTGTCACATTAGGGTGGCAAAGCAGTTGATACATTAGAAGGTGCTAACCCATCGAGTTTGGCCAACAAGGTTGCAAAAGTTGCAGGCTCAATCATTCCTGGGGAACCTGCAGCTCCTGCTAGTCTTGGCATGGCTGCTGGTCCTGCTGTTCTTGAATCAGTCAAGGCTTTTGCTAAAGAAACTCATGCTTCTGAAAATGGTAGCCAAATACTTTCTGGTACAAGTGATGGCCTCAAGAAGAGGCTTCAGGAGCTTGTTAATTCTCACCTAGTCATGCTTTTCATGAAAGGAAACCCCGAGTCCCCTCAGTGTGGTTTTAGTAAAAAAGTGGTTGATATTTTGAGAAAAGAGAAAGTCGAATTTGGAAGTTTTGATATTTTAAGTGATAACAAAGTTCGCGAGGGACTGAAGAAATTTGCAAACTGGCCAACATTTCCTCAGCTTTACTGCAAGGGGGAACTAATTGGTGGATCTGATATTGCCATTGCCATGCACGAAAGCGGTGAACTCGGGCATGTTTTTAGGGACCACGGAATTCAAATATTGGACAACAAGGTGCTCACTGGACCTGATGTAGGAAAAGGCGGTACCGTGGACCCTTCAGGTTTGAGTGCAGCTACAACTTCCCGTTTGCAGACCCTCATTGATTCAGGTCCAATCGTGTTGTTTATGAAGGGAAAACCTGATGAACCACGTTGTGGTTTTAGCCGGAAAGTAGCAGACATCCTCAGACAGGAGAAAATCAAGTTTGAGAGTTTTGACATTCTTACGGATGATGAAGTTCGTCAAGGGCTCAAAATATACTCGAACTGGTCCAGTTATCCTCAGCTATACATAAAGGGTGAACTTATCGGTGGATCAGACATATTGTTGGAGATGCAACAGAGCGGAGAGCTAAAGAAGCTTCTAGCCGAAAAAGGGGTCCCATTTGGAGAGACACTCGAAGATCGTCTGAAACAGCTTGTAAATTCTTCACCTGTCATGCTCTTTATGAAAGGTACCCCAGATGCTCCAAAATGCGGCTTCAGCTCCAAGGTCGTGAACACACTTAAGGAAGAGGGAGTGGATTTTGGATCTTTCGATATTCTTAGTGATGACGAAGTGAGGCAAGGATTGAAGTCATTCTCCAACTGGCCAACTTTTCCACAGCTATACCATAAAGGAGAGCTGATAGGAGGGTGTGATATCGTGATGGAGATGCGTAAAAATGGTGAACTGAAGGATACCTTGTCCGATTGAGTAAACGGTGTGAGTCATAGACGTTTGTCTACCTTTGCATATTTCGTAAATTTTCGACGCTGGTTGAAGCTGTAGACATGTTTATCATATAGTTTGACCATTTTTAGCATTTCCTTCTTAAAATGTTATAAAAGCATGGCAAGAGTATTCTGCCGTTGGTGTTATAAATATGATTAGAGGATCGGTTATGAATTTTGATTTAAAAAAATAGAATAGAGTAATATGATCACTCACTGTATTTCTGGTCACTAGTCTGAATGTCTGATTCTGTTCCAAATCAGATTTTAGTTGGACCCTTAATATTGGAATCAAAGCTGACTCGTCGGCAATGGTATTAACACCTATGGAATTTTTTAATTCATTTTCAAGAAGTATGAATTCTAAAATTTATCACTTTAGTCACATTTCTCATCAATTTTCCTACAAACGATACAATTCTATTTCTTGAATGGTGTTCTGCAGGCCATAATGAAGTAGGCACAGAGCAAGCAAGCCCAAGGTTGAAGCCCAATCTGTAAAGAAAAGGAAAACCCGATCCAAATAATATTACGCACACTTGAATTCGGTTTCACTTTCTTCGCAGTTTCACTTCCTGAAGCCCTCGACTCCATCGATGGGGAGATTATTTACGGTGTGTTTGTATGTTTAAAATTTTGAATTTAGATTTGAAAGTAAAATTAGATTTGGAATTGGATTTAAAAATCCATAGATTTAAAATTTCATCTTGTGTTTGGCTCTTGTGTTTAAAATTTCATCCTGGATTTAAAAAACATTTAAAATTTAGATTTGAAAGTAAAACTAAGAGATTCGTCTCACAAAATACGACTCGTGAGATCGTCTCACACAAGTTTTTGTCCTATGGTTTAGGTCATGATTGTTCTAATTTGAGGTTCCTTAAATTATCATTGACTCGTTCAATAAATAAAATCAATAAACAAATCCTTGAGTTAAACTTAGTCTTAGCTATAATACTATTTTTAGGCAATGAATTAGTGTTGTTTATATAGAAGGATTACATTTGTTTTTTTTTTTTTTGGGCACTAGTATATATGAGTACACACTCGTATGTTAAATATAATTTTAAAAAAAATAATGATGTATAATTTTGTCATGTAAACCAAACATTGTAGTTTTGTAAAACTAACATGTCAAGCATTGATATAATTAATTTGGATGGGAAATTTCAAATTTGTGTAGCATTATTTATTTAATTTTCTAAAAGTCTAAACATCACTTATCTTTTCTATATAAAAAAAAAAATCACATTTTTCATAATTCTTTTTTATAATTTTTTTTAACCTACATTTAATTTTTATAATAGAACTCAAGATTTTTTTTAATTTTATTACAACACACGCGGGATGAGGAGATCGAACCCGAGAAACCGGCTACTCCGACAGGAGGATGAGACCATTGGCCTACAAATTCGGTCTCAATAGAACTCAAGATTAATACCAGATGATGTCCAAAACCATCAACATCGACAGAAGCCAACAACTTTGTACCCTAAGTTAATTAATTATCCAAACTAGGAATTTCTCAAAACAGGTGAACTGAAAAGAAGTAGCCCACAAGAATTTAATGTCCATCCACTTATTCATGATTGCAGATTATTTATATAGCTGGTTTGAATCCCAAACTCCAACCGGCCAAGTTTTTTGTTTTTCAAAATATGGCTTCCATTCTCCTCCTCTTGTCTGAGCTTCTCCGCCGTGAAAACCTAGACATCCTTATTATGTCATCATCATTCGATCACTCCACCGCCGCAAAAAGTTCTGCCGACAAGTCCGTCGACGTCATTGGAAGTTTGCCTCAAAGTTGCAAAAACAATGCCCTGAAGGATAATCAAATTCAAGAAGATCTGATGAAGGTCTCTATAGAATACTTAATTTGGCCTTGAGTTGTCCTGATTATCATAGCATCCATCCACAGATTTTACATTGACAAAAATATCAATCCTTGTATGTACTGACGTGTGATATTTTAGTCATATATGTTTCGTTGAATCAATTATAATTATATAAATATGTTTTTAATCAATTTTAGTCTTTCTTTTCAAAATCATGTAATTAAATGATCGATATTACTGTTATTTTTTGTAACTATGTAATTAAAAAAATTCGAGATATGCGTGTTTATTTATTTAAAAAAATTTACGATTATATATATATGTGTTTTTATTATATATAAAAGAAAAGTATCCCCAAAAAAATGTTGCTTTGTCCCACGCATTGTCATGAAGAAATCAGGCATGGACCATATAGGTGGTTAAAATCTTCCATTTTTATTTGAAAATAAATGGTTTTTTTTTTTTGGGTTAAAAAGCCCAATGTAGACCGAGTGTTTATCGCTTTATCAATAGCTATAGTTAGTAGTAATGGTGCAACTCAAATCTTTTAAACCGCACTAGCAGCTCAAGCATCACGGTTCGATCGCTCTATCAAATAAGGACAATTATTACACCTACAACCAACGGTACTCAAAAGCTTGTTATTTAATTCTAACCAAAACAAAGTCGCACCAACTCCGTATAGAGGTCAAACCATTACTATACAAAAGGAAAAAAGTACAAAAATACAAAAGGATTTCTGGCAGAGTGGTGGTCCTTATTTTGGGATCATACTTTCAAAGCATCCTACGACCATTTTACAATCATACTTTGACTCACGTAAAACTTCTTGGGGGATTCTTGAAGCACAAATATACATTTTAGAAGTCCCGACTCCGTCTGAAATCTATTTGGTGTATTCTTAAAAAATTAACTTTCGGGGATTGGATTCTTCAACAAGTTCCAACTCTGCAAGGTTCTGATCCAGCTCCTGAATCCAAAAACTTATTCTGAAACTGAAGCTTAATGATTGACCGATATTCTCTCAAGCATCATGTTAAGGAACATTATGCATTTTGACGTAGAGAAAGCTTGCAGTCTGTACATGGAGAAGTACTTCGTCTATCATGTAGTGGTGTGCGAAAAAATAGATGGACATCAGTAAGAATCAACAATTCTGACTCGTCTTTTTAAATTGAAACTTTGTGATTTCATTTACTTTTTTAGTGCTAAAAATAATAGCATTATATATTTGGCTGGAATTCTTCTAAGTTATCTTATTTCTAAAGTAAGTGGGGCTTGGATTTAGTGTTCAAAAGCTGAAACATGCCTAGTTTGATTAGTCCAGTGCCTAACAAGGGAAAAAGAGAACAATTACATGTTATAGTAATTTCTTCAGCACGAACTTGGGCCCAGACGAATGGTAAAATTTTGACACACACACATTTGCAGTGCATAGTTTTTCGATTGTGCATTGTAATGTATTTCGGGACTGACTTGGAGCTAATTGACAGGAGATTGACAGGGATTTCCAACCTTGTAAGAGAACATTCTTGCCTTCACTACAGGAAACATCAGTAATTTGCTAGGCGCAGAGATGATAGACACCATCCTCAACCAATCAAATTCCCAGGGACATGCCAATAATGTATGCTCAATGTTCTTGTATTAAAAAAAAAAAGTGGGAAGAGATTTTATACTATTACTGAACATAATCTTGATGAAAACTAAAAGTTCCACTCTCTCTGAAGTCAGTTGCAGGAAGAGAGTTGGATTGGAGGGACCATCTTACATTTACATGAAATAACAAATTGTGGATTTGACTTCATCTAAACAAGCACATAAATTTGAAATCCAGTGGTCCAAACGCACTTGTTCGAACTGCACACATCTTGTATGTTCTGTGTAAACAGATTCTGGGATTGGTTTAACATTCACAGATCAAAACATCATTAGTGTAAGAAATAATTAATATTTGACGAATAGGATTATAAAACAAGATTCATATTCATTATTATATAAAAGACGACAGTCCCTCGTTTTAATTTTATTTATAATGAAACGGATATCCGACACTTGTCAAACTTATCACGAATATAAAAACAGTCTAACAAAGCATCATCTCTCATTATTAGAATTACAAAACAACTAAGTGAGGAGGGATTTCAAAAACACACACGATATGTACACACACACAGCTCAACCTCCATCTTGGATCTGCTTAAATGATTTAACGATATTTGCTCCTTGAGTCACCAATGTAAAGCCTATAATAAACCAGTGGTAGTTCGATCAGATCAAAAAATAATAATAAATGTTAAATAATTTGAATGATCTTTTAAAAATGGAGAAGGAAGTGGAATTTCATTAATTCGGTTGGTTACCAGTCATAGACAGTAGGGGAGTTGGGTTGTGGCCTGTCAAAGTAATCAGCCCCAACTGTCTTGGTGGCCAGATTGCTGCCGGGGTAGAACACACTCCGCCACACGTTATCCCTTTTCGCCGCCGTGGGTGACGGTGCTGTCGGCGTTCCTGGTGTCACCGGCGTCACAGGACTGGCTGGCATCGAAATCGATCTCGCATACTTGCTGCTGCCCTCTCCTTCACCATCTAAAAAAATCGACACCAGCTAGCACGTCACATCCAAACTGTGCATGGATTAAAGAAAGCGAATTAAAGGGGGGCTATGGGCCGGGCTTACCTTTGGTGTTCAAGGGCTTGGTGGTGAACACTTTCTTGAGATGTTTGAGGCCACGTTCGAGCTGAGGCCCGGTCACGACGTCGTCCCAGAGGTGATCAAGCAACACCATTTTCCCTGCTTTCTCTGGATGTAAAGTTGGCTATTTGCTATATTAATACTGAACAGAAGGATTTGTTGGTGAAATATCTCCAACAGTATTTGATATATCCAAGTCGTGTATTTCTATTTCCATTGCTCAACTTTAGGGACGTAATCGAGTCGAGTCGAGTCGAGTCGAGCCGAACTCTTAAATGTTTGAACTTGGCTTGTTTATAATCGAGCCGAGCTCGAGTTTTATTTAACGAATATATTCACGGCTCACGAGCTTATTCAAGCTTTTATCGAACCTAAACGAGCTCAATAAATATGAATTGTACATTTAAATATTCATTAAATTAATTAAAAATAAATTATACATTTAGAAAAAAAATATATCATTCTTATTAAAATTTGTCAATTTATTATAATAAATAAATTTAATAGATTTTTCTACATATTTCATAATTAATGTGTTAAATCAATAAATTAAATATCAAAATAATTATTTTTCATCTGATATATTACTTATGAATTTACTAACGAACATGTTCACAAGCTAACGAGCTGAATATTGCAGAGCTTGAAATTAGTTCGTTTATCTTAACGAACCTCATTAAACGAGCTCAAACGAACTTTTATCGAATCGAGCTTTCGAATAACTCACAAACAGTTTAATTCATTTACATCACTGGGTAACCTAGGAGATGCAGAGTGTGGACAACGAAAAAGAGAGGTGGCAGTAGATGGATAAGGATGAAGACTAGGGGTGTCGTTGTAAGACGTGTCAGTTTATTATTGGATTTCACCTTTATTATTTTCAATAATTATTATCCACGATATTTTTTTTTTAACTTCTTCGTAGTAAGTGGTTTATAGTATGGTAAAACTTGACGACTTTCTAGATGCTTCTGAATTATTTTAACATTAATTAATTAAGCTAGGTTATCTAGAGATTCATGTAATAAACTTGATTATTTGACTTCAAATGAATGGAGCTTGCTTCGAACTAATTAAGATAGTTATGTTGGCGTTGAGCAAAAATCAGATCAGATTTGGGTACAGACCCAGATCTGATGGGTAAGATTTATCGGGTTCAACTTGATAATATCCAATTTTGGGTATAATTTTTCTATCCGACAACTGGGATTGGGTACCCAATTAAGGTTAAAAAATATAACTTAAGACCAGTGGACTCGAACTATTTACTGTTATCCAAGCCTTTTTTTCAATTTGTTGTTCGTTCAAGGAGAATAACAGGGTGCTCGATTATGCCGGACAGTCTAGACTCTAGACACCAGATTAAGTTCAAGTATCATGGAAATACCACCTGAAAAATGAAGTACGCGACCCGAACTACCCAAATACCTGGAAAACTCGACCCGGTCTCCAGAAAGATGTAGTGATCATTGGATAAGAGTAAAAATAGTTAACTTGGATGATGAAGAATACCCACTCAAACATTTAGGATGTGAGTCGTTCAAACAGATATGTGATCATAAAACATGTTGACACAACACCAATATTAGCTTCTAGTGTGCAAGTCGTCAATGTCCTTATCAGTATCCGACTATTGTCCACATTGCGCGATCATACTTCACATCAACTAAGCACGCGGGCAGGCTTGTACCCAGGCGGCCGCCATGTATAAAAACAATCTTAGAAATTCATTCATGAATTTCTTCCACCCCAATCACTGTCCCAAAAAATAAAAACATTAATTACTTTTGTCCCTTTTCGGACTTGTACGATGCGAGCATCCAATCTCTAGCATATAAAAGCTCAAGAAAATCTAGCCACATTATCAGTAACAGAATACTATAAAGTAGTAAATGTACCCGGACATGACTGCAGACAGTGCCTGAAATGAATCCCTTTCCTTCGCATGACTTGCACTTGTTCAAGACAAGAATTTGCCATCTCGAGCAGATGATTTGCATACAACAACTGAAAAGAATATGCCAAAAAGCATAAACAAGAACCGGAATTTGGCTTTGGCTCCATGGTTGGAACATAAATTGTTTCCTAATGGTCAGCTCCTACTAAATGTAATTCAATACCGTTCAGATCAACCTCAAGTTGCAAACAAGATAGATGTATAAGAGAATTGTCACCAATGCCAGACCATTGGAGATGATCAGATACGGATCAGTCAAATCTCATAAGTTGTAGTAAAGAACTATTTAGTGAATTTAAAGGGTCAATCGAAAACGCACCTTAATGCAAAATTTGGGCCAAAAGATATTCAAGTCAATTGTTCCACCATTGTCCAACAGCAACTAGGAAAGAAATACATACAATGAGGAAAGAATAGTACAGCAATCCATTTTAGAATGGTGGCATAGACAGTCACCTTTTAATCTTTGTCTCCGGTCTCCTAGTTAATGAGTGTTGTCATTCAATAACAAACAGGGCCAGCACAGTTGCAAGCTTAGGCATTTCATAATATTATGTCGTGCTCCTAATTAAAAGTTGAGTTGATTCCTTAGTATTGGAATGATGACTTAATTTTGTAAGGCTAATTGCATCAACACCCCCGTAAAAAATAAAAAATAAAAATCCAGAAAAACACCCTATATAAAATTAATAGCATTTTAGACCCCGTGTTTTATAAAATCAGAGATAAGCCCTCCTTTGTAGGGGTAGTTGTGCTTGAGTTTTTTTCATAGGGATGAAAGTTTGATTTTAAAGAAATAAAGGATGTGTTAGCCTATTAATATTTTTAGTGGGTTTTATGTCTTTTAAACTTTTTATAAGGTAGATCGGTGCAATTAGCCTAATTTTGCACAACAGCACCTCTGTAGTGGCACATTTTTCCGAAACATATTATCAGACACTAGCTCTTTCCGGGTGTGCATTGTGACAGACAGGATAGTCACAGCAGTGAATCTCAAGTTATTCTAGAGAAAGTGATCATACCAAGTAAGTATCTCGCTCAATTAAAGGTCTCAACAACATATTCTTTACTCATTCAAAGGGATTGTGTTGTGAGGTCATAACAGAACCCTTTCTTCCTCCTTTAATATCTTTCATAAATTCGAGTTCAGCAGAATATTAGATTCACATGTACACATATGTTGGTCCAAAAATGAGGTAACATGGTCCATAATATGCATGGTATTATCACTTGGCACCACATAACATCAGATAAAATAACATTCACAGTATACAGATGTGGAGTTAAGCTATAAAACGAGCATCACATCAATCAGAATCAACTGCATAGATCAAGATACTATATAACTTCAACTTCAGATAACTTGACAATGACATAAATCTTCTAAGTCAGATTAAGCGCAAACAAGCATCCATCAGTAGTCAATAATATAGAAGCAGTAAAACTGGACGGTGCAATTTTTCTGTTAAGAGACAGCAATAACTATTGCAGCTTAGAGCTATGCAATTTTTTTCCCGAGCTATAATATAATAATCCAGTCTAATTATCCAAAAATTACTCTGTAAACTAGAGTTAGAAATAAGACATCTATAGAGCAGATTCAAGTTCTATCCACAGTACAAGATTTTTCACAAACTTCCCCGTCAGCGGTCTATGTGATAAGGGAACATAATGAGGATGTGAAAAGGTTCAAAAACCTTCGTTTGAAGGAGTATGTGATTTTGTAGAAAGACCTACAACTCTGCGGCATCAAAACTTCCCATATTTTTCAATATATCCCTGCAATAATAATGACCAAATGTTAAACACCAAAGACAGATTAAACTACTGTCGATGTCAATGTTTAAAAAATAAATAATACCAAGAACGTGACACTAACCTCGACAAGATTGGAAAGTTTGACCTGAGATATAGAAAGATATGACTTAATTGATTCAGCTGTGTTAGGAATTTGTTCAGGTTGTAATGTGCTCAGAACCTTATCAACTGCACTCTTGACAATAATTTTATGAGCATCCCTGCTCATAAGCCCCTCTCTCCAAGATGGTTTCACCAGTTCTTTCACATATTCCACAAGCGCAGCATGGAAATACTTCAGAGCTTTTGATTCATTCTGCACATTATCATCTCTTTTTATAACACCATTCTCAGTTTTTTTGCCACATTCATCCATTTGCAGTTCCTTCTGGTGCATTGTTTCATCCAGCTTCAGTCCATTATCACAACCGAAGCTCAATCTGCTAGCTTTTCTGGTATCTTCGACATGATTAGCATCCAAAAGCTCCTCTTTTTGCAATTTATTTGATTGAAAATGTGCATCATTAACATATACTCCTGGGTCAGAATAAGAAAATGCAAATGGCCCATCTTTGGCACCGATTTGCTCAACACTATCAAGAATGTGATCATAAGGACTTTCTTTCAGTAATAAATTCTGGGTAACAACATGTGATGGACGAAATGGAACAGACGGCTCCCAACCATCAGGGAAAATTTTGGTTTTATTTTTAGTTGGCTGTTTATTCGTGAGGTTATTGTTTCCTGACAGACAGCCTGAATTAGAACCAGATAATGGTGAGGGGCTTTTCCTGAACGAAGAGGATATGGAAGCACGATATTCTTGATTGCTCTTTGAAGTATTCCAAGACCCAATGGCATGGGCATTAGTTGTCCAGAAGGATGAACCAAAAGGCACCGGAGGTCTGGAATAAAATGGTAAGTTTAACCTATGAGCATCAGGCACGAGTTCATTTTTCTTGCTAACAGTTTCCTCGGTCCCAAAAGAAAAAAATCTTGACTTGTCATAAGTGTCGCATGATACACCAGAGAAATTTCCATGGAGTGCCCTATTCATATCAATTGAATGGCATTTGATCGAAGGGGAAGTATAGCAGTTGAAATCATCCGAGCCTGAGTTTTGTCCAATATGTATTTTACCAGCCTGATCAAGACCACCAGCTAACAGATCATGTTTATGGACAACCGATTTCTCAATCTGACAGTTTATGGGGGGGTTATCTCTAGTTTGTGGTGGCAGCATATGCGCACCGGAACAAGCTGTCACAGCCAAAAAACAATGGTCTGGTGAAAATCAAATGCAAGATTATTTCCATGGCAATATTGAACGTCAAAACACCAATATATATATTTATATATATATATATATATATATATATATCCAAAAGTTCACTTTTCTGACCTGCAGCATCTACTCCTTCCTTTATGTGAAGGAACCTACAGGATTTTCCTCTAATGCACCACCCTTTGGCATGAAATTCACACAAAATTCTTGGTTTTTTATTCGCAACATCAAATTCAGCACCATAAGATGAATCTCTTGGCGTTATCGGTGGACCACTCAACCTGAGAACCAACATGAGAACATAAGGCTCACAAAACTAAAATAACCTACTTCTCTGTGTATAATACACACACAAACATCAATATCATCCAACATCAAATTTGTGACAATCAGGTAAAAATAAAATTTTAACCTCGATGTTGTTTCTTTCATGACCTTCACACCTTCTATAGCAGTCTGAAGAGGCTTTGCTACAGCAGAACCAACACCGCCATCCTTCTGGCTACAAGCATCTGTGATTGTTAATGTAGCATTGCCCTGACTCCAAAATGTTTTGTTGTTTATGTCATTCGCTTCCAAATTTCCATCTAAACAAGCCTTGGCATCAGTGTCTCTAAAGGTTATTTTTTCTGCAAAAGCTCATAATTATTAGTTGAGACTAGTGATTCATAAGGTCGACCTCAACGATGACTAATTAATTAGTATGGAGGAATATTATAATGAATCATTGTAATGTCCTGGAGTCAAATGATGTAGAAAGTTCCGTGTGTATTAATGGAGTTCATGAATGAAAACATAAATGTTTTCTAATGATGTATAGAATACATGACTAGGAAGATATACTTTCCAACCCTGTCTAAGATAACCAATATCATCTTAGTTTGGCGAAAATACCTTCTCTGTGAAGAAAAGTGTCCAAATCTGAACTTTATTAGCTTCATCGAGGAATTTTTCCTCTTGGACAAGTTATAAATGAAAAGTGAACATCGTTAGAGATGTTCTAGTAACAATTGTTGAGATGTGACTCATTTCATAAATTACTACATCAAGTAGTTCATAGATAAATTAAAAAAATAGTATTCAACCCAAACCAAAAATCAATTTTTTGGATAGTTTAGCCACTTTATTCGCAAATACTTTAAGTGATGCAATCAGAACAATGAAGGCAGAAAAGAGAACAAAATTTTTAGAATAAAGGCTACCCACTATTCATTATGCAAATTTTTTAAATGGATAAATTCACATCTGAGAATGCATAACCACATTCAAAATAAATGAAATTACCATAACACACTTTTATTTGCTAAATATTAAATTTACCCATCAATGACTTGTTTGCTGTAATTAAAATTTTCAATTGTCTATAGAGAGCAATAACTAACAAAAGAAGTCAATAATGTTAAATCTTCATTTGATTTATACTAATCTTGATGGCTCTGAGGTATACAAGAAAGCAGTAATATAGCAGGTTTAACATAATCTATATTCCATTCCCCATAAATAGAGACATGATTTTGATTTAAGGAAGAGGACATTTCCACATCTGCTGGTTCCATGCCTTCCATATACTTATGAGTCCTTCATGGCCTTTGCTTGGCCTGAAGTTCTTTCACAGATTGAATCTCTATATAGATTTTCCTGCTTGTGAACAATACAAAGCAGCACAAGCACATTTCTACATTCAATTATGCAGATGCTCTGAGTGCAATATTCCATGTCACATGCAAGGTCAAACCCATCTTTTGTATATACAAAATAATGGTCATAAAAACAAATAAAATCCTCACAAGTTGTTGCAAGAAGTATTTGAGAGTTCATTTAATACAGATGTTTGATTAATTGTTTCATGTCCATACAACAAGTAGAGGTTAGCAATAGTAAGAGGAACTAGGACGTTGATTTTGTAGCACTAGCTCATTTTATTGTCAATGGAAAGAAAAGTTTGTAAATGACCAAACAAAAAGTGCATCAATCAGTTAAACAAATTTTCTGTGCTGGTAATATTAGGCATGGTTGCTAAAAGCCACGAGGGGCACTAAAGCGCATAGTTGTCCTGGAGACTGGAAAAGTCCCAAAGCAAGACGCGTGTCACATCAAAGAGCGACAGGACAAAACATTTTAAAATCTAATTTGTTTCATGAAAAAAAAACTCACACACGCAGGACCGTCATTCTGAAAGCTTGCTAAACCAGGATTTGACCTTTTAAGGCTCACCAGTAAATGGGCTTCACGACCAAGTTCGTTAAAGTGTTGTGCCTTTACATGAGTAGGGCAGTGCCTCACCACATCTAGTGCCATGGCACGCTTTTAGATAAATTACTGAGTGGGCCTAGGCATGTTTGCAACAATTAATTGGATGCGTAAAAGAGAATATTATGAAGATTGTAGCCACTTTTCGTTTCCACAGTTTACATTTTGACCTCATTTAATATTCTTCCAGATATGATCGTGAAAGGGAATAACATAAACAATGTCGAGGAAGGACAAAATATTGGTTACAAAATTTGTGATTAGTGCACACGTGTCACGTCAAGCCACGTAAATATTACAGAATCCTTAGCCAAAATATCCATTATCTTATGCAACCAGTGATGAAGATGTCATAATTAACAACATAAGTGCCTTATAAGAAGCAATTGCAATTCGTTGCCAAGATGTATCAATTATTATTGATTCAAACTAGCTGAACTTGATTATAAATTCTTCCGTTTGGCATAAGATGACTATAAAGTGACTTGATTTTTCGCATGGAAACATTTTAAAGCAAAAATTTCCAAATAGTCGAGGTCGCGGGAAGCGTGTGGAGCAAGTAATCAACTTTATCTATTCAAAACCATCTGCATCGCCTTATAGGGGAAAAACTCATTCTACAAGCATTGTCACTAATACGTACAACTATACAAGGATGAAAAGATTGAAAATCTATAGAAAAATATCATAATATACAGGGTAAGGCAATCCCCTCATAAGGAATTCCGAGTGGATATGGCAAACTTTGAAATGTTAATACTCATAAAGAAATTAAATTTTTGATTCACTTCAAAAACTCTGAAAACCCATGGATAAACACACTCACATTATATAATTCCTCAATATTTCTTTGCACGAATAGAATTACAGACACTCAATTTGAAAGTACACTGCATTTACAGAACAAGATCAATGAATATACAGGGAAAAATCAGCATTAGCAACACATTCGGTAATTCAACAAAGAACAACTTTGAGATAAGTGTGATCACTTAGAACAGATTAGATGAGGCACGCGTATAATGAAGGTGAAAAAAAAAACATGCATCTCAATAAAAACGCATCCGCGCGACATATCCGATGAAAAATAAAGATGCCCAGGAACATAAATAGTAAAAAAAGAAAAAACCAATCAAGGTTAAGATTTCCAAAACCATCAATCACCGTCAAAACGTGAATGTGAAACAAACCGTTTAGGTTATTTTCTTCCCTCACAGGGGTCAAGTCTTCGCCAATTTCAGACCCATCCCCGTCTTCTTCCTTTCCTTCTACGACTTCTTCCTCCGCCCCTTCTTCAACTTCGACCTCCTCTTCTACTTCGATTTCTTCTTCTATCTCCTCGTATTCGATCTCATCTTGGACTTCGTCACCTCCGGCAGGCGAGGGATGAATCGGAGACGGCGACACCACCGCGGAAGACGAAGGCATTGCGTGAGTGCTTGCGGGGAAGCAAAAGGCGTGTCTGGGAACCACAGCGCTCGGAGGTGACTTGTAAGACTACCGCTGTAACATTTGTCGGATGAGAGATTTATTTCAGGAACTTTTACTTTGACATTAATCCGAAATATTATTTTAAAAAATCATATTTTTTAATAATAATAAAACAATAAGCTAAATTCAAGTACAAATGTGCAACAAAATTTATAAATTAAATCTAATATTTTAGACAAATTCAAAAATATTTATTGACCATCTTTCATTTAAAATTAAATATTAATGTTAAAAATTTTAAGATAAAAACTTTGTGTGAAACGGTCTCACGGATCGTATTTTGTGAAGCGAGTCTCTTATTTGGGTTATCCATGAAAAAAATTAATTTATAAGTTAAGAGTATTATTTTTATTGTGAATATCGATAGGGTTGACCCGTTTCACAGATAAAAACTCATTAGATCATCTTACAATATACCTACTCAAATTTTAAACGAGAATTATTCATTTATTTAATTTTTGGATACAATAATATTTAAAAAAATACAATAATTTTTTCAGAGAGATATACAACCAAAAGGTCCACAGTCCACGTCATTTCACCAGCATTCGGTGCACGTGCATTGAGCGTGCGTGGCAATTTTTTTATCTTTATTATATTTTTTTATGACAGTTTTTAGCAATATATAATAATTTAATTATTAAAATATATTTGGTGCATTGATTCGAACAGGCATTATGCAAAGATAGGTTTTAAACCAGACAAATCTCAAGACAGTTTAAAAACATAGGTTGTATATTGTTATATTAAATTTTTTGTGTTTGATATTTTTATGAAAAAAATATATATTAATTTATTATGATAGGATATTTTTAGATTAGTGATTAATAGAATTTCCTGATATAGTTTGAATTTTTAAATAAATTAGAGATAAATTGGAGAACAAATCAGAAAAAACAAAGAGCTATACAAAAATTACTAATAAAATACACCAGAAAAGTTGCTAACAAATATTATGAAGGATAAAACTGGAAAAAAAAAAAAAAACTTTGGTGTCATGTTGGCATACCAAAGTTAATTAATATGAAGTGTTCAAGTTTAATAATATGGTAATATATATAATTTTGATATGTTGGACGTCTTTTTTTTTTTATGTGTTTGATCGATGATGTAAGATTTTTACTGTGAACATCTTATAAACATTTAATAGAATACGTTTATCGATATCGATTGACGTGACATTCACACTATGTTCGACACGGATAACCTAGAAGCATCCAACATTTTATACCTTCGTATATACGTGTGTGATAAAGTTGATGGTTCTTCAATTATTTGTACTACAAAATTTTTAATCCATTACTTTCCCCAAAATTTTCACTTATATATATATATATATATATATATATATATATATATATAAAGACCCTAACTACGGATTAGGACAATCTTGGGCCTCGCCTGAAAGATTTAGGAATTGTTATTTTATTAAACCCACTAACCGTATCGATATTAACCTAAAATATTTATTAAAAATAATTGATTTTCTTATGTATAAATAATCAGTAATACACATGTAGTACTTGTAATGAGAAAGTGTCGAGATTATTATACAGTTTAAAGATTTAATTCGTATCGGAATTAATTATAGCTTATGTTAAAATGTCAGGTGTTTGGTCATTCAAATAGTATCGAGATCAAGATTTCATGTTATATTTCTATGAAGCACAAAATTAGTGTAATCATCGTATTGTGCATGGATACTTGAATTTATGTATATTTTAAAATAATTAAGTTGTGTCTTTTTCAGCGATAACGGTAGACGCCGAGGAATACTGCTGAAACCTAATTTGTTTGTATTCAATGGCTCGCTCGAGGCTCGCTCGTTTTCTCGAGCGAATTAGACAAAATCAAATGACTCGATATTTGTAAATAATCGCACATTTTGTATTGTTAGGTGCATAATTCATGCACGTTCAGTTGTCCAAATATGATTTTTCCAGTGCATGCAATAAATGGATCCTGTAATATTTGCGTCACTTTAACCGCTAAAATCAACATAAATCAGAATTTATTAATGACCTCTTTTGATTTAAAAAAAATGGGATTAAGACAATGAATGGTATTTACACAGATTTCAAACCTCGCTTTTTTGTCGTTACCTACTTTTATATATGTCTTTCTATGGAAGATTATTTGTTAAGATTTTGTTCGAAAACAAATCTTTCAGAATTTTTAAAATCTTAGAGATATTTCGTTAGTTTTTAGGCAAAAATTTATGTGAGACGGTCTCACGGGTCGTATTTTGTGAGGTGAATCTCTTATTTGGATCATACATGAAAAAATATTACTTTTTATGATAAGAGTATTACTTTTTATTGTGGAATATCGGTATGGTTGACCCGTCTCGCAGATAAAGATTCGTGAGACCGTCTCACAAGAGACTTACTCTAGTTTTTAATTTAAGATGAGAATCTTTTCTTTCTGTGCTATATTAAAAGACAAAACTTCTGTGAGACGGTCTCACGTGTCGTATTTTGTGAGACAGATCTCTTATTTAGGTTATCAATGAAAAAGTATTACGTTTTATGCTAAGAGTATTACTTTCTATTGTGAATATCGGTAGGATTGACCCATCACACAAATAAAGATTCGTGAGATCGTCTCAGACTTAGTCATATTAAAAGAAAAAAACTTGCTGTGCTCAAATTAGATGGATATTTTTTGGATAAGTTGAATTTTTATTGCTTCCAATTCCCTTTATAAAGAAAATCTGTCTGTGATCAAACTAGTTTTTATTTTTAGAGGAAAAAAAAAAAGTTTTATTAAACAAAAAAAGAAACGAACAAAGGAAAAACAAGAAAAGAGTGTGATGGAGACGTAAAAGTATAATTTCTGACAAAGGATTAATTGAAATATTGTCCGTACTAATATGAACCGCACGTGAAAAATTTGCACGGCGGGAGGGAGACGGCCCTCAGCCACCTGCTCACCCAGTTCGATTTCCAGGCGAAATCTATGATCTGGGAAATAATTTGGAAGAAATGATATTGAAAATTAAGAAAAATTTAAATGAATGGTGCTCTTCGAGAGTACTGGAGAAATTTAGACCTGCTTTGCTTTGATCAGAATTCAGAAGTCGTAGCCTTTGTTGAAGAAACAACAGTCACAAAATTAGTTGGAATCATCAAGTTCAGATTTGGAAACAAAATGAAGAATAAAGGGTTGCAATAATCTGGCTGTTTATATATTAATCATCACCAATTATTTACAAACAGCGTGATCTTTTGTCTCTTCTCGGAAATGAAAAACAAGAGGGTAAATTGATTAAATCTTCATTAAACAAATCAAACAACGGCCGCCGATGGAGTGAGTCAGGGGTGGTGGGACGGTTTGAGTTTGAGGTCCAGATTGACCCCGGTACTGACTGGTGGGCTGGGTTCCTCCGGCGGACCATCGACAACCGTGGAGGACGAGTCCGTTTCGCTCTTTGCAGGCGTACAATATCGGCCAGGGAATACGGGCACATGCTGCATGGAGTTCATCACGTCCGCGATTTCTTTGCGGGAAGCTGGGCCGAGTTTCAGCATACTGGTCTGCACGGGCGTGATCTTCAAACCAGTGAAGGCAGCAGCGGTGGGGAGGAGATTGATGTATCCCACTTGGTAAGGGAATCGCATCGGGATGCCGACACTGAGGCCTAGATCAACCGACTTACTCATAGACGCCGGCGGAGAAGCTTTTTTACGGTTGGAGGACTCCGCGGTGCTGCTTTGGCTGGCGCTCTGGTAGTTGACACGGTGGTTGGTGTTAACTATCATGGATTCCGGAGGAGGGAAATTGGTTCTAGCCCTCCATCCGCGGAACCTTCGGGCGGCGGCGTCGTATGCTCTCGCGGCCTCCTCTCCCGTGTCGAACGTCCCCAGCCAAACGCGGCACTTCCTCCATGGATCCCTGATCTCCGCCCCATACCTTCCCCACTGACGCTTTCTCACCCCACGGTAGCGCACTTCCTCACCGTCATTGCTGGCTTTCTTGTCTGCTCTGGTCGGCGGCGCCATTGATCTTCACAGCAAAGAATTTTGTTCAGGTGTGAGGTGAAATGAAAGACAAGAGTACTGGAATATATAGAGCGAGCAGAGGAGATGACGTGGCTCGTGGATTTTGTTTGGCCACCTTGCTTTAATTAATTTCAAATAAAATTATGCTCTTTGACTTTTCCTTTTTATATTTTACATTTTCGTGAATTTTATGCAAATTTGAGGTTAAATATTCAAATATAATATACATTTATGTGATTAGGAACATCTTCGATATAAAAAAATAAAGATTATGTGTAATGATTTTTCATTAGTTTTTTAATTTAATAATGCCGATGCTCTCCTATAATTCCTCGTGCATGAATTCGGATGGGTAATATGAGGAATTTGTGCTAAATCATGAGATAAATTCCTTGAGACATAAGCAGAAAATTACTTATTTGTCGTTAATATACTTTCGACGTATATTTTCGATCTAACGTTCGAAAGTAAAATTTTGTCGTTTATACTTTTTATAATCATGGTATATGATTGAGATTTATTCCGATTGTGTGATCAAACAAAAAAAAAATTACTTATTTGTCGTTTATGTTTTCGACATGTATTTTCGATCTACCGTTCGAAAGTAAAATTTTATCGTTTATATTTTTTATATTAATTGCATATGATTAAGATTTATTCCGATGGTGAAAGTAAATTTTGTCGCTACTCGACTAACTTATTCAGTTATTTTACGTTTGTATGAAATTTATTTAAATGTTAACGCCGTCGCTTCAGAAAATATATAAAATCAAATAACTAATCGAAAGTGAACCCTAATATTTTGTATTAATGATAAATATATTTGTGATCCATAACCCATAGGGATAGTCTCGATTTACCTGATAGGTGTAATATTAAAGCAACAAAGATATTAGTTTGTAATTCCAAAATATGAGCATTGTATGCGTATTATTAATTTAAAACTAATTTGTAAGACCGAGCATTTGAATCTTATTACTTATATGTGGTAGGGTGATCAAATGTTGAATGATTTTATTTTTTTAATCACAAAAATTCTCGTGAAACGGTCTTATATGTCAATTTTATAAGACTAATCTTATATTTGGATCATCCATGAAAAACATATTTTTATATCAAAAATATTACTTTTTACGTCAAACATGGGTAGAGCTGACTTGTTTCACGAATAAAAATCCGTCAAACCGTCTCATAAGAAATCTACTTTTTTCCATAACCAAATTTATCGATTTACTAAATAATAAATAAAACAAAACCATTAATAAATAAAAATCAAACTAAACTAAACCTAATTTTCGGTATCGTTCAGGTCGATCTACTTGGTTTGAATATTCTCTTTTAGATTATTTTTTTTCAAAAAGAAAAATCTGATTATTTTTATGACATAAGTTAAAGTTTATAGACTAGTTATTATAAATAATATAATATTTGCTAAACAACAAAAACTCATGATATTTATTTTATATATAAATAAATTCGAAGAATTTACCATTGTACACTTTTGTCATAATTATTTATTTGCAAAAAATCGAAGAGATTTTTTTAAAAAAAATTGAGATAGAAATAAAATTACAGATTATATTTAAATTGAGAACTTTAAAAAAATTACAGCTTGTTTAGGGTATGTAGTGACAAAAAGAGATTGGAATATATATGCATATATATAGTTTTGATATGTTGCATACTTATCGTATGTATTTATGTGAGTATTGATGAGACGACGTTTGCTTTTTGAATATGATAAAACATTAAAAAATCATACATCCAATAAATGTGTATTATTTTTTCGATACTTACATAAGTGTGTATCACGTGAGCCGTTGGAGATATAAATACATTTACAAGGTAAGTTGCACATGTATTAATTATTGTATTTTAAACTATATTTTATTTTAATATTTAATTATTAGTAATAATATAAATCTTTCGTGCATATTATGTGCGTATAAAATGCACATAATATGCAAATTTTAATTTTGCACACAATATGCACAATTTATACGCACGTGATATGCACAATTTATACGCACGTGATTTACAATTTTTTATTTTTTATGTTACATAACTTATGTATTAAAAATTTATAGATATATTATATTTAAATTAAGATGAATAATTATTCTCTTCATTTAATGCGCAAAAAAAAAATTTAGCGACGGTCAAAACAGTCTTTAAGATCGATTTCAAATTTCATTGCTAAAGCTACTGTTGTTGGCTTTAGTAATAAAACGTTGTTATTAGTGACGATTTTGTACAAATTGTTACTAATTTGGCAATGATTTATTTAGAAAATGCTTGGAATCTTGAAAGGAGTTTTCACATGAGAAAATCGCATTATTGAAAGGTTTGAGCCATCGGTTTCATAGCTTTCAAGGTCTTTCAATGCTCAAAATCTTGAACTCGATTTCCAATAAAATCGAACCAAAAGTAAAGTGGAGAATCATCTTTTAGAATCTCTAACAACGATCAAACGAATACATCGATTATCAGAAATCGAATTGTTCCGACGAAATTCCTCCGATACTCGAGGAACTAAAATACATACATCATTTGGAATTTTGTCTAAATAAGGACATAATTTATGTTTAAATTTGGCTAGTCTTATAAAGTTTAGCTGCAATATCGATCAATTCAATATTATTGATCTGGTTAGATGATAATATTTTCATATATCAAGATATATATTTTAATTTTAAAGTAAAAGTTAAAAAGTATATCAAAATATACAATATATATATATATATATATATATATATATAAAGACACGAGTTAAGATTTAGATCAATCTGTCTAAATTCATATATATAACACTTAAAATTTAATTTAGCTGATGTGAGATATTTTTAAGGATAATAAAAAATGTTAGGCCAAAAAAATATCAATGTTGATTTAGTTGATAAGTATAATTTACAGGCGTGTTTATGAGGTTTAAAAAAATGGATGCCTTTCAATTAATATTTTTGCAGATAAATGGGTACCAAATATTCAGTCTAAAGTTGGTACCTTTGGTTCAAGAGATAACATTGAGTGCCTTAATCAAAGATGGTACTTGGGAAATTTCTGCATGGTGACAGAAGGGGCTCTATCAGTATGGATGTGAGTTGGAGCTCAAATTTCCTTGCCGACTTTCGTAAAGCAAGAGAATCGGGAAAGCTATGCAGGAAAAATGAGAGGGGCAAGCCGGAGAAGTCTTAGGTACCGCCGATTGCTAACACTTTAAAACTTAAGGTAAATGCAGCGGTAAATGCCGAACTTAGTCAATACATCATAGGGAGAATTGTCCAGGACAAGCAAGGTCGGTTGATGATGGAGTTTGGCAAGCAAATTAATCAACCAACCTATGTGGTATATGACGAACTTTTTTTGCAATTAAGGAAGGAGTCAGTCTCCTTTACGAAATGAATTTTAGAGATGTGCGGGTGGCAACATACTCTCTTTTGACGGTGCAGACAGTCATTTCCGACCGAGAGAACCATGGCTACACTGGAGCTTGCGCAGCAGAGATTATGCTTATGCTAAAGCACACATGGTTTCAGAGATTGTACATAGACGTCAATAGAATAGCTCATAATATTGTTCATTTTGCTTATTCATCCCTTTCCTCTTTTGTTTGGGTGCTTCTTTATTGGTTAAGTAATATTGTAAGAGAAGACCTGAAATAATAGAATTACGAGTTTTCCCGTAAAAAAAAATGGATGCCTTGACAGACAAATTAGGGACATTTGCAATTTCATTTCCCTTTCCCCATTTCTGCTCATCTCGGATCTTATGGCCCCTCCAAAAGCAACGAGGCAGCAGGGTGGTGCCGCGGCCTCTGTACAGAAGCGTGAGCTGCGACAACCTGTGTTTGTGAAAATCGGTTCGTTGAAACTGGAGACATCTGGGCACACCGTGATTGTTGAAGTGATTAGTTCAAAAACCGTTGTCAATAGGCTCCCCGGAGTCTGATACCAGAGTCTCAAGATCGCTGAATAGCGGGGGAAGGGAGAACATTGCCTTTATAGTTTTACACTTTTACTTATCCCCCCACCTCACCTCCTGCAAACTCGATGACACTCGTAACTTTTGAACTTTTCTAGTCGTGCTATAGTTTTATAGAGATCTGTCATGGATACAACAATACAATTCTACTATAATTGGCACCGTTTGAAGTGAATGATAAAAACTTAATTGTTTACACATCTTTGTTTGACATATGTTCTGTTAATGATTAGAGTTATAAATCAGTATATTGTCCATATATATAGATATATCATCCATATATTATACATCATTTGTCGTCTCCTCCTATGAACCACACAGTTCCTATAGTATATTATCTTATGCTATATTTCACGTGAATGACGTGATGTTTGAGGACAGTTAGGAGGTGTAAATTTGTCAGATAATGATGTTATGATAATTTGCCAAACTAGTTTATGCACTTGAGTGTTTTTTGACCATTATATCTCTTTTTTGGATTCTGTAATCAATTCTATTCCACTTTGCTTACAACTAGAAACAATGGCGATTGTGTCCGAGGTGTCGTAGTAGCACAACGTCATATCTATACCTTACAAACCACGGTTTCATTCTTCTCGTTTCGTCTCGTCTTGTCTTGTCTCGTCTCGTCTTGTCTGGAAAGTTGTGAGGAAAGATAGTTCTTGCCTCTTGGGTATGTAGTCTCTATAGCAATTTTTTATGGATGCTTCAGGTGTAAATGTATGGACAAAGTATCTTTTCTATTCCATTTGTGTTTTAATCAGCTTTCTTGACTTGGCCACTTGGACTTTCTGTCTGTAGTAGAAGATTCCGACGTTGATGTTTTCCCTTTCCATATTTACTTTCGTTATTTTGCTTCGCGAGTTTGGAAGAGGTTTCTTTTATATCTTCTTTGTTTAATCTTTTGTGGTTATCCAAAGAAATTTCAAGACTTTCTGCTGGTTGAAAACTGCATTTGTTGATGTTTGTCACTTCCCTCTTTCTTCTTGTATCGCTGCGCTGTGTGTTAGTCAATTCAGAATGCTATTTTAGTTCTTGATGCTATAGTTTTTTTTAAAAGATTTCCAGTGTAAGGATATAAACTTTTTTTGTGAATTATGCATCCATTTTTGCCGGTGAAAAGTTGCCATTTTCGTACAGTTGAGTTGATGCAGCCAGGTAATACTGTGATACTACGGAATGCAAAGATTGACATGTTCAAGGGATCCATGAGGCTGGCCGTTGATAAACGGGGTCTGGTTTAAGTTACAGAGCCTGCAAAATTTGTGGTCAAAGTGGACAACAATCTTTCCTTAGTTGAGTACGAGCTGGTTAATGTCGTCGAAGAATCTGGAAAGTGACTCAACCTTGATGCCATTTGATTGTTCAATTTATCATGTTATTAATTGTGATTTTGGTATACATGTTCATCTGTTCTTGTTTCTTTTCCGTGCAAGGGTAGCTAACATATTTAACTTTGGCTTCATAGTGGGCGTGTCAAGAAGATTGTCTTGTAGTATCGCTCCTTAGCGTTAGACCAGAAATTTTTGCTGCCTTTTTGTGCATCTTCTCGCTTGTTTTTGGCTCTGGGATTTTGGATATACGGTTTTGTGAGAAATCGCCACACTATATCTGAAAGTAAAAAAATCAGTCTGTCGGTTGGATCCATTTTAAATGTCTAATACGGGCAATTAAAAAAATAATAGAAATGAGTGATGTTTTGGGTTTCAGCTATATGCGCTCAAGCTGACTGGACTTGGAAACAATAAGAAGCCATGGTATAATCAAGCCCTCAAGCTTGTAATCAATAATTGTTTCGAGATGAGCTCGGATCTTCGAATTAGCGAAATAACTTTATAAAAATAATATACATTACGATTCTTCCCTAAATTTATCATAAAGAAAATATTTAACAATTAATTCCACAAAATTTAAGGATATTTTCACAAGTTTACAACCGAGCTCAACTCGACCTCAATTGATGTTTTAGAGAAAATCGAGCCTGTTGTGCGCCATTCAGCTCGACCTCAAAAATCTATAATCTATTGAACTCAAACTCAAGTTTAAATATTCACGTCTGTTTTTCAAGTCATATTCAAGTAGTATACCACTTAAGGTCGACTTTGGTTCGTGTGCTGCCGCATGTGAGAAACTAACTGAAAAGCTTAATGTGAGATATTGCAACTCGAAGAGATCGCCCTTATAGGGCGTATTTCTTCCAACTGAAAGTTAAAAGTGGTATACAACCTCGGAATGGGAAAAATCAGAAACTTGTATCGATCATAAGCTGGTTTCTTAATTTTATCAAAGGTAATATAGTCACCATAACTATGGGTGACACTTGGTTCGACTGATTGATGGCTATCCTAGATTCGCTTGTTTCCGACATTTCATGCGACACTGACGCCCGTGGATCTCCAACACCCATCTCACCACATTCTAACATCATCCATCTACAATGCAGGAAAACAGTGTGTTTTGTAAAGAGAATAGCATGTGTAGCCACGCATAGCTAAAAGTTGAGCAAGAAGCAAAGAGAACACGGACATGATCCCCTAAACTTTAGGACCCCTGAGACTCACAAACTGAAAATACAATGTCAGCTTAAAAAGAAAAACAGGTAGAATGTGAAAAACCTTCAGGTCCAATTTCAGCCAATGAGCGGCAATCAGAAGCCCAAATAGAAAAATAGCACAAATAAAAATTTACAAGGAAAACTACTGCTTGAAATTACAAATAACAATAGTAACAAATCACTGCGAATTATCAACTTGCTCTTTATATCAAGTTTCATCATCCAACCAAAAAACAAAAAAAACAAAGGAAAATAACTCAAGATTTTCTGTGCTGAGCTCGTTCTGACTCTAACATCAGGCATTCTCCTAGTGTGATCAAGTAAATAAAACTCCCCCTTTGACCGTCCATCATTCATCATACATCATCTTTGCAATCTGATGAATACCACACATCAGCATTGTCTATAGATTACTGAGTCAGCAATAAATGCAGCTGACAGATTAATTTCATCTTCTCACAGAGATTGAGGTTCACATGTATGGTCCAGTATAAGCACATGAAGTTCAAATATAAAAAAACCAATAAAATCTAAGAACAAACAGAAGTTTCAAGTTACAGAGTTCTCGTGTCATCCAGTTATCATATGGCCAATTTGTCAATTCAATTCATCATCAGTCTCTAAAGCTGCTCCATACTTAGATTAGCAATAATTGGATTTGCCAAACATTTTTTCCATAAAGTATTTGGATCGTTTGAAAAGATTCCAAGGAGTACTCTGAAACTTCCCAAAGAGATGAGAGTAAAAATAAATGTGATTAAAGACTTTTTGCATACATGCAGTCTATCATACAAAGTAACAACAAAGTTTCTGGAACCACTAAGAGTCTATAAAAGGCATAATTACAAGCTTCCTTCACCCACCATCTAATTTGGAGAATCTTCGATAATGGCTTGAATTTCTTAATCAGTTTAGTTGATTTTTGTGGGCTGGCCATTAGTACAATGTATCGTTGCTCCCCCGGAATCTAAAAATCTTGAAGGCCAAGGTTATCCAGATACGTACAGACCTTTAAGTGGTAAAGAGCCTCTTGCATTCAGCAAGGACAATTTGATTGAAGGGAGCTCATTTATTGGCATATACATCTTTGGAGGCTTCACAACCTAATATAGCAAGAATTGACACAACTTGGTCCGTCTCTATGATCAGAACAGAACAAGAAATGAGATCAGATCACCGCTTTCTCATGACCTTCATATCTAGTCCTCTATTTTCCTACAGCAAAAAACTTCCTATATTTTGAGAGAGTAATGCTGTATACCAAACAAGAGAATGTAAAAGGTATGAAAAGACAAGAAATATAGGAAGACAAGAAATTCGTCTGGGAAAAGTTAATCAAACAAACACTATTTTCAGGTTATGTCCATTAAGCAGAATTTACAGTTTTGACTTCCACAACTGCTATGAATGCCCATTTCCTTTCGACTCGCGAAATAGTATCATGTAACAACATAATAGCATCAAAGTAATTGCTTGCTAGGAAAAAATAACTGAAACACCAAAACCAAATTAATGTGCACGCGGTAAAGACGAAATTTACCTTCTAGAGTCCAAGCGTGTCCATGAGGAGCAACAGAAAGCTTGGATTTAAGCAGTGCGGATGCTGTTGCAGTGTGATACGGTAACATTGACACCAAGCTAACGCCACTCAACTCCACAGGGGTCCTAGCTCAAATACCGATCGACATATTCAATGATTGTGATCGTAAACCACGAATTACGTCTATCACACGTTGAATTGCAATAATCGATAAATCACGCATTTAAAACCTGAACATGCGAGCAGTTAGCGGTGTTCTAGATGATACTCGGAATGGCGAGGGAGCAGCCTTGGTTTTTACTCCGGCGGAGATTCTAATGGCGGCGATTCGAGAGGTTTCGGCGGTCAATCGCATGACTGACCTGGCGGCGACGGTGGCCATGGCGGGGGACGGTGGAGTAATCGGAGATGTGCGCAGAAGAGATAATTGGATTTAGGGCTTTTTGTTGGGATTCTAGTTTGCTGCAGCCTGCAAGTACTACTGGTTCACATTTTTTTCCCATAAAAAATGTATTTTTTATTTTATTTTATTTTAATCTTTAGGTATATATATTCAAATCATAGTTAAATTTAATATTCAAACTATTAAGTATATCTAACATTTTTAATTGCAATATATATTTTAATTCCAAAATTATACTTATAATTAAAAACAGTTGATAAATTAAGTTATTTAAAAATTATTAAAATTAATGATGTAATTAATAGTCCAAGTGGGCTAAGTTATATAGTTAATTAGAACACAAGATGTTACATTGTAATCCAAATGAGTGTAATTTGAGTAAAAATGATATAGAAGTCATATCCATCATATTCCCAGTTTTATTTCACCAATGGTAATTCTTCATCTTGCCTCAATGCCTAAAAATAAATATTCATTTCAAGAAAATAGTATATTCGATTCAATCTAGAGATGAAAAAAGGGACCAGTGGGGCCAAGATGTTCTGCCCGTATTTTTAACCGATTGAGAAATTATCAACATAACTAATCTATTATAAGTGACAGTGACCTTAACAAATTTTATATGTATTTTGACATGTTAGACGAGTCAACCCGAAACCGCCGCCGCAACCCACCATGAGGTAGGACGGGAACGGTGGGTCAACCTGTCATTTAGACTCAACTCAGGTATTTTAAACTGGTGAGACGAATGTAGCCTATTTTGACATGTTTAATTCACGGCAAATTGATGAAACTAATGTTAATGCAATGTATCTCTACAAAAAACGTTGATTTTTAAATAAGGGGTGAGATCCAACCCCAAAAATATTGGCTGAAATCCATGTTAAAATCACAGAATTTTGTGCACTACCACATTGTCCACATCCATGCAACATACTTACCAAAACCCTATTTGGACCCGTTTATTTTTTTCGTATGATACAGTATATTGATCGAGTTGAAAATAAGACGTAGCCCTCTTTGGACCATTGGATCTTAGAGGCATCGAATAAATTGCAACATACACACATGCCCAATATTATTATGGAAAAAAGAATTATTGTTACAGAAGACTATATGTCATGCATTAATTTCCGGAAGTGCTTCTTCTTCGACTCAATCTCCCAACTAGATGTAGAAGAGGAACACAAAGCCCTTGAGAATTTCCATGGCCATTGTGTGTTCCTAGCTCGGACCCGGTGACGACATTCGGTGTATGAATAACACAACGTTGCTCGTTTCCTCCTTTGTCCCTAATTCCGAATAGCCAGCCGAGAGACACACTTTGGTCTGGAAAGAAAGATGCTGTGGACTACAAACACAGTAGTACAATTTATTTAACTCCATTAATACTAAAAATTCACCATGTGAGATACCAATTTCTACCTTACAATAAAGTCATGAGATTATTAGTATTTTTTTAAGTTAAAGAAAGGGTCACGATTTACTGCATTTCCTGTGATGATTGAATGCATGTGTAAAAAACGTGGGCTGCTCAAAATAATGCGAGGGATTTCAGACGGAAATTTAAGCATTTGAGTGCTTAGTTCTATAATATTTGTGAGGTGTTTGTTCTCCTGTATTAAGAGAGTGTGTGTTCTCTTTGGAAACACAGTGAATGAGTTGTACACCACAAAATATTATAGTGGAATTCTTTTCATATTGCCCGTGGTTTTTACCCTAATAATTTTTAGGGGTTTTTCACGTAAATCTCGGTGTCCAGTTTATTCTTTATTTTCGGGTTTTTATTATCTCAAATTCCGCACGTAGGACCAACAAGTGGTATCAGAGCCTTGGTTTAAAATTTCTTAAAATTCTAAGTATGATCTGTGGTTGCAGCCTAGACTGATCTTCCACATCAGAAAAGATTTTTTGAGATTTTTTATTTAAGGCGGGATTAATTTTGTCATGTCTACTAAATTGTTGTAGACATAATGGCGGGAAGGTATGAGATAACAAAGTTCAACGGAAGCAATTTTATGCTGTAGAAAATAAAGATACAAGCAGTTTTAAGAAAGGAGAATTGCTTGGCGGCTATTGGAGATAGACCAGTGGAAATTACGGACGATGAAAAGTGGAACAAGATGAATGATAATGCTGTTGTCAATTTACACTTGGCTATAGCTGACGAAGTTTTGTCAAGTATCTCTGAGATAAAAAAACAGCCAAATTTATCTGGGATACTCTGACAAAGATGTACGAGGTCAAGTCGCTACACAACATGATTTTCCTAAAGAGAAGGCTTTATACTCTTCGGATGGCGGAATCCTCATCGATGACCGACCATATCAACACACTAAATACTCTATTTGCCCAACTCACTTCCATGGGGCATAAAATAGGGGAAAATGAACGTGCGGAGCTTCTACTTCAAAGTCTACCAGATTCATATGATCAACTTATCATCAACATAACCAACAATATTCTTATGGGCGTTCTAAAATTCGATGATGTCTTGACTGCGGTTCTCGGAGAAGAAAGCCGGCGCAAAAATAAGGAAGACAGGTTGGTAACTTCGAAGCAGGCAGAGGCTTTGCCGATGATGAGAGAAAGATTTATGGACCGTGACTCCAGTGGGAGCCAAAGGCGAGGTAGATCAAAGTCGAGAAGTAAGAAGAAAAATATTTACTGCTTTAAATGTGGTGGTAAAGGGCACTTCAAGAAAGAGTGTACGAGTATCGATAAAAGCTCTCAAGGAAATGTGGCCAGTACTTCAGGCTGTGGTGAAATATTATTCAGCGAAGCAGCAACTATTGCAGAAGGCAGGCACAAATTTTGTGATACATGGATTATGGATTCAGGAGCGACGTGGCACATGACGTTTCGGAGAGAATGGTTTGATCATTATGAACCAGTCTCAGGAGGATCTGTATTCATGGGAAATGATCATGCCTTGGAAATCGCTGGGGTCGGTACTATCAAAATTAAAATGTTTGATGGCACCATTCGCACCATACAGGAGGTACGACATGTGAAAGGAATGACGAAAAATCTTTTGTCCTTGGGGCAATTGGATGACATCGGGTGCAAAACTCGTATCGAGAACGGGATCATGAAAATTGTGAAGGCGCGCTTGTGGTTATGAAGGCGGAAAAGGTTGCTGCAAATCTGTATGTACTTTTGGGAGAAACACACAAAGAGGCAGAACTAGTTGTTGCATCAATTGGTTCATGAGAAGAATTAACAGTATTATGGCATAGAAAGCTCGGGCATATGTCAGAACGGGGGTTGAAAATTCTCTCAGAACGGAAGCTGCTGCCGGGACTTACAAAAGTGTCACTACCCTTTTGTGAGCACTGTGTTACCAGTAAACAACACATATTAAAGTTTGGCACTTCTACTGCCAGGAGCAAAAGCATATTGGAGCTGATTCATTCGGATGTTTGGCAAGCACCGGTTGTATCCCTAGGAGGAGCGAGATACTTTGTCTCGTTCATTGATGATTTTTCTAGGAGATGTTGGGTGTATCCAATCAAGAAGAAATCAGATGTTTTCCAGATCTTCAAAGATTTTAAAGCGCGGGTTGAACTTGATTCTGAAAATAAAATCAAGTGTTTGAGGACTGACAATGGAGGAGAATATACCAGTGATGAATTTGATGCATATTGTCAACATGAGGGCATCAAGAGACAATTCACGACGGCTTACACACCTCAACAGAATGGAGTGGCGGAGCGGATGAATAGAACCTTGTTGGACAGAACAAGAGCTATGTTGAGGACTGCAGGTCTAGACAAGTCATTTTGGGCGGAGGCAATCTAAACCGCTTGTTATATTATCAATCGTTCTCCTTCAGTGGCGATTGATCTGAAGACTCCGATGGAGATGTGTACCGGGAAGCCAACGGATTATTCTCATTTGCATACATTTGGAAGTCATGTGTACGTTCTGTACAATGAGCAAGAAAGATCGAAGTTGGATTCGAAATCCAGAAAATGTATCTTCTTGGGTTATGCTGATGGAGTAAAGGGGTTTCGCTTGTGGGATCCTACTGTTCACAAGCTTGTCATCAGCAGGGATGTTATCTTCGAGGAAGATAAAGTAAACGAAGACAAAGGCACATTGAATTCAGAAACTACTATATTTCAGGTGGAAAATAAGACGGACGAAGGTCAGGTTTCTTGTGAAGCAATACCAGAGCACGAAGAACAAGAGCATGTTGAGTCTGAGGTTTCCAATGTGAGGCAGTCAATTCGAGACAGAAGACCACCAGGTTGGCTTTCAGATTATGTCACTGAAAGCAACATTGCATATTGTCTATTATCAGAGGATGGTGAGCCATCGAGTTTCCACGAGGCTACTCAAAGCTCGGATGTATCTTTGTGGATGATAGCAATGCAAGAAGAGTTGGAGGCATTAGACATAAATAAAACTTGGGATCTTGTTACACTACCACGAGAAAGGAAAGCCTATTGGAAACAGATGAGTCTATAAGATCAAGCGTGATGGCAATAACCAAGTGGAGCAGTATCGTGCTAAATTGGTGGTAAAAAGGTATGCTCAGAAAGAAGGCATTGACTTCAATGAGATATTTTCTCCTATGGTTCGGCTTACAACAGTCAGAAGTGGTGTTGGCATTG